>NC_073641.1:45140000-45765000 GCF_029407905.1 Bubalus kerabau
GACTGACTTCCTTTAAGATGGGTTGGTTGGATTTTGTTGCAGTCCAAGGGACTCTCAAGAGTCTTCTCCAATACCACAGTTCAAAAGCATCAATTCTTCAGCACTCAGCTTTCTTTTATTTTTTAATTTTATTTTATTTTTAAACTTTACACTATTGTATTGGTTTTGCCAAATATCGAAATAAATCCGTCACAGGTATACATGTGTTCCCCATCCTGAACCCTCCTCCCTCCTCCCTCTCCATACCATCCCTCTGGGTCGTCCCAGTGCACCAGCCCCAAGCATCCAGTATCGTGCATCGAACCTGGACTGGCGACTCATTCCATATTTGATATTATAAGTCAGCTTTCTTTTAGAGAAGGCAATGACACCCCACTCCAGTACTCTTGCCTGGAAAATCCCATGGATGGAGGAGCCTGGTAGGCTGCAGTCCACGGGGTTGGAAGAGTCGGACACGACTGAGCGACTTCACTTTCACTTTTCACTTTCATGCCTTGGAGAAGGAAATGGCAACCCACCTCAGTATTTTTGCCTGGAGAATCCCAGGAATGGGGGAGGCTGATGGGCTGCCGTCTATGGGGTCACACAGAGTCGAACATGACTGAAGTGACTTAGCAGCAGCAGCTTTCTCTACAGTCCAACTCTTACATCCATACATAACTACTGGAAAAACCATAGCTTTGACTAGACAGACCTTTGTTGGCAAAGTAATGTCTCTGCTTTTTAATATGCTGTCTAGGTTGGTCATAACTTTTCTTCCAAGGAGCAAGTGTATTTTAATTTCATGGCTGCAGTCACCATCTGTAGTGATTTTGGAGCCCCCCAAAATAAACTCTGTCACTGTTTCCACTGTTTCCCCATCTATTTGCCATGAAGTGATTGGACCAGATGCCATGATCTTAGTTTTCTGAATGTTGAGCTTTAAGCCAACTTTTTCACTCTCATCTTTCACTTTCATCAAGAGACTCTAGTTCTTATTCACTTTCTGCCATAAGGGTGGTGTCCTCTGCATATCTGAGGTTATTGATGTTTTTCCTGGCAATCTTGATTCCAGCTTGTGTTTCATCCAGCCCAGCGTTTCTCATGATGTACTCTGTGTAAGTTAAATAAGCAGGGTGACAATATACAGCCTTGATGTACTCCTTTCCCAATTTATAACCAGTCTGTTGTTCCATATCCAGTTCTAACTGTTTCTTTCTGACCTGTGTACAGATTTCTCCAGAGGCGGGTCAGGTGGTCTGGTATTCCCATCTATGTAAGAATTTTCCACAGTTTGTTGTGATCCACAGAAAGGCTTTGGCATAATCAATAAAGCAGAAGTAGATATTTTTCTGGAACTCTTTCACATTTTTGATGTTGGCAATTTGATCTCTGGTTCCTTTGTCTTTTCTAAATCCAGCTTGAACATCTGGAAGTTCACCGTTCACGTACTGTTGAATTGTGGCTTGGAGAATTTTGAGCATTACTTTGTTAGCATGTGAGATGAGTGCAACTGTGTAGTAGTTTGAGCATTCTTTGGCATTGCCTTTCTTTTGCCTAACATTTGAGTTTACTGATACCTTAAAACTAAATATAATTGTCAAAATATGATGATGTCTTAATTATGATAATAAAACAATCCAATTGCAAACTAAAGCAGTAGAAAATATATTGTGGTCATCCCTACTCTACTGTGTGTGAAACTTATGAGAAGGTTAGTCACAGAGTACAGCAAATTACTTATAGACAAATCACCTGATAACTGCTCTAGGTTTATTACTTTTAAAATCCATAAATCCCACAAAATCCAAAGAATTTAATTTCAGCTAGAGTTTTGAAAATGGAAACACCTATAAAGAGACATATTTTAAGATCTGATAATTCAGACAGAGTTATCTCAGTTGGTAGATTTCATTAACTTGGATATAAATATATATATATATATATACACACACGATTTATAAGGGTTTTATTTTTGTTATATTATAACACAATAATGTTATATTTTGTTATAACAAAAATAAAGTCCTTATAAATTGTACCTACATAATTAGAAGAAATGAGGTAGGGAATATATTTTCTAAGTCTATGCATTAGTCACTCAGTCATGTCCAACTGTTTATGACTATAGCCTGACAAGCTCCTCTGTTCATGAGATTTCCCAGACAAGAATATTGGAGTACGTTGTCATTTCCTACTCCAGGGGATCTTCCCTACCCAGGGATTGAACCCAGGTCTCTTGCATTGCAGGCAGATTCTTTATCATCTGAGCCACCGGGGAAGCCTTTTCTAAGTCTATATGTTTTAAGTATATATTATTTAAAATATAGTAAAAGATATATGCACATATTTAAATATATATAATATAGCAAAAATAATGTTAGTGTTTAACATTTGGGTTAAAATTTTCTTAAAGATATAATTTTATTTTCATAACATACAAATAGGAATGTAAAAAGACAAAGTGTTGTAAAGAAAAAAATTAAACATTTAGAAGTTAAATATTAAAAAAACATAATGGGTGCTGGGTAAGTTTAATATAATTTTAAGTGAAATGCATTAATTCTAGACTAGAAGAAATCATGAGTTAGCTAAACAATAAAACAGAAACATTTGTGAAATGAAAGTGAAGAGTGAAGTTGCTCAGTCGTGTCCAACTCTTTGCAACACCATGGACTGTAGCCTACCAGGCTCCTCCATCCATGGGATTTTCCAGGCAAGTATACTGAGTGGGTTTTATTTAGAATTTTAAAAATATTTATATATTTTTTTGATATATAATTGACATGTAAAACATAAATCATTTAAAAAGAAAAACTAAAAATAAATAAACCAATAAAAGAAAAACTCAGACCATTGATAGACTAAATTTAGGGTCCTGGTGCTAGATAATGTAAGTGCTTAGAAGAAGTATTATTTTCAAAGGAGAATTTTCATTTAGTTATTTTTCATATGTGCTTATTGAATTATAAAAGTCTTCAAATTACCTATTCAAAATATAACTAAATCAATCAGAACAGTAGGGGGGGAAATGACAATAAACAGGAATTAACTCACATTAAGATTTAATTGAGCTTACTCCAGGGGTTAGATATACATCTCTACATGAAACACATTAATATTAGATTATGATAGTGTTGGCAGGGATAAAAGTCTTGGGCCTAACGTTGACTTTTGAAAGAAAAACCTTTGTTTACCTAAATTATGGTAATATTTAGTAACAATATTTTGGGCCAATTTAGGAAAATTTACAGTAATAGAATAAAATTTTCTGGTACTAAAAATTTTTTTGCCTTAGGTATTCCAGATTAGCTATGGCTACTTTTAACTGGGATTTTTCTAAGAGTTATAAACAGAGAAAATATAAAAGCCTTATGTAAAGAATATGTAGATTAGTTTTGTAAATATTTTCTGGAGTTATTTGTGTATATATGAGTAATTGAGAATATGGTTGTTTTTGTGTGTGACAGGACAGAGACTGAAACAAAGATATCATTTTAGCCTCACAAAGAGTAAGGTGGCTAATTACAATTCTAAGTACTACTAAATTATTGTTGATTTTATATCTATTTAATTACTCAAACAATTAGGAGAAATTGAATAATACTTGGAATTTTAAATTCATCATCTTGCTTTTGACAAGGCCAGGACAGTATTACGCTTTCAATTACTAGCCCTCTCAGCTCTCTTTACTTCGAAGTTTCTCTCAAATAAGGTACAAAAGTAAACATTTCATCCACCATATATCCATATCCTTTCTGACAGGTATTGCATGATGATACTATCTTTTACTTTTTTCTTTTCTATTGCTCCCCTTAGGTCTGAAAATCAAAGGATATAATGGAATTACACTCCCATCTTATTCTACAAGTTCTGAGGCTTTGGTGGAATAAGGTAACCCATGGGAAGTTGGCTACCTATGACTTTGAACCCAGTGCTACATTTTCTCAGAGATAATGCAAAATCTGAAAATTATAAACTACTGAATTTAACTCGAGGAAACATGAGTTTGGTTAGGAAAAAAAAAATTACCCCTGAATAAAGAGTGTATTTCCAATTTTACTTTCTAGGAGACAGTGGGCTTTAAGGTTCATTGTTGAATTTAATTTTTCATGGACAATTTTGACCAGTACAGTACAATTTGTATCAATCAATTTAATATCAATACAGATCTAAAAAAAAAGGGTAAAGAAATGGTTTGTTTACTGAGTGATACATTTACAGAATCTTGTATCATATTTCTGAGAGATTCTAACCTCATCATCATATTTATGATTTGGAGTAGAAATTGAAAATTGTCTCTATGACCTCCTACTTTATGTGAGATTCCTACATTAATGCTATACATTAGAGTTCCCATTGTTAATGTTTGATTTTAACATGACAAATGATCACAAGTAGAGTTAAGAATGTTTGATTAAAAATAGAATTCTATAACAAATCAACTACATTAGTTTCTGAAACATTGGCACATTGCATTATTTATCTTATATATGACCCACCTCCTTAAAGTACAAATTCATGTAGGCTTGCAAATGTTATTCATGCTCTACTTTATCTAGGAAGTCTTTTTAAATATGATTCATTCTATTTCTTGTACCTCTCTCTAATTTCTAACTCCTTCCCTATCGTCTCCAAATATGCACGGCTCCTAAATACTTAGCGGGCTTCCCTGGTGGCTCAGAGGGTAAAGCGTCTGCCTGCAATGTGGGAGACCCGGGTTCAATTCCTGGGTCAGGAAGATCCCCTGGAGAAGGGAAAGGCAACCCACCCCAGTATCCTTTCCTGGAGAATCCCATGGACGGAGGAGCCTGATAAACTACATAAAGTCCATGGGGTCACAAAGAGTCGGACACGACTGAGCAACTTTACTTATGTATTTAGCAATGCATTCTTATCAACTTTACTTATGTATTTAGCAATGCATTCTTATTTGAATGTCATTTTCTTTCACTATAAACTCCTCATATAATATCATCTTTGCTTCCACAACAGTTTTATTCAGCACTCACAGTTTCAGTTCAGTTCAGTTCAGTCGCTCAATTGTGTCCGACTCTTTGCGACCCCATGAACCGCAGCAGGCCAGGCCTCCCTGTCCATCACCAACTCCCGGAGTTCACTGAGACTCAGGTCCATCGAGTCAGTGATGCCATCCAGCCATCTTATCCTCTGTCGTCCCTTTCTCCTCCTGCCTCCAATCCCTCCCAGCATCAGAGTCTTTTCCAGTGAGTCAACTCTTCGCATGAGGTGGCCAAAGTATTGGAGTTTCAGCTTCAGCATCATTCCTTCCAAAGAAATCCCAGGGCTGAGCTCCTTCAGAAGTCACCCGTAAATCTGGGTATTCATATTATGTATCGTTCTTAATTTCACAACACTGAAGCTGTCTGTGGTCAATATGAATGAGTGATATTGGCTTCATTCATTCCTTCATTTATAAACCTATTTATTTTTTAATGCATAAAGTATTGAGTGTTTTTTATAAGCCAAGTAGTCTGTTCTAGGAACTTAGGTTTTAAGACAGGTACATTCTTTGCCTCCAAGCCTTATGTACATTTGGAGAAAAGAGCTATTGTATAAATGAAGTGAAGTGAAAGTCACTCAGTTGTGTCCAGCTCTTTGCGACCCCATGGACTATACAGTCCATAGAATTCTCTAGGCCAGAATAATATTGGAGTGAGTAGCCTTTCCCTTCTCCAGGGGATCTTTCCAACCCAGGGATCAAACACAGGTGTCCCGTATTGCAGGCAGATTCTTTACCAGCTGAGCCACAAGAGAAGCCCATTGTATAAGTAATAAACTGTAAACATGAAACTGTGCTAAAAATTACAAATACAGAGTGAATAATCCTGGGAGTCAAAAGCTGAGAAGTCAGAAAATGACTCCCTGTCTTACGGACTGCAACAACAAAATACCATATCTAGGTGCATAAATAAAAGAAATGAATTTTCTCACAGTTCTGGAACCTGAAAAGTCCAAGGTCAAGGTGCTACTTTACTCTATTCCTGGTGAGAGCTCTTTTCATAGATTACTGATGGACATTTTTTAGTGTGGCTTTACAGGGCCTTTCCTTTGTCCCTGTGCACGCAGCAAGAGATTTCAAGCTTTCTGGTGTCTCTTTTAATAAGGGCACTAATCCCACATGAGGACCCCACCCTCATAATATCTTATATCAGTAATTGTCACCCAAAGAACCATCTCCAAATATCGTCACATTGGCCTTTAGGCATCAACATATGTATTTTGAGAAAGCATAAACATCTAGTTCATATTGTGCTCTAACAAAGTTTGCATTTTTACTGATACTTAAAAGTGAAGAGTGGGTAAACTCTGGGAGTTGGTGATGGACAGGGAGGCCTGGTGTGCTGCAGTCCATGGGGTCACAAAGAATTGGACATGACTGAGCGACTGAACTGAACTGAAAAGTGAAGAGAAGTGTCAATGCTAAGGTCGATAAAAATGTTTTTATGAAGGCTTGGGTTAGAAAACAAAGATCATTTGATTAACTAAAGAAAACCTAATCATATTTGAGCCTGGTAAACAAACAGAAAGTGGAAGTGAAAGTGAAGTCTCTCAGTCATGTCCGACTCTTTGTGACCCCATGGACTGTAGCCTACCAGGCTCCTCTGTCCCTAGGATTTTCCAGGTAAGAGTACTGGAGTGGGGTGCCATTTCCTTCTCCAGGGTCTTTCCGACCCAGGGATCAAACTCAGGTCTCCCGCATTGCAGGCAGACACTTTACCCTTTGAGCCACCAGGGAAGCAAACAGAGGAGTGGCATAAAACATAGGTAAACTACAGGGAGAGGTCATATCATAACATTTATAATATTGGACTCAATTCTAAAAGAAAAATAGTAGTGATAGAGTTTAAGCAGGGGAGTGCCATAATCTCCTATGTTCCTTTCCAATATATTAGTGCAAATTAAGTCTGAAAGCACATAAGAGTATATGCAAGAAATAATTGTGGTTTGTACTACAACAAAGTTGGAGATAAGTGAAAACCTTGAGAAATATTCAGGCTTTGGCAATCAATTAACCTGTAATCAGCAGGATGTGAAAATGAATGCTTCTCTTTCTATAAAGTTCATATTTCTGGCATGAAAATCTGCTGGTATATTACTGCCAAACAGTAAGACAGGAACTTTTAGAGGGGCGACAACATGAAGTCCATTTCTGAATGTTGTTCCTAATTTTGGAAGAATGTCTTTTTTGAAAGTCTTTTTCTTGGACTAATTTCACTATCTTGAACTGAGAACTTCTCAGATTACATAAAGATTGAGACCCTGGTATAATATTTTCACCACCTTCAAAAGGAACTAGAGCCCTATGCCTGACTCAGGATTCTAGAATTGGGCCCTTGCCATTTCCCAAGAAGGGAGTTCACTAATTTATACCGAGCATGAAATCAGAATAGGCAACTGAGTGCAAATCACATTTTCTAGTAACTGCAAGTTTCAGTTTTATCTGCTCCCACAACTTTGAACATCAGATTGTTGCACGTTCATGAATTTTCTCTCATTCGGACATTCTATGCCCCCTGAGTTGCCCCCTGAATCACTCCTCATTTCTGAATCACTATTACACTCTCCTAACTACTTCTGCATTATCTTTGGAAATTTCGATATTTGCTTTTCCTTTTAATGACCTAGTTTTTTAAACTGATCAGCATCTTGGCCCCTACCTCAAATTAATCTCTACCTGTCATCATAGGTAATACTTGTTATTGCCACTAGCTGCAACTATGGTCATTCAGACGATAGTTTTACGATAGCTAGGCTATCAGTTCAGTTCAGTTCAATTGCTCAATCCTGTCCGACTCTTTGCGACCCCATGGACTGCAGGATGCCAGGCCTCCCTGTCCATCACCAACCCGGACGTTACTCAAACTCGTGTCCATTGAGTCGGTGATGCCATCCAACCATCTCATCCTCTGTCGTCCCCTTATCCTCCCACCTTCAATCTTTCCCAGCATAAGGTTCTGTTAAATGAGTTACTTCTTTGCATCAGGTGGTCAAATTAATGGAGTTTCAGCTTCAACATCAGTCCTTCCAATGAATATTCAGGACTGATTTCCTTTAGGATGGACTGGTTGGATCTCCTTACTGTCCAGGGATTCTCAAGAGTCTTCTCCAACACCACAGTTCAAAAGCATCAATTCTTCAGCAGTCAGCTTTTTTTATAGTCCAACTCTCACATCCATACATGACTACTGGAAAATTTATAGCTTTAACTAGATGGACCTTTGTTGGCAAAGTAATGTCTCTGCTTTTTAATATGCTGTCTAGGTTGGACATAACTTTTCTTCAAAGGAGCAAGTGTCTTTTAATTTCATGACTGCACTCACTATCTGTAGTGATTTTGGAGCCCCCCAAAGTAAACTCAGTCACTGTTTCCCCATCTACTTGCCATGAAGTGATGGGAATGGATGCCATGATCTTAGTTGTATGAATGTTGAGTTTTAGGCCAACTTTTTCACTCTCTCACATTTATCAAGAGGCTGTTTAGTTCTTCTTCATTTTCTGCCATAACGGTGGTGTCATCTGTATATCTGAGGTTATTGATATTTCTCCCAGCAATCTGTATTTCAACTTGTGCTATATCCAGCCCAGTATTTTTCATGATGTACTCTGCATATAAGTTAAAGAAGAAGACACACAATATACAGCCTTGACCTACTCTTTTCCCAATTTGTAACCAGTCTGTTGTTTCATGTCCAGTTCTAACTGTTGCTTCCTGACCTGCATACAGATTTCTCCAGAGGCAGGTCAGGTGGTCTGGTATTCCCATCTCTTTCAGAATTTTCCAGTTTGTTGTGATCCACAGTCAAAAGGCTTTGACATAGTCAATAAAACAGAAGTAGATGTTTTTCTGGAACTTTCTTGCTTTTTCGATAAACCAACAGATGTTGGTAATTTGATCTCTGGTTCCTCTGCCTTTTCTAAATCCTGGTTGAACATTTGGAAATTCATGGTTCATGTACTATTGAAGCATGGCTTGGAGAATTTTGAGCATTACTTTGCTAGTGTGTGAGATGAGTGCAATTGTGCTCTAGTTTGAGCATTCTTTGGCATTGCCTTTCTTTGGGATTGGAATGAAAATTGACCTTTTCCAGTCCTGTGGCCACTGCTGAATTTTCCAAATTTGCAGACATATTGAGTGCAGCACTTTCACCGCATCATCTTTCAAGATTTGAAATAGCTCAACTGGAATTCCATCACCTCCATTAGTTTTGTTTGTAGTGATGCTTCCTCAGGCCCACTTGACTTCATATTCCAGGCTGTCTTGCTCTAGGTGAGTGATCATACCATCGTGATTATCTGGGTCATGAAGATTTTGTTTGTATAGTTCTGTATTTTTGCCACCTCTTCTTAATATCTTCTGCTTCTGTTAGGTCCATACCATTTCTACCCTTTATTGTGCCTATCTTTGCATGAAATGTTCCCTTCAAGAATATGTTTAATTTTCTTGAAGAGATCTCTAGTCTTTCCCATTCTATTGCTTTCCTCTACTTCTTTGCACTGATCACTGAGGAAGGCTTTCTTGTCTCTCCTTGCTATTCTTTGGAACTCTGCATTCAAATGGGTATATCTTTCCTTTTCTCCTTTGCCTTTTGCTTCTCTTCTTTTCACAGCTATTTGTAAGGCCTTGTCAGACAATCTTTTTGCCTTTCTTTTTCTTGGACATAGTCTTGACCCCTATCTCCTGTACAATGTCATGAATCTCTGTCCATAGTTCTTCAAGTGCTCTATCAAATCTAATCCCTTGAATCTAGTTCTCACTTCCACTGTATAATTGTAAAACGAGTTCCACTGGAGAAGGGAATGGCAAACCACTTCAGTATACTTTCCTTGAGAACCCCATGAACAGTATGAAAAGGCAAACATATAGGACACCAAAAAAAGAACTCTCCAGATTGGTAGGTGCCCAACATGCTACTGGATGTCAGTGGAAAATGACTCCAGAAAGAATGAAGTGACAGAGCCAAAGCAAAAACAGCACCCAGTTGTGAATGTGACTGGTGATGGAAGTAAAGTGTGATGCTGTAAAGAGGAATATTGCACAGGAACCTGTAATGTTAGGTCCATGAATCAAGGCAAATTGGAAGTGATCAAACAGGTGATGGCGAAAGTGAATGTTGATGTTTTAGGAATCAGCAAACTAAAATGTGCTGGAATGGGTGTATTTAACTCAGATGACCATTATATCTACTACTGTAGATATAGTATATCTGCAAGATATACTATACTTCTATATCTATAAAAATCCCTTATATCTGCAAGATATACTATACTTCTATATCTATAAAAATCCCTTATATCTGCAAGATATACTATACTTCTATATCTATAAGAATCCCTTAGAAGAAACGGAGTAGCCATCATAGTCAACAAAAGAGTCTGAAATGCAGTACTTGGATGCAATCTCAAAAATGACAGAATGATCTCTGTTCGTTTTCAAGGCAAACCATTCAGTATCACAGTAATCTAAATCTGTGCCCCGACCAGTAATGCTGAAGAAGCTGAAGTTGAATGGTTCTATGAAGACCTACAAGACCTTCTAGAACTAACACCCAAAAAAGATGTCCTCTTCATTATAGGGGCCTGGAATGCAAAAGTAGGAAGTCAAGAAATACCTGGAGTAATAGGCAAATTTGGCCTTAGAGTATAGAATGGAGCAGGGCATAGTCTAACAGAGTTTTGCCAAGATAACTGGTCATAGCAAACACCCTCTTCCAGCACCTCAAGAGAAGACTCTACACATAGACATCATCAGATGGTCAATATAAAAATCAGATTGATTATATTCTTTGTAGCCAATGATGAAGAAGCTCTATACAGTCAGCAAAAACAAAACTGGGAGCTGACTGTGGCTCAGCTCATAAACTCCTTATTGCCAAATTCAGACTCAAATTGAAGAAAGTAGGGAAAACCACTAGACCTTTCATGTATGACCTAAATCAAATCCCTTAGGATTATACAGCTAGGCTATACTACCCAACTATTCAAGCAAAATCTAATCTGGTATTGCTGTGAAGGTATTTTGTAGATACTTTAAAGGATGACCTTGATATTGTCAGTGGACCTCATCCAATCAAGTGAAGGCCATAAATGAAAAATTGTAGTTTTCCTACAGAAGAAAAAATTCTCCCTCAAATTTTTGGCATCAGCTCTTAGCCAAGAGAGGTATCATTCTGCCAGTTTACCCTATGAATTTCAGAACTGCCAGCCCCAAAAAGGAATTGCATAAGCCTATTTCTTTGAAATAATTCTCCTCCCTCTCATCTGTCTTCCCCTCTCCTCTTTCCTTGCCCCTCTCTTTCTTTTTTCTCTCTCTTCCTCCCTCTATCATTCATAAGTGTGTGTGTGTGTGTGTGTGTGTGTGTGTATGTGTGTGCACATGTCTGTGGTGATTGCCAAAAAGTTCATTCAGGCATTCCTGCAAGATGTTATGAAGAAATCCAAATGAGATTTTTGACCAACCCCATATTTATATTGGTGTATGTGTGTGTATATCTATCTAAATATAGTATTGATACATTTAGATAGATCTGATTATAAATATATAGAGATTTATAGATTTATACATCAGTTCAGTCACTCAGTCGTGTCTGACTCTTTGCAACCCCATGAATCAGAGCACGCCAGGCCTCCTTGTCCATCACCAACTCCCGGAGCTCTCTCAGACTCACATCCTTTGAGTCACTGATGCCATCCAGCCATCTCATCCTCTGTCGTCCCCTTCTCCTCCTGCCCCCAATCCCTCCCAGCATCAGAGTCTTCTCCAATGAGTCAACTCTTCGCATGAGGTGCCCAAAGTACTGGAGTTTCAGCTTTAGCATCATTCCTTCCAAAGAAATCCCAGGGCTGATCTCCTTCAGAATGGACTGGTTGGATCTCTTTGCAGTCCAAGGGACTCTCAAGAGTCTTCTCCAACACCACACTTCAAAAGCATCAATTCTTCGGCGCTCAGCCTTCTTCACAGTCCAACTCTCACATCCATACATGACCACAGGAAAAACCATAGCCTTGACTAGAACCTTTGTTGGCAAAGTAATGTCTCTGCTTTTGAATATGCTATCTAGGTTGGTCATAACTTTCCTTCCAAGGAGGAAGGGTCTTTTAATTTCATGGCTGCAGTCACCCTCTGCAGTGATTTTGAAGCCCCCAAAAATAAAGTCTGACACTGTTTCCCCATCTATTTCCCATGAAGTGATGGGACTGGATGCCAGGATCTTCATTTTCTGAAAGTTGAGCTTTAAGCCAACTTTTTCACTCTCTGCTTTCACTTTCATCAAGAGGCCCTTTAGTTCCTCCTCACTTTCTGCCATACGGGTGGTGTCATCTGCATATCTGAGGTTATTGATATTACTCCTGGCAATCTTGATTCCAGCTTGTGCTTCTTCCAGTCCAGCGTTTCTCATGATGTACTCCGCATATAAGTTAAACAAGCAGGGTGACAATATACAGCCTTGACATACCCCTTTTCCTATTTGGAACCAGTATGTTGTTCCATGTCCAGTTCTAACTGTTGCTTACTGACCTGCATACAAATTTCTCAAGAGGCAGATCAGGTGGTCTGGTATTCCCATCTCTTTCAGAATTTTCCACAGTTTATTGTGATCCACACAGTCAAAGGCTTTGGCATAGTCAATAAAGCAGAAATAGACGTTTTCCTGGAACTCTCTTGCTTTTTCCATGATCCAGAGGATGTTGGCAGTTTGATCTCTGGTTCCTCTGTGTTTTCTAAAACCAGCTTGAACATCAGGAAGTTCACAGTTCACATATTGCTGAATCCTGGCTTGGAGAATTTTGAGCATTACTTTACTAGCATGTGAGATGAGTGTAATTGTGTGGTAGTTTGAGCATTCTTTGGCATTGCCTTTCTTTAAATTTCATTAAATCAAAATAATCACTCCCTTGAATATATATGCTCAGTTGCCTTTTCTCTTGTGTTCTTATTCATATTAACTTGGAAATTTTACATTCTTGGTTAAGCCTAATTCAACACAACTCTGCATACACTCCTGCAGCCATTCAGTGACCATAGATGGAGAAAAGCACCATAGAGTCACACTGATTTGCCTCATTTTAAATTCATGACTAAGAAGCTCATGTGGGCTCTTAATGTTTCTTGTCCATTTACATTCCCAATGTCCTAGATGGGTAGTTTACATCTTTTATACCCGAATGACTGCCGAATCCACATTCTGCTCTAATGCCCTTTTCACCCATCAAATTCTTGAGATAAATGATTGAACTCAGACGTAATGTAACAATAACATCTGCATAAATTAAGAATGTATTTAGCTATAAACAAGAGACAACTCCTTCATATAGCACCTGCTGCTCCTACTAGATGTTGTTTTCATAAAACCAGGCAGAAGAAGATGGAAAGGCCAGAAAACATAGAGGGCAAAAGACAAAAACATTATACCAAGAGAATTTTGCCTATTTTAAAAGATGTTTTCCAGAAGTTTCCATGAGTATCTTTCATATAAATATCATAGATTAGAATTGAGTTACATACTCACTTCCAATTGCAAGGAAATCTAGGGAGTTGATTATCTCTAACATCACTGCAAAGAACAAATTCAGTGTTTTCGGCTGTTCCATCTGGGATTTTTTTTTTTTTAATAAAGAAACTGCTAAGTCACTTCAGTCGTATCCGACTCTTCGCAACACCATAGACAGCAGCCCACCAGGCTCCCCTGTCCCTGGGATTCTCCAGGCAAGAACACTGGAGTGGGTTGTCATTTCCTTCTCCAATGCAGGAAGGTGAAAAGTGAAAGTGAAGTCGCTCAGTCGCGTCTGACTCTTTGCGACCCCATGGACTGTGGCCTATCAGGCTCCTCGATCTATGGGATTCTCCAGGCAAGAATACTGGAGTGGGTTGCCATTTCCTTCTCCAGGGGATCTTCCTGACCCAGGGATCGAACCCAGGTCTCCCGCATCGTAGGCAGACGCTTTACCGTCTGAGCCACCAGGGAAGTCCTTATAAAGAAAAAAGGAATAATAAATGTTAGATAGCAATCGACAGTTTCATATAAACTACAAATATTATGCATATAAATTGCAATAATGGAATTATTATTTTGCTGAAAATGCAGTATACAAAAATCAATCAACAGTTTATTATAATTATTTAAAATATTTACAAAGTAGTAGTGAGCATATGTGTTCATCTGCTCAGTCATGTCTGACTCTTAGAGACCCCATGAACTATAGCCCACCAGGCTCCTCTATGGAATTTCCAAGGCAAGACTATTGGAGTGGGTTGCCATTGCCTTCTCCAGCAAAGTGTAGGGTACGTACTAATAATTTGAATACCAATAAAATATTTTATATATTAGTAACATCCTTGTAGGAATTCTAAGTGGTAGAATTCCATTCTCCGTAATAAAGATAGATTAATTCAATGAGAAAGTGTAACATGTAGAAAAATAAAGTTTCTTCATAAAGATACCTAAAACAAAATTTGTGTAAATTTAGAGTCTATTAATTCCCAGTTTAATAAGAGTGAAATAAAGTTTTAGTGTTTTGTTATTTTTGTGGGGGAATGGGAGAAAAAAATTTAAAACAAAATTATTCTAAGAGTCTAGAGTAAAATGTATGAAATGATAGAAATCCAATGACAAAAAAATAAATAATTCTAAACAACTGCACTACCAGATCTTACAATTTATTATAAAATTACAATAGGCAAAGGAGAAAGATAAATGTTACAAAATGGAAGGTGAAAGGAAGAAAATATATTTATCAGCTAAATATTAGATGTTTGATAAACACTTGATTTTAATTAAACTGTACATTTCAATTTTACCATGCCCTCCTTCTAAAAAATGGAGACATTTGAAGTATAGCTGTGGGCCTCCAATTAAGAGAAATGCACTTATATGTTAGATTATTTAAATAGAGTTAAAAAGTATCTTCTGATCTTTGAGTTATTTATTATTATTTTTTTTTACTGTATACTCTCTTAAGCCTTGGAACCTTAAAAATAATATATTGCAATCTCTAAAAAGTACTAAAAAGTACAGTGAAGGAGACAGTTTCATAAATTCTATAGAGATAGAAATATTGTTGCAGGCAGTAATCTAAAGAAGTGTTTATAAAGAATTTTATATAAAATCAATTATAAAAAATAATCAATTGTCCAAATCCAAAAATTTGGGTAAGGCAGTAGAGATTAAGGGAGAAGCAGGGCTAAGTCTTTCTTTCCCAAGCTAGCTCTTGACACTGTCATTGCTTTTCAAACTCTCATCTACATTCATTCCCAGTGCCCAGTCTTCTTAAATCAGAATTCTTACATTGGGATTATTGACAACCCAATATTACCTTTCTTTTTCCTGTATTACGTCCCTCTGCTGCCCTCATCTGGTAAACACTGATTCAACTTCTATGTTGTTGAAATTTCCTCTCAGGGAAATACTCTGCATTTTGAACAGTTTTGTGGGTTGTTGTTGTTGTTGTTGTTTTTAAATCAGCATGTGTTGAGTTTTGACTTTTTCAAGTCTTTGAAAAAATATATATATTTACAGGAAATTAACAAGGCAACTCCAGTACTTTGGCTACCTCATGTGAAGAGTTGACTCATTGGAAAAGACTCTGATGCTGGGAGGGATTGGGGGCAAGAGGAGAAGGGGACAACAGAGGATGAGATGGCTGGATGGCATCACTGACTCGATGGACGTGAGTCTGGGTGAACTCCGGGAGCTGGTGATGGACAGGGAGGCTGTGATTCATGGGGTTGCAAAGAGTAGGACACGAACTGAACTGAACTGAACAAGGCAAAATGGCAAAGCGTTTTGGTTTTTGTCATATGAGCCAGTTGCACTGAAATTATAACCACAATTATGGTGGCAGAAAGCAACTTCAACCCAATTCTCTTGTTATATAAAAGGAGGCAGAGATTTCAGGTATCAGTATTCATAGTACATTGTTATTTTCAAAGTAAGTCTATATAGATATAAATGTCTCAAGTCTTGTAATTCCAGCCCATTCCACTAGGCTGCGGTTTGATAGGCTGAATAGATTTTGAGTAATTATGATTCTACCAATTTTTTTACAAGAAATCTCATTTTGAATGAAACGGTCATAGATTAAATTTAACTACACAAGCATATAGTAAAGTATGCAGGCTTCTCTGATGACTCAGAAGGTAAAGAATCTGCCTGAAATGGGTGAGACCTGGGTTTGATCCCTGGGTCAGAAAGATTCTCTGGAGAAGGGACTGGCTACCAACTCCAGTATTCTTGCCTGGAGAATTCCATGGACAGAGGAGCCTGATGAGCTACAGTCCATGGGACTGCATAGAGTTGGACATGACTGAGTGACTAACACTTTCATTTTTATAGTATGGTATGTTCTTTATTTGTTGTAATTTGCTCTGTATACTTATTAATGTTGACTGTGCGTGTGCATGCTCAGTCATGTCTGACTCTTTATGACCCCATGGACTGTAGCCTGCCAGGCTTCTATGCCCGTGGAATTTTCCAGGTAAGTATACTGGAGTGTGTTGCCATTTCCTTCTCCAGGGGATCTTCTCAATCCAAGGATCAAACTGGTGTTTCTTGGGACTCTTGTATTGTCAGGCCAAATCTTTACCACTGTGCCACCTATTAATGTTGACTAAATTGCATCAAGGACAAAACTATGGGAAGTTTTAATTCAATCTATGTCTTTACAAATTTCTTATTCTCTTTAAGAAAATTAAAACTCAAAGAATAAAACATAGGAATATTTATATCTAAGTATCTCATATATCTTATTTAATTTTTAAAAGGTTTGGGAGATACCACATTATGTCATGTCTGAATTGTTAGATGAACAGTATTATGTGTGGGATACTGTGCGAGTCATGCTTTAAAAAATATATCTCCTTTGTTTTATAGTCCTAAGAATCAACAGAGTAACTGTCATCAAGTTCTTAATTATCCCCAACTAAATATTTTTCTAAGGGCTACAAAAGTTTCAGTCATATTAAGCTTTAATAGATATAATCAGTATAACTTGAGAATGGATTTATTTTCCAGTTTTAGCTTTAATAGAATCATATACTTTCTATAAAAATATTTTGCATAGGATAAAAAAATTAAAAAAAAAAAGATTTGAGCTTCTAAACAGCAATAGAGTATGATACATTCTTCACAATTTATCCAAAGTTCATTGTAGTGCCCATCTACATATACTGAGAAACCATAGGGGAAAATAATCAAATCATAGTTGCTCTCGTGAGGGATCTAAAGATATAACCTAAGATAAACAATGGTAGCAACGGAAAAGAAGCATAGTAAATTCCCCCAGGTATGTAAATGTGAGTCCTGGATGAAAGTCCAGGATATACAAATAGTGAAAATACCTGGATTGAGAACTGTAGAGAGGAAGATGGGATGATGAAGTCTCTAATCCTAGAGAAGTTTTGAAGATAGAACTGCAGTGTTCAGGAAAGTAAGTTAGTGTATTAAGAGCTAGAACTGAACTGGGGAGACAATATCTAAATTGAACAAGGATATTAAAATGAGGTTAAAAGTTAAAGGTAAATGCAAAAGCTATGAACTGGAGAATTCAAGGAGAAGCCTGTAGTAACTCAGAATGAACCTTTTCATGAGGTCTATTGTTCATTTGCTGAGAGTTAAAAGTCAAGGTAATTATTTCTGCTAGTTTCAGTCTCACTGCTTTTAAAATAGGCTTGTCACAGCTGCCCAAGGAACAATAAATGCTCTAACAACTTTTGGAAACTTAAAGCATATGAATAAATAAATCATTTGCATTTTGCTTTGGTCTCTTCTATCCTCTCTTTTCTTCTCTCACTGCTCCAATTATGTCCTGTCTTCTCCCTTTGCTTCTCTTGCCTTCTTTTGCTTTTACTTTTCTCCATGACTTCTTTTTATCTTTTACTTACTATGTCTATAGTGAAGTCGCTCAGTCATGTCCGACTCTTTGCAACCCTATGGACTGTAGCCTGCCAGGCTCCTCCGTTCATGGGATTTTCCAGGCAAGAGTACTGGAGTGGATTGCCATTTCCTTCTCCAGGGGATCTTCCCAACCCAGGGATTGAAACTGGGGCTTCCGCATTGGAGGCAGACACTTTACCGTCTGAACCACCAGGGAAGTCCTCTATTATGTATGTCTATACTGTTTCAGCGGAGAAGGCAATGGCAACCCACTCCAGTACTCTTGCCTGGAAAATCCCATGGACGGAGGAGCCTGCTAGGCTGCAGTCCATGGGGTCGCTACGAGTTGGACACAACTGAGCGACTTCACTTTCACGCATTGGAGAAGTAAATGGCAACCCACTCCAGTGTTCTCGCCTGGAGAATCCCAGGGATGGGGGAGCCTGGTGGGCTGCTGTCTATGGGGTTGCACAGCGTCAGACACGACTGAAGCGACTTAGCAGCAGCAGCAGCATACTGTCTCAGTATTAGTTTCTCTGCTGGTAGTATACAACCTACCCAATTTCAGATAATCTCATCAGATTAAACTTCCTGAAACAAAATTCTGACCTCATAAATTCACATCTTAAAATGAATTATAAAGTAGCTTATTACCTATTGAAAATATTTACAAATTTCCAGGCTTGGAGGAACCTCCATCATTTACCCTTAATTTATTTTTCAGGCTATAATCTCTGTTCTCTTGGATTTACAATATTATAATGAAACAAATATTTTAATATCTCTCAGCCTTGCCTTATGCCAGTATCTCTAAAACTTTTCCTCAAAGTTCTGCTATTAACAGAATCAAGCTAGTACATATTCAAATTGTCCTGAAGAGAATAAGAAAATTGTTGGAGGACTGTGTTATTCAATTATGATCTCATATATCCAATTTTAAAGTAAGAAATTGCATTTGTTGGTATAAGGAGGAAGGCAAAACCTCAAAATTTCTAATGTGAGAGATGTTTTGCTAAATCTACCATCTTTTGAAAAATAAGACTATTAAAAGTTGTTGACTTTCTATGATTGTTACAACACACAGATTTCTTATTTTATTTTTGTCAATATTTTGGAGCCATAATTCATTTAACCTGTGATTATATTATTTTTCACTATTTCACAAGTTGACTCAGAATTATTGTAGGTACACAAAGTTCAGAAGCCCGCCAAATATATAGTATCATGAAAATTAATCAGGCCACTGATGTTAGGAGTCTCTCATGCATTGGAGAAGAAAATGGCAACCCACTCCAGTGTTCTTGCCTGGAGAATCCCAGGGACAGGGGAGCCTGGTGGGCTGCCGTCTATGGGGTCACACAGAGTCGGACACGACTGAAGCGACTTAGCAGCAGCAGCAGCATTGTCTATTACAGTACTGTGAATTGACAAGGTGAAGCTAAGTAGTTCTTTTCTAAGTATTTTTGTTTATGTATTTTATTTATATGTGCTGGATCTTAGTTGTGGCATGTGGGACCAAAGATCTTCATTGTGGTATGCAGGATCTTTAATTGAAGCATTTGACCCTGAGCAGGGATTTGAATCCAAGCCCTGTGCATTGGGAGCATGGAGTCTTAGCTACTGAGCCACCAACGAAGTCCATAAGCAGGTCTTCTTGAAGATTTTCATACAGTTTCCATGAGATAGTGGGTTTAGACATGTAGCCTCTCAACTAGACTTGAATGTTCAAGAGGAAAAACTTGCATGGCTGGCAATTGATGCTGACTGCTGACTCAGACCTGAGTTAGGTTTGGCAAATGAAGTATCTACTAATGACATTTCCATTTGGCTTGAGTCTCTCAACATATGGTGTCTGAGTTCTAAAAGAGTGTCTCCAAATCAGTATTCCCAAAGGCCTGGATAGAAGCATATCCTTGAAAGTAAAACAGTACCATATTTGCTGTGCTCTATTGCTAATCACATTCTCAGGGTCTAAGCAGACTAAATGGTGTGGACTACTAGCCTCTTCTTATTTAGAGAATCACAGGATCATATTGTTGACAAACATGTATAGTAGGAGATTTTGTCAAAGTCTTTGCAAAATGCAATTTGAAGCAGTCTTCCCTCTGATCATACAACTCATATCTTTCCTACAAGCGAAACACATTCACTCTATCCTCTAAAATATTGTAGCATTACATTATCAGCTCAAGTCCAAGCATCAGTTAAAATCCAGAATCTCATTTCAGTCAGGTCAAGGTACAGATGAGGTTCCTTGGGATCTAATCTGCATGTACATATTTGTTCTCCTCTGAAAACTTTTGAGATAAAGAGAGAATGTATCTGTCGCTTACACATTCATATATAATAATGAGGCAGGGCTATGTTTGAATAATCCCATTAGGAAACAGGCACTATGAGATGAACATAGAAGTCACTGGACTGTAACTCAGCCAACTGCATTTAACAGTTCCTTCATTAGGGTCCAATCCTTTTCCTTTGGCATGGTTTTCCATGGTTTTGGTTTTACCTTTTGACACTTGGTTCTGGCTCCAAGTCATATTTCTTTTTTCCTTTTTAATTAGAAATGACCTATGACTGTACCTGAGTAGATTTCTCAGTTTCCTTCTCATGCTAGAAAGTTGAAGCCTAGAGACCTCCTTTCATTTTTAGCCACTTTTGTCACTTTTATTACATAATGGCATTTCCTCCAATATGAGTCTCTTCCCTGATGACACAATCAGTAAAGAATCCGCCCACAATGTGGGAGACCTGGGTTCGATCCCTGGGTTGGGAAGATCCCCTGGAGGAGGGCATGGCAACTCACTCCAGTATTCTTGCCTGGAGAATCCCCATGGACAGAGGAGCCTGGAAGGCTACTGTTCACGGAGCCCCAAAGAGTCGGACTAAGCACAGAAGAAATAATGTAGGCTGTTGTTGTTTTGCTTGTGAGAATAATATTGGATTTTATGCCATCGAACAAGAGTCACAGCTTCATATTCCTTTCAGACAGACCCTCTCTGCCATAAACTGAGAGGAGGAGTTGTGTGAGACAACTTTGGGATTCTTTTATTTTATTTATTTTTAGTTAGAGGATAATGGTTTTACAACATTGTATTGGTTTTTGCTGTAACTTTATCAGAGAATGTCTAAGAGGCATGCCCTTATTTCACTTTTTATATAGCTCAGGGTTAGCAAATTATGGTACACAGGCCAAATTTGTAAATAAATTTGTATTATAACATAGCCACATCCATTCATTTATGTATTTTCTGTGACCTCTTTCTCATACATGATTGAGTATTTCTTTAGAGATCCTATGGGCAACAAAGTTGAGAATATTTGCTATCTTGTGTCTACCAAAAAGTTTTCTGATCCTTTGTCAACTTGAGATTGCTTACAAGGCAATACTTAAATCTTTATGATGTCTTAACAAACAATTTATAATCGTGCTCTGTTAAGTCACTTTAGTCATGTCCACTATTTGTGGCCCCATGGACTATATAGCCTGCCAGGCTCCTCTGTCCATAGAATTCCCCAAGCAAGACTACTAGATTGGGTTGCCAGACCCAGGAGATCTTCCTGATCCAGGTATCAAACTTGCATCTCTTTGTTTTCTGCATTGGTAGGCAGGTTCTTTACTGCTGTGTCATCTGGGAAGCCCCTCTGATATAAGTGTTACTCAAATTATGTTTTACAGCCTGAATCCTGGATTTTATCTTTGCCCTAATATTATTCCCCATTTTTATTTTTTCTTTTGCTGGATGGAAAGATCTAGAATAAAAATTGTTATTATGTTCTAGCACAACAAACTCCTTTATATTTTGCCTGAAGTCAAACATTTCATACCTTACCTGTTTCTTTACATTCCTAATGATCATACACAGCTAAAATTCTTCTTGGAAATCACCTTTATTGTTGTTATTGTTCAGTCACTAAGTCATGTCCAACTCTTTGAGATCCCATGGACTGCAGCACACCAGACTCCTCTGCCCTTCACTATTTCCCAGACATTGCTCAAACTCATGTCCATTGAGTCAGTGATGCTATCTAACCGTCTCATCCTTTGCTGGCCCCTTTTCATTTTGCCTTCAATCTTTCCCAGCAACAGGGTCTTTTCCAATGAGTTGGCTCTCCACTTCAGGTGTCCAAAGTTTGAGCTTCAGCATCAGACCTTTCAAAGTATATTCAGGATTGATTTCGTTTAGGATTGACTTGCTTGCTTTCTTTGCAGTCCAAGGGACTCTGAAAGAGTCTTCTCCAGCACTACAATTTGAAACATTTATTCAGTGAATAACAACAATAACACTCAAACAATTCAATCAATTCTTTGGTGCTCAGCCTTCTTTGTGATCCAACTCTCACATCTATACACGACTACAGGAGAAACCATTGTTTTGACTATATTGATCTTTGTCAGCAAAATGATGTCTCTGCTTTTAAATGCACTATCTATGTTTGTCATAGCTTTTCAAGGAGCAACTGTCTTTTAACTTCATGAGCACCATCAGTATCCACTGTGATTTTGGAGACAAGGAAAGAAAATCTGTTACTGCTTCAAATTTTTCCCCTTCTATTTGCCTTCAAGTGATGGGACTGGATGCCATGATCTTAGTTTTCTGAATGATGTGTTTTAAGCCAGCTTTTTCACCCTCCTCTTTCACCTTCATCAAGAGGCTCTTTAGTTCTTCACTTTCTGCCATAAGGGTGGTGTCATCTGCATATCTGAAGTTACTGATATTTCTCCCAGCAATCTTGATTCCAGCTTGTGATTCATCCAACCTTGCATTTCACATGACGTACTCTGCATAGAAGTTAAGTAAGCAGGATGAAAATATACAGCACTCCTTTCCCAATTTGGAACCAGCCCATTGTCCCATGTCTTGTTCTAACTGTTGCTTCTTGACCTGCATACAGGTTTCACATACAGGTTAATCTTCTCAGATACAAAAAATCTGAAGTAAAATTTCTGTTTTCCATGTCACTCAGGTCATAGTTCTGATAAATTTTCTGCTACAAGTATCATCTTTTTTACAATTTCATGTAAGGGTTTTCTCAGTGTTATTCCTATTCCCAGTAACAGTTTTCTTGAAAACTTTCTACCCTCTATCCACAGCCCATTCACAAAGTTGATGTGCTACCTCATAAATTCATCTAGGTCTAGTACCTGTTTTTGGAGTAAATTTGAAAAATAAAATCCCACTTTTTCTTTTTTGCCAATATTTTAAAAAAAATCATTTCCTGAGACAAGTTGAAAATCCACACATCAAAAAATATTGATTTCACAGAGGCTTAAATATATATACACATATGTAGATGTATATATATGTATATATGATATTTTGAATTTTTTCCTATTGTCCTTATTTATTATTGTGTGTTCTAAAATTATTTTTAGATACTCACTTCAGAATTATACCTATTTTTAAAAGATATAATCCTTTGAATTGATTTGTTAAATTTGGTGTATGGAGGAGCTAATTCAACTATTTCAGGTTTTACATTCATTAATTCTATTTTCCTATATACAGAGTTTTACCTTTATATTTTTCCCTGGGAGTTATAATTTAAATTAACAATTAATTAATTAATTTTTTTATACAGAAATGAACAGGTTTTATTTTTTTCACCTGCTTCATTCAGCATCATAATAGTGGATTTTAAGTATTGCTGAATTACTTGATTCCAGCTTGTGCTTCTTCCAGCCCAGCATTTTTTTAATGATATATTCTGCATATAAGTTAAATAAGCAGGGTGACAATATACAGCCTTGACGTACTCCTTTTCCTATTTGGATCCAGTCTGTTGTTCCATATGCAGATGACACCACCCTTATGGCAGAAAGTGAAGAGGAACTAAAAAGTCTCTTGATGAAAGTGAAAGAGGAGAGTGAAAAAGTTGGCTTAAAGCTCAACATTCAGAAAACTAAGATCATGGCATCTGGTCCCATCACTTCCTGGCAAATAGATGGGGAAACAGTGGAAACAGAGCCAGACTTTATTTTTCTGGGCTCCAAAATCACTGCAGATGGTGACTGCAGCCATGAAATTAAAAGACACTTACTCCTTGGAAGGAAAGTTACGACCAACCTAGATAGCATATTCAAAAGCAGAGACAATACTTGCCAACAAAGGTCCATCTAGTCAAGGCTATGGTTTTTCCAGTAGTCATGTATGGATGTGAGAATTGGACTGTGAAGAAAGCTGAGTGCTGAAGAATTGATGCTTTTCATCTATGGTGTTGGGGAAGACTCTTGAGAGTCCCTTGGGCTGCAAGGAGATCCAACCAGTCCATTCTAAAGGAGATCAGTCCTGGATGTTCTTTGGAAGGAATGATGCTAAAGCTGAAACACCAGTACTTTGGCCATCTCATGTGAAGAGTTGACTCATTGGAAAAGACTCTGATGCTGGGAGGGATTGGGGGCAGGAAGAGAAGGGGACAACAGAGGATGAGATGGCCGGATGGCATCACCGACTCGATGGATGTGAGTTTGAGTGAACTCCGGGAGTTGGTGATGGACAGGGAGGCCTGGTGTGCTGCGATTCATAGGGTCGCAAAGAGTCGGACACGACTGAGTGACCAAACTGAATTGAACTGGAAGTATTACTGAATAAAATTTTAAGTGCATCACTGCTTACTATTTCCAGAAGAGTAAGTAGTAATGTTTTACCAATATATCTGTCCATGATAATTAAATACGTATTGCACTATGAGACAGTTTTAAATCTACACTTTATTATTTGATTGATGATGCTTTAGACAGACTCACTGGGTATGGTTTGGATAGTGCTTTGATCTCACTGACATTTGATCACTGAGAGCCTAAGGGACAATGCCATTTCTGCCAAAATGAAAATGATTTCAAGTTGTTATAGTTTTTCCTTGTTTAAATTTTTTATATAAGTAAAAAATGAAAATATATATGCTAAAGCTTTAAAATTAAATGTTTTGATTATCTGATATGGGAGAATGTATAGCTAAGATTAAGACTACATTTGTTAATTAAGGATAATTATAGAAATTTTTAATAAACCGATTATTTGTGTTTGTATTAAAATTTGTAAAATACAAGTAGTAAAATGTAAAATGATATACTCTTTTTTTAAAAACTTTTGTTATTTGTGCTAGCCTTTTTACCCTATGGGAACTTAATATTTCTATTTTTACCTTTTGAAAGGTATCAACTCTGCATGCATCATAAGTGCTACTATGATCTATATTTATTTTGCTCAACATGATTTCATGCTAATATCACAATCCTCAGTTGTGTAAATTTGTGTAAATCTTGCTTCTTCAAGCATAAACTTTGTTCTGGTCCACTTCAGCAGAGTCCTATTGAACTGCATATCTGTGTGATAAAGGGTCTTAAGGGCACAAAGCTTCAGTGTTTTCTAAAATTGATGCCTTCCACTCTGACTCCCTATTTGAATTCCACTGTCATGCATGTGCACTGTCTGCTTTGTATGTGACCCTCACCATTCTAAAACCTATGGGTATATCACTGAGTGGAGAAAAAGATACAACAAACAGAAAAAGTCCTCCTGTGTCATTATAGGAGGGCTTCCCTGGTAGCTCAGCTGGTAAAGAATCAGCCTGCAATGCAGGAAACCTTGATTTGATTCCTGGTTAGGGTGTCCCCCTGGATAAAGGATAGACTACCCACTCCAGTATTCTTGGGCTTCCCTGGTGGCTCAGATAGTAAAAAGAATCTGCCTGCAATGCAGTAGACTTGAGTTCAATCCCTGGGTTGGGAAGATCCCCTGAAGGAAGGCATGGCAACCCATTCCAGTATTCTTGCCTGGAGAATCCCATGGACTGAGGAGCCTGGCAGGGTCATCATGAGAGGAGCCAAGCCAGTGAATGTATCAATCTCTAATATTTTTCCAGGGGCAAACCGATGAAGGAACATAAATCAGGGAGAAATTTCTGCTTCCAGAAATGATATAAAACATATTTCTAACCAGCTGTCCTGCTGAGATTAACTAGAAGAGCAGAAAACAAGTATGAAAAAAAAATGTATATATATGAAATACCAAGGGAGTACATATTGTGACACCAACATCCCAGGGAGAATGGAGGTGCAGCAAGTGATCCTAAATTGAGTATGGCTTTTTTCATCAAGGCGCTTGATGACTCAAAACTGGATTCTTGAAATAGAAAAGAATGAACTGAGCTTTCTGCAAAATCATGGAGATGGGAAATGAAAAACATTATTTATGCTTCATTAAAAATGATGGGCCTTGATGTTCATACCAGGTTTTCAACTAGAACCATAAAAGGCCAAAAAAAGAGAAAAAGATTATTGAGGAATTTGCTAATCCTGAAAAACACTGGGGACAAGTTCAATTTATTACAACTTGTATATAGAATAAGATTTACTCTCCATTGCCATCTGCTTTATAAAAGAAAAGAATACGTTGTCTTTGAAGAGGAAATATATTGGGAATTTTTTCACCTATGTAACATAAAATACAAACATACCACACATACTGAAAAAAAGACAAGAACTGACCAAAAAGCAAATGTAGGAGTAGACAAATACACAGTATATCTAGATATGGGAGGCCATTAAAATAAATACAGTTAAATGACCAACTAATTAATGGCTGGGAGTTTCAGGAAATAATTCAGTAGTATAAAAAAATCTGATGGAACATACAGAAATGAAAGCAATGATTATCAAAATTAAAAGCTATCTGAGTGATAAGGAATTAATTAAGTAGAAGTGGAAAATACATATGCTGAAATGTAGACAGACAATGTGAAGGAAACATTAAAAATTATGAGACTTTGAATCAAAGTAGAAAGTTTCAACATGTTTGTAATTAGACTGCATAAGGAAAGGACAATGAAAATAGATTAAAAGTAGCATAAAAACATAATAGCTGGGAGTTTTTCTTAATTGTTTAGAACCCCAGCCAGGAAAAGGAAAAAAAAAAAAAAAGGACACAGAAAAAGTACAAGAGATCCAGGTGTATTACAACAAGTCTCCTATAAACCACAGGGCAAAGAAAATTATGGAAGAAGCCAAAGAAAACAAACATTATTTTCAAAAGATTAAACCTAAAATAAGCAGCTAATTTATTAAGAGGAGTATATACAAGCCAGAAAAGGAATTATATTGCAAAGTACTTCAAAGAAAAAGCTACCAAATTAGAATTCTACACCTATAGGATATATTTATTTTGGGAGAAGTTGCAAAATAACATAATATTTGATATAAGAGGTGCAAGATGAAAGAATGATAAGCAGGTATGTAGATCTAAATATATTACCACCTGTGTAAAATGAGGCAATAACATGTTAGGACATATTAAATATATGGAAGAAAAAGTAACTAGAATTATAGTTTCTTAAGATCCTTCATTATCTAAGAAGTGATAAATATATACTAACAGAATGAACAGCTAAACATCTAATGGAAAATGAAATTAAAACACTTAATGAGTCTTAAATAAAATTTCTTTAAATGAGAAGGAAGAGAAAAAAAAAATAGGAGTGAAATAAAATAAAGCAAATGGTAGGTTTAGCCTAATTCCAATTATCAGTAAATAGTAGAATAAAGAATACAGTTTAAAATGGAAATTTTTAAAAATGGAATTTAAAAATTGAATCTATGGTATTTATTATATTCATATGAAATATAAGAATATGTAAAAGTTGACAATGAATGAGAAAAAGAAAGATGCCATGAAAACACTAGCAAAATAAAATTTTAGTTATACTAAAATACCAGGCAAAGTAAATTAAGGTAATAATCATTACTTTAAAGAAAGGTATTCTAAGATAATATAAAGGCTAATTTGCCAAAAATACACAATAATTTACATATGATAATATAGTTTTAAATATATGTAGCTGATATCTCCAAAGCAAAATGAGAAATAAATTTCACATCAGTAGGATATTTTAATCAGTTTTTCTGATAGAATAGTATTAAATTTGTAAATATATAAATAATTTGAAAAATGTAATAAAAACAGTAATTAATTGTCACATAAATAAGAATTAAACTCAACAATTGCAGGGTACACATTCTTTTTGAATGCCCACGATATACTGACAAAATTTATCCATATGATGGGCTGTCAAGCAAGTGTCAATGAATTTCAAAGTACTGATAAAATACAGAGTATAAAGTATATTCTCTGACCACAGTAAAATTAAGTTAGAGATTAATAAAGAAAAAAGAAGCACAGAATTCATATATATTTAGAAATTAAACAATAAATTTGTAACATTATTGGTAAAAGAAAAAGTCACAATGGAAGTTGATAATGTTTTTACATAAATAGAAAACAATATATTACAAGTCAAAATGAAGGATTTCATTGAAACAGGGGTGAAGGAGGAATGTAGAACTGAAAACATATTTTATATATGAAGAAAGGTCAAAATCACAGTTCTAAGCATCTGTTTTAATGAGTTAGGAAATAAACTGCAAATTATAAGCAAGGAAATAATAAAGATAACTACTGGAATAGAAAACAATTTATAATCAAAGAAAAACATAAAAGCATTGATTCTTTGAAAAGAGTAATGCAATTCTAAATTTGTAGGAAGACCGTTTTAAACAGAAAATCTAAATAAACAAAAATCCTACACCAAGAAGAAATAGAGGACATCATTACATCATAAAGTTCTTCCAGTATCACTAAATATACCCTGTTCTCATCATGCTAACTCCTGTAATTCTATTAATATTACATTTGATAATTGTGGAAGTTTTAAGACAGGGCTTCAGATTGTTTTGCACTCATTTTTGTCCTTTCACACTGAATTTCACATATGGAGTAGGACAGAAGTGAAGCCACTTTACTTCCAAGAACATGTCATAAAGAACCCTACAGCTTCATTCTTGTTTTCTTGGAACAGGCATACCTGGGGCCCTAAGTTACCATGTAAGAAGTCCAACTAACATGAATCTGCCATCCTATACGGAAGGCAAACCCACATAGAAAGTCCATATATAGTTCAGTTCAACATCTCAGCTGTGCCCAGTCCTCAAGAAATCCCATACAAGGTGTTGATGAAGAAGACTCCAGATGATTTCAGTACCTCAACTCAGGAAGTCACCCTCAGCTTTATTCCCTGTGCCCTGTTCCTGACCCACAGAGTTTGTGAGCTTAATGAAATGGTTGTAGTTTTACTCCTTTAAGTTTTGATGTAGTGTGATATGCAATAGATACATGGGACATCTGGCATCTGAGAATGGCCACTTTAATGTTCTCCTGCTTCCGTGCTGCCCTATCTTGGATGACTTCTCTGAATGGAAACCCAAGTCATATTTAAAAATGGCATATCCGATCACATTTCTATGTCATTGAAAATCTTTTACTGAATGTCCAATGATCTCAGCAAAAGAGAATCAAATCTTCCTTATTCATAGAACTGTCTCTGGTGTCAGCAATTGCGTAACTTGGACACTAAGATCAGGTCAGCTTACCTTGTTACATGCTCTTATAAAGTACATATTTTATCATTATACTTCCTATATTTATGGTTTTGTATGTATTTGTGAGATTATGTGATCAACGGTTATCCCTTATTAAGCCATAAATTGCTTGAGGGCAGGGATTATGACTAGTTTCTACTGTCATTTTATCACAGGCTCAGAAAAGGAAGATCTAAGATGCTAAGAGAGAGAAAGATGATAGGAAAAAAGGATGTAGACTCAAATTTAAAAAGGAGGAATTCTAGACAAATATTTGTTTGCTTGAATACAGGATCGCTTCTTTATTTGAGGTAAGAGGACTTATAGTGGCATCTTGAGGGAATTTATGTGAGAAAATGGGGGGCAGATAAATTAATTAATGAGAAAGTAGAATACCCAAACCCATAAATGAAAAGCAAGGAAATACACACTTTGTCAAAAATTGTGCAGGATAAGGTTTAAGATGAAACTCATAATTTCTGAGAAAGGAGCTTTTGACAGTTGCTTCAAACTAACAAGTTTCAAAAGCAAGAATCATTTTGATATAGTCATTTATGTGGTAATACAATTAAGACCATGTGAAAAGAAGCACATATAGCAAAATAAAACACTTGGCAAATGGAATGAGGCAGGCATAGCAATTGAAACACTGCTTCCTGTGATTTTTTTTTCTGCATCTATCACTGTCTTGGTTTTAGAGGACAAAAACCAAGTCTATGCTACTGAAAGGACTTTTAATATTGAGCTTGTGAATTTGTGAATTTAATGCTGATTCTCATCAGGATATTGGAGATTATGAGTTTGAACATGAGACAGTTTAGTGTTGAGGAATAACTCCTGAAACTATAGAGAACTGACACTCAATAAAAAAAAAAAGTTAGCATAAATGACAATGGAGTTAATAAGAAATTATATCACTAGCTCAAGATATATGAATAAAAACTGTATTTATTTATAAATTGGACATTTGTCAAATGGAATCTTTTTGAAACAACTAAAATATAAAGATGCACATGATGCAACTGGAAAGGGCTAAATTTCCAAAATATACAAAAAGCTCATATCAGTTCAGTTCAGTCACTCAGTCATGTCCAACTCTTTGTGACCCCATGAATCGCAGCACGCCAGGCCTCGCTGTCCATCACCAACTCCCGGAATTCACTCAAACTCACATCCATCGAGTCGGCGATGCCATCCAGCCATCTCATCCTCTGTCGTCCCCTTCTCCTCCTGCTCCCAATCCCTCCCAGCATCAGAGTGTTTTCCAATGGATCAACTCTTTGCATGAGGTGGCCAAAGTACTGGAGTTTCAGCTTTAGCATCATTCCTTCCAAAGAACACCCAGGACAGATCTCCTTTAGAATGGACAGCTAGGATCTCCTTGCAGTCCAAGGGACTCTCAAGAGTCTTCTCCAACACCACAGTTCAAAAGCTTCAATTCTTCAGTGCTCAGCTTTCTTCACAGTCCAACTCTCACAGCCATACATGACCACTGGAGAAACCATAGCCTTGACTAGACGGACCTTTGTTGGCAAAGTAATGTCTCTGCTTTTGAATATGCTATCTAGGTTGGTCATAACTTTCCTTCCAAGGAGTAAGTGTCTTTTAATTTCATGGCTGCAAAAGCTCATACAGCTCAATACAAAAACAACAATCCAAACAAAAATGTGCAGAAGACCTAAACAAACATTTCTCCAAGGAAGACATACACATGGCCAATAGGCACATGAAAAGATGCTCAACATCTCTAAGACTCAGAGAAATACAAATTGAAATTGCAATGAGGTATCACCTCACACCTGTATGAACAGATGCTAAAGAGGGTATGTAGAAAGGGAACCCTTCTGCACTGTTGGGGGAAAGTAGATTGGTGCAGTCACTATGGAAAACAGTATAGGAGTTCCTTAAAAAAACTAAAAGGAGAATTGCCATATGATCCAGCAATCCCACTCCAGGGCATATATCTAGACAAAACTATAATTGCTTGGGGCTGGTGCACTGGGACGACCCAGAGGGATGGAATGGGGAGGGAGGAGGGAGGAGGGTTCAGGATGGGGAACACATGTATACCTGTGGCGGATTCATTTTGATATTTGGCAAAACTAATACAGTTATGTAAAGTTTAAAAATAAAATAAAATAAAAAAAAAAAGTTATTTTCGGGATTCCACCAGCCCACCATCATCTCCCCACCGCCCCACCCCCACCCCATACGGAAAATTTATGTAAACCAGTCAAAATAAAGCAACAGTTTCTTAATAAAAAAAAAAAACAACAACAAAAAAACAACAACAAAAAACATACATGTACCCTAGATTCATAGCAGCACTATATACTATAGCCAAGACATGGAAGCAACCTTAAGCAATCAACAGAATCTTAATTGATTGGCTATAAAAAGAATGGATTGGCTTAATTGATTGGCTATAAAAAGCAGCAACATGGATGGACCTAGAGATTATCATACTAAGTGAAGTAAGTTAGAGAAAGACAAATATCATATGATATCACTTATATGAGGAATCTAAAAAATGATGCTAATTAACTTACATGCCAAATAGAAACAAATGCACAGACACAGGACAAAACTTAAGGGTTACCAAAGGGGAAAAGGAGGGGGTGGAGAGGGGTAAATTAGGAGTTTGAGATTAGCAGGTGCACACTACAGTATGTAAAATAAACAACAAGGTCCTACAGTATAATATGAGGAAGTATATTCAATATCTTGTCATAAAAATAATGGAAAAGACTCTGAAAAATAATATATGCATAACTATATTTTATAGACATATACATAAACTGAATCACTTTGCTCTGCACCAGAAACTAACAGAACATTGTAAACCAACTCTAGTTATTTAGTTAGTTCAGTAGCTCAGTCGTGTCCGACTGTTTGTGACGGCATGGATTGTAGCACGCCAGGCCTCCCTGTCCATCACCAACTCCTGGAGTTCACTCAAACTCACAGTCAGTGATGCCATCCAGCCATCTCATCCTCTGCCGTCCCCTTCTCCTCCAGCCCCCAATCCCTCCCAGCATCAGGGTCTTTTCCAATGAGTCAACTCTTCCCATGAGGTGGCCAAAGTACTGGAGTTTCAGCTTTAGCATCATTCCTTCCAAAGAACACCCAGGACTGATCTCTTTTAGAATGGACTGGTTGGATCTCCTTGCAGTCCAACTCTACTTCAGTGAAAAAAGAATCTATGAAAACTATACAAAGTATTCATACCTTTGAAGAATAAAATTAAAAAAAAATAAAGTGAATGTTCACTGTGTAATAAAACGTCAGCCAGTTTCTCAAGAGATCAAACTTCTATAGCATTATTCCAGCTAATGATACTTATTAGCACTTAGTCATCTATGTGATTCTTGGCAAAAATAGGCAGGACCTGAGACAGTGACCATTTACACAGGTGCTGACTCTTCTCATGATATCTATTTTGGAGGTGTTTAATCCCGTTGTTCAGTTGTTCTTATTTTTACAATAATAAGGCAGGTCCTGATGAAATCACACTGTGCTGTGCTGTGCTTAGTTGCTTACTTGCGTCCAACTCTGCGATTTCATGGACTGCAGCCCTCCAGGCTCCTCAGTCCATGGGGATTCTCCAGGCAAGAACACTGCAGGGGGGTGCTATACCCTTCTCCAGGGGATCTTCCCCACCCAGGGATTGAACCCACATCTCCTGCATTGCAGGCAGATTCTTTACCAGCTGAGCTCCCAGGGAAGCCTGAAATCACACTAAATTCATCAAAAGAATATGTGATGAGTGTGATGTCAGTCACACTTGTCACACTCTGCTGCTATTGAGCATGCATCATGTCTTTGCTATTTTCTTTCCTATGATGATTTCCTATCTACAGATGAATCACCTAACTTATCTGGCTGGTTTGCCAGGTAAATAAGAGTGTGAATCTAATGTGCCAGCTGTTTTCTTTTTTCTCATTTAGACAAATAGTAAAAATTATTCCATGGAATGAGCTTTAACTATTGGGATAGAAATTTAGATGATAGCTTACAAGTTTAGATGTTAACTTATAAGGAGATAGATGACAAAACTACTTACCATAGTCTTTGGTCTTTAGGAAAATAAAAGAAGAGAAGGATACCTAAAATTTGAAAGGTATGGCACTGAAACGATTTCATTCATAGAAGGAAATAAGTATTGTTTCTCCTTTCACTTTATTCTTGTCATAGCACAGTGATATTAATATTACTTTTAGTGTTATTCTACTTCCAGTAATGGTGATAGAAGCAGAAGTAATAGTAATAGTAATAATACTAGCAATTGTAATAGTAATCATATTAGTAGCTTTTATAGTATCACTAGATGGCAACCTACTCCAGTGTTCTTGCCTGGAGAATCCCATGGACGGAGAAGCCTGGTAGGCTGCAGTCCATGGGGTCGCGCAGAGTCGGACACGACTGAAGTGACTTAGCAGCAGCAGCAGTTTATGCTAGTGGTGGTAATGGTGTGATGGTGGAGGTAGAAATTTGTATTATTGTTGCATTTGACTTAGCTGGGAGCAGACTATACTGAAAAGACTTGATTGAAGAAAGCTTAATGAAGGATTATTTATAGATGCTAAAACAGCACAAATGGACCTTATAATACAAGAGAAAATAAAGAGAACAGTAGCAATGTAAGCAATATTGACCTTGGACTTAGAAAGGTGTTATGTGAGCTGAGTGAGAGTTGTAGCCATAGATGATGAGCCATTTGTAGGAGCTGTGACTCAACATAACTGTTATCAACTGCTTCCTGGAGGCAACTGAGATATGCAGGTGATAAATATCTCAGACCTCTCCTCCTGCCCTCTGGTATTATGTGGTAATTTCCATGGGTAGCAGGAACAGGAAGCCAAAGACCAAGATGCTCTGAGGAGACATTTCACAGAGAGCAACCTCCGGGGCTTAAAACAGGGCAGAGAAGGGCAGCAAATTAATTTGGAGGAGCAAATAGTTAATGGCTTGCTTAATGATAGGAACAACAATAACAAAAACAGTAATAGTTGTACTTACTTTGTATTTGTTATATATTAGATGCTGTCTGTTCAAAGTCATTTACGTGCATTATCGGATAACTAATAAACATTATTATTCCTGATTTACTTTCAGTAACAATTTAATAACCATGAGTTTATCATACCTCCATTTCATGTACAGAGTGATGTGGATTTACTTGTATAAGAATTTAAACAAAAATAAAAGACTGGAAGTCTAAAAGTATGAACCTCTTCATCTTAAAAGAATTACTTGTCTGTATGAATTAAGGGCGATGTAAAAAGGAGACAGAGTTGACAAACCTTTTACTTGGATAAAAGGCTGCAGAAGAAATCAAGGCAGGTGTGAAAATAACATTAAATTGAATGGGATAAGAAAGTAAAAGACTTGTTAGAGGCAACAAGTTCAGGCACAGCAGGTCTTTACTGACTCAAGATTCTTTACTTTCCTATATAGAGGCAAAGAACACATACTCCAAATTGTTTCTCCAGCTGCCACTGAAGCGCTTAAAGACATTGGTAATCCAAAATTTTTTAAAGACTATAAGAAGACAAAGTCAATGCACACAGTTTTAGTAGAAAACTAGTAGAAACTAGTAACAGTGCAGACTGTTTATTTTTTTTAGAGCTGTGCACATTCATGATAGCCCTGGGAAAGGCATGGCCTTCTGCACTTTCCTTTGAACCCAAGGATTTATTTTTTCTCTACTTTCTTTATGCTCTTTTCCCTTTGGTTTGAGCTGCTGGGGAAAGGAACTCTAGTGATCTGCAGTGGTAACCTTAAGTGGTACTTGTCAAATATGATTTGGTAGGTGAGAAGCCAGGAACAAAAGCAGCAAAATTTACTAGAAAGAGCAGCGAACTACAGGGCAGGTGACCTAAACACCAAATAGCACCAATAACTAGCTCTGGGGTTTAAGAATAATCTTCTACTCTCACCATGCTATAAGAATCTTACCTTCAGGCAGTCTCCATCCTCGGAAGTATTTGTATTCCAAAAGTTTATTTTGTCAGTGTTCTTTCAAGAGTACAAACCATGTTTTCCCATAGCAATACTCTTCTCAAGGAAGCACACGGTGTCTTATTTATGTGTATTTTTTCTTGTAGTTACCTGAGTGTACTGTGTGTGTTTTAGGAAATGCCTCTTATTTTGTGTTATGTTTGGTGATGGCAAACAAGTGTTAAACTAGCTAGACTGTAATCAACGTGTAGGTGATATGTCAGTGGGTGTAGCAATATACACCCACTGACATTCATGTGTAGGTGCACATATACAGAATAGGTTGTCTTTACCAATTTTGGATAAAGACAGACTTAGAATCATCATTAGCAAATCATTATTTGGAGGCATTACTTGGAGACAAGCACTTGGAGACATTACCAAGTGCTTTTAATCACCATAAATATTACCAACATAACCTTCCTATAGGCAAGGTGATGTGACAACTTAAGGATTACGCTTACTGGGAATAGCAAGAGAGATTTTTTTTAATGAAAACATAAAATATAAAAGTTGCCTTTTTTCCCAAGACCAAATGCAGTGAGAAATATCTAAAGTATTTTTTCACAGTGATGTCAATAACCAGGTGATTTACTAGATTTTTATAGACACTCAGAAAGTCAGAAAATATAGAGCTAGCTTAATATAAACCACAATCCTTTCCACTTCCTTTCCCATGAGATTCCCCATCTGTGTCTAGCTTTGATCTGAAGTCACAAACAAAGACTATCTGTTTATTCAAGAGATCAAATGTTACTTTTGGTACAGACCCTGGGGAAACTCAGAAGAGGGACATAAGCTTTGGGAGTACATTGATTTTCAAAGTGTTGATCTGAATAATCCATGGCATATTTAGTTTCTTCAACTGTTAGAAGATATACACGAAGGTGATGAACTCACAGGGCTTTGTTCTCTGAGCATAAATCCCCTCCTTCCTGTTGCAGTCATCTTTATATTAACACAGAAAATACTCTAAATGGAAAAGCCTGAGTTATACATCTTGCCAATAATCTGGTAAATGTTTCTAGAGTTTTTCTGATTTTCTTCTTTTAGTTTTTTTTTTTTTTTAAACTAGACTCATAGACCTTATTTTGTATGTCATGCTTTGAGCTATTTTTTCTCCCAAAATTAATACAATGTACATCCTTTTAAATGGGCTTTATTTTTTAGTATCAGGTTTATAGAACAACTGAGCAGAAAGTTCCCATAAATCTCGCTCTCTTTCCCTCATGAAATTCCCCTGCTATTTAACATTTTGCTTTAGTGTGATACATTTATTACAATTGATGAAGCAATATTGGTACATTAACATTATTATTAACTAAAGCCCAAAGTTTATTTGATGGTTTCCCAGGTGAATAGTGGTAAAGAACCTACCTTCCAATGCTGGAGATGTAAGAGATGCTGGTTCAATCCCTGGGTTGGTTACATCCTCTGGAGGAGGGAATGGCTACTCACTCCAGTATTCTTGCCTGGAGAATCCCATGGACGGAGGAGCCTGGTAGGCTATAGTCCAAGGGTTCGCAGAGAGTCAGACATGACTGAAGCGACTTAGTACTCATGCCTAGTTTATATGTTCACTCTTTATTTCTTTGACTTTTGACAAATCCATACTGCCATGTCTCCACCATTATAGTGTTATGGAATAGTTTTACTGCCCTATGAATCATCTGTGTTTCATCCCTTCCTCCTTTTCCTCAACCCCTGACAACCACTTGACTTTCTACTGTCTCTATAGTATTGCCTTTCTCAGAATGCCATATAGTTGAAATCATACTGTAACATAATATTTTTAAACTTTCCTCTTTCACTTAGCAATACACCATTAATTTCTGTGTCTTTTTATATCTTCATAGCATTTTTCTTTTTATCTCTGCTGCTGCTAAGTCGCTTCAGTCGTGTCCGACTCTGTGCAACCCCATAGACGGCAGCCCACCAGGGACCCCCATCCCTGGGATTCTCCAGGCAAGAACATTGGAGTGGGTTGTCATTTCCTTCTCCAATGCATGAAAGTGAAAAGTGAAAGTGAAGCTGCTCAGTCCTGTCTAACTCTTAGCAACCCCATGGACTGCAGCCCACCAGGCTCCTCTGTCCATGGGTTTTTCCAGGCAAGAGTACTGGAGAGGGTTGCCATTGCCTTCTCCATTCTATCTCTGAGTGATATTTTATTTACCTAGGATTATGGTTGCCAGCTTGTATGGTAAGGCCATGTTCAATTCTATAAGAAATTGCCAAACTGTCTTCTGAAGTGGCCATACCATTAAGCATCCCCATCAGTACCGGGTGATAGTTCCTGTTGCTGTACAACCTGGCTAGCATTTGATGTTCTTATTGTTTTAGATTTGATCAGAAATGTATTTTGCAATTTTTTTTTCTCCAGTCTGTGATTTGTCTTTCATTCTTTTGGTAGTATAACTTGCAGAATAAAAGTTTTTGTTTATTTATTTTTTTAAAAATTCTTATTCATTCATTTATTTTTGGCTGCTCTGGGTCTTTGCTGCTGCAGGTGGGCTTTAACAAGTTACAGCAAGCGGGGTCTACTCCCTGGTTGCCATGTGTGGGCTTCTCGTTGTGGTGACTTCTCTTGCTGTCAAGTACAGGTTCCCTAGAGCACACAGGCTTTAGTAAATGTTGTGCATGAGCTCCGTAATTGTGACTTGCGGGCTCCAGATTGCAGGCTTAGTAATTGGAGCTCACGGGCTTATTTGCCTCATGGCATGCGGAATCTTCCCAGACCAGGGATTAAACCCATGTCCCCTACACTGGCAGACAAACTCCTAACCACTACACCACCAGTGAAGTCCAAAAGTTTTTATTTTAATAAAGTTCAACTTAACATTTTTCTTTCATGAGTCACCATTATGCATCCAAAAAATCATCACCTAACTTGAAGATACCTAGATTTCATAGCTTATCTTCTGAAAGTTTTATAGTTTTATTAACCCATTTTGAGTTAGATTTTGGGAAAGATGTAAGGTCTGTGTCTAGATTTGTTGTTGTTGGTATGTGGATGTCCAGTTGCTCTAGGATAGTTTGTTGAAAAGACTGTCGTTTCCTCATTGAATTGCTTTTTCTCCTTTGACAAAGATCAGTTGACTATATGTGTGTAAGTATATTTCTGGCCTCTCATCTCATTGATTTATTTGTCTACTCTTTTGCCAATTTCAAACGGTCTTGATTATTCTTTTCCCAATACCACACAGTAAGTTTTGAGACTGAGAAGTATGTCCTCAGATATTGTTCTTTTTCTTTAACATTGTTGAATCATTTGCATTTCTATATAAATCTTAGAATAAGTTTGTCAATATCCACAAAATAACTTTATGAAATTTTTATTTGGAATTTTTTTGATTCTATAATTCAACATGGAAAGAATTGGCAACATAATAATGCTGAGTCTTCTTATCCATGAACATGGACTATCTCTCAAATTATTTAGATTTTCTTGGCTTTTTTTAAATCAGAGCTTTCCTCCTATGGATTTGTACATGCTTTATTAGATTTATATCTACATATTTTTAAATTATTCAATTATTTTATTTTTCTTTTGTGCCAATAAAATGTACATTTCTATAGCCCTTGATCTTGATAAGATATTCATTAATTTAATCTTAATCAGTTCAGTTCAGTCGCTCAAACATGTCCCACTCTTTGCGACACCATGGACTGCAGCATGCCAGGCCTCCCTGTCCATCACCAACCCACAGAGTTTATGCAAACTCACGTCAATTGAGACAGTGATGCCATCCAATGATCTCATCCTCTGTTGTCCCCTTGTCCTCCCACCATCAGTCTTTCCCAGCTTCAGGGTGGTTTCAAAGAGTCAGTTCTTTGCATCAGGTAGCCAAAGTATTGGAGTTTCAGCTTCAGCATCCGTCCTTCCAATGAATATTCAGGATTGATTTCCTTTAGGATGGACTGGTTGGATTTCCTTGCAGTCCAAGGGAGTCTCAAGTGTCTTCTCCAATACCACAGTTCAAAAGCATCAATTCTTCAGCACTCAGCTTTCTTCACGTCCAACTCTCACATCTATACATGACTACTGGAAAAATCATAACTTTGACTAGATGGGCTTTTGTTGGAAAAGTAGTGTCTCTGCTATTTAATATGCCATCTAGATTGGTCATAACTTTTCTTTGAAGGAGCAAATGTCTTTTAATTTCATGGCTACTGTCACCATCTGCAGTGATTTTGGAGCCCCCCCTCCCCCAAAATAAAATCTGTCACTGTTTCTATCGTTTCCCCATCTATTTGCCATGAAGTGATGGGACCAGATGCTATGATCTTAGTTTTCTGAATGTTGAGCTTTAAGCCAACTTTTTCACTCTCCTCTTTCAATTTCATCAAGAGGCTCTGTAGTTCTTTGCTTTCTGCCATAAGGGTGATGCCATCTGCATATCTGAGGTTATTGATATTTCTCTTGGCAATCTTGATTCCAGCTTGTGCTTCATCCAGCCCAGCATTTCTCATGATGTACTCTGCATATAAGTTAAATAAACAGGGTGACAATATACAGCCTTGATGTACTCCTTTCCTGATTTGGAACCAGTCTGTTGTTCCATGTCCAGTTCTAACTGCTGCTTCCCAACCTGCATACAGGTTTTTCAAGAGGCAGGTCGTGTTCTGGTATTCCCATCTCTTTCAGAATCTTTCAGTTTTTTTGATCCCCACAGTGAAAGGCTTTGGCATAGTCAATAAAGCAGAAGACGATGTTTTTTCTGGAACTCTCTCACTTTTCTGATGATCCAGCAGATGTTGGCAATTTGATCTCTGGTTCCTCTGCCTTTTCTAAATCTAGCTTGATCATCTGGAAATTCATAGTTCATGTAGTGTTGAAGCCTGGCTTGGAGAATTTTCAGCATTACTTTGCTAGCATATGAGATGAGTGCAATTGTGAGGTAATTTGAACATTCTTTGGCATTGCCTTTCTTTGGGATTGGAATGAAAACTGACCTTTTCCAGTGCTGTGGCTACTGCTGAATTTTCCAGATTTTCTGGCGTATTGAATGCAGCACTTTCACAGCATCATCTTTTAGGATTTGAAGTAGCTCAAGTGGAATTTCATCACCGCCACTAGCTTTGTTCGTAGTGATGCTTCCTAAGGCCCACTTGACTTCACACTCCAGGATGTCTGGCTCTAGATTAGTGAACACACCATCATGATTATCTGGATCATTAGGATCTTTTTTGTACAGTTCTTCTGTGTATTCTTGCCATCTCTTCTTAATATCTTCTGCTTCTGTTAGGTCCATACCATTTCTGTCCTTTATTGTGTCCATCTTTGCATGAAATGTTCCCTTGGTATCTTGAATTTTCTTAAAGCAATCTCTAGTCTTTCCCATTCTATTTTTTCCCCTCTATTTCTTTGCATTGATCACTGAGGAAGGCTTTCTTATCTCCCCTTGGTATTCTTTGGAACTCTGCATTCAAATGGGTATATCTTTCCTTTTCTCCTTTGCCTTCTGTCTCTCTTCTTTTCACACTTATATGTAAGGCCTCCTCAGACAACCATTTTGCTTTTTTGCACTTCTTTTTTGGGGGATGGTCTTGATCCCTGCCTCCTGTACAATTTTATGAATCTCCATCCAAAGTTCTTCAAGCACTCTGTCTATCAGATCTAATCCCTTGAATCTATTTCTCACTCCACTGTATAATTGTAAGGGATTTGATTTAGGTCATACCTGAATGGTCAGTGGTCTTCCCTACTTTCTTCAATTTAAGTCTGAATTTGGCAATAAGGAGTTCATGATCTGAGCCACAGTCAGCTCCCAGTCTTGCTTTTGCTGACTGTATAGGGCTTTTCCATCTTTGTCTGCCAAGATATTAATCTTAATAGCCTAAAAATTAAGAAGATTTTGTTTGTCTGCTTGTTTGTTACTACTGTAATTTACTTAAGGCCTGGACAGTTTCTTTTATTTATTGAACCTACATTTTTATTAAATCTGTATCTGTTTAAATCTTGTGTTTATGATCATTCCTGCATGAAAAATTACATGTACGTATATGTAAATAGAGATCAACTTCAGCTTTGTTTTTTGACAGTTTAGGTTATTAAAGGTAGATTATTTAATAAATTAGATTTTTTAGGAAAGTATCAAATGTTAAATACTTTTAAAGATTTTCATTAAATTTATCCTGAGTGTGGTGTTTGCTATAATTTGAACACCCTCCCATGTGTGATGCTTATTAAAATATCTACAACCATAGATTTATATATGAAATTAAATTACCATAGAGATAGAAGAACCTAAAAACTAGCTGGTATTAAGGTGAATACAACTGAGAACTAGCAATGTGGGGTGATTTTTACACAGTCATAGAGAAAATTTGCTTCCCTGATAGCTCAGTTGGTAAAGAATCCACCTGCAATGCAGGAGACTCCAGTTCAATTCCTGGGTTGGGAAGATCCACTGGAGAAAGATTAGACTAGCCACTCCAGTATTCTTGGGCTACCCTGGTGGCTCAGCTGGTAATGAATCTGCCTGTAATGTGGGAGACCTGGGTTTGAACCTTGGGTTGGGAAGATTCCCTGGAGAAGGGAAAGACTCACCACTCCAGTATTGTGGCCAGTCACAAAGAGTCAGACAAGACTGAGCAACTTTCAGTCAGTTAGTCATAGAGAAAATTATTCTACAGGATATAAAAGAAATAAGTTTTCTTTACTGCTGAAACCTCTTTCTTTTCACAACACAGTGGTACACTCAAAGTTTTCATGATTTCTTGTCCATATGATTAGAAAATAATTTTATATGGTTCTAGAAATAATGGGAAATTGCTTTTTTTTAAATATGGGGAACTTTGGAAAAAAATCATGATGCTTTCCACATAACTTTTATAAAGACTTTTCATCCTCCAAGTGATTTGTCCTACAAAGGTCATGATTTTGATATATCATTTAAAAATACAAGGACATAAATTTAGTATAGAGTAAATCATAAGCAGCCAGTATAATTATACACTCTTCATTTTAGTGTCTTTGGAAATCTCTAATGGTTGCTTTTCTTAACATATTTGACAATTCATGAGGACACTACCATGTACTGAACTTAACTTGGAGGGCTTTCATTTATTCTGTACCGTTTGCCTGAACTAAATTAATTCATGGGAGCAACTGATGAGATAAAAGGACTCAGAACATGTGCTTAAACCAAAATACTGTAGTCTTAGACTCACTTAGTGAAGACAGAAGTACCTACTATTCTCATTTGAAAGAGGTCCTGGTTTAATTCTAGAGAATTGACACACTAGAATATGCCATGGATGCCTGTAATATTACTCCATTAGATCTGTTGTCAGAAAATTGCACTTTACCTATCTGGCTGCACACACATTGCATAAGTTGCCAGGTTTTTTGATGACTTTGTTAGCTGTTTTTGCTGTGTCTTGTGATGTTGTGCTAATGTAAATGCACTGCTTTGTCTGCCCAGCTCTGTATTTAAAGCTTTATTTGATCAGATTTTAAAGAAAAGGCTTGTGTAACATCACATGTGTTTCCTAAGTAAAGTGCTTGCATTTGTCCCTGCATATTTTTTATCCCTTCTTTTTTGTATGGCATTGGCATGCTTTAGAGAAAGGATGGTCATGGTGTATTTGAATACGCAGTTAGACATAACAGTTTAGCACAATATGCTGCAATCAGAAGTATTCAGAAAAGCAATTTAGTTCTGATCTTGTCAAATTAAGTGTGTTGAATATATAATTCACCCTCACCAAAAAGTGCTATTCTGTGGCAGTAGTGAGCAAAAGACAACTATTATTTGTTATCATTTTCCTTTAAGGAATAGATTGGTAGAATCAGTTGAACTGCCATGGGGCTACTCTTTCAATAATCTATTTTGTGTGCATGAGCATATAGAAAGGTTTTATTTTGTGGGGAATACTATAAAAGTAAGATAAAATCACTTTGAAATAAAAACAAGTAGAAAAATAGAGATGAGTTATAAAAGACAGATGTGTGTGGAAATGGAGGAATATTAAAGAAATAAAAAAAGAAAGACTGGACTGTCATTAAGAGGCAGATACCCTTATCCTTTGCTTGTCAGGTGCTGTGATATAAATGGTAGCCATTCCAACATTTGACCTCACAATATCTGTGCTCTCAAAATTAGAGTTAATCTCCTTCGAGCTTCATACTGATGAAACCAACAAAACTTGATCTGCAAACTTTATCTCTCAATGAAATCATCTGGCTATGATCTTAGGTGGCTTTTGATATTTGTGCAATACATTGTCTGCATAGTTGTCAACTGGATTCCTTTTTTCTTCTATTATTTTTCCTGTTATCATTTCTTAATAAATATAAATATAGTGTCTATTTAGTAACACATATCTGAAGTCATATCAAAGTTTCTTGGGAAAGAGGCAAATGACAATGTATTCAGAAATGTTCCTATTCAAATTAAGTCAATTTTGGTGACTAATATTTCTACCAATGGTGTAGGCAGCCAGGGACTCATACATAATGTAAAATGATGTGTAAAGTTTATTGAGGTCAATATTTACCAAAACTAAAAAATGTACCTACCCTTTTGATAAAATAATCACATTAAATTTACTTAATGTATAATCAAATTAGTTTGTACTAGTTAACTTTTACTGATTTTTTGTGTAGATACTTATTATTAATGCTGCTTTAAGGTACTGCTGTATATAAAATAGATACAAAGACCTACTGTATAGCACAAAGAACTCTACTCAATATGTATATTCCATGGATTGTTATTGTTGTTCAGTCACCCAGTCATGTCCAACTCTTGCAACCCCATAGACTGCAGCACACCAGACCTCTCTGTCCCTCAGCACCTCCCAAAGTTTGCCCAAGTTTCAGGTCCTTTGTATTGGTGATGCCATCCAGCCATCTCATCCTCAGACAACGTCTTCTTCTGCCCTCAATCTTTACCAGTGTCAGGCACTTTTCCTGAGTCAGCACATCAGATGACCAAAATAATGGAGTTTCAGCTTCAGCATCAGTCCTTCCAATGAGTATTCAGGGTTGATTTCCCTTAAGATTGACTGGTTTGATCTCCTTGCTGTCCAAGGGACTCTCAAGAGCCTTCTCCAGCACCATAGTTTAAAGGCATCAGTTCTTTGGTGCTCTGCCTCCTTTAAGGTCCATCTCTCACAACTGTACATGACCACTGGACATTTGTTGGCAGAGTAATGTCTCTGCTTTTCAACACATTGTCTAGTTTTCTCATTGCTTTCCTGCCAAGAAGCAAACGTCTATGATTTCATAGCTGTGGTCACCATCCACAGTGATTTAAGAGCCCAAGAAGAGGAAATATGTCGCTACTTCCACCTTTTCTCTCTCTATTTGCCATGAATTAATGGGGCTAGATGCCATGATCTTGTTTTTTTTTTTTTTTTTTTTTTCCTAATATTTAGTTTTAAGCCGACTCTTTCAGTCTCTTTCTTCACCCTCATCAAGAGGCTCTTTAATTCCTTTTCACTTTGTGCCATTAGAGGGGTATCATCTGCATATCTGAGGTTGCTGATGTTTCTCCCACCTATCTTGATTCCAGCTTGTAACTCATCCAGCCGGGGCATTTCTCATTTTGTCAGTGTGTAGATTAAGCAAACAGGGTGGCATCAGACAGCCCTCTTGTACTCCTTTCTCAATCTTGAATCAACCAGTTGTTCCCTACAGGGCTCTAACTGTTGCTTCTTGACCCACATACAGGTTTCTCAGGAGACAGGTAAGATGGTCTGTTATTATTCCCATCTCTTTAAGAGCTTCCCACAGTTTATTATGGTCCACACAGTCAAAGGCTTTGGCATAGCCAATGAAACAGATGTTTCTCTGGAATTCCCTAACTTTCTCTATGATCCAATGAATGTTGGCATTTTGATCTCTGGTTCCTCTTCCTTTTCTAAATCTAGCTGGGGCATCTGGAAGTTCTTGGATTGCATAGTGCTGAAGCCTAGCATGCAAGATTTTAAGCATGGTCTTACTAGCATGGGGGATGAGTGTAATTGTCCAATGGTTAGCACATTCTTTAGTATATATTCCATATATTTATTTATTTATTTATTTATTTATATGTGTGTGTGTGTGTGTGTACACACACAGTGAATTACTGTACTACACACATGAAACTCACACCACATTGTAAATCAACTATGCATGCTATGACAAACCTAGTGTGCTTGTTAGGTTGCCTCAGTCGTGTCTGACACTATGGACTATAGCCCGCCAGGCTCCTCTGTCCATGGGATTCTCCAGGCAAGAATCCTGGAGTGGGTTGCCATGCCCTCCTCCAGGGGATCACCCTGACCCAGGGACTGAACCTGCATCTCTTACATTTCCTGCACTGGCAGGTGGGTTCTTTACCACTAGTGCCACTGGGGAAGCTATACTTCAGCTGAATAATTAATTAAAATAATACTATATAAATGCAATTATATAGCCAAGAATACTACTTTAATGCAAAAAAATATAAATAATTTGATACAGTAAAACCATCTAGTAAGTATGTATTGGTTAAATAAATTATGGTTCATAATTATTTTACTTTCAGAATAAATGAAGATCAGTAAGAGATATTGGGAAAAAAACTGTCTAAAATATATAATTCAATGAAAAACAAAGGTGAAATTTTAGTATGAAGAGGTTGGTCATTTTTATGTAGTTTTATGACATCTCTTTAGAGAGTATGTTAATACTCAAATATGAATTTTAATTATATAATTCAGCTTTATTTTGTACCTTGACAAAAATTGTAATATATTAGGCTAATTTTAATCTCTATTTTATTTCTATTATTGTGTAAATAAGTTATAGATAGATAGAAAGACAGAAAAGAAAGATACCAATGTACCTGAGGAGGACTCTGAGCTATGCATGGTGTATGGCATAATTTCAATCTAACCTCAAGTTGTAGATACATACTTGTAGGAACTGGATGGAGAAGGCAATGGCACCCCACTCCAGTACTCTTGCCTGGAAAATCCCACGGACGGAGGAGCCTGGTAGGCTGCAGTCCATGGGGTCTCGAAGAGTCAGACATGACTGAGCGACTTCCCTTTCACTTTTCACTTCATGCATTGGAGAAGGAAATAGCAACCCACTCCAGTGTTTTTGCCTGGAGAATCCCAGGGACGGCGGAGCCTGGTGGGCTGCTGTCTATGGGGTTGCACAGAGTTGGACATGACTGAAGCGACTTAGTAGTAGTAGTAGGAACTGGGAGTAATGCTTATTCTTGAAGTTTGTCCAACCCTAGTGTAAGATACACATAATTAAGGTTTTCCTTATTATTAGAAATCAAAATAGTCAGTGATTCAACATCAATATTATTTTGAAAGAGTAAACTGAAAGAATGGACCCATGTGGATCCACAGCAAATATTACACCACTAGAAATAAAAAAATAACATTTATCATTTTATCCCAAATTTTATTTAATGATATAAGAGATTCATCTTCCCTCCTAGACATGAAGATTCTCTAGGGCAGAACATATACCTAGTTACTTTGGAGCTGTTACATCAACTTGAACACTATTGACTTTCAATACATATTTGGAGAAAAAATGTTTTGATGATTGAAAACAATGCACTGTGCATTTGAAGGACAAATTTCTCTCAGAATTAACAACTGTTTGTGTTTTAGAAACTCTTCCCTAATAGAATTACATAACAAATCTACTTGTTCAACTATTTAAATTGTATTGCTTTCATTGTTGAAGAGTCTCCATTTAATCCATTTACTATTTCCCCTCATCACAGGTGGTTCTTTTCATATTTGGCCCTTTGATTTCAACTCAGCTCTACTGAATTTAAATATATGCCATTTTCATCATTTTCTCAAAAGCAACTGTTGCTCTGTATCTATCAGTATACAAGTCATTACATAGCCTAAGGGAACCTCCACATGACTTCAGTCCTTAGTTCTCTATGTACACCTGCATACTCTGTTTTCTTGGGTAAATGGCATTCTGTGTTCTTTGATAGAACACATATATTGACTATTGATATGGATAATTTCATGCATCCCAACACAAATTCTCTCAGCTCCCAACTGAATGACTGCAAGTAATAATGTGCCTTAAATTGTGCTGTTCTTTCTCACAGTAAGCCTCTCAGTGGTAACCAATTTTTTAAGACCAAGTTAGACTATTTTAGAAGCTGCATAAACTATTTTAGGTGACAAGGGGAACATTTGGTGCACTGAAGTAGTAATTTGCTAGTGGCCTAAAAGAGTTAATGAAGCTTTCAAAGGCATATGACAGACTAGAAAGGATTATTTACCAAAAAAATTGTTTTACCATAAATGAAAACATCAACTAAAAGACATATGGTCTGTTCAGAGGATGCAAATTTAAAAAAAAATTCAGTGAATCAATGAGTAAGGTGAAACTTGGTCAGAAATGAAAACTTAGAAGACAAATTTACAAATACAGGAGGAATTTATACATAAATTATATAATAATTTATATAATATATGTATATCATACATAATAAATCCACATAAATTCATTATTTATATGAAAATGTAAGAGCTTATCAGACATCATTTATAGTTAATGCAAGTTTTCAATTAAATTTACATTACAAATTTCAGATATCATAGCCAACTGTCATTTTTAATATGGTATAGATGTTATCACTATATAATATAGAGCTAAATTATGGCATATAGAAATATCTATGTAACATGTTATTTTTTCTAAATAAATGGATTCATTTAGTCAGTAGTCCAGTTAATATTACAGTTGGTCCTGCTTTTCTGAGAGTCCCACATCTGTGGATTCAACCCACTTCAAAATATTACCAAAAAAACCTAGAAAGTTCCAAAAAGCAAAACTTGAATTTCCACACACTGGCAAGTTTTTATATAACATTTACATTGTATTAGGTTTCACACAAAATCTAGATTTTATTTAAAGTGTATAGGAGGACTGAGTAGGTCATATGCAGATACTATGCTATTTTAATAAGGGACTTGAGCATCCTTGGACTCGGGTATACTTAGAGGGTCCTAGAACCAATCTCCTTCAGATACTGAGAGAAGACTATATTTGCAAGTTGTCAAAAACAGTGATATACTGTTTAGAAATACTGTATCTCGTATGTCAAAAATATTATGCCTGTATAAGAGAAAGATAGAGTTCTTCCCATGTACAGTGACTTCTCACAATACAGATCTGCTTCTTCACACTTCCCTCAGATCTGTGCCTAGAGGTGGGATCTGCACTGGTAAAATGCACAGACTTCTTCACTTTTCATGGCCAATGGAGTGGAATTACCAGTAGGAAACTTGAGGAAAGGAGGAGAGTAAAGTCAAGGTATTTAATCTTGGTCCTCTCTTCCCATATAATTGATTCTTTTCATGAAGTTGGCCCTTCCTATTCAGGGAAAACTCTTCCCCAAAGATACCCTCTCCCCAAAGGGAACTCTGTCCACATAGCCCTCTCTCTATTTGGGTTTTAGTACAAATGAGGTCCTTTCCTTACCTTTTCAGAGTAACTGCAGTAACTGCATTGGCTTTCACCAGACCCTGGGAATAGCATCTCCATTTTAGCATACTGTTTGCTTGTACCTTTATTTATTTATTTATTTTTTAGTTTTTAGTTTTTATTTTGAAATAATTCAAAACCTTGACATCTTTTTTTTTAACATTTGTAGTATATTTATTTTTAAAAAGACTAGACAACTTACAAAACATTCAGATTTTGTTAAGGGTTTGACTATCAGCATGACTTTGAATATTGGAGGACATTTATTTTTATTTTTTAATAAATTTATTGATTTTAATTGGAGGTGAATTACTTTACAATATTGTAGTGGTTTGGCCATACATTGACATGGATCCCCCACGGGTGTACATGTGTTCCCCATCCTGAACCTCCCTCCCACCTCCCTCCCCATCCCATCCCTCTGGGTCATCCCAGTGCACCAGCCCCCAGCACCCTGAATATGTATATTATCATATGTGAATCAGATTGCCAGTCCAGGTTCCATGCATGAGACTGGGTGCTCGGGGCTGGTGCTTGTACCTTTAAAATGCGCCTGTGTGCTAAGGTGCTTCTAGTCCTGTCCGACTCTTTGCGACCCCATGGACTGTAGCCCTCCAGGCTCCTCTGCCCATGGTATTCTTCAGGCATGAATACTGGAGTGGGTTCCCATGCCCTTCTCCAGGGGATTTTCCCGACCCAGGGATCCATCCCGTGTCTCTGTCTCCTGCACTGGCAGGTGGGTTCTTCACCTCTAGCACCACCCTGGAAGTACTTTTAAAAAAGTTTTAAAAATTATTTTCTCCTTAAAAAAGACACATTTGAATGTGCCATTTATTTCCTGCTAGGACTCTGACTGTTTGAATAATATTTATCTTAACCCTAGTGATGGGAGTAGTTGCTGCTGCTGCTTCTGCTGCTGCTGCTAAGTCTCTTCAGTCGTGTCCGACTCTGTGCAACCCCATAGACGGCAGCCCGCCAGGCTCCTCCATCCCTGGGATTCTCCAGGCAAGAACACCGTAGTGGGTTGCCATTTCCTTCTCCAGTGCATGAAAGTGAAAGGTGAAAGTGAAGTCGCTCAGTTGTGTCCGACTCTTAGCGACCTCATGGACTGCAGCCCACCAGGCTCCTCCCTCCATGGGATTTTCCAGGCAAGAGTACTAGAGTGGGGTGCCATTGCCTTCTCCAATGGAAGTCGTTGCAGTGAAGATAATAAAGCTCTCATAGAGAAAATAGAAAACCCAAGAATAACCAATGGAAACTTAATAAGCTTAAATCGGATTCACTAAGTAAAAAAAAAAAAAAAAATAGGCATCACACTAATAAGAAAGTTAATAAATTCTAAATGGTTTCAGTGATAAATAATAGACTTTGTGTTATTTTACATTTATAATCCTAAAGTAGTCCTTTCTTATTTGGTAATTTCTCCTACCCTCTTTTAACCAGATATTTACAATTTTGTTTCAGTTCCTAGAGAAAAATTAGGCAAACGTTTATTTGGCTGAAAACTTGGATTTTATCTCTTTTTCTTTTATCTGAAAATACTGAATCTTGCCTTTCACTCTTCTATACCCTGTAATTCAATCCATGCCCCAAGGAATGATCAAGTTCTCTTACACTAGTTCCTGACAGGATATCAATGTAGAACTGTTCTAAGATCTAGTTTTCATTTACTGTTCCTCACATCCTTTTTTACCTGATCATTATTTGTACCACTATTGTTCCCTAAAATGTCTGTAAAATGAATTTATTGGTATTCAGCCAAGTTTACAAGTATTTAGACTTCTCATGAGGACCACTTGAATTTTGGATGTGATAGGCAGAGGAACAACTCTGAAGGACAGTTAAAAATGCATAAATGGTATATAAGAAGTATCATGGATATTCCCATTGAAACTAGGAGACAGTGGACTGATTCCTATTTAAAACTTTTAAGTTCAATTAGATATGAGTCAGAAATAAGAGATATGAATATTTGAATGTAAGAAATATACAGGTGATATCTACCATTGTACCTGTATTCTGTTTGTCTTATGTATTTTTTCATCTTTCCTTTTATTCCTTCCTTTGTGTTAAATAAGTATTTTTAAAGCTGTATTTTAGTGAACAGCATTTCCAATAAAATGGTTTATATTATTTCTTTAGAGATTGCTTTAAAGATTGAAAAATACATATTTAACATTTTAAGTTTGTATAAGCTAATATTGAAACTGTTTACAAAAAATTAGAATTGTGTGAATAAAATTCTAATTTACTCACCTCTCCCCTTATTTTATGTTATGATTGTCATAGGCATAGCATTTGTAAATATTGAAAACTGCACAAAGCTATGGTGTTCCTTTGGCATTGAGCAGTTATATAATGCTAAATAAATACTGAAAAATAGTCTGTTTTTATATTTATTCATGTATTATCATTTCTAGTGCACATTTGAATTTTCATCTGATACCATGTTCTTTCAGCCTAAAGATTTCCTTTTATTATTCCTTATAGTACTTCTCTGATGAAAACAAATTCTCATAATTTTTATGAAATATCTTTAATTTAGCTTTATTATTGAACGTCATTTTCACTGGATATATTAATCAGATCAGTCGCTCAGTCATGTCAGACTCTTTGCGACCCCATGAATCGCAGCATGCCAGGCCTCCCTGTCCATCACCAACTCCCGGAGTTCACTCAGACTCACGTCCATCAAGTCAGTGATGCCATCCAGCCATCTCATCCTCTGTCGTCCCCTTCTCTTCCTGCCCCCAATCCCTCCCAGCATCAGAGTCTTTTCCAATGAGTCAGCTTTTCGCATGAGGTGACCAAAGTACTGGAGTTTCAGCTTTAGCATCATTCCTTCCAAAGAAATCCGAGGACTGATCTCCTTCAGAATGGACTGGGTGGATCTCCTTGCAGTCCAAGGGACTCTCAAGAGTCTTCTCCAACACCACAGTTCAAAAGCATCGATTCTTCTGTGCTCAGCCTTCTTCACAGTCCCACTCTCACATCCATACATGACCACAGGAAAAACCATAGCCTTGACTAGACGGACCTTTGTTGGCAAAGTAATGTCTCTGCTTTTGAATATGCTATCTAGGTTGGTCATAACGTCCCTTCCAAGGAGGAAGTGTCTTTTAATTTCATGGCTGGAGTCACCATCTGCAGTGATTTTGGAGCCCAGAAAAATAAAGTCTGACACTATTTCCACTGTTTACCCATCTATTCCCCATGAAGTGATGGGACTGGATGCCATGATCTTCGTTTTCTGAATGTTGAGTTTTAAGCCAACTTTTTCACTCTCCACTTTCACTTTCATCACGAGGCTTTTGAGTTCCTCTTTACTTTCTGCCATAAGGGTGGTGTCATCTGCATATCTGAGGTTATTGATATTTCTCCTGACAATCTTGATTCCAGCTTGTGTTTCTTCCAGTCCAGCGTTTCTCATGATGTACTCTGCATATAAGTTAAATAAACAGGGTGACAATATACAGCCTTAACGTACTCCTTTTCCTATTTGGAACCAGTCTGTTGTTCCATGTCCAGTTCTAACTGTTGCTTCCTAACCTGCATACAAATTTCTCAAGAGGCAGGTCAGGTGGTCTGGTATTCCCATCTCTTTCAGAATTTTCCACAGTTTATTGTGATCCACACAGTCAAAGGCTTTGGCATAGTCAATAAAGCAGAAATAGATGTTTTTCTGGAACTATCTTTCTTTTTCCATGATCCATGGATATCCATGATTCCATGATATATTAATAGAATTCCCTTTTAAAGAAGTAGGTGCCCAATATGATCCTGGAGATCAGTGGAGAAATAACTCCAGAAAGAAGGAAGGGATGGAGCCAAAGCAAAAACAATACCCAATTATTGATGTGACTGGTGATAGAAGCAAGGTCCAAAGCTGTAAAGAGCAATATTGCATAGGAACCTGGAATGTTAGGTCCATGAATCAAGGCAAATTGGAAGTGGTGGCAAGAGAGTGAACGTCAACATTCTAGGAATCAGCAAACTAAAATGGACTGGAATGGGTGAATTTAACTCAGATGACCATTATATCTACTACTGTGGACAGGAAACCCTTAGAAGAGATGGAGTAGCCATCATGGGTAACATAAGAGTCCGAAATGCAGTACTTGGATGCAATCTCAAAAATGACAGAATGATCTCTGTTCGTTTCCAAGGCAAACCATTCAATATCACAGTAAGCCAAGCCTATGCCCCAACCAGTAATGCTGAAGAAGCTGAAGTTGAATGGTTCTATGAAGACCTACAAGACATTTTAGAACCAGCACCCCCAAAAGATGTGCTTTTCATTATAGGGGACTGGAATGAAAAGTAGGAAGTCAAGAAACACCTGGGATAACAGGCAAATTTGGCCTTGGAGTACAGAATGAAGCAGGGCAAAGGCGAATAGAGTTTTGCCAAGGGAACACACTGGTGATAGCAAACTCCCTCTTCCAACAACACAAGAGAAGACTCTACACATGGACATCACCAGATGGTCAATACCTAAATCAGATTGATTATATTCTTTGCAGCCAAAGATGGAGAAGCTCTATACAGTCAGCAAAAACAAGACCAGGAGCTGACTGTGGCTCAGATCATGAACTTCTTATTGACAAATTCAGACCGAAATTGAAGAAAATGGAGAAAACCACTAGACCATTCAGGTATGACCTAAATCAAATCCCTTACGATTATACAGTGGAAGTGAGAAATAGATTTAAGGGCCTAGATCTGATAGATAGAGTGCCTGATGAACTATGGACTGAGGTTCGTGACATTGTACAGGAGACAGGGATCAAGACCATCCCCATGGAAAAGAAATTCAAACAAGCAAAACGGCTGTCTGGGGAGGCCTTACAAATAGCTGTGAAAAGAAGAGAAGTGAAAAGCAAAGGAGAAAAGGAAAGATATAAGCATCTGAATGCAGAGTTCCAAAGACTAGCAAGAAGAGATAAGAAAGCCTTCCTCAGCGATCAATGCAAAGAAATAGAAGAAAACAACAGAATGGGAAAGATTAGAGATCTCTTCAAGAAAATTAGAGATACCAGGGGAACATTTCTTGCAAAGATGGGCTCGGTTAAGGACAGAAATGGTATGGATCTAACAGAAACAGAAGATGTTAAGGAGAGGTGGCAAGAAAACACACAGAAGAACTATACAAAAAAGATCCTAATGAACCAGATAATCATGATGGTGTGATCACTCACCTAGAGCCAGACATCCTGGAATGTGAAGTCAAGTGGGCTTTAGAAAGCATCACTACGAACAAAGCTAGTGGAGGTGATGGAATTCCAGCTGAGCTATTTCAAATCCTGGAAGATGATGCTGTGAAAGTGCTGCATTCAATATGCCAGCAAATTTGGAAAACTCAGTAGTGGCCATAGGACTGGAAAAGGTCAGTTTTCATTCCAGGCTTAAAGAAAGGCAGCTCCAAAGAATGCTCAAACTACCACACAATTACACTCATCTCACATGCTAGTAAAGTAATGCTCAAAATTCTTCAAGCCAGGCTTCAGCAATACGTGAACTGTGAACTTCCAGATGTTCAAGCTCTTTTTAGAAAGGCAGAGGAACCAGAGATCAAATTGCCAACATCCGCTGGATCATGGAAAAAGGAAGAGAGTTCCAGAAGAACATCTTCTTCTGCTTTATTGACTATGCCAAAGCCTTTGATTGTGTGAATCAAAATAAACTGTGGAAAATTCTTAAAGAGATGGGAATACCAGACCACCTGATCTACCTCCTGAGAAATCTGTATGCAAGTCAGGAAGCAACAGTTAGAACTGGACATGGAACAATAGACTGGTTCCAAATAGGAAAAGGAGTACCTCAAGGCTGTTTGTTGTCACCCTGCTTATTTAACATGTTCAGAGTGCATCATGAGTAATGCTGGGCTGGATGAAGCACAAGCTGGAATCAAGATTGCCGGGGGAAATATCAATGACCTCAGATATGCAGATGAACCATCCTTATGGGAGAAAGCAAAGAAGCACTAAAGAGCCTCTTGATGATAGTGAAAGAGTGAAAAGTTGGCTTAAAACTCAACATTCAGAAAACTAAGATCCTGGCATCTGGGCCCATCACTTCATGGCAAATAGATGGGGAAGCAGTGGAAACAGTGACAGACTTTATTTATTTATTTATTTTTGGCTCCATAATCAATGCAGATGATGACTTCAGCCATAAAATTAAAAGACTCTTGGTCCTTGGAAGAAAAGTTATGACCAACCTAGACAGCATATTAAAAAACAGAGATATTACTTTGCCAACAAAGGCCCATCTAATCCAAGCTATAGTTTTTCCAGTGGTCATGTATGGATGTGAGAGTTGGACTATAAAGAAAGCTGAGTGCCGAAGAATTGAAGCTTTTGAACAGTTGTGCTGGAGAAGACTCTTGAGAGTCCCTTGGACTGCAAGGAGATTCAACAAGTCCATCCTAAAGGAGATCAGTCCTGGGTGTTTATTGAAAGGACTGATGCTGAGGATGAAACGCCAATACTTTGACCACATCATGTGAAGAGTTGACTCATTGGAAAAGACCCTGATGCTGGGAGGGATTGGGGGCAGGAGGAGAAGGGGACGACAGAGGATGAGATGGTTGGATGGCATCACTGACTCGATGCACATGAGTTTGGGTAGACTCCAGGAGTTGGTGATGGACAGGGAGGCCTGGCGTGCTGTGGTTCATGGGATTGCAAAGAGTAGGAAATGATTGAGCGACTGAACTGAACTGATGAAATGTAAACTGCATTTTGAATTTGTAAATATATTATAGATTTTCTTTGGTTTCTTTTAAAAATCAATACTTTATTTTCTTTTGTATTAATTTACCTTGTCTGAACTCAAACTACATATCTGTGCCCTTCAGACAGGTTAAGTTCAGTTCAGTCACTCAGTTGTGTCCCACTCTTTGTGACCCCGTGGACTGCAGCATGCCAGGCCTCTCTGTCTGTCATCAACTCACACTCATGTCCATTGAGTTGGTGATGCCATCCAACCATTTCATCCTCTGTTGTTCCCTTCTCTTCCCACCTTCAACCTTTCCCAGCATCAGGGTCTTTTCAAATAAGTCAGGTCTTTGCATCAGGTGGGCAAAGTACTGGAGTTTCTGCTTGAACATCAGTCCTTCCAATGAACACCCAGGACTGATTTCCTTTAGGATGGACTGGTTGGATCTCCTTGCAGAAGGGTAGAAGCATTCAGTTATTTTATGTACTGTGCTTATTGCTTGCTCAGTGCATGCCTAGTTTAGGGGTCAACTGGAATTTAGAAAGGATTCATATACAGAGTCTCCTCTGTAACAAAATGATCTTTATGAAATATTCTGTTTTATTTGTATGCTATCTTTTTGCTATGTAAGGTCACATATTCACAAATTTAAGGGAGTTGGATGTGGACCGTTTATCAAGGGATAATTGTTCTGACTACTATACTACACTATCCCACATGCATTCATGACATGTAGAAACTCACTTATCAAAAGGTAGGGATCCAAATTGTTGTTGTTGTTGTTCAGTTGCCCAGTCGTGTCCAACTCTTTTCGACCCCATGGACTGCAGCATACCAGGCCTCTCCTTAAATTCCCTCCCTTTAAAGCTGGGTACTCCTGTGACTCACATGGAAGTTGAAATAGTTTCATATGTCAACTCGACTAGGTTAAAGGATGTCCAGAGGTAGCTAATAAACACTATTTCTGGATCTATAAAGATGATTCTGAGAAGAGATTAACATTTGAATCAGTAGACTGAGTAAAGCAGTTTGTCCTCAGAAAAAAGAACAAGAAGACTGTTCTCATCAGTTCCAGTATCTGGATATTGCTTGTCAATTCCTGATTTCTTGTTTGAATATGATCGTCTTTGCGACCCTGTGGACTGTAGCCTACCAGGCTACTCCATCCATGGGATTCTCCAGGCAAGAATACTGGAGTGGGTTGCCATTTCCTTCTCCAGGGGATCTTCCTGACCCAGGGATCAAACCCAGGTCTCCTGTATTGGAGGCAGACGCTTTAACCTCTGAGCCACCAGGGAAGCCAATATATATGTAAAGAAAATTAATTTATTAATCTTCAACCAAATTTATAGGGATTCCAAAAAGTTATGTAGAATTAATTTATAAATCTTCATAAGGATAACTGGAATTTTGGGTATTATGTACCTAGTAACAACTCTAAACTATAAATGCAGTTTAAAATGAATAAATATTATCTATGAAATATTGTAGATACTCTCAAAGCTAAGAAACAGTAAATATCTGTCTAGTACACTCAATAGTAACTCTGCATTTCCCCCAGCCCCCAGCCTCCAACAATCTCTGGTGTATTATCTGCTTCTATGAGTTTATCTATTTTATATAACTCAAGAAAGTGGAATCATGCAATATTTGTCCTTCTGCAACTGACATTTCACTTACCCTCCAAGTTCATCTATGTTGTCATAAATGGCAGGATTCCCATCTTTTCAAAGGCTACATGATATCTCCATTATATGCATATATCATGTTTTATTTATATATTCATCTGTTAATGGATACTTAGATTGTTAAATCCACAATAATTTTAAAAAAGTGTGATACTGGCATTAAGACAGATATATAGACCTTTGGAAAGGATTTATTGTTGTTTAGTCACTAATTCTAAGTGTTTGACTATTTTGTGACCCCATGGACTGTAGCCCACCAGGTTCCTCTGTCCAGGGAATTTCCCAGGCAAGAATACTGGAGTGGGTTGCCATTTCTTTGCAAAGGGATCTTTCTGACCCAGGGATCAAACCCATGTCTCTTGCATTGGCAGGCAGGTTCTTGACCTCTGGGCCACCAGGGAAGCCTTTGAAGAGGATAGAGTCCAGAAATGAACTCATGCATATATAATCAACTAATCTTTGTGCCACGGACTAGGAATGAGGAAAAGATCGTCTCAAATGGTATTAGGAAAACTGTATATCGACACACAAAACAGTTAGGCTTATACCTCACATAAAAATAAAGGCAAAATGAATTAAAGACTTAAACAGAAGACCTGAAACTGTAAAACTCTTGGAAAAAAGCATAGGGGAAAAATCTTGACTTTGGTATAGGCAATGTTTTTTGGTTAGGACCAAAAATACAAGCATTGAAAGAAATTATAGCAAGTGGGACTATATCACATGAAAAAGACACTTTCATTTTAAATGGTGAATTTGGATCTCTCTCTTTTTTTTAATATTTATCTTCCATTTTCCTCTTTATTACCTTTATGTATTTCTTTACAATCTTTATTTTATTTTTAATATCTGTTTTTATATGTTTGCCATCTTTTTCACCTTCTCTATCATTTGAGGTTTCTTTCTACTCTACTCGGAGAAGGCAATGGCACCTCACTCGAATGGTTATTTTTCATACTTTCCTATGCCTTAGCATGTCTAGTAACCTACTGTTGTTGAATGTCTCTGAATCTTTTAGACTTCCTATGATAAATGCTTGGCTCTTTATTTTGGTGGGCTTTTGAGTTTCTCCCAGGTCTGTGTGTTTTTTATGAGGTTTATTTTAACATTTTTTTTTAAGATTTTCTAAAAGAGCACTTACTTTCTGAGTAATGTATTTCCCTTACTTAGATATGATCCTTCTGGAATTTCTAGTAAATGTTGCATTTGATTGCTGAAGACTCTCTGATCTGGGGTCGGCAGAAATTATTCCCAGCCTTTTGTGACCTCTGGGAACACTTCAGTTCCTATCTAGTTGCTCCACTGAATCACCTTCTAGAGTTTGACCCTCTATATGAATAACTTAGTATTCAATAAAGATCCAAGGGAATACAAGCTTTTGAAACTCTTTTCTTGACTTCTTTCTTCTCTTCAGAAACCTGTCTCACCACCTCCAGCTATATCCATGAACTCTGATCTGGATCTCCTCATCTTAGTAAGAATGGCACAATTTATTGATCTCCTTTACCACCCCATGGCTCAGAATTCACCTCCTTGCATGAAGCCTGGACAGTTCAAGGGTTTACCTAATTTTTCCTTTTCACAGCATCACAGCCTTGTGCTCTGTATTTCAACTGTCTGAAAAAACTTCAGTATATTTTCTTCAGTTTTCTAGATGTTTAAGACAGGAAGCCAAATTCAGTCCCTTTTGCTCCAACATTGCCAAAATGGTAAGGAGTAAAGGTAAACAAACCTATTGAGTCTACTCTCATAATTTAGTAATTTTAGTCTTTTTAATTTCAAAATATAAAATCCATAAATGTAATAAATGGTCATGACACATTTCATAAAATAAATTAATGCTATATGTTAAGATCAATTAACCCATTTTAAAATTAAAATATCTATGAATCTGAATATTTCATCTACTAGATAAATACAAACATACCAGTGTAAACAAATATTTGTGCCAATTATAGTTTATTCATTTACTCTAGGTATATAAGTTCAGTTCAGTTCAGTTCAGTCACTCAGTCGTGTCCGACTCTTTGCGACCCCATGAATCACAGCATGCCAGGCCTCCCTGTCCATCACCAACTCCCGGAGTTCACCCAGACTCACCTCCATCGAGTCAGTGATGCCATCCAGCCATCTCATCCTCTGTCGTCCTCTTCTCCTCCTGCCCCCAATCCCTCTCAGCATCAGAGTCTTTTCCAGTGAGTCAACTCTCTGCATGAGGTGGCCAAAGTACTGGACTTTCAGCTTTAGCATCATTCCTTCCAAAGAAATTCCAGGGCTGATCACCTTCAAATGGACTGGTTTGATCTCTTTGTAGTCCAAGGGACTCTCAAGAGTCTTCTCCAACACCACAGTTCAAAAGCATCAATTCTTCGGCACTCAGCCTTCTTCACAATCCAACTCTCACATCCATACATGACCACTGGAAATACCATAGCCTTGGCTAGATGGACCTTTGTTGGCAAAGTAATGTCTCATTTTTTCAATAACCTTAGGCTATTTAGAAAAAATATTCAGTCAGATGCAGCCAAAGTTTTGATTTTTTTCCATCAGATAGTTTTAGAGAATTACATTCATCAACTGGAAATTTTCTTACTGTGTAGAAACTATCCAATTATAACAAAACCACAGCAAAATTAAAATGTGTTTCCTTAAAAGATTCACTTGAGAATTTAGCAATTTAAAATTGTATCTGTCAAATAAGATAAAGAATGCCATACCCTTTAGAAAATTCTTCTGCTTGTAAAATAATTAACTATGAGGTTTAAAATAATATTGACCACATAAAATTAATTTGCCCATTAACAGACATGTAATTACTTTTATCTTGTTCTAAGAGAGCACATTTTCAAACATCTAAACTGTACTCTAGCCACTGAATAATGGACAGGTTAATTTACATAGGTTAATTTTTCTTCATTAATACATAATTGTGATAATTAAAGACCTGTTACTGAAGCTGCTGTATCAGATATCTATCAATTTAGGGAGAAAATACTAAAACATCACATGTGAGTGATATTTGAATTATATAAAATGAATCTACAGGTATGACCTAAATTAAATCCCTTTTGATTATATAGTGAAAGTGACAAATAGATTCAAGGGATTAGATCTGATAGATAGAGTGCCTGAAAATCTTTCGACGGAGGTATGTGACATTGTATAGGAGGCAGTGATCAAGACAATCCCCAAGAAAAAGAAATGCAAAAAGGCAAAATGGTTGTCTGAGGAGGCCTTACATATAGCTGAGAAAATAAGAGAACCTGAAGGCAAAGGAGAAAAGGAAAGACATACCCATGTGAATGCAGAGTTCCAAAGAACAGCAAGGAGAGATAAGAAAGTTTTCCTCAGTGATCAATGCAAAGAAATAGAGGAAAACAATAGAATGGGAAAGACTAGAGATCTCTTCAAGAAAATTAGAGATAACAAGGGAACATTTCATGCAAAAAGTATCCTTGAGAGTGAAAGTCATTCAGTCGTGTCCAACTCTTTGCAACCACATGGACTGCACAGTCCATGAAATTCTCCAGGCCAGAGTACTGGAGTGGATAGCCATTCCTTTCTCCAGGGGATCTTCCCAACCCAGGGATCGAACCCAGATCTCCCGCATTGCAGGCAGATTCTTTTACCAGTTGAGCCACCAGGAAAGCCCATTTCATGCAAAGATGGGTACAATAAGGGACAGAAAAGATATGGATATAACTGAAGCAGAAGATATTAAGAAAGGTGGAAAGAAGACACAAAAGAACTACACAAAAAAGATCTTCATGATCCAGATGACCACGATGGTATGATCACTCACCTAGAGCCAGACATCCTGGAATGCAAAGTTAAGTCAACCTTAGGAAGCATCACTACAAACAGAGCTAGTGGAGGTGATAGAATTCCAATTGAGCTATTTCAAATCCTAAAATGTGATGCTGTGAAAATGCTGCACTCAGTATGCCAGCAAATTAGGAAAACAGTCCTGACACAAGACTGGAAAAGATCAGTTTTCATTCCAAACCCAGAGAAAGGCAATGCCAAGGAACGTTCAAACTACAACACAATTGCACTCATCTCACACACTAGTAAAGTAATGCTCAAAATTCTCCAAGTGATGCTTCAACAGTATGTGAACCAAGAACTTCCAGATGTTCAAGCTGGATTTAGAAAAGGCAGAGGAACCAGAGATCAAATTGTCAACATCTGTAAGAACATAGAAAAAGCAAGAGAGTTCCAGGAAAACAAACAAACAATCAAACAAAAAAAAACCTACTTATGCTTTATTGACTATGCCAACGCCTTTTACTGTGTAGATCACAACAAACTGTGGAAAATTCTTAAAGAGATGGGAATACCAGACCACCTGACCTGCCTCCTGAGAAATCTGTATGCAGGTCAAGAAGCAATAGTTAGAACTGGACATGGAACAACACAGGAGTTCCAAATTAGGAAAGGAGTACATCAAGGCTGTATATTGTCACCCTGCTTATTTAACTTCTATGCAGAGTACATCATGAGAAACGCTGGGCTGGAATTAGCACAAGCTGGAATCAAGATTGCCAGGAGAAATATCAATAACCTCAGAAATGAAGATGATACCACCCTTATGGCAGAATGTGAAGAAGAAATAAAGAGACTCTTGATGAAAGTGAAAGAGGAGAGTGAAAAAGCTGGCTTAAAACTCAACATTCAAAAAATGAAGGTCATGACATACAGTCCTATCACTTCATGGAAAATAGATGGGGAAACAATGGAAACAGTGACAGACTTTATTTTTCTGGGCTCCAAAATCACTGCAGATGGTGACTTCAGCCATGACATTAAAAGATACTTGCTCCTTGGAGGAAAAGCTATGACCAACCTACACAGCATATTACAAAACAGGGACATTAGTTTACCAACAAAGGTTTGTCTAGTCAAAACTACAGGTGTTTCCAGTAGTTATGTATAGATGTGAGATTTGGACCATAAAGAAAGGTGAGTGCTAAACAATTGATGTTTTTGAACTGTGGTGTTGGAGAAGACTCTTGAGAGTCCCTTGGACTGCAAGAATATCAAACCAGTCCATCCTAAACAAAGTCAGTCCTGAATATTCTTTGGAAGGACAGAGGCTGAAGCTGAAACTTCAATACTTTGGCCACCTGATGTGAAGAACTGACTCACTGGAAAAGACTCTGATGCTGGGAAAGATTGAAGGCAGGAGGAGAAGGGGATGACGGAGGATGAGATGATTAGAGGGCATCACTGACTCGATGGACATGGGTTTGGGTAGACTCCAGGAGCTGGTGATGGACAGGGAGGCCTGGCGTGCTGCGATTCATGGGGTCGCAAAGAGTCGGACATGACTGAGCTACTGAACTGAACTGAACTGAACTGATGCACAGCATAGTGCATAACATTTTACAGCTTTTCCCTCCTACATCAGACTTTTATGGAGGAATTTATTATTTCTTCCTTATTCTTTGTCTTTTACTGAACCGCATGTCTTTCAGGCAATGTTACCTATTTCACACTCTCCTAGTCTTCTAAGAAGTAGATCCTAATACTCAAGCATGTTGGAGCCTTATTGTAAAGATCTGCTATTTCAATGAAGTATTGTTTTTAATTTTTATTGGAGTACAGTTGATTTACAATATGGTGTTATTTTCAGGTGTACAGCAAAATGAATCAGTTATACATATCCATATATGCACTCCTTTTCAAATTATTTTCTCATATAAGCTGTTAAACAGTATTTATTGAGTAGAGTTCCCTGTGCTATATAGCAGTCCCTTGTTAATTACCTATTTTTTATATAGTAGTGCTTATATATCATCCCAGTCTTACAATTTATGTCCCCCTCCTTATCACCAGGTAATCATAAGTTTATTTTCTACATCTGTAACTCTATTTCTGTTTTGCAGATAAGTTCATTCATACCCTTTTTATATAGATTCTACATATAAGCAACAGCATATAATATTTGACTTTGTTGAAATATTCTGTTCCAAACAACAACCTTCAACTCTTCTAGTTTGAATAATTGTTTTTTTTAAAAAAACTAACATAGTCATCGGCCCTTTGGCAGATAGATGAGAGGGTTGCTTGAGTCAGCGCTTCTGCCTACTATCACTCTTTTCTCTCCATATTGATGAGAGATCTTACAACATTTTAAAATATGTACAGACATGCGATGCCCTTCTGTTTCTTGGATCTCTTCTGAGAAGATGGGACATTTTCCCCCAAAAAAGGCAGAAACTCTTGCTATCTATATCAGGATTTGGTTTACAAGTCCATTGCTGATTTTTTTTTTGGTCCTTGTTGGACCCAATCAATCACTGGAAATGAATTGGATACTATGTAAAGTTCTGTGGCTGTCATTCTGTCCATAATTAAGTAAAGGGTCATGGAAGTGAAAATATATAGAGACCCAAAGGTTAGGAGGATTAAAATCATGCATAGAATATGCTCCAGGAGTGGCATGGGTGGTGGAATTGCAGGGGAGAGAGAAAGAGAGAAAATGTGTGTGTGTGTGTGTGTGTGTGTGTGATAGAGAGAGACAGGATACAGGAAAATGGGGAGAGAGAAACACAGTTGGAGTTGTTTGGCTGATTTGATTGTTGATTGAATTATTTTTGAAATTTGAAGAAGGAAAAGAATAGTATTGGGGAGCTATGGTATAGAAGAGCAGGGAAAATGTTAAGAAAGAATACTGGAAGAAGTTTGACTGTAGTTTTTATTTGGTTGTTGTTTATATAACAACCAACTATTTCTTTGGTTCTCTAGAGAAACTTTTAAAATTTGCATTAAAGTTTTGTTGAAATGTTATTTCCTAAAAGATATGTGATATTTTTATACTGGTTGTATCACTAATGTCTTTGACTTAAAGTAAGAAAATAAAATTATCTTAAATGCCTAGAAGTGAAATTTCTGAGTCAGAGATTAGGCATGTGTTTGATTTTATTGAAAGCTGTCAAACAGTTTTTCCAAATGATTAAATGAATTTACATCTTTGTCAGCAATGTGAAAGTTGCAGTTGCTGGAAGTTCTCACCAACATTTGGTATCACCAACCTGTTAGATTTTAGCCATCTTGTTGCTTTATAATATTATCTCATGTTTTTCATTGCATTTCTTACATTTAACAGTATGAAAAACCATTGAATGTACTCATAGCCCATTGAGGTATCTTCTTTTATGAACTATATACTTATTCCAATATTTCCCATTTTAATGACATTATTTGCCTTCTTTTTACTGATTTTGCCTATGTAAAAATTGCAAAGATATCGTCCTAAGATAGCTTTGAGAAGCTTTACAGTTTGACACTTATCTTTCAGTCTCAGATCTGTTACACATTTTTATACATTGTCTGAAATAGGTATAAAGATTTATGCTTTTCTACATATTTGTTCAGGGTTTCTTCCAGCATTATTTGTGTAAAACATTCCATACTCAATGTTGAACATAAGATTAAAAATTACTAAACTAGTTTAAAAAAATGCAGGTTAAGGTAATGCATGATTTAGAATAGGAGCTGAGATGAACCAAATTTTGTGATTAGCAAAACTTTAAAGCAGCTATGTTAAACATATTCAAATATTCAAGGAAAATGTAATTGTGATAAATTCTATGAAAAATAATAGGTGAAAGGATAAATTTAAGAACTTAAAATTATAATATGGGAGATGAAATCTTCCTAGAGGGTCCTTAATAGCAGATTGATGACAGCAAAAAAATAGTTTCAGTTAATAGAAAGGCAGATCAGTAGATTTTTTTAATCTTAAAAATACAAAGCCACAGTCATCAAGACAGTATGGTACTGGCACAAAGACAGAAATATAGATCAATGGAACAAAATAGAAAGCTCAGAGATAAATCCACGCACCTATGGACACCTTATCTTTGACAGAGGTGGCAAGAATATACAATGGAGAAAAGACAAGTGGTGCTGGGAAAACTGGTCAACCACTTGTAAAAGAATGAAACTAGAACACTTTCTAACACCATATACAAAAATAAACTCAAAATGGATTAAAGATCTAAACATAAGACCAGAAACTATAAAACTCCTAGAGGAGAACATAGGAAAACACTCTCCGACATAAATCACAGCAGGATCCTCTATGACCCACCTCCCAGAATATTGGAAATAAAAGCAAAAATAAACTAATGAGACCTAATTAAAATTAAAAGCTTCTGCAGAACAAAGGAAACTATAAGCAAGGTGAAAGACAGCCTTCAGAATAAGAGAAAATAATAGCAAATTAAGCAACTGACAAAGAATTAATCTCAAAAATATACAGGAAACTCCTGCAGCTCAATTCCAGAAAAATAAACGACCCAATCAAAAAATGGGCCAAAGAACTAAACAGACATTTCTCCAAAGAAGACATACAGATGGCTAACAAACACATGAAAAGATGCTCAACATCACTCATTATCAGAGAAATGCAAATCAAAACCACAATGAGGTACCATTTCACTCCAGTCAGAATGGCTGCGATCCAAAAGTCTACAAGTAATAAATGCTGGAGAAGGTGTGGAGAAAAGGGAACCCTCTTACACTGTTGCTGGGAATGCAAACTAGTACAGCCACTATGGAAAACAGTGTGGAGATTCCTTATAAAACTGGAAATAGAACTGCCATATGACCTAACAATGCCACTGCTGGGCATACACACAGAGGAAACCATAATTGAAAGAGTCACGTGTACCCCAATGTTCATCGCAGCGCTGTTTATAATAGCCAGGACATGGAAGCAACCTGGATGTCCATCAGCAGATGAATGGATAAGAAAGCAGTGGTACATATACACAATGGAGTATTACTCAGCCATTAAAAAGAATACATTTGAATCAATTCTAATGAGGTGGATGAAACTGGAGCCTATTATACAGAGTGAAGTAATTCAGAAAGAAAAACACCAATACAGTATACTAACTCATATATATGGAATTTAGAAAGATGGTAATGATAACCCTGTATGCGAGACAACAAAAGAGACACAGATGTATAGAACAGTCTTTTGTACTCTGTGGGAGAGGGCGAGGGTGGGATGATTTAGGAGAATGGCATTGAAACATGTATAATATCATATGTGAAATGAATCGCCAGTCCAGGTTCAATGCATGATACAGGATGCTCGGGGCTGGTGCACTGGGATGACCCAGAGGGATGGGATAGGGAGGGAGGAGGGAGGGGCGTTCAGGATGGGGAACACGTGTATGCTCATGGCGGATTCATGGTGATGTATGGCAAAACCAATACAATATTGTAAAGTAATTAGCCTCCAATTAAAATAAATAAATTTATATTAAAAAAGAATACTAAGCAAAAGTATTTTAAAAAATAAGAGGCAGAGAGTCTGCTGCTGCTGCTGCTGCTAAGTTGCTTCAGTCGTGTCCAACTCTGTGAGACCCCATAGACGGCGGCCCACCAGGCTCCCCCTTCCCTGGGATTCTCCAGGCAAGAACACTGGAGTGTGTTGCCATTTCCTTCTCCAATGCATGAAAGGGAAAAGTGAAAGTGAAGTCGCTCAGTCCTGTCCAACTCTTGGCGACCCCATGGTCTGCAGCCTACCAGGCTCCTCTGTCCATGGGATTTTCCAGGCAAGAGTACTGGCGTGGGGTGCCATTGCCTTCTCCATATAATATCAGATAAAAGGACAATAGGGTAGAAATATTCTGAAAGAAATAATGACCTCTATTTACTAAATTTAATAAAATACAAAACATACAGTCATGAATCTCAGCCAACTCAAAATAGCATAAATACAAAGAAAAGAAAGGGGCATCAAGCCATATGCTAAAAGCTGAAAAAAACAGAGAACACCAAATGCAGACAGAGGACAGAAAAATTCTAGTCAGAGAAACGTTGCTACACATGATATCCAAAGTCTTATCATAAATAACAGAGGCCAGAAGACAGTGGATTAATATTTTTAAAGCAATGAGCACCAATTTCATAAACTCAATCAACCCAGAATTCCACATCCAATATAATTATACCAGTACAGTAGTTCAGTCTCTTTATTATTTACATTATAGATACAGGATTGTATCCCTTTTTCTAGTTAATTAAAGTATCTTTTATTTTTTATTTATATTTAGTCTTCAGCAGTTTTATAATGATGTTCTTTGGTTTGGCTTTTTTTGTATTTCAGAAACTTTGGACTAGTAAAGCTTAATGAGGGCAAATATTGGTGTTTTCCTCACTTTTGGAAAACTGCCATCTATTACCTTGAGATGTTGCACGTCCTCATTTTCTCTTTCCCCTTTCTCTGAGATTCCAATCATATATGATTCATGGAAATATTCTCTTTTTCCACATTGTTTGTATATGACATTCACTATGTTTTCTAGCACTTTTTTTTGTCTTCATGCTTAATTTGGATCTTTTCATCTCATCTATATCCAAGATTACCAAATGCCTTATTTTTTTTTACCGTGTTGACTCCAACCATTAAATCATTAATCTATGTTTTTCAATTTATGAGTTTAATTGTTTACTGTTTTATATTATCTAGATTTTTATCTTTTAATTTTGTAAGCATGATCCTTTACAGTCAATGTGTGGTATCCCTAACTGGAAATCCAGAGAATTCTTTTTTTATAGTTTTTTATTTCTACTTTGTTGTCTTTTAATCATTTTCCTTGTTTACTCTTATTTCTGTGCATTTCTCATTTTACCTGAGAAAGTGTTCTGATAATTGTCCCTTTGGTAACATTCTGCTAGAGCAAGGATTCACCTGTTCTACTAGGTAGCCAGGCTAGTGGTAGAACCACTTTCATATTACCATAACCAAATCAAGGCTTTACATAAGTGAAAGTGACAATTCAGTTCCTAACAACAAATTTTACTCAAAACCTGGGTATTTGCCATGCATCATTCCTCTTGTTGGGTCCTGAACTTCAGTCTTTCTCCTTTGGTGAGTGTACTGGAAACTTTGCTCACATTCTCAGCTTCTCAGTCACACCACTGGAATAAGAAGATATCTACTGTGTCCAGCAGCTCTGTTCTGTGCTCACCTAAATGCATTAGTCCCCTATAGATTGGGGCAGCTTTCTCATATATTTGATTAAATGTGCTTTTTCCATTTACATTCAACTCTGTTGGCTTTCAGCAAAACATTTGACACCAGTCACCTACCTATTCCATCATTTCTGGAATGAAAACTTGACTTTTACATATGCTTATATTTGCAAAACATTAAGATGAGGAAATTGTTGCTCCTAAGAAATTGAAACATGCACATACCATACCACACACATATATACATGCACACTCCTAAATGTTTCTATTAACTCTGGGGACAGTAAATCACATGGTTAGGAAGAACATAGAAATAAAATTATTCTTGCAATTAACAATTTGATTTAGAATATTGTAAAAATAATGTGACTTAAATGTGTAAATAGGGTTTGATCATTAATTTTCACATAATAACTCACTGACTTTACCAATATTTTTGTGATTCTTTATGTGGATTTATGAATAAGATGGCATGTAGAATTAAATCATTGTACAATAAATTTTATTCTTTGTAACCAACAGCCATTGAAAACTATCTTATTCTTTAACTTTTTCTTTAGTAAGATTACACCATTACATGTAAACAAATTTACTATTAATACGTCCATTATGTAAAAAATAACCTGAAACATTGTCACACTTGTCATCTCAAAAGTCTAATTTCCCATTATTGTAATCTCATATCCTATGCCTATGACCTGAGAATTCATAGTGTTAGTTTCATAGCACAGGGAAATATTCCATTTCCAGGATAATACCATTCCCTGGGAATCCGTGTGGGACAAGTCCAGAACAAGGAAGCCATCATCAAGATTATATGTACTCTATACAGTGGACTACAGAATTCAGATAATTTGCTTTTATAAAATGTCCTCTTGAGTGACAATATAAAGACAAGAATAGAAAGAAGGGAAACTGTAAATTTGTACTATGAAAATTTACAGTGGATTGTAGTTTATACAGAACAAACATTGTTAGTGCTAATTTTACAGTATTCATTCATAATAGGTTACCAAGGAAAGGGTAAAAATAAATAAATAGATCTTGTCTTTATAATAGGAAATGGCAGCCTGCTTCAGTATTCTTGTCTAGAAAACTAAATGGACAAGAGGAACTGGTGGGCTACAGTCCATGGGTTGCAAAGAGCTAGACTCTACTGAGCACGCATGCACATGTATGTATAATGCTATTTTAGTTCAGAACCTAGTCTCCAATTTTCATGCAGTCAAATGAATCATTTTTTCATTTATAGCATTATCTTTTTTTTTACCACTGAATATTATAAAAAATATCCTATATTTCAAAGCCAAATAGTTAGTTCCACAGTAGACTTTATTATTTATGTACTATTATATAATTGCTTAAACCACTGTAAATGTGAAGTGAAATGTTTGTAACTAAATGAATTCCATGATCCTGTAACTCAAGAGTAATACATGTGGAAAAGTCAAATGACCTAGAAATGTATTTACATTCTGACAATGAGAGTACTAATGAAGTATAAACATTTTCTTCATTTTAAAGGCATTCTTATTGGTTAACTGCACAATACTCTTGTATCTTTTGTAGAAAGACTGTTTTTCCTAACAGAGTTTGGGATTAATTCAATAAGAATGGACCAGTTCTTATGTAAGGAAGACGTAACTGATTACATTAACATGTGCCATATGGTTTTGAGACCACTATAGTCATGAGGATGTAAATGAGGCAAAGCAGAATAATTTGTTATCACATAAAAGAATAGAAAATTCCCAGGAATTTTTAATTCATAGAACTGAAAAAATAATCTTATAAAAATGGTAATTGTAAGCTAGAGCAATATTGTTTGTGTACAGCTAACATCTACGATTAAAAATGTCTCTTGATGCCAGCATCATCGTAGTGATCACTTTGTATGTCAGTGCCCATGTGGTGTGTATTTACTGTGGCCTGTGTTAGGAACCCGTGTTTGCAGACATCTGACTGTGAGCACAATGATAGCAAATCATCTCTACACACTCAATGCAAACAAGATGCCAAGAAAAGAATTCTTGCATATGCAGTTCCACGCAGATTCAAAGGGCTTAAATCTATTTACTTTTTCAGCTGTGATCTAAATGATAAATTCTAAGCAAATCTCTCAACTGTGATTTAACTGAATGATGAAAACTTTTCTTGGGAGGAATCCATGATTTATAGAGCTTAGTACCAAATAGAATTTCTTGAAAGCATGAGGATTAATCATTTTTTGTAGATTTGCTTTTTTTTTTTTTTTTGTTTAAAAGCATGTACTTCTTTCCTCCCACCCCAGGCAAACTTCCTTGCTCCTCATTACTCACTGCTGTGTACAGGTGCCCCCTGGTTTAAGCATCTTTCATAGCACTAACCATAGATAGGGTAGACATTCAATGGTATTGACTAAATGTGATTGTGAAAAAGCTGACTGGAGTTAATATAGTGGGGGGAGCATAAAATATGTTCTCTCTTTCTGATCACTGGAGTATATCATTTTCTGCTACTTGCTATTCTAGGGGACAATTTTTTCTATAGTGGAATAAGCCTTCATATTTTGGAAGCCTAAAGGGAAGAATATATGTCCTAGAATCTAAGACTTCTTTAATTTCTAGCTTAGAAGTGGTAGATTTAAGAATTGTTTTCTCTTTGCATGGTTTTGTATTTATAGCAGATGTAATTTTTAACATGGAGTAAATAACAAATCACATATGAAATTTAGGTAACCATAGTAGGTGGCTTATTAAACAAGATGAATTGTGAGGATGTCAGGAGAGCTCAATGATCAAAACGTCTCTTCTCTCAGGCTAATGCTTTTTACTAGGCTTGTGCTTTTAAACATAAATAAGGCAATGGCACCCCACTCCAGTACTTTTGCCTGGAAAATCCCATGGATGGAGGAGCCTGGTAGGCTGCAGTCCATGGAGTTGCAAAGAATCGGATATGACTGAGCGACTTCACTTTCACTTTTCACTTTCATGCATTGGAGAAAGAAATGGCAACCCACTCCAGTGTTCTTGCCTGGAGAATCCCAGGGGCGGGGGAGCCTGTTGGGCTGCCGTCTATGGGGTCGCACAGAGTTGGACACGACTGAAGCGACTTAGCAACAGCAGCAGCAGTATATCTATAGCCTATTTGGACATCCCTAGTGGTTCAGCAATAAAGAATCTGTATGAAGTGCATGAGACACAGGAGATGTGGGTTTGATCCTGGGGCTGGAAAGAAACACTGGAAGAAGGCATTCCAACCCACTCTAGTATTCTTGCTGGGAAAACCCCATGGACAGAGGGGTCTGGCTGGCTATGGTTCATGGGTTGGCAAAGAGTCTGATATGACTGAAGTGACTGAGCATGCATGCATGAAAACCCTGTTTAGAAATCATTTACTCTCATGCTGGCACTACAGATTAAGCAATTGTACAGATTAAGAAATTTTAAAGAGAGTAAGTATAGAAGCCAATAGACTTGGATCTTGCCAGAGTCATCCAGTTTTTGTTTAGGCCAGTTGATCAATTTATTTATATGCTTTTCCATTAGTTTAAAACTTTTACCATTTCAATTCACAATGAAATATTATTGAAGAGTTTAAGACATCGCAATAGTGTGAAAACCAATGCCTTGTTGTTGTAGTTCAGTTACTAAGTCATGTCCAGCTCTTTGTGACCCCATGAACTGCCAGCTCACCAGGCTTCCCATTTTTCTCCATCTCCTGGAGTTTGTTCAAACTCATGTCCATTGAGTCGGTAATGCCATCCAACCATCTCATCCTCTGTTGTCTCTTTCTCCTCCTGTCTTCAATCTTCCCCAGCATCAGGGTCTTTTCCAATGAGTCAGCTCTTTGCATCAGGTGGCCAAAGAAGACTTAGCCCTTCCAATGAATATTGAGGGTTGATATACTTTAGGATTGACTGGTTAGGTCTCCTTGCAGTCAGTTCTTCGCATCAGGTGGCCAAAGGATTGGAGCTTCAGCTTCAGAATCAGTCCTTCCAATGAATATTAAGGACTGATTTCGTTTAGGATGGACTGGTTGGATCTCCTTGCAGTCCAAGCAGACTGGATTCCTCCTTAAATAGGAGCTCATTTTTATATCATAGAAAGGCCACTCTAGCTGTAGCTGTAGAATGCATAAGATAGGGACCAAGAAAGGTCAGGAACACCAGATAGGAGTCTCTGTAGCAGTCATGGTGAGCCTATGTTTGTCTGAAGAAAATATGACAGTGGAAAAGAAAGCTGTGGTTAGTTTTAAGAAGCATTGAAGCAGAAAAATGGATAGGACTCTGCTTAATTGGGTACAGAAAATGAGAGAGAGTGTGGAATCATAAATATTTTCTATGTTCTCATATTTCTGATTTGAATGCTAGAAAGTGGAACTATTCACTGGATAGAACAAGATGCTCACTGGATAGAACAAGGTTCATGGTTTATTTGAGGTGAGATAATGAAGTTCTGAATTATCTTAAAACCATCCAAGTAGAGATGATAGGATCATACTGAATTTTGTTCTGAAGTTCTGTGGCCTCTTATGCCTGGGATTCATTAGGTTTGAGGCTTTCAATTAAAACTCTACATATTAGCTTTCTTTGTTAAAAATAAATTACCAAAAACTTAGCAACTTTAAGAATATCCACTTATTTTCTCACAGTTCCATAGATCAGATGATTGTGCAGGGCTCAAATAGTTCTCTATCAGGGTCTCTATAAAATCTTTATCCAAGCCAACATCAAGATATTGGCCAGGGATACAATTACATCTGAATCTCAGGGATCTCCTTCAATAGCACAGTTTATGACATCATCTAGTTTCTGAAGGTTGTGGGACTGATCGTTGTACTCACTATCTTCCCAACTGTGAATCTTCCAAGATGTCATCTGCCATTTCCTTCTATATGGCCCTCTCTAATCAGGACAATTTCTTTCCTTCAGGCCAACAGGAGAATCTTTTCATTTTGATGAACGCAAAGTCAGCTGATAAGGGACCTTAAACATATCTTCCAAATCCCTTTGACTACATGACATAATCAGGAGACTGATAGCTCATTGTTTCACAGATCGGGCCCATGCAAAAAGGGAAAGGATATACAGCAGGAGGCAGGAATTCTAGGGGCCGATTTTGATTCTGCATATAACATTATGGGTGGGGCAAGTTCCCTAAGAGGCAGAGTAGAGTCAGAAAGGTGAGGATTAGGGAAGAAGCCTGAGAACACAGCACATTAAGGATGATTGATAGGAAAAAATTCTGCAAAAGAGATTGTGGTCTGACAGTACAATGAGACAAAGGCAGATAGATATATGATTAGAACCTCTAGCCATACATCCTTAAAGCTGTTAATTAAATTTGTACCTCACTTAACTGAACATTTCTTTGAATATCTATCGTCCTGTCACTAAATCATGACCAATGTATGATGCTGTTATGAAATATTAATTTGACTGATTATAATTTAGAATTCAAAAGAGTATTGTTACCAACTAATAACTGCAGTCTCTTCAGATCATGAAAAGCCTGTATTTGACTGCCTCTGAAGCTATACATAGCAATACACAGAAACTGAAAAGGTATAGAAACTGCATTGATATTGTCACTTAAGGATTGGTTCCCACAAGTGATATATATCATATTTCTGTTGAATGGCCTTCTATATTGTATGCTTAAGAATATATTCAATCTCCATTATTAGGCAAAGACCCCAGAGAGCACACTTCACTTCTTACTCACCTTTTGGGCCTATACCTCATACAATGCCATGAAAATACTAAGTACTTATATACTTGTTGGGATTTCCCTGGTGGCTCAGATGGTAAAGGGTCTGTCTACAATGCGGGAGACCTGGGTTCGATCCCTGGGTTGGGAAGATCCCCTGGAGAAGGAAATGGCAATCCACTCCAATACTATTGCCTGGAAAATCCCATGGACAGAGAAGCCTGGTAGGCTACAGTCCATGGGGTCGCAAAAAGTTGGACACGACTGAGAGACATGGCTATAGAGCTATACTTGTTGAAAAAACAAATGAAAGGAAAAGAAAGTTGTTTTGCCTAGTAATAAGACTTCTAATATATCCCTGTATTAGATATTTTCTCTTGCAAATTTATATCATATTTATTTAATTTTAGATGAAATAACATGGATGTAAAAGTGAACTATTTTTATAGAATGCTGCTAATGACAATAGATAGACTCTTTAAAGCATTAAATGAATTCAGGGGACATTTAACAGAATTAATCTTTAAGAAAAGATTGACCTGAAAAAGTGTTCAGTGTCTGCTCAGTGTCACTTCACCTGGGAAAGAAAAGGCCCATTTAAACTGACAGAAGTTGATGCAATGGCCCAAATTAGTAAAATAAGGACAATTTTAAATCAGGTTAAAAGATTTTTTTTTAATATAAAAAGGGCATTTTAAAAGGGAACAAAATATTTCAACAATAGGATAGGAACCCAAATACAGTTAAATGTACATCGAAAGTTTCACAAGAAGCTAGGAAAAAAAATTCCATTATGTATCTCCAGAAAATACAGAGTATCCGACACAATGAAATGGAACTGTACTGATAAATGTTTTCTGGAAGATCTATATCTCAAATTCACAGAACCTAAATATCATATTATTTTAACTAAATAATAATTATTTTAAAAGATTGGAAAAACCTAAGCAAAATAAAATAAGGTCGACATGCTGTTTAAAGAATCTTAAGAAGTTAACCATGTTCACTCAAGTGTAATGTTAGAAAAATATATTAGTAATGATTATGATGAGATATTATTAATTTTAAAATTGCATGATTTTCTAATTAAAATAATAATATAACCAGTAAAAATGGTGTGTTACTAATTCTGCTTCATATATATTTGCCTTCCATATATTAAATATATGAAGAATACAAATGTATTAAATATAGCTAGGTTATGGCTCAAATAGCACACTGAACTTCTTCTGAAATTATTAGTTTAATTCTGGATAAGTTCTCTGATTCTTTTGAGTCTGATCTGAATGTTCTGCATCATTCTATATCAGTATCAAAGAACATATAAAATTATTAATTACCTCATCTGGCTATTGCTTTTGATTTATTTATATTTTTAGCACCGGAGATATTTATTTTTATTTATTATCATTATTACTACAGTAGTATTACAAAAGTACTATTTTGACATAACTACTTTAGTTTTCATTGGTTCTCTTACCTCTGAATACATACTGGTTAAAAGACCAATTATTTTCTACTCTGTTTCCAAAATTCGGAATAACATGTGGAAAAAAATCATGATTTGTAAATTCTCCTTAAAGTGTAATTTCTTATTTCTGAATAGGAGTATTTAAAATTAAAGTTAAAAATTCTGACCCAGATACATATTTGAATCCTGGGAATGAGCGTTTCATCTTTCTTCCCTGAAAAGGTAAAACTTGGATGTTCATTAATTTTTAATAATTTATAGTTATTAATTTGTCAGTGATTGCACATATCTACTTGGAGGATGTTCAATTCTATTCACTAAATATAGCTATATTATCCTCTTTAATGACGGCAGCATAAACATTTCATGAAGTTAGAATTTCTTGAAGAACTGTGGGAAAAAAAAAAAATGGTGCTTGTGATTCTGAAAGTTTGTGTCTTCTCCAATAGTTGAGAAGTTAACTTCAGAAGTTAGCCCTAAGGCCAGGTCTTGACCTACTTCAATTGTTGTGATGCTTTAATGGATTTTATACTGCAACATAACTTATATAAGGTTGTGTGTACTCTCTGCTATGTGAATGCTATGCATTTATAAGATGTGCCTATGAACAGTAATTGATTTTTCTTATTCAATACCTCAGATTCAGTCAAATTATTAAAAAATTTTGAATATGTTTAGAGAATCAATGATGAAATTTTCATTTTAAGTTTATGAATTATATTATTTTTACATACTGCTCTTTTATACTGCTACATTTTGCAGTATAATACAACTTTTATCTGGAAAGGATTAAAACTTTCACTGAATTTTAAATAATTTTAATGAAGTTATAAAATCTCATGTGTTTTTTGAAGTGTCTTTTAAAAATAATCCATTCCTCATTCACTTCAGAAATTCCAGTGATTACAAACATATGCAGGGTAATTAAAATGGTGATGGCACTTTATCTTTGGTGTTTGTTTTTCTGTGATTAATATATACATATATATATAAATATATCATAAATTTTTCTAAGAACACATTGCCATTAGTTTTTCATCTCTTTACTTATGCTTTCTGCACAATTTATTATAAAATTAGCACTTATTAACACTATAGATGCATGACTTTTACGGGTAATATATTACAAAATGTGTTCTCAAATACATATCTCTAGGTTAAAAGGCTGCAGTTTGATGAAAATTTCCTCTCAGGCAGGTACTACTTTTGGACTGCTTATTCTCTATACATTGCCATAGCTAATGGCTGTATGTTAATAAAATTTTATGAAAAGTAGAAAGATAAACTTCTATAAATTCAGTGTAAGAAATAATCATAATATTCATGTGGGATATAATATAGTAAGATTTTAGTCACACAAATGCATCTGTAAAATGATGATTTTAAAGACAAATAATTTGGATTCATGTGAACACTGAAGACAGGAGCTCTTGTATTCATCTTTTAATTAAGAAGATGAAATGTGTGGGTTTGTAATTTTTATATATCAATCTATACTTGGTATGGATTATATAGTATTTTGGGCTTCCCTGATGGTTCAGTGGCAAGGAATCCTCCTGCTAATGCAGGAGACGTGGGTTTGATCCCTGGGTTGGGAAGATCCCTGGAGAAGGAAAAGACAACCAGCTCCAGTATTCTTGCCTGAGAAATCATATAGACAGAGGAGCCTGGTAGGGCTAGTCCTTGGGGTTGCAAAATAGTCAGACATGACTTAGCAACTAAATAACAACAACAAATATCTTAACCTGTGTTTACAAAAGCCTTAAAAGTGAATCACACATGTAGTATAGGTTCCTTATGAAAGAACACTCATAGTTCCTTCCTTGTATGACATTGTTTAGCTTTTATATATACTATAAACAATGAGTTTTGTTACTATTCTTACTTCATAAAATTATCTTTTACATTAATTAAAAAGAAAAGAGTATGTTTTACTTTATTTTTTTCCCCAATACTCATCCTTTCTTTATGTAGTATGATGTAATCATTTAACATTTTACTTGGTAACTCCACCTAAAGTATCATTAGTTCCAGAATACAGACATATTTAAAGTAAAGAAGTTGCTTAGAGTAAATAAAAGTGGTAAATCATCTGCTCTCTTCACTTCATTAGACAGTTATTTGACTCTCAAAGAGTTTTTTGGATCTCCTAGGTCCGGGTGATATTTGATGGCAAGACACTGAAAGATTTGTATGCAGATAAAGGACAAAGTGGTATGGACCTAAGAGAATCAGAAGATATTAAGGAGAGGTGGCAAGAATACACAGAAGAACTGTACAAAATGATCTTCACGACCCAGATAATCATGACGGTGTGGTTACTCATCTGGAGTCAGACATCCTGGAATGTGAAGTCAAGTGGGCCTTAGAAAGCATCACTAGGAACAAAGCTAGTGGAGGTGATGGGATTCCAGTTGAGCTATTTCAAATCCTGAAAGATGATGCTGTGAAAGTACTGCACTCAATATGCCAACAAATATGGAAAACTCAGCAGTGGCCCCAGGACTGGAAAAGGTCAGTTTTCATTCCAATCCCAAAGAAAGGCAATGCCAAAGAATGCTCAAACTACCACACAATTGCACTCATCTCACACGCTAATAAAGTAATGCTCAAAATTCTCCAAGCCAGGCTTGAGCAATATGTGAACCATGAACTTCCTGATGTTCAAGCTGGTTTTAGAAAAGGCAGAGGAACCAGAGATCAAATTGCCAACATCTGCTGGATCATGGAAAAAGCAAGACAGTTCCAGAAAAACATCTATTTCTGCTTTATTGACTATGCCAAAGCCTTTAACTGTGTGGATCACAATAAACTGTGGAAAATTCTGAAAGAGATGGGAATACCAGACCACCTGACCTGCCTCTGGAGAAATCTGTATGCAGCTCAGGAAGCAACAGTTAGAACTGGACATGGAACAACAGACTGGTTCCAAATAGGAAAAGGAGTACGTCAAGTCTGTATATTGTCACCCTGCTTATTTAACTTATATGCAGAGTACATCATGAGAAACACTGGGCTGGAAGAAGCACAAGCTGGAATCAAGATTGTCAGGAGAAATATCAATAACCTCAGATATGCAGATGACACCACCCTTATGGCAGAAAGTGAAGAGGAACTCAGAAGCCTCTTGATGAAAGTGAAAGAGGAGAGTGAAAAAGTTGGCTTAAATCTCAACATTCAGAAAACGAAGATCATGGCATCTGGTCCCATCACTTCATGGCAAATAGATGGGGAAACAGTGAAAACAGTGTCAGACTTTATTTTTCTGGGCTCCAAGATCAATGCAGATGGTGACTGCAGCCATGAAATTAAAATATGCTTATTCCTTGGAAGGAAAGTTATGACCAACCTGGATGGCATGTTCAAAAGCAGAGACATTACTTTGCCAACAAAGGTCCTTCTAGTCAAGGCTATGGTTTTTCCAGTGGTTATGTATGGATGTGAGAGTTGGACTGTGAAGAAGGCTGAGTGCCGAAGAATGGATGCTTTTGAACTGTGGTGTTGGAGAAGACTCTTGAGAGTCCCTTGGACTGCAAGGAGATCCAACCAGTCCATTCTGAAGGAGATCAGCCCTGGGATTTCTTTGGAAGGAATGATACTAAAGCTGAAAGTCCAGTACTTTGGGCACCTCATGCGAAGAGTTGACTCATTGGAAAAGACTGTGATGCTGGGAGGGATTGGGGGCAGGAGGAGAAGGGGACGACAGAGGATGAGATGGCTGGATGGCATCACTGACTCGATGGACGTGAGTCTGAGTGAACTCCGGAAGTTGGTGATGGACAGGGAGGCCTGGCGTGCTGTGATTCATGGGGTCGCAAAGAGTCGGACACGACTGAGTGACTGAACTGAACTGAACTGAATGTTCATTTGTATACAGATTCCCAGGTAGTGCTGGTGGTAAAGAATCCACCTGCCAATGCAGGAGATATAAGAGATATGGGTTTAGTCCCTGGGTTGGGAAGATTCCCTGGAGGAGGGCATGGCAACCCATTCTAGTATTCTTGCCTCGAGAATCCCACGGACAGAGGCGCCTGGCATGCTACAGTGGACAGGGTTGCAAAGAGTCATACAAAACTGAAACGACTTAGCAGCAGCAGCATTTATAAGTTTAAAATATAAGATACTATGTTCATGTCCTGGCTATTATAAACAGTGCTGCAATGAACATGGAAGCAACCTAGATGTCCATCAGCAGATGAATGGATAAGAAAGCCATGGTACATATACACAATGGAGTATTAGTCAGCCATTAAAAAGAATACTTTTGAATCAGTTCTAATGAGGTGGATGAAACTGGAGCCTATTATACAGAGTGAAGTAAGCCAGAAAGAAAAACACCAATACAGTATACTAACGCATATATGTGGAATTTAGAAAGATGGTAACAATAACCCTGTGTATGAGACAGCAGAAGAGACACTGATGTATAGAACAGTCTTATGGACTCTGTGGGAGAGGGAGAGGGTGGGAAGATTTGGGAGAATGGTATTGAAACATGTAAAATATCATGTATGAAACGAGTTGCCAGTCCAGGTTCGATGCACGATACAGGATGCTTGGGGCTGGTGCACTGGGATGACCCAGAGGGATGGTATGGGGAGGGAGGAGGGAGGAGGGTTCAGGATGGGGAACACATGTATACCTGTGGTGGATTCATTTTGATATTTGGCAAAACTAATACAATTATGTAAAGTTTAAAAATAAAATAAAATTTAAAATAAAGTTAAAAAAAAAAGATACTATGTTCAGTTGGCAATCAACAACTGTAGTCTGTTTTTTCTGAAAGTAGCCCTTTCTTCAAAATTACTTCTTTATCTTGCTCAAGAATTATTTTTCTCTGTTACTTAAACTTCTTGTTTTATTATTCTGTAGCTTTTCACATAAACTTTCCTTCAAAGTATTATAATAAGCCATGACTTTCCAATAGAAACACTATATGCTTAGAGAATCCTTCATTGTCTTTAACTAGTATAGGAAAAGAATCATAAGAACCATTGTTTGACCTTTTAATTTCTATCATATTGTTTATATAGTCCATGTAGTATACATTATGATTAAACATCTTATTTTTTCCTACTCCACCATTTCTTAGGAAAAATAGCAGTGACAAATTCAATACTCTTGACTGATTCTTCAAAATTTTCATTAACCTTCTCAATATTTCAGCATCTTTCCTTTGAAATTCATTCCAAGAACTTTAATGGTAATGTTTGAAGCTATATTCATATTAGCTATTTACCTTTTCCCACTATATTCAGTTATTAGTACTCCTGATTGTAATTTTTCATTCCATTCTGCCAATATTTCAGAGACTTCAATTAAGCTGTCGATGATTCTCTCAATTCTTTGACCTTGCAGGTCTTTGTATACCTCAAGTAGCTTTGGTATCTACATTTAGAGTTAAATCTAACCTTAGATCTCACCATTGTTTAAAATTACTCTATCTCCAAGCTCTTTTTCCTAGAAATTATAACAACCACCTAATGTAGTTTTTTTTTTTCTTTCTTCACCACTCTTCATTATTTATTCTTAATTTTCAAAATATTCTTAGCATCTGTCTTATTTAATTGCCTTTCAAACAGTTTTTACTTCTGACACAGGTCAACCACTTTTGGTGGAGTTAAACTTACTGTTTTATTTCATTCTTATCTTGTGTGTGTTTGTCACTCAATCGTGTCTGACTCTGTGACCCCATGGACTGTTGCCAGGCTCCTCTATCCATGGGATTCTCCAGGCAAGAATACCTGAGTGGGTTGCCATTTCCTCTGCCAGGGGATCTTCTCAACCCAGGGATTGAACTTGGGTCCCCTGAATTGCAGGAAGATTCTTTGCCATCTGAGCTGCTAGGGAAGTCCATTCTTATCTTAGGTAACTGGATTCTGAAGGGAGAAAAAAAAATCTATAATAGATTGAATGACAGATGTATCCTCTCACAATATTTTGGCTCTTTTGCCTCTCATAAATTCCTTTATTAAATTCAAAATTATGGTTTACATTCTGAAAATATTAATTCACAACTTTTGTTCTGTCTTCAATCCCACAAATCCATCTGACTTCTTAACACTGCAAAAAATAGTGAATATTGCTTTATGAAGAATATTAAGTCAATTGTTAAAGTTTTTTCAAACTACACTTTTAGTACCTTACTAATACCTAGAACTTTCTCCTTTTGTCTCTCCCATTAGATCTTTCCTTGAAGAAGTGATGGTTTAATTGTCTCCTGCATAAATCGTAGTAATAATTCTCTATTACTATTCCCAGTCAAATTGCTGCTTCCCAATTATGATTTATGCATTCCTTCTTTATTAGATTATCAAGGTTGTTCCTTTCTGATGGAATGTTCTTTTTCCCCTTCTAATTATACAAATTACGCCATCTTAAATTTCCTAACACCAGTTCTATGAAGTCTTTTATAATCTTTTCTATTGCAAAATGCCTCTCTTTTTTTCTGAACACATATTGAATATTTTTGTTTTCTATTTATGAAATTTTACATGTGATGGTATATGTGCTGTGCTGTGCTTAGTCTCTCAGTCATGTCTGACTCTTTGTGACCCCATAGACTGCAGCCCTCCAGGCTCCTCTGTCCATGAGGATTCTCCAGGCAAGAACACTGGAGTGGGTTGCCATGCCCTCCTCCAGGGGATCTTCCTTACCCAGGGATCAAACCCAGATCTCTCACATTGCAGGTGGATTCTTTACCAGCTAAGCTACCAGAGAAACCCATGATGTTGTAAACATGTATAAATATTTTAGATTTAAAAACCAGACTCTGTGCCTGACTACCATGTATCCTTCTTTAGCTGATGGGTAATTTCCCTTTTGGCTTCCCTCATGGTCCGGTGGTAGAGAATCAACCTGCTAATGGAGGACACATGGATTTGATCCTGGAGGAGGAAATGGCAACCCACTCCAGTGCTCTTACCTGGACAATCCCATGGATGGAGGAGAGTGGCAAGCTATATAGCCCATGGGGTCACAAAGAGAGTTGGGCATGACTTAGTGACTAAACAACAATTATTTTCTTTTAGCATGATAAGTATTAATAAAGTGTAAGTAAATATTATTGTGGAATATTGTGTGTGAATTATGTTTCACCGATAGAAAGATCTTAAATATTTAAAATTATTTAGGCAAAGTAATAGTATGCAAATGCCACATTTAGTAACTGTAGCTTTAAATTCCAAATGTGCAATAAAATTAGTTGAAGTATAAAATATGGATGATAATTAGGCTGATGATTAATCTTTCATTCTGAAATACTTAATAACTACTTTCATGAATGATAGGAATCACCTGGTGTTATTTTTCAAGTAGTAAAAGAGAGACATAACTTTAATTTCTTATCTTTATTGAAATTCTTTTTAAGTTTGATTTCAGGGATTTATCTAAGAGCCAAAGGTTATTATTTTGTTTCAAAATTCGGATTGCCCATAGTCTTTAAGTACATAGAGGAGCAGACTTGAATGCTGTTGCACTTGCTCTGTGCTGCTCTTAATGGGAAGAGGAGCCAATTAATATGTCTACTATATTTCTTAGATTTTGACATATGTGGTTTCGGTACTGTGGTAGGCAGAATTCTAAGATGTTCCCTGGTGACTCACATTGTTATATAATATTCTTCCTTTGACTCTGTAGTTTGGCACCTGTGAAAGTGATGATAGTTTATTCCTGCGATTGCATTACCTTGTATGGTAAAGATGAGGGGGTTTTGCAAATGCAATTAGGGTCAACAGTCTTATGCCTGGAAGTAGGTGTGCTTTCTGCTGGGCTTTTGACAGTGTGGGGTGAGGAGTTAATCAAATTAAGAGTTGGATTGGGTTTCAGTTTGTGGTTGATAAGGTTACTCAGTTCATCATTGTCTTCAGGTTCTTCAGTGATACTGTATTTAAGGTGGGGCTGGCTTGCCCTTTAACTTTCTTTCTTACCCTTTAACTCCTACTCTACCATTCCAGCTTTCAGCTCTTGTTTGTATTTTGCTTGTCTTAGACCTACAACATGGCCCTGATCTGTGGTGTTTCTGTTAGATGTTCCTGGTGTAGCTCAGTCCTGCTGCTGCTGCTGCTCCTGCTAAGTCGCTTCAGTCGTGTCTGACTCTGTGTGACCCCATGACTCTGTGCGACCCCATAGACGGCAGCCCAACAGGCTCCGCCGTCCCTGGGATTCTCCAGGCAAGAACACTGGAGTGGGTTGCCATGTCCTTCTCCAATGCGTGAAAGTGAAAAGTGAAAGTGAAGTTGCTCAGTGGTGTCCGACTCTTAGCGACTCCATGGACTGCAGCCTGCCAGGCTCCTCCATCCATGGGATTTTCCAGGCAAGAGTACTGGAGTGGGGTGCCATTGCCTTCTCCGAGCTCAGTCCTACCCATATGCTTTTTTCCACTCCAGAGGTAGAATGACTGCTTTTGGCAAAATGATCTCAGTTGGTGTTTATTAGTACCCTAAGGATGATAGTGTTGCTGGCATTTCCCTAAGAGTTTAACACTTTCAATTTTCCTGTGTTTTTAATTGTTAATGTAAACTCTGTGAGGAATCGACAAGAATAACAATGACCCTGCCAGTCAGAAGGTGATAAAATGACTTTTAGTGATATGGATAATAGGAATTGTTCTGCCTAGTGTGATTTATTTGTGATTTCAGCTTTTATGCTGAAGGGAATACTTCCCATGTGCTTCACCTGACATCCTGTTCTTCCTCTTAAGTATAATTCTAAGAAATATCATCTTTTAAAAATGCCTTTCTCCCTTATAGGGCTTATCTTTATTATAAACCCAGATATGCCATGGAAATCAGCAATGAGTTGGCCACAATCACCTGCTTTTGAAAATTTTCTTTATAGAATCACCAGCTTTCATCCAAGCAAGCCCCAATATTTTAAGGAAATAACTGAGAACTTTTACTTTCAAATTTTTTCAGTTTTTACCTCAGTCTTGAATGCTTAAAGGAAGCATCACATTCTCCTGATATTTTTCTCCTTTGAATTTTAGGACAATAAAAATGCTCTCAGGGGTACTGCAGCCCACAACAATGAATCAGATCATGCATTACTGCCATAGGATTTATACTGGAGATGCTGCCTCTGACACACCATAGAGCATATTGAAAAAGGGCAGAAAATAAGAATATTGGAAGACTGGCAATAAAGTCACACTATTAATTGAGTTTTCCATTAGCCACCAGGAAACTAAAGGAAGAGCCCCCATTCTTATTCTGTATTAACTCAAGTTAAAGATGCTATTTGAGACCATCTAGATGGCTGAGAAACATATTGTCTCCATACTTTGCTAACAGTTGGAATTAAGAGATGTACTTGAATTCATTTAAGATATGTCAGTTTTCTCAGTGTGGGCTTCTAGCTCTGGGATTGTCTTCCTTAATACTGAGTGGGCTCCTTGCCCTTGTTCAGCGGTTGCTGAGGCAGGTAATTATACTTTCAACAATCAATCATCTGGATGCTATGCCCAGAAAAAAGAGAAAATGAGACATTGGACAAACCTAGCCACTACCTCGGGCTTCCCTGGGTGCTCATTGGTGAAGCATTAGCCTGCCAATAGGAGACACAGGTTCCATCCCTGGGTAGGAATATCCCATGGAGAAGACAATGGCAACCCACTCCAGTGTTCTTGCCTGGGAAATCCCATGGACAGAGGAGCCTGGTGGGCTACAGTCACGGGGTCACAAAAGAATAGGACATGACTGAACAACAACAACATCCACTTTATCAAGTAGCTCATAACAAAGCTTCTTTTGTCATCCTCAACAAATGAATTACTTTTTAGGTTTATATTTTTCCTAACTACTGTCTATCTAAATAATGTTATAATTCCTCTTGTAATTTTCTAATAATTCCTTAGATTTGGAGGGGTGGGGGGCAATGAGGAATTAAGCGTGGGGGCTACATAATAATGTTTACACTTCCTTCTCAAAATTAATTTACCTTTCCTTTAGAATTGCTTTCAATATAAGAAAAATGGACCATCCATGTGATCCTCTTTGTAGTTATTGCTAAACAATATTGTCCTCTTCATTCATATTATCTTTTATGTATTTATAATGAGTTCAAGAAGACTATTTTGAAAGAACATGTTGGTCTCACATTTCTATAAAGTCCAAATGTTTCCTGATTCTCATTTATCTCGGGAATAAATTGGTTCAACAAAGTTATGCAGATTTCCCCATTTATATTACCATGTCTCCTAGTATCTTATATCTTATTTTTTTATATCCAAGGTTATTGCCACCTTTATGGTTCAGTAAGTGAAGGCAGCCTTATTCAGAATTTCAATAAGGACATCAAGGGAACATCTAGACTCTCTTGAAACCATAGTTGCATTCATCTCCCAGTAATAGCCAATCCATCATAAAGGCTTGTCCTATCTGACCTCATATATGTCTTGTCTTGGGAATTCCAGATTGGCCTGGTAGTTTGTCTGAGTCTCTTGCCATTCTCAGGTAAAACTATGAGGACTATTAGAGCTATTGTCAAATCAGGATTTAAAAGACATAAACTTAGTCTTTACCTAATTTTATAAGCTTTCTTATGTTTTAATTTCAGAGATGAAAACTGTGACAGAGAATATAAACATTCATCATGGAAAAAAGAAAAGCAAAATAAGGTTTAAATGACTTTGTTGATTCCAAACTATATTTTAGCTACAGGTTAATTACCATATTAATGAATTTAATTGAATCATTATTTCCTTCAAGTGGGTTTATGTGTGTAGCCAGCTTTAGTAAAAAAAAAAAAAAAAAGAAAATGAATAATTATCAAGGTTAAATAAATAGACAAATACTGTGAGGTAAAACAGAGTTTGAGTGTCTAAATTATTTGGTGTGATCACACCCTCTGACAACAAAGCTCTCTTTGCGTGAATGATTAGGCAGGATGCCATTTCAACTACACGGTGCTAAATGAAGTGGACTTTTGTTTTTAGTTCTGGCAAATGTGATTTAAGTCAGATGATTTAGTAATGAACAAGCACAATAAAAAGACAAAAATAATGACAATAATGTTTCAGTGCCTTGATTAATACTTGTGGTGGTTCTATTCATCATATTGAAGTTAAAACTATCTAGAATATCACTTCATTTTGTGCCGTGAGAATTGAGGCTAAAGTCTTTTAGACAGAACAACAATTAGAAGATCATGCCGTGCTAACCTCTGCTTGAGGATAACTGGAAGAGACTTAGAAGCAACAGAAAGGAACTCTACTAGACGGTTATTTGTTAAGGGGAAAGCAGTTCAGTTGATTTATTACAGGTGGTGAAAAATTTCGGTTCAGCAGGAACATGCGGGGATGATGTTTCTTCTAACATAAGAATGGTCTAGGATTGACTCAAGGTCATGGACAGGAAAGGCCATCCTTTCCTCACACAGAGTGACAGAAGGGACACTTTCCAATGTATTTGAGTTTGGAGATCCACGAGGAGACGCTCAGACGCTGCTTATTTGGATAAATCTTTTAAGGTTTAATGATAAATGTGAAAACCTTAAGAACATTGTCTAAACAGATAAAAAAATCTAATCGTATTGCCCGTGCTAAAGAGATTACCCTGACAAATGAGAAAATGTTTTCATCAAAGACCTGTAGAACACATTTTATGTATTCACAAACACTGGCAAAATTCTTAGAGTTTAAAGAAAGTTTTATTATAAAGGTATTTTATTATTTGAAGTGGTGCTTCTCAGTGGTCTAAAGGTTTGTGATGTTTCAGGACGCTATAAATTGGTAAAAATCATCAGCTCCAACATTGGAGTCAAGAAGGTATTACAGTTGAATGAATCTTTAGTAAGTGCATTGAAATAAATGTTAGCCAAAATCCAAACTTGTGCATTGAAAGCTTTAATTGCATTACCTTCAGAGTATGATTTCTGAGGAAATGTCAGTGTCGATACAGACTTTACAATAGCATATATTCTTAGGATTTCATTTGGATACATTACCAGCTTTCAAACTGTATGAAATATAGTTTATGTCTTTTGAGGTTTTTTTTTTTTTAAGTTTTGACTTCCTACGTTAAAAGAGGTTGAAAATAACTATGTAAATAGGATCCAGCTGAATAGTATATGTACTTTTTTTATTCCTAAGGGTCACATTCATGACATAGCACTGAATTTATGTTAAAATATTGTTCTGAGAGGAGTGTTGACATAAGATAATGTGATTTATGCTTCCCATCCATCATATTGACAGATTTTAGACAGATGTCGCTGTTTGTCAAACATGGGACAAAACAAGGCAAAACCTCATAATATCATTAAAACTGTTTGCCTTTATCACCATCTCATCCATCTTTCATTCCTATGAAAATTTTAGCTTTAGAAATAATGATTGATTCAATAGGAAATTTTAAAATATGTTTTTGTTAAACAATTTTCCCCTGAAGACACTTAACACTTGTCACTCAGTTGTCATTCAAATATAGTGTGATAGTTTAATATCAGCCAAATAAATATATAAAATGTATTACATATGAACAGAATGAACATGGCTTGAGAGATTTTGTTTTAAATAAATGAAACAAAATAAACACCAGAGAAACAAATGCCCATCAAGTGATTTTTTTCTTTCTTAGCGAAACTTAAACTCTGGTGATAAAATAGTAACCCTTCCAACTCTCCGAAATTCTCTTTTAAACATTCAGACAGCGTTTTATGTATATGAGCTGAATCTCTTTTTTTGTGATACGTACAAATGTGCATTAATAAATCACTAAATGTACAGTATCAGGCCCATGAGGCAGGTGGGAGAACGTTTGAAGCCATCTTTTATGAATAGCAAATACCTATATCATTTGTTATATAAGACAACATCAGAAAGGTCATTCATAAGGCACTAGAAACCATTTTCCTTGCTTCAATTTGTATAACTTTTGCCTTATAATCATTTTAGCTTCACATACATAGGGTACATGTACACACCCTTTTATATCTCTTGCTTCAGGTTTTAGATTGGGTTTGCACATGGAAAGGTTTCATTATACTAACTGAGTGTTCATAAATTTATCCAATACAACTCAAGGAAACAGAATATTTTCCTACTATCTAGGAGGGCTATCAATCTTGGAAACCTTTATCAATTACTGCTTTCATGTAATGCTTAGTATAAACAGTATTTTATTGGTCTCTGAAGATCATATAAAAAAGGCTTGTGAGTTGGACTAAGCTTTCCAGTTGATTGCATTTTAACTGAAAAAACATGTGCAGGTGTAATCTGAAAGTTTTAATCACAATTTGAGTTAGCACAGTATCAGATGAATACATAAACTAATTACACTAAAGCTTTACTTACAAGTGTGATACATAGAAAGTAGCAGTGGTTTTACCTAGAATAACTATTAAAATGTAGATTTCTTAGAATCTGAATCAAATAACCCCAAATAGCGTTTGAAAATCACAGTCATAAGGAAAGAAAATATTAAACCCTTATATGACTAGATTTTAGTTCTTTGTGAGTAAGCAATTAGGGCCATCAAATTCTGAGGTTCAGTATCAGAGGTTTTCCCTTGTATATAGACCTCAGGAATCTTCATCTCAAACTAGCATCCCAGTCTCCTTGCTATCAGAAATACCTGGGAGAAGACTTTTCAAATATTAAAAAAATTAAAAAATACAGAAATGCCTAATAGGAAGTAGTATCTATATTACTCTCAGAACAGACAGGTGGTTATGTTTGAAGGCAGACTAATTGCCTTAATTAATGGGGGCTTATTGTTTGAGTACATGGAATATACTGAAAAAGTAAAATTGTATCAATAAATGCACCACCGATTATCATGGATATAGTGTGTACATAAGAACGTATTAGAATTCAGACAGAATGGTTAAGGCTGTCTTTTATTTTTCCCAAAGATAAACTGCTCCTGACTGTAAGGCACCATTATGAAGCCCACCCATATCCTGTCTCTTCCAGTGTTTCTACTTCCAGAGATAACTTCCTCTAACCCAAGTCTTGATTTACTCACGGCTTCTGCGGTCTCAAAATATTGCTCCTCAGTGTGTGCTTCTTTTTTCAGCATTATTGTATTTATTAAGAAAATGTATAGCATATGTTGAATGGTTAGTTCATGCCAAACACATCTACCTACACGGTCTCATTTACTATAATTAGTGTTTTGAGTCAGAAACCTGAAACTTAATAAAGTTAACTAATATGCCACATATTACAAATGTAATATTGCTGAACATATGTCACTGATTCCAGATTTAGTGCTTAACCCCAACCAGCTCTTTCTCGTCACAATATGTCCTTTCTTTCTTTGTCTGTCATAGAAAGGATAGAATATGTTTGGACACTACTCAGAAGAGAATTGATATTAAAGAGATTTTGTTAACTGAACTATGTTCATTAGCCAGAAAGGACCTACAGATGGCTTTTACCAGTCCAATCAGTTGTCACCTGGAAAGTATGTTCACAGATTTCAAGACATGATATCCCATTTGTAAAGCTCACCTTCATACAGCTGATGTAACATAGATTCAGAAGAAAATATAATGTGAGATGTTGATTTGAACTGAAATACTTTAGACTTAAGAAAAGCCTAGTAGTCATTACAGTGTGCTTTAAACTAATTTCTTCTGTTTTCAAATTTGTGTCATGAATTTTATAGTGCATATTTGGAGTTTTACTGTGCATACAGTATTATAACACAATTTTAGTAAAGATCAATGAGTGATCTTATATATAATTTCCTCAACATTTCTCTAAAAATATAGGAATAACGTATAAAGTATTTTAAAATTTCATTAAAATATTATACCCATACTGATAACAAGAACACAAGATTTTTTGCTCCAGAACAAAGGACAAATATATTTGTATATTCTAGAGTTTTCCTTGTTGAGGGGGTTTCACATTGATTCAACTCGCATAAAACGTGAAATTTCACTCTTTCACCTTCAGAATCTTTAACTTCTGGCATTATTAAATCTATTAATTCTTTCTAGTATAATTTGTATCAAGTGAGTCTATTTTAAAAATCTTTCCCTATATCCAATCTAAATGTATCCTCATGTATTTTTTTCTAATAAGTTTAGGATTCTCTTTTCACATTTGGCTTTTTATCTCTTTCAGAATATATTCAGTATGTGGAACTATGTCTTTTTATTTCAATGTAACTTTATTTCTTTTATTTCAGGACAAATTTCTATATACTGGGGCATATTTTCTTTCACTTATTGTTTTTTATATATTATTTTGTCTATATTTGTCTTCATTTCTATCTTTTGTTCTTTATACTTTCTTTCCATTCTGTTTATGAGTATTTTTCATCAGGTCTAGCTAGCACTTAATGCATACTTTTCCAGATTATTCATTTTATTTTTACTGTTTTTAATATTGAATTATTTCTTTATTTGTTACATCACTTTTTTCTTTTGAATGACTCTCAGCTTCAGCGTCTCATTTTTTATCAATCTTTGTCTTATAACCTTTCCTCTTCTGTTTTGATCCTTCTGACTTCTTCTTTCAGATTTTGCTTTTAAGTGTTTATTTTGTCTGTAACAAGTATGCAACTCATGTGTTTCTTTTTTTTTTCTTTTTCCAAGTTTTTATTTTATTTTATTTTTAAATTTTATTTTACTTTATTTTTTTTAATTTTATTTTATTTTTAAACTTTACATAATTGTATTAGTTTTGCCAAATATCAAAATGAATCCGCCACAGGTATACATGTGTTCCCCATCCTGAACCCTCCTCCTTCCTCCCTCCCCATTCCATCCCTCTGGGTTGTCCCAGTGCACCAGCCCCAAGCAACCAGTATCGTGCATCGAACCTGGACTGGCACCTCGTTTCATACATGATATTTTACATGTTTCAATGCCATTCTCCCAAATCTTCCCACCCTCTCCCTCTCTCACAGAGTCCATAAGACTGTTCTATACATCAGTGTCTCTTTTGCTGTCTCGTACACAGGGTTATTGTTACCATCTTTCTAAATTCCATATATATGCGTTAGTATACTGTATTGGTGTTTTTCTTTCTGGCTTACTTCACTCTGTATAATAGGCTCCAGTTTCATCCACCTCAATAGAACTGATTCAAATGTATTCTTTTTAATGGCTGAGTAATACTCCATTGTGTATATGTACCACAGCTTTCTTATCATGTGTTTCTTAATCTACTTCTTTTATTATTCTTTGATTTTTTTGCTGTTTAAGCACTTTTAGAAAAGTTTACTATTTTTCTGAATAGTACTGTGGTTGAATTCTTTAAGTCACTTATTTGAAAGTGGCTTTTCACATTATCTTCCAAATAATTGTGGGATGTGTTTGTGTGTGTGTGTGTGTATGCGCATGTGCATTCCTGGTGAGAGGGGAAAGGGAAACAGTATCTCCTCTGTTAACCTGCCACATCCATTTGGGATTCTCCCTTGGCTTTCACATTCATGTGCTGGCTTACAGCAAAAACTTCCTGTCTATTTTTTGTCTCCAGCTTCATTTGTAGAGTTCTTTCTATGCAAGTAAGTTAGGTTGTAACGATATGCATTTCTTTAGTTGTGATGTCTAAGTCAGCCATATCTTTATTACCTAGAACCTTGTTAGAAATTCACATTTGCACCTGCTGAATCAGAAACAATGTGTTTGGGGCCCAGAAACTTGTGTTTAAAGAAGTCAAGTGATTTTAGTGCATAGTAAAATATGAGAACTCCTGATAACAACAGAATTAAACTGCAAGGTTTTGTTTCCCTCCTCTCTGGTAACTTATCTGTTCTAGTGTGTTTAATGTATGTCCTGCTCTTGAACTCTTTCATGTACCCACTCAATGCTCTTCAGCTCAGTGCAGCCTCTCTGTGTCTGACTCTTTGTGACCCCATGGATTGCTACACTCCAGGCTGCATCACCAACTCCTGGAGCTTGCTCGAACTCACGTCCATCAAATCGTGATGCGATCCAACCATCTTATCCTCTGTCATCCCCTTCTCCTCCTGTCTTCAATCTTTTCCAGCAACAGGGTCTTTTCCAATTAGTCAGTTATTTGCATCAGATGGCCAAAATATTGGTGTTTCAGTTTCACCATCAGTCCTTACATGTTATCACTCATTTATTCAAAGATTGAAGGCCATATTTCAAGACAGTGAAGCATACTTTGGAGAATATATATAGCGTGCTCAAGGTCTAAGGAGACTGTGTCAGCTTTAGGATAGCAATCTCATCAAGGTCTAGATTCTCCCACAGAATTTGTGTTTGGGGTCATAGCATGTATATTGTCTTATATAACATGAAAGATTTTTTTGTTTGTTTGCTTTCTAGTTTATTTCTTATTTCCCTACAACTTCCTTGTAGTTTAAATTAACAGTCCTTGGAGAGAAAATACAATGAAAATAAAAGAAAATAAAAGATAAACTTCAAATGCTTGCTATTCAAATCCAAAAGTACAAAGAAAAGAAAAACACCAAGGCACATTTACTTTTTTGGATCAAAAACTGAAATAAATAGGACTATACTTTAAGCTTAAAGTAGCACATTATTACAAACATATGCCATAAATCAACTTAATATTTAAATTTAATTGAGTCAAGAATAATAATTTTTAAGTGTATTTTAAGGTAAAATTTGTCCATAATATTCATGCATATATCCTGTAAGGTAGTCTCTCACTATAGTTAAAATAATACTAATAGATCTTAAGTGAAACCATAAGTAAAATCATGGAATGACCTTTGTTAGCAGAAATGAAATTTTAATGGGTAACTCTTTATGAACAACGAAGAATCATCAAACGGTGCTATTCGAGGAATAGCATTTTCTTAGCTAGGGGAGGAATGAGGTTAATATCTACTAGTCTATTGATTCAACAAATATTGGAGACTTGGCAGTCTATGGATTATGTTTGTGGAATTAGTAAATAATATATACTTATAATGACCAGAATGTCAGTAGGCTTTAAAAATTGATCAGAGACCTGCTATTTCTTGTTAATGAAGTGACTTTGATGTTAAGATGCTTTGCTTTGTCTTTGAGTCAAAGTTAAAAAAAAATCACAATGCTATAAATACTCTTTAATAAATAATAATCATCATAAACTTCTTAGCAGTTTATCCTTTTAAAGCTAATGTTTTCTGGTAACAGAAGTCTTCATAGTCCTTTAGCCATTGATTCATTTCAATAATTAGTAGTGACTTTGATAGTTAATCCTCAAAGCATGCATTTCATATTAATATTCTGACTCTTTTAAGCAGAAAATTAACAAATTTTGTAATCCAAAGGGAAAATGAATTCACAATTATTTGGCAAACAAAATGTCTTCCCAGTAACAAATCCATGAATATATCTCTCAGTCAAGATTTTTTGTTGGCCATTTATCATTACTAGCTTACTGAGTTTTATTTTGATCCTCCTGTTCACTTGCTCATTCTTTTTTTTTCTCTTTCTCCTGTATTTGCTTTCACTACTATTGTTTATCAAGTTAGTTTTCACATGAGACACTTTCAAATCATTAGAAAATATGCAGCTACAGCTATATAGAAAATAGTAATTTCTTTCTTAGTACCCTTCCCCCCAAAATCTCTTTTTAGACCTTTCATAATAATTGGCTGCCTTTCCTTGACTGTGGGCTTCCTTGGTAGCTCAGTTGGTAAAGAATCCACCTGCAATGCAGGAGACCCCAGTTTGATTTCTGGGTGGGGAAGATTCACTTGAGAACGGATAGGCTACCCACTGCAGTATTCTTGGGCTTCCCTTGTGGCTCAGCTGGTAAAGAATCCACCTGCAATGTGGGAGACCTGGGTTTGATCCCTGGGTTAGGAAGATCCCCTGGAGAAGGGAAAGGCTACCCACTCCAGTATTCTGGTCTGGAAAATTCTATGGACTTTATAGTCCATGAGGTTGCAAAGAGTCGGGCATGACTAAGCGACTTTCATTTCACTTCACTTCCTTGACTGCAGAATGTGCTAGAACCTGTGCCAAGGACTTAACTATCTCATTTAATCCTACAATTTCCTTTTAAGGAATGTGTTATCTTATCCATTTAATGATAAAGTAATTCATAGTGATTAAGTCACATAAACTCAGGGTATAATGCTCTGTTAGGATTTTAAGTGTGATTCTATTTTAAAAAGCCTTCACAAAACAAAGAAATAATTTTTACAAAGAAAATTGTATACATATTTCTAAAAACATGAAGAGGCATTTCCAAGTCAACTTCTTTTTGCATTTGTGCAAATAATTTTTTTGAGATATAGTTTTCCTTTGAGGCTGTTTCTTGAAGTATCCTCTGTTCTCTGAAAGAAGACAAATTCTTGCTTATAGCTCTTTGACTTTCATGATATATCCCATTGGGGCCCTAAACTATGAGACTGTTTTTGATAAGAATGTATTACACCGTACTAGAAAGGCTCATCAAATTAAGAATGTCTTACACTTTTCTAAGGATTTTACATTTTTTCTAAGTTTTTACAACTTTTTACATAAAAGAGGATACTCCTAATTTAAAACATTAAACTTTTCTTCATTTAAAAATCTGTAGGGCTGTCTTTGATAGAGATGAGAGGCTTAATTGAATTTCAGCTAAAGTAAGTCTTCTATCTCTTTTATACTTTACTAGTTAAAACTTAAATTCAGCAATAAAAAGGCCAGAGTAACAATAGTTCCATTTAAGCTGGACAAATAATTATCTCTGCACTGTGAATATCATCAAATCTGAATATTTCATGACATCATTATTGCTATTTTCCATTCCACTTAGTTCCATTCACTGCATTAAAGTGTATTTTTAGCTCCTCTTATGACTGTATGAGGTCACAGTGATTCACTATTTAAATTGCTATGGAAACATTAACCAAGTGAGTGGAAGTCAGAGGGCAAGAATATGGGACAGAAGAGGAAGAAATGTTGATGCAATGCAATGCAGGTGCAAGAGTGTCAGTGCTTACACTATGAGGAAAAGACATTGAATATGTTGAAGACATGCCATGTTCTCTCAACATTGGCTGTTAGTATTGTGGGCAGTCTTGACTGGTTTAGATCTAAATTGGGGGCAAAGATCTTTCTCATCTTCAAAAGATGAATCAGGGAGTAAAACAAGATAGTCTTTCTACTGTTCTCTCTATTAACTTCTTCTCTGCTCCACTTGTCAGCTGGATGCAGCATATTCATCTCTGTATCAACTTCTGATTAGACAGGACCAATGCTATTAACCTTACATGTTCTGATGGATAGATCAGATAGACACACAGGTAGATAGATAGATGGAAATAATAATTCCTAATTGCTAATTATATTCCTTGATATTAAAAAATAAAGAAATCAAACACATCTAAATAAAGACACCTATATGTTAGATAGATAAGTAGTTTATTGTAAATATAAAATAATTATTTTTGTTGATATAATTATTTTTGATACATATCATTGCCTCAGGAGTCCCTCAAAATAAAGTTTCTTCTACTTGCTTAACCATAAAAATACACATATTTTCATTTTAGAAGATAATTGAAGTTGCTCATCAGAGTGATTTTGGATATAGCGTGCATGCATGCCAAGTCACTTCAGTCATTTCTGACTCTTTGCGACTCTATGGACCATAGTCCACCAGGCATCTCTGCCCATGGGATTCTCCAGGCAAGAATACTGGAGTGGGTTGCCATGTGCTCCTCTAGGGGATAATACTGATCCAATCCAGGGATCAAACCCAAGTCAGTCAGAAATTTCAGAGATTATTTCTAAATGAAAACAGAGATCTACAAATATTTGGTTAAGCTTTGGAAACTGTTAACACTTCATATCATCATCACATTGCAAAAATGATGTGAACAAAAACTCCCAGAAATCCACCAGAACTACTCTTGTTTTCAATGAGTATTGATGTAGAAAAGAATGTAATAGAGAAAGGTTTGATTGAGCATGGGACTTTCCAGGTGGCACTAGTGGTAAAGAACTGACCTGCCAATGCAGAACACATAAGAGACAAAAGACACAGATTTGGTCTCTGGGTTGGGAAGATCCCCTGGAGTGAGGGAATGTCAACCCACTCCAGTATTCTTGCCCAGAGAATCCCATGAACAGAGGATCTGGTGGGCTACAGTCCATAGGGTTGCACAAAGTCAGACATGACTGAAGCAACTTAGCAGGCACACAGACTGATTATGCTTTAGAATTTGTTTGCTTAATAATGTAGTACATACTTGGTGCATGGTGTAAAAAGAATATTAATTACAAATAAATTCATCTGCTAAGAGAAGTTTTTAATATTAAATAAATCTGGAATCTCCTTGTAAGAATGATTCATAGCTAAGTCTGAATGAGGTAGACAATAGTCTTTATATGGAAGGCATTACTAGATGTCTTAGTTTGTTTGGGCTGCTATAGCAGTAGTGTTATACAGACTGATTGGATAAACACAAATATTTATTTTTCACAGTTCTGGAGACTGGGAAGTCCAAGATCAAAGTGCTAGCAGTTTCTGTGTCTGGTAAGGATCTGATTCCATATATGACCCTCCTCCCACTCTATTTACATGATAGAAAGGTGAGGGAGTTCTTTGTCTTTTATCAAAGCACTAATTTCATTCATGAGGGCTTCACCCTCATGACATAATTAACTTTCAAAAATCCTGTCTCCAAGTACCATCACATTGCAGGGTCAAGATTTCAACATATGAAATTTAGGAGCATGAACATAGCTATGTTTAGTTTATAAATACTGTACCTACTTGAAGAATGGCTGGAACATCACTAGTGATCAGGGTGATATGAAAAACAATCTCTCAAGCAACATTAAAAAAGAAAAACACTAAAGAAGATTGTTAACCTGACTAAAATGTCTATCATGTGTCAAGCAGTTTGCCATTGCTGTTTATTTTAATACTATCTGTAAACCTATGTGGGCTTCCCTGGTGGCTCAGCAGTAAAGAATCCACCTGCAATGCAAGAGACAGATTTGATACTTGGGTCAGGAAGATTCCATCGAGGAGGAAATGGCAATCCACTCCAGTATTCTCGCCTAGGAAATCCCATTGACAGAGGAGCCTGGAGGGCTACAGTCCATGGTGTCACAAAGAGTTGGACTCAACTGAGCACTGACTCATGTAATCCTATGTAATAAGTATTAGTTTCTTCACTTTTCAAGTGAAAAGTGGAAGTTTAAGAGCTCCAGTAACTTGTTCAATTTAGTGAGTGCATGGCTAGGAAGTGGCTGCAGCACGGTTCTATCTGCTGTGGGTCCTGTCCTCCTTCTCACTAGGAGGACTCCTTTAAATAGTTTGGCCACTTGAAGTGAAGAGCCAACTCATTGGAAAAAATTATAATGCTGGGAAAGACTGAAGATGGAAAAAGAATGTGATGGAGAATGAGATGGTTGGATGGTATCATCAACTCAATGGACATGAATTTGAGTGAACTTGGGAGATAGTGAGGGACAGGAAAGCCTGGCAGGCTGCAGTCCATGCAGTCACAAAGACTCAGACACAACTTCATAGCTGAACAACAACAAAAACTGTATCCCTCAAAAAAAGGGAATTGGGAGGAAGAATGCACTTTGAATATCAAAGTGAAAAACTGTAATTTATCAATTTATCATGTGCTTGTTGAGCATATAATGGCCAAGAACACAGTCCCTCCTTGTAAGGATCTTGCTATCTTATCAGAAGAAACATACATATAAACAGTATGAGAACATATCAGGTATTCTGATTACGAGTACATGTTTTTATTTGTTTTAAAAATAATCATTCTAATGACCACTTAGTACATTTAGTTTTACTGGAAATACATTCTATGATATCAAACATATTATTGACAATAAAGTGTTACTGACAATAAAATGATTATTCTATTTAATGTGATTTAATAGAGTGACCTCTGGTTTTTCTATGATGTTATTAATAACACCCCCTGGATTCCCACAGGAAATAACCAAAGAATTAAAATAGAAGGATGGAAATTTTGTGACAAGATTGTGTTAGCTCTTTGCCTCCAATCTACTTGGAGGGAAAGAGAAAAGACATTATTTCCTATCACTGATACAATGAGTATTATCAGAAATTTCCTTAGCATCTCATTGCCTATTTGACTTTAAGGCAATTTTACATTCTCTTCCCCTCTGTTTGGAAATGGAAACATTTCTGTTATTACATTATTTAATTATGGAGTATTACTTGCCTGACTGAAGAAGAAAAGAATATTCTTGTTCATCTGAAAACCAATGTACCCAACATATAATTCTTCTAATTTGAAATAATTATATTACACAAAGTGTGAAGCCATTTATTATATTTAATTCATCACATCAATTTTCCTTTAAATTGTTTAGATTATAATATGTCTTGCAAGAATCATTTCTGTAATATGTGACAAAATTTTAAACAAAGAAGCAAAAAATGTATGCACTTTATTTACTTCTAAGCAAGCATTTTAACAAAGGGAATTCCCATATATTTTTACAAGGAAAAATAAGCAGTAAAGGGAACATTGGAGAAGGAAGCTATATGACTCCTTTAGGAATATAGAAATTGAAAATATGTTAAATCTCCTAATTACTTGCTTTCCAGTTACTTTGACATACCTTCCAAATGCTAGTAGCAAAAAGTCACACTTAGAATGACTAATTTGGCTTAACCACTCTATTTTTAGACTGGACATAGTTGCAGCTCAGAAGTAAATTACTGAGGTGGAGAATTGCAAAGCTTTTCTTATCTCAGGAAATACACATTGTCTAATTCTGAAGGGAATATCTGAACTGAGCAACTAAAATGTTTCTCTGGTAATCACGTATATTTAAAAGGCATTTAGGTAGATTCCCTGATAGCTCAGTTGGTAAAGAATCCGCCTGCAATGCAGGAGACCCCAGTTTGATTTCTGAATCAGGAATATCTGCTGGAAAAGGGATAGGCTACCCACTCCAGTATTCTTGGGCTTCCCTTGTGGCTCAGTTGGTAAAGAATCTGCCCGCAATGTGGGAGACCTGAGTTTGATCCCTGGGGTGGGAAGATCCCCTGGAGAAGGGAAAAGCTACCCTCTGGCCTAGAGAATTCCATGGACTGTATAGTCTATGAGGTTGCAAAGAGTTGGACATGACTGAGTGACTTTCATTTTCACTTTAGCTAGATTCATTAAACATTTTAATAAATATCTGATTTTGAGACATGAACTAAGTAACAGGAGTAACACCACTGTATTAACAAATTAGCTAGTTATTCTTGCATATTATAAACCATTTAAGATAGAGAAAAAAATATGAAAGCCCAATGTTTCTGGACCTCCCATAAGTTATTTCACTGTTACTTGGAAAGTCAGCACTAGAGCACACTATTTAAGAGCATGATGTCTGGGCATGTGTGCTTAGTCACTCAGTTGTGTCCAACTCTTTGTGACCCCATGGACTGTAGCCCACCAGGCTCCTCTGTCCATGGGGATTCTCCAGGCAAGAATACTGGAGTGGGTTGCCATGCTCTCCTCCAGGGGATCTTCCCAACCCAGAGATTGAACCCAGGTCTCCCACATTGCTGGAAGGTTCTTTACCAGCTGAGCCACCAGAGAACGCAACCCTAATGCCTTTGTTCCCATACCTAACCAGTAGTGATTTCTTGGAGCATTCAATTTCTATTATGTAAAATAAGCCTAGTAATGGTTTCTATCTCCTAAAGTTTGGGGGAGGACAGATGAGTTTTGAACAGCATCATCAGCATAGCCAGCAACAAGAAGTATCATCAGCCTTTTGGCCTATATTTTCCTAAAAAGGAAATCTCAGCATCTAAATCTATAGTAACAGTAAAATAAATTGTCATTTTCAAATCCTCTGTAACACAGCCCAGTTTGATTGGTGAAATCTTTCCTAACATTACCTAAGTTAGCTAAACTGTATGGATTTAACTATTGGCCAGAAACTCAGGATACTTGTTCTCAGGTCCAGCCTCTGGAAGTGTAGAGTTTAGACCATGACAGTGACATTCCTCTATTTTCAAATTGAGAACTCTCCAGGAAACCTTGGTATCTATAAAATCAGGTGACTCTATGGTTCTATGCAGAGGTACCATTACATTGAAATATATAACAGCTTTTGCAGTAAAGCAAGGGAGATGCTACTGTCCAAGTCTATTGAAGATATACCACGGTAACCAAGACTTCTCTTATGCTTTCTAGAGTACAAAAAAAAAAAAAAACAAACAAAAAAACCCCATGAACTTAAAATAATAATTCACCTCGGGAAAAAATATGCAAGGGAATGTGAAAAATTAAATATTCTCTTGATTACTTTTTAATATTTTCTAGGGTATTTTTGGAAAAGGCAATGGCAACCCACCCCAGTACTCTTGCCTGGAAAATCCCATGGAAGGAGCCTGATAGGCTGCAGTCCACAGGGTCGCTAAGAGTTGGACACGACTGAGCAGCTTCACTTTCACTTTTCATCTTCATCCATTGGAGAAAGAAAGGGCAACCCACTCCAGCGTTCTTGCCTGGAGAATCCCAGGGATTGGGGAGCCTGGTGGGCTGCCATCTATGGGGTCGTACAGAGTCAGATACGACTGAAGTGGCTTAGCAGAGAGAGGGTATTTTTATTTGATTTATATTCAAAATGATTCGATGGAGCAATTACCCTTTTTTATTATAAAAAAAGAGTGATTCAATAATTGGACTGGCCACAGTATATAATTAGAAAAATTATTTTAGAAAAATTTAAGTAACAAATGTATTGAGATCCTTATTAGGCTAGGAAATGACACACTATAATCCAGAGACCCATTCATATGAGTCAGTCTTCACATTTATTCAAATAATAAAAATGTCTTTAAGTTAAAAAAGTGTTGTGAAAGAACAATGAAAGACTTCCTTCAACTATGTAATTGATTAAAATGCAAAATAAGTTTTGAATAGTCTTCAGTAGAGAGGTATATATAATTATATTATTTTCAGCTTTAGTCTGATAGTTTTTGGTTATATAAAATAATCAGTATGATCCTCTGTACCTGACAGATAATTCAACACTCATTAATTTTGCATTGAAATTCACTCAGAGACACCCATGCAAATGAATAAATACTATGAAGCATCTTTTTCTTATACAGAGGTAGAAAGTCAAAGACTTTTTTATATACTCCTACATTCTTTTCTTGTCTTCATTAGATGAAATAAAAATGAACTGTTATATATTGCAGCTAGAGAATTCTGAAGAGTGACTAGTTGTACTACCTTTATTCAAGCATTTGTTCTCTCCAATATAAAATGTAAAAATGTAGAAAACAGTAAAATGAAAGAGTCATATAATTTTTGCTCTATTGTTTTGTTTCCTGTTGAGATGAATGCTGCTGATGTTAAGTCGCTTTAGTCGTGTCCAACTCTGTGCGACCGCATATATGGCAGCCCACCAGGCTCCCCTATCCCTGGGATTCTCCAGGCAAGAACACTGGAGTGGGTTGCTATTTCCTTCTACAGTGCATGAAAGTCAAAAGTGAAAGTGAAATCACTCAGTCATGTCTGACTCTTCGCGACCACATGGACTGCAGCCCACCAGGCTCCTCCGTCCATGGGATTTTCCAGGCAAGAGTACTGGAGTGGGGTGCCATTGCCCTCTTGTTGAGATGAATAGGAAATATCTAATTAACGTATACATATGACAAGATACTTTTTTTCTCTGCTGCTGCTAAGTCACTTCAGTCGTGTCCGACTCTGTGCGATCCCACAGAGGGCAGCCCACTAGGCTTCTCTGTCCCTGGGATTCTCCAGGCAAGAATACTGGAGTGGGTTGCCATTTCCTTCTCCAATGCATGAAAGTGAAAAGTGAAAATGAAGTCTCTCAGTCGTCCCCGACTCTTAGCGACATCAAGCACTGCAGCCTACCAGGCTCCTCCATCCATGGGATTTTTTTTTTTCCCTAAACATTTACAATTGAATTCATATCATTTTTTGAATAGTGTAGCCTTTTATCACTAATTTGAAAGGCTCTGCTTTTTATATAAAACTCCTTGTTTATGCAAGAATCTGTGTCTGGGTTTTTTTTTCTGAAAGTCCATTCTTGAACTTGAATTTCACTCTGGATAATCTGAGTTTTCCACTGCAGATAACCTATGAGTTCAGCTCTACTCTTTTTTCTTTCTTACTATGGTTTTGTTTTTTTGTTTTGGCTCTTCTCATCGTTTTTTCCCCAGGGATTTAGAACCAACGTAAATAGATTTTTAAATGTATTATATTTAATTAATATAATTGCCACTTTTAAATGTTTTTTTCATTCAAAAACAACATTACTGTTGATCATTGAAGTATTTCTTTTGAACTAGCAAAATTTGCATTTTTGTCCTTGTATAAATCTTGTACTTTCAGTTAAATTGATTTTTATATATTCATATTTTTCATTTACAAATGAGGTATTTATATTAAGTTTTTGGTTCATTTCTGATTAATGTGAACATTCTCATTATTTAAAGTTAATTTTGTTCCTATGTGCCTTATTGAGCTTACACATTATAGTGGTTAGAGTATATACTGAGCAACTAGGCTACTTGTGTTCAAGTCCCTGATCTGTCACTTTCTCCTGTGTAACTTTAGATAAAATGTGCCTCAGTCTATTCATCAGTAAAATAGGAGCAATAAAAGATAACTGCTTCATAGTATTGCTTTTATAACCAGCAAGTAATTTATTGAGAGCATCTGGCATGCATATATATATATATATATATATATATTGCTTTTTATATTTGGATGAATGTCAAACCTTTGAATTTCTAGGCATAATATTAACACAGCTTTGGCATGGCATGTGTGCTCAGTCATGTTCAACTCTTTGCAAACCCATGGATTGTAGTCTGCCAGGCTCCTCTGTCCATGAAATTTTCCAGGCCAAATACAAGAAAGTGAAAGTCACTCAGTCGTGTCCAACTCTTTGGGACCCCATGGACTGCACAGTCCATGGAATTCTCCAGGCCAGAATACTGGAGTCAGTAGCCATTTCCTTCTCCAGGGTATCTTCCCAACCCAGGGATCGAACCCAGGTCTCCCACATTGCAGGCGGATTCTTTACCAGCTGAGCCACCAGGGGAGCAAGAATACTGGAGCAGGTTGCCATTTCCTTCTTCAGAGGATTTTCCTGACCAAGAGATCAAACACTTGTCTCTTGCCTCTCCTGCAGGCAGGTTCTTAAGTTGAGCCACCAGGGAAGCTGGGTAAGAGCATAATTGAATAAAAGCAGAATCATCCCTTTCTTTTAAATAATAAGTATTGTTCATTATTTATCTTATTGCTTCAGTTACTTGCTAGGACCCAGGAAGTGACTTTATGCTTGTTACATATTGTGGTTTAGTTGCTAATTAGTGTCCCACTCTTACGAACCCATGGACTGTAGCCCTCCAGGCTCCCCTGTCCATAAGATGTTCCAGGCAAGAATACTGCAGTGGGTTGGCATTTTCTTTTCCAGGTCATCTTTCTGACCCAGGGATCGAACCTGGGTTTCCTGCACTGCAGGCAGATTCTTTACCGACTGAGCTACCAGGAATTGCATATATATATATATATATATATATATATATAAACACTGTTGCATTTTCTTTGCATATAAAATACTCAGTTGGTTAACATATGGAATTTACATTGATAACATCTCTAAACATTAATTGCCTGAATTGCCTGGGGAAATATAGTCATTTTATTCAAAGGGTACCCAAACTGGACTACAGTAACAGATTTCTTAAGAAAAGCTGGGCCTATTCAGTAAGTCCATTTTTTTTCCCCCAGTATATTCAGGACTCCTTTTTGTGTTTAACAGGGAACAGACACCAGTCAAGTATGTCTCCTAGCATCACTCTTTATTCTTTGGATGTTCAGAAGGAACATACTAAACATAAGTTTTAATTGAGTATTATAACCAACCACAAATTTCCAGCAAGCGACAGTCATTTTGGCTTCCATAGTTTATTGCCTTTAAAATACACATTGATTTTGCCATTGATATCTTGGAAATCTCACCATGTCTTATAATCAGTTGCATCCTGGATTCAGAAAGTATACTATATATCTTGAGATTTTTCTCTTTTGTTTTTATTTTAATACAACTTCCAATAATGTAAATTTATTCACTTATTTTTTTTTCCCTTAAGAGGATCACAAATTACATAAATGGGTTTTAAGTTCAGTAGGACAGGCCTAGCATTAACATTCTTTTCTGTTTGATTCTCAGACACTTCATTCCTTTTTCCCTTAGAGTTAAATTGAAATAGATTATCTGGTCATTCCAGAGGTCATGGAACATTGTTATAATCCCTCCATTCTGGTAACTTTGGTATAAAGGTTTCATTCTCTGCTACAGGGTAGCTTGATGATTCCAGGGCAAGTTTATGACAAGCTGTGGTTAATTGTACTGAGAGAATTTTCTTCTATGGAAAGGAGGTTTAGGTCTTATAATTTACTACTTACATAGGTTTAGAATTTTAGTGTGTCATAATGCACATTTCATTTGTCTTTCAGCTGCATACTTGAATGTCTAATTTTAGAAGCACATTTATTTGATTAAGCTTTACAATGTACATGATAAGCACACTAAAGTAAATCAAGTTCTAGATGCTTAAACATATGGAAGTTCTTCCATGTAGGGAGAGTCATCAGACAAGATATTTTCTCTCCCTTTATGTCCATGATTTTATCAGGGTTATGGACTTTTATCACATTTCTTTCTTATCTTGCATTGCATTAAAAATGGATAGCAATCAATTGTTATGTGTTATGAGTGATTAAAGGGCTTTATTTTCTTCAACAGGTATGAGGGGCCTCAGGTTCCATGAATTCATGATATTGTCTGAGGAGATGAGAATAATGCAATTATACCATAATCTACATGTTATTGATCTATATTCACCTGATGGCCTTAGTTCAGCTGACCTTTTACAATTTTCTGTATGCAGAGCAGGGTTCTTATGTATATATAAAAGAAAGATGAATACAGAGAAGTTGACTTTTGTGTATCTTAGTGGTGGACTAGAGGAACCCTGCAGGTTATGTGCCCAATACTGTCTTTGCTTTGGTAGGTCTCATCATACATCTTGGTTAAGCAAGAGTTTACTCCAAGTTTACTCCAATCTTGGTGATAGACAGGGAAGCCTGGCATGCTGCAGTCCATGGGGTCGCAAAGAGTTGGACAGGACTGAGCAACCGAACTAAACTGGGTCATGATTAGAGCTCCAAACACAAGATTATTATAATTATACCAACTGTGGAGCTACCTCTGTTTGGTAGCACTATTATTGACCAATTAGAAGTTCCTTGTCTCTCCCTTGGGTAATGACCTATGTAATATGTATGCATGACTGGTAGTTGTGAAGTGTCTAGGTCTCCATCCAACTGGCATGCAAGACTCAGATTTCCTCTGTACTATTAGGAGATATCCAGACCAAACTGAGACTGTACCATATCACAGATCACACATATAAGGACATATCTGGCCCAGTGAACCTTGGCCCAGATTTCAACCAGGTGTCCAAGGCAGTTCTTGGTCTAAAAATTTTTGATACAATTTATGGTAATTATTTTATGGTCATATTTCAGCTTTACCTAGCAGTGTACCTCCCCACAGTAGATGTTCAAAAATATTACCTGTAGTGGATTAATCACAGGATTGCTAACAAAAGAATTCCTATAATTCAGCAAGAATTACATTGTTAGGTATCTTTTTAAAAATGTTCTGTTTTGCTTTTATATTTTCTAATCTATTCATTTTTGGTAGTGAGTCATTTCTTTATTAAACTTTGAATTTACAGTCCTAGCAAAATGACTATTTTTTCTCTATGAAGTTAACATTTCACTCAAGCTTTTCTTCATAGAAATGTCCCTAAATGCTTCAGCATTTAAGAAATCTATTGGCTACACATGATTTTACTTCTTATAGATATCTACAATTTGTTCCTGACTCCAAACATGGGCTGATTCTAGAGGAGATACTGAAGTTGGGAAAGGAATTTTGGCTCCCCCAGTAAAGTGTCTACTTTTACAAATGACTTGAATAATTTTTGAAAATAATCATTTCCAATGTCCATTATACCAATCCATTAGGTTTAGCCAAATATAATGCATTTTCCATTATATATCACACAGCCTCCTGTGTTAAGTAAATGCATGAGTGGGTGCTCAGTCGCTTCAGTTGTGTCTGACTCTTTGTTACCCCATGGACTGTAGCTCACCAGGCTCCTCCATGGAATTTTCCAGGCAAGAATACTGGAAATGGTTGCCAATACCTCTTTCAGGGGATTTTCCTAACCCAGGGATAGAACCTGCATCTCTTATGTCCCCTGCATTGCAGGAGGATTCTTTCCCACTGAGCCACCAGGGAAGCCCATGTTAAGTAGATACCTTGCTCAAATGTTACAAATCATGGAATGTTTATAAACAAATTATGTTAAAAGATTATTGAAGAATTCTACAATCAAAAGTTTTCCGAATAGGCAGAATTCTCAGCACTATATGAGGTAGAGTGATAAATTGGGGGGCATTTTCCATTTTGCCAAAAAAAAGGTCTGTCAATATTATTGACTCATTGAAGTCCCAGAGGTACTGATTATTTGTCTTTCTTGAAAATGTTACCAACATTAGGGAAGACAGATAACCAAATGCCCTGGGATCTCACTATAATATTGCTAGACTTCTAAAAATATAAAGGAGCCATAGCAATACATTCTAGTTCCTGTGGACAGGAACTAGATATATATATATAGAGAGAGAGAGATATAGAGAATTTTTCTTTAAATGTTATTTACTATTCATAATCATCTTTAAATTTATCCCTTCTCCAACTCAAGGAGTGACATATTTTCAAATGTAGTCTAACACATACTTCTATAAATGATCTCAGTCGCTTATGTAATTAACTGGTTACACTATAGATAAGAGAGCCCCTGTTAACTGCTTATTCATATTTGATGACAGTATAGGTCATAAGTGGATCAAAAACACAGTTGAGCAGTTTGTTGAAAGTATAAGACACTACTGTGTAGGAGTTCACAGGTCAAAGAGAAGTGGCCAGATGAGATGCCCCAAGGCATGGAATGCATTCTGTTGTCCGTGCTGACACTGGAATCTAACTCAGTCAAGAAAATAATTTACCAGATGTAGGACCTCAGGATAGAACACAGATCTAATTATCACCACAATCAAAGATAATGCTAATGTCACTCAAGTGGAAACAGTTCCGGCACTCTTTTCTACTAAAAGGTGAATTGTGTTTGCTGACCCATTTTGGAAAAAAAAAAAAAAAAAACTTACGTTTTTCTACAGTACTTTTAGTGTTTAAAGCAGCTTTTTGGCTACTTAAGCCTCCATTTCAGTTCTGTGAAAGTAACAAATAATGCAATCTAAAAGAGTGCACAAATAATGTCGCTGATATGGTTCAATGCTAGAATAGGCATTTGTGAGACAAACACAACAATATCAAGAATAATGTTTGATATTAAGGAATATTGGATATCATGTATGAAATGAGTTGCCAGTCCAGGTTCGATGCACGATACTGGATGCTTAGGGTTGGTGCACTGGGACGACCCAGAGGGATGGTATGGGGAGGGAGGAGGGAGGAGGGTTCAGGATGGGGAACACATGTATACCTGTGGCGGATTCATTTTGATATTTGGCAAAACTAATACAATTATGTAAAGTTTAAAAATAAAATAAAATTAAAAAAAATAAAATAAAGAAAAAAAAAAGAAATAATATATATCTGAGAGGTCTTCAAAGAAAAATTTTCCTTGAAATGTAACAGAGAAAGAGAATAGAATAAATTCCCATAATGCAAAGGGATAACAGCTACATGTTGATAGTGTCACAGACTACAGATGTAACACTGGGTTGGTTGGGAGGGCAGCTTCTAAGCAGAGAAATAGCAGATCCCATATAGTCTCCTGTCCTCTCCTTTATTACATAGCATAGGTTGGGCAGAAGTATTCTAAGGCCTAAGGCCTTAGGGCTAAGGCCTCAGCAGAGGCTGAGGGCTCAGCAGCTGGGAGCTTGCCTGGTCATAGGTTAGATCTGTACATAGAGCATTTCAAGAGTGAAAACAAGACCTGCCACCACATTGCCTCATAAATTCATAGGCTAGCTGAAGAGGAGGTAGAAAACACCATTTATTTAAGTATCAAGAAATATGGCAGTGGTTCTTCGGACTAGGCAGTATGCAAGTTGAGGACCCTAGGAATAGTCTTGTATGCCAGGAAAAATGACATCAACCAAAGCTGATTTACACCAGCCTAGCTTCTGCTAAGCTACTGAAAGAGGGAAAGCGATGACCCTCCAGGGCCTTTCTTTTTTCTCTCTTCAGTTCCCTTTTGGTCAGGAAAATGACCTAGCTCTTCATCTCTCCACAACTTAAAATTTCATTTCTGGAGTTAGGGCCAATAATTCTAACAGTTTTAAATGGCCCCAAATAGTTTTCTAAACTTAAACATTCCTAATTGACCCATTTGAAAAAAATGCATGAAATAGGAGCTATAAAAAAAAAAAAAAGGAATATTGGTGGCCCACAGTTTTGTTTTTTGCTGTTTGTGTAGCAGGTACAGTGTTTAAATTGGTCTATTTTTTGTTTGTTTCCTTAAATATGATTTCGGTGGGTAAACAAAGGCAAATCAACTACCATTATGTTATTGTTGAATAGATGCCAATGAATATTATGTTATTGTTTTAGAAACATAAACAATAGGGCTTTGTACTGGGACTATAAAAATAAAGACTGCTGAAGGATATATTATTTTATAGTGAATTCCCTTTTAGTTAATATTGTGTTAGTAAGACCTGCATTATGGAAGAATTGCAAAGCATTGCAATGAAGAAGTTTTTCTTCTCTTTCTCTCACATTTTAAAAATACAAACTTGTCAGGATTTTCTTTTAGAAGAAGGCAATAGATGGCTTATGCTCTAGATTTTAGGATACTAATCCTAACTTATTGACAATATAAAAAAATGATTTAATTTCTTATGAAACATACTTATTGCCAGCTTCCAGGAAAGTAATTCTTAATTGTCTCTACGATCCTGTTGGTGATCTAGATGTCATCATCTTTTCATTTTTTTTTCTGAAAAGATTGTTTTCTATCTATATTTTAATTGTAGTGATCAATACCATTCAATGATATGAAATATAAATTTTAATATAACTCCAATTTGAATAGGACACAGAGGTTGAGTAAAGGAAACTGTTTCATTTTTGAGAGGGAATATTTGATCCTACATTGTTATACTGTAGTTATTAGTGAAACATTTTATTATAATTTTAAAATATTATTCATCTGAATTATATAGTTCATTGTATTATGCAAGGCATAGCTAACCCAGATACTTAAGACAGAAGAAGGCAAACATAGGGAAAATGAATTTATTTAAACTTAGATTTGTTAATAAAACCCTAAAATCAAGTCCTACTGAGTTAGAGAAGAGTGACAAACCTTATTATAAATATTTACCAAGTCTTGGTCCATGAAACAATCTTAATAAATTTAAAAGGATTTAAATTAGAGAAGTCATCTGGAATACATTTTCTGTCTGCAATGAAGTTAAAATTGAATTTAATAAATTACCTCAAAATAATCAAACACTTGGAAATAAAGAAAAGTATTTCTAAATAAACCATGTGTGTAAGAAGAAAGCACAAAGGAAAATGTTTTTAACTATACAAAAATAAATAGAAAACATATCCAAAGTTGTAGAACATAGCAAAAACAGTCCTTACAGAGTATGTCTTTAAATATTTATTTTAGAAAAGAAGGGTCTAAAAATTAATGTTCTGATATTGTACCTGAGGAAGTTAGAAAAGAAGATGAATTAAACTCAAGAAAAATGAATGCAAAATTTTAAAAAGGAAGGAAATAATTAAATTGAGAAATAAAAGCTAGAGTAAGCAAGTTAAAAAGTGGATTTTTAAAATTTAGAAAATTAACAAATCTTTATGTTAAACAACAAAATAGATAACACTATTGTTAAATATAAAGAATTATAGGAAGAATATCATTATGGCATATTCAGATATTGTCATTATAATAAGGGAATATTATGTACAGCTAATGACAATAAATTTAAGAATTTAGGTAAAATTTACTAATTTCTTAAAGGCACAACTTGCCAAAGCTTGGATGGGATAATTAGAATATGTATATGGCCATATAGTTTTTAAGGAAATTTAATGTATTATCAAAAATCTTCTCACAAAAATATCTCAGAAAAATTTTACTGCACTAGTTGTTTCTATCAAATACTTGAAGAAGAAATAATGCCTATAAAATGTAAAGTCTTTAATAAAATATAAAGGAGAAAACATCTAACAAAGTATTTTATAAGGCTAGCATATCTCTGATACCAAAACCTTACAATGTATTTTATGAGAGAGCAACAGACTAATTTACAGACTAATATTTCTCATTAACCTTATACAAAAACTTGCAATGAAATATTAGCAGTTTGAATTCAGAAGTGTGTGTGTGCATACATGTATATATAATCTAGAAATATAAACATCAAGAGATATAAAATATATATGTCACATGACTAAATAGGTTTATCTCAGAAAGGCAGGGTTTACTTTTAACATTTAAAAATAAGACAATATAATTGAAGATGTTAACAGAAGAAAATGATACTATAATATACATATATGTAAAAAATTGATTTACAAAAGTCAACACTAGTTCATGATAAGAACCTTCAGCACACTGGTATTTAAAGGATCTCAATTTACCATCTAGAGGCCATCTATGACAAACATACAGCTAACATTATACCTAATAGTGAAATATTATACATTATTCTCCTAAGATCCAGAAGCAGATAGAAATATCCATTGTCCAGACTTTCATCAAAATTGTGTTGGAGATCCTAGCTAATGACTAAGTCATGAAAAGGAAATTAATAACATTAAGATTAAAATGAGCAAGTAAAACAATCTTTATTTTAAAAAGACATGATTGTGTATATTAAATGTTACCAAAGAACCTACCAAAAAATAAACTAAAATAAGTGGATTTAGGGCCAAAACAATCCATGGACTGTAGCCCACCAGGCTCCTCCATCTATGGGATTTTCCAGGCAAGAGTACTAGGGTGGGTTGCCATTTGCTTCTCCAGGGGATCCTCCCAATCCTGTGATTGAACCTGGGTCTCCCACATTGCAGGCAGACGCTTTACCATCTGAGCCACTAGGGAAGCTCAAAACAATCTTAGAAAAATAATAATAGGGGAAATATACTAATTTTATTTTGAAACTTACCACAAAGCTATAGTAATCAAGAGAATGTAGATATCATATATGGATAAACATATGTATGGTAAACGTATCAAAGGAACAAATTTGAAGGAGGAATTCATTAACTCAAAAATTAAATGATCATTTTTATAGCATATGATGCCTGAAAAGCTTTTAAATTCATATGAAAATAGGAAATGTTAACGCTTTCTCACACACAGAGAAAAATAATTTGAGATAGAAAATAGATCATAATATAAGTTAAAACTAACAATTTTAAGAAAACGAAGGAGCAAAACTTTAAGAATTTGAGGTAGGCAAAGAAAAAATAAAACTATAAATTAGACCTTAGCTTTTAAATATATACCTTTAAAAGACAAGCAACATTACAAATATAGAAAAGTAAACCACAGATTTCAGTCTTGACCATCTGGCCGAAGAACTGATGCTTTTGAACTGTGGTGTTAGAGAAGACTCTTGCAAGTCCCTTGGACTGGAAGAAGATACAACCAGTCCATCCTAAAGGAGGCCAGTCCTGAGTGTTCATTGGAAGGAATGATGCTAAAGCTGAAACTCCAGTACTTTGGCCACCTCATGAGAAGAGTTGACTTATTGGAAAAGACCCTGATGGTGGGAGGGATTGAGGGCAGGAGGAGAAGGGGACGACAGAGGATGAGATGGCTGGATGGCATCACCGACTTGATGGATATGGGTTTGGGTGGACTCCAGGAGTTGGTGATGGACAGGGATGCCTGGCATGCTGCGGTTCATGGGGTCTCAAAGAGTCGGACATGACTGAGCGACTGAACTGAACTGAAACCACAGATTGCCAGAACATATCATTATATATATATATGTGTGTGTGTGTATATATATATATATATATATATATATATATATAATCTGACCAAAGATTTCAAACCAGAATCAAAATTGAATTCATACTATTCTAAAGTAAAAATGTAAAAAAAAAAACCCCAAAACCCTAAACAATTAAAATATAGGCAAAATATTTGAATAGATAACTTACAAGAGATTCCAAATGGAATGCAAGACCATATAATGATGCTTAATATCATTAAGCTGATGGAAGTATAAGTGAAAGTCATTTTTGAAAACAGTTTGATAGATTTATATAACGTTACATACACTTAACCTTTTGATTCTGAAATCTTCCTATATATTTACCCAAGAGAAAGGAAAATATGTCTTTACAAACTCTTCTATATGAATTTTATTGGGGGTTATATCTAAAACACCCAAAATTGGGGGGGGAACAAAACTTTTGGGGATGCAGGAAATATATTTCTTAACTGGGGATACTGGTTGCATTTATTTATATATTTGGCAAAGCTTATCAAATACCCCATGTACAAGGAGCTGTGGCTGTGAGGGCACAGGAGGGCCTAGAGGAGCTATCCCACGTTGAAAGTCAGGAAGGGCGGCGGTGAGGAGATACCCCTCATCCAAGGTAAGGGGCAATGGCTGCACTTTGCTGGAGCAGCCATGAAGAGATACCCCACGCCCAAGGTAAGAGAAACCCAAGTAAGACGATAGGTGTTGCAAGAGGCCATCAGAGGGCAAACACACTGAAACCATACTCACAGAAAATTAGTCAATCTAATCACACTAGGACCACAGCCTTGTCTAACTCAGTGAAACTAAGCCATACCCGTGGGGCAACCCAAGACGGGAGGGTCATGGTGAAGAGATTTGACAGAATGTGGTCCACTGGAGAAGGGAATGGCAAACCACTTCAGTATTCTTGCCTTGAGAACCCCATGAACAGTATGAAAAGGCAAAATGATAGGATACTGAAAGAGAAACTCCCCAGGGCAGTAGGTGCCCAATATGCTACTGGAGATCAGTGGAGAAATAACTCCAGAAAGAATGAAGGGATTGAGCCAAAGCAAAAAGAATACCCAGCTGTGGATGTGACTGGTGATAGAAGCAAGGTCCGATGCTGTAAAGAGCAATATTGCATTGGAACCTGGAATGTCAGGTCCATGAATCAAGGCAAATTGGAAGTGGTCAAACAAGAGATGGCAAGAGTGAATGTCGACATTCTAGGAAACAGCAAACTGAAATGGACTGGAATGGGTGAATTTAACTCAGATGACCATTATATCTACTACTGCAGACAGGAATCCCTCAGAAGAAATGGAGTGGCCGTCATGGTCAACAAAAGGGTCCGAAATGCAGTACTTGGATGCAATCTCAAAAACGACAGAATGATCTCTGTTCGTTTCCAAGGGAAACCATTCAATATCACAGTAATCCAAGTCTATGCCCCAACCAGTAACGCTGAAGAAGCTGAAGTTGAACAGTTCTATGAAGACCTACAAGACCTTTTAGAACTAACACCCAAAAAAGATGTGCTTTTCATTATAGGGAACTGGAATGCAAAAGTAGGAAGTCAAGAAACACCTGGAGTAACAGGCAAATTTGACCTTGGAATACGGAATGAAGCAGGGCAAAGACTGATAGAGTTTTGCCAAGAAAATGCACTGGTCATAGCAAACACCCTCTTCCAACAACACAAGAGAAGACTCTATACATGGACATCACCAGATGGTCAAAACCGAAATCAGATTGATTATATTCCTTGCAGCCAAAGATGGAGAAGCTCTATACAGTCAGCAAAAACAAGACCAGGAACTGACTGGCTCAGACCATGAGCTTCTTATTGCCAAATTCAGACTTTAACTGAAGAAAGTAGGGAAAACCACTAGACCATTCAGGTATGAACTAAATCAAATCCCTTACGATTATACAGTGGAAGTGAGAAATAGATTTAAGGGACCAGATCTGATAGATAGAGTGCCTGATGAACTATGGACTAAGGTTCGTGACATTGTACAGGAGACAGGGATCAAGACCATCCCCATGGAAAAGAAATGCAAAAAAGCAACATGGCTGTCTGGGGAGGCCTTACGAATAGCTGTGAAAAGAAGAGAAGTGAAAAGCAAGGGAGAAAAGGAAAGATATAAGCATCTGAATGCAGAGTTCCAAAGAATAGCAAAAAGCCATAAGAAAGACTTCTTCAGTGATCAGTGCAAAGAAATAGAGGAAAACAACAGAATGGGAAAGACTAGGGCTCTCTTCAAGAAAATCAGAGATACCAAAGGAGCATTTCATGGAAAGATGGGCTCGATAAAGGACAGGAATTGTATGGACCTAACAGAAGCAGAAGATGAAAAAGTTGGCTTAAAGCTCAACATTAAGAAGAGATGGCAAGAATACACAGAAGAACTGTACCCAAAAGATCTTCACGATCCAGATAATCACGATGGTGTAATCACTGACCTAGAGCCAGACATCCTGGAATGTGAAGTCAAATGGGCCTTAGAAAACATCACTACGAACAAAGCTAGTGGAGGTGATGGAATTCCAGTTGAGCTATTCCAAATACTGAAAGATGATGCTGTGAAAGTGCTGCACTCAATATACCAGCAAATCTGGAAAACTCAGCAGTGGCCACAGGACTGGAAAAGGTCAGTTTTCATTCCAATCCCAAAGAAAGGCAATGCCAAAGAATGCTCAAACTATCGCACAATTGCACTCATCTCACACGCTAGTAAAGTAATGCTCAAAATTTTCCAAGCCAGGCTTGAGCAGTATGTGAACCATGAACTTCCTGATGTTCAAGCTGGTTTTAGAAAAGGCAGAGGAACCAGAGATCAAATTGCCAACATCCACTGGATCATGGAAAAAGCAAGAGAGTTCCAGAAAAGCATCTATTTCTGCTTTATTGACTATGCCAAAGCCTTTGACTGTGTGGAACACAATAAACTCTGGAAAATTCTGAAAGAGATGGGCATACAAGACCACCTGATCTGCCTCTTGAGAAATTTGTATGCAGGTCAGGAAACAACAGTTAGAACTGGACATGGAACAACAGACTGGTTCCAAATAGGAAAAGGAGTTCGTCGAGGCTGTATATTGTCACCCTGTTTATTTAACTTATATGCAGAGTACATCATGAGAAACGCTGGACTGGAAGAAACACAAGCTGGAATCAAGATTTCTGGGAGAAATATTAATAACCTCAGATATGCAGATGATACCACCCTTATGGCAGAAAGTGAAGAGGAACTCAAAAGCCTCTTGATGAAAGTGAAAGTGGAGAGTGAAAAAGTTGGTTTAAAGCTCAACATTCAGAAAACGAAGATCACAGCATCTGGTTCCACCACCTCATGGGAAATAGTTGGGGAAACAGTGGAAACAGTGTCAGACTTTATTTTTCTGGGCTCCAAAATCACTACAGATGGTGACAGCAGCCATGAAATTAAAAGACGCTTACTCCTTAGAAGGAAAGTTATGACCAACCTGGATAGCATATTCAAAAGCAGAGACATTACTTTACCAACGAAGGTCCGTCTAGTCAAGGCTATGGTTTTTCCTGTGGTCATGTATGGATGTGAGAGTTGGACTGTGAAGAAGGCTGAGCACCGAAGAATTGATGCTTTTGAAGTGTGGTGTTGGAGAAGACTCTTGAGAGTCCCTTGGACTGCAAGGAGATCCAATCAGGCCATTCTGAAGGAGATCAGCCCTGGGATTTCTTTGTAGGGAATGATGCTAAAGCTGAAACTCAAGTACTTTGGCCACCTCATGTGAAGAGTTGACTCATTGGAAAAGACTCTGATGCTGGGAGGGATTGGGGGCAGGAGGAGAAGGGAACGACAGAGGATGAGATGGCTGGATGGCATCACCAACTGGATGGACGTGAGTTTGAGTGAACTCCGGGGGTTGGTGATGGACAGGGAGGCCTGGCGCGCTGTGATTCATGGAGTGCAAAGAGTAGGACACGGCTGAGTGACTGATCTGATCTGATGTGATCAAATTATATGAAAATGTGTATTTTAGTTTATATGAATTTATACATAAACTTTTAAAAAGTGAAGTTCATTATTTATGTGTTACCAAAAGGGACATGGAAGGAGAAATCTAGATGATCACAAAGTTTCAAATCTACATGTGTTATGAGGAAGGAAGAACTATTTATAAACTGTAATATTACTATAGAGACATGTGGCATTAATTATACTTCCTTATGAAAACATTTCAGAGACATGAGGGCCAATGTGTATAGTGATTAAAAAGGAAAAACATCCTTGTATCCACAGTTTTCTCCCCAAACAAAGAAGCACTATTTATATTAGTGGATAATCTATATTTCATCTGTGTTTTGAAATTTCCTAATTGTAAATCAGTTAGAGTGTTAATGTACTAATGTGATCGGAACTTGATATTCTTTGAGAAAAGTTACTAAAGTGGTTATCACATACTTAAAACTTTGCCTAATTTTTTTATTGTGATGTTTTCACACACACAAAAAGAGAACATTAGATTTTGTCCAGTAGCTTCATTGTCAAAAGAAAAGTAATCAATAAAATTTAACTGTCCCTTCTTCCAAATAGAATCACTCTCCACAGAGGCCAATCCATGAGTTTCTGTGAGGTCTCAGTGGAAGTGTTCTGAAAGCTACCCACAGTATCCCTATATAAATATACAACAAGGTATATTTGACTGAGAGAATGACTATTTGAATTTAAGGTACAGTCAATAAATCTAAGTGTTTTTTTTTTTTTTTTCAGAGTTTTATGGGCAGTACAGTGTCCTTGGATGGTTGAAAATGCTGTGAGAAATTAAGGCAAAAAATAGCTTTTGAGATTGAATCCTATCATACATCTTATCCATTGCTTACTCTCACAGAGCTGAACACAAGAAGCAGAAGTATTTATTCCTGTTCACCAAGGTGGAAATCACAAGCAATGACAGCCCACACTCTATCATGTATTCTCAACTGCAAAAATGAGTGCTTCATCAGTAACTACCAAATCAATGAGGTGTGTGCCAGGACCTTCAAGAGGCAAAAATTGTTGCCCAAGGAGAAATGTATATTGCAAATAAGCTTGATGAGTTTTTTTCGCAGATTTAAAATTCTGTGTTATGTCAGCAAAAAAAAAAGAATTGGTGGTTAAGAAAAGAATTTAAGGACTTCTCTGGTGATCCAGTGGTTAAGAATCTACACTTCCACTGCAGGGGACATAGGTTCCAACCCTAGGTAGGGAACTAAAATTCTGTATGCCTTGCAGAGCAACCAAAAAATAAAATAAAATATTTCTTTTTTTTTTAAGAGAGAGAAGAATTTATTGAAGATCTTGAAAATGAAAAATTTAATTACTTAAAATTTTAAATATCAGTAATTGGGTTAAGTAGCAGAATGTATAAAGCTGAACAAAAATTAATCATGTGAAAAATTAGAGGGAAAGATTTTCCCAGAACACAACCCACTGGGATAAAATGTAAAGTAAATAGGCAAAGGATAGAGAGGTGGAGAATATTAATAGATACAGAGGTGCTAACTTCTCTCTGGCAGTTTCAGAAAATAAAGATAAAGAGAGTGATGTGATTATTGAAGACATGAAAGCTGAGAGTTTCACACAATACAAGGAAAAATGGGATCATCAGATTACAAGACTTTATTGAGCACCAGTTAGGTTAAAGCTAAAACCACACATTTCAAAACATTCTGAAAGTGTTTTTCTCAAGACAGGTAGAAAATCCTAAAAGCTGGTAGAATAAAGACAAAAATTACCTAAAGAGCAGTTAAGAATAAAACTGACTTCAGAATTAGTATCATCAGTATTTGAGTTTACAAATCAGAGATATATTCCAAGAAATTTTAAAGAAAATATTTGACTTTATAAATTCATCAAATTGTTTTTCAGTGCACAATTTGATGACTAATACAATTCTAAATAGACTACTTAGCAAATGTATCTACATCAGAGTTTCCCTGTAAAATTCTGGCAAATGTATTCCATTGAAGATAAGTAGATGAATACAGAAGGAAGAAAACAAATACAAAAGCAGTGTTAAGCAAATAAATTAATGAACTCATTTTTGTATAAATAAGCATTTAAGGCAAACCATTCAATATCAGAGTAATCCAAGTCTATGCCCCAACTAGTAACGCTGAAGAAGCTGAAGTTGAACAGTTCTATGAAGACCTACAAGACCTTTTAGAACTATCACCCAAAAAAGATGTCCTTTTCATTATAGGGGACTGGAATGCAATAGTAGGAAGTCAAGAAACACCTGGGGTAACAGGCAAATTTGGCCTTGAAATACGGAATGAAGCAGGGCAAAGACTGATAGAGTTTTGCCAAGAGAACACACTGGTCATAGCAAACACCCTCTTCCAACAACACAAGAGAAGACTCTACACATAGACATCACCAGATGGTCAACACCAAAATCAGATTGATTATATTCTTTGCAGCCAAAGATAGAGAAGCTCTATACAGTCAGCAAAAACAAAACCAGGAGCTGACTGTGGCTCAGATAATGAACTCCTTATTGCCAAATTCAGACTGAAATTGAAGAAAGTAGGGAAAACCACTAGAGCATTCAGGTATGACCTAAATCAAATTCCTTATGATTATACAGTGGAAGTGAGAAATAGATTTAAGGGACTAGATCTGATAGAGTGCCTGATGAACTATGGACTGAGGTTCGTGACATTGTACAGGAGACAGGGATCAAGACCATCCCCATGGAAAAGAAATGCAAAAAAGCAACATGGTTGTCTGGGGAGGCCTTACAAATAGCTATGAAAAGAAGAGAAGCGAAAAGCAAAGGAGAAAAGGAAAGATATGTGCATGTGAATGCAAAGTTCCAAAAAATAACAAGGAGAGATAAGAAAGCCTTGCTCAGCAATCAATGCAAAGAAATAGAGGAAAACAAAAGAATGGGAAAGACTAGAGATCTCTTCAAGAAAATTAGAGATACCAGGGAAACATTTAATGCAAAGATGGGCTCAATAAAGGACAGAAATGGTAGGGACCTAACAAGCAGAAGATATTAAGAAAAGGTGGCAAGAATACACAGAAGAACAGTGCAAAAACGATCTTCACGACCAAGATAATCACAATGGTGTGATCACTCACCTAGAGCCAGACATTCTGGAATGTGAAGTCAAGTGGGTCTTAGAAAGCATGACTACGGACAAAGCTAGTGGAGGTGATGGAATTCCAGTTGAGCTATTTCAAATCCTGAAAGATGATGCCGTGAAAGTGTTGGACTCAATATACCAGCAAATTTGGAAAACTTAGCAGTGGCCACAGGACTGAAAAAGGTCAGTTTTCATGCCAATCCCAAAGAAAGGCAATGCCAAAGAATGCTCAAACCACCGCACAATTGCACTCATCTCACACGCTAGTAAAGTACTGCTCAAAATTCTCCAAGCCAGGCTTCAGGAATACGTGAACCATGAAATTCCAGATGTCAAGCTGGTTTTAGAAAAGTCAGAGGAACCAGAGATCATATTGCCAGCATCTGTTGGAACGTGGAAAAATCAATAGAGTTCCAGAAAATCATCTATTTCTGCTTTATTGACTATGCCAAAGCCTTTGACTGTGTGGATCACAATAAACTGGAAAATTCTTCAAAAGATGGGAATACCAGACCACCTGACCTGCCTCTTGAGAAACCTATATGCAGGTCAGAAAACAACAGTTAGAACTGGACATGGAAATACAGACTGTTTCCAAATACGAAAAGGAGTATCTCAAGGCTGTATATTGTCATCCTGCTTATTTAACTTATATGCAGGGTACATCATTAGAAATGCTGGGTTGGAAGAAGCACAAGCTGGAATCAAGATTGCCGGGAGAAAGATCAATAACCTCAGATATGCAGATGACACCACCCTTATGGCAGAAAGTGAAGAGGAACTAAAAAGCCTCTTGATGAAGGGGAAAGAGGAGAGTGGAAAAGTTGGCTTAAAGCTCAACGTTCTGAAAACTAAGATCACGGCATCTGGTCCCATCACTTCATGGGAAATAGATGGGGAAACAGTGGAAACAGTGGCAGACTTTATTTTTTAGGGCTCCAAAATCACTGCAGATGGTGACTGCAGCCATGAAATTAGAAGACGCTTACTCCTCGGAAGGAAAGTTATGACCAACCTAGATAGCATATTCAAAAGCAGAGACATTACTTTGCCAAGAAAGGTTCGTCTAGTCAAGGCTATGGTTTTTCCTGTGGTTATGTATGGATGTGAGAGTTGGACTGTGAAGAAGGCTGAGCACCAAAGAATTGATGCTTTTGAACTGTGGTGTTGGAGAAGATTTCTTGAGAGTCCCTTGGACTGCAAGGAGATCCAACCAAGCCATTCTAAAGGAGATCAGTCCTAGGTGTTCATTGGAAGCACTGATGCTAAAGCTGAAACTCCAATACTTTGGCCACCTCATGTGAAGAGCTGACTCACTGGGAAAGACTCTGATGCTGGGAGGGATTGGGGGCAGGAGGAGAAGGGCACGACAGAGGATGAGATGGCTGGATGGCATCACTGACTCGATGGATGTGAGTCTGAGTGAACTCCGGGAGTTGGTGATGGACAGGGAGGCCTGGCATGCTGCGATTCATGGGGTCGCAAAGAGTCAGACACGAGTGAGCGACTGAACTGAACTGAAGCTTTTAAAAGAACATAGTTTTCTGCTAACCTAGAAGTAAAATGTAGACAGGTTGGAGGGCTAGAAGACATAAATCCTTGATGACGTACTTTCCCAAGAAGGTAATGTTCTTTACAAGTGTATTAGCATGGTTAGATTTGGCTGAGAGTAATAAAAGGAACGCAAAACTGCAATGGTTTAAACAAGGACAACATCCAGTTTTGTCTGATGAAAGTCTGTAGTTAGACAATTCAGGGTGTTCAGGATGGCTCTACTATACTTTCCCTGGGACCTAATCTCCTCTCTTTTGCCCTAACCTGCTATCCAACATTCCCAATTCACCTCATTGCTTAAATTGTTGGTTCTATTCCCAAATATCCACCTATAGTCCATCTGAAAAGGGGGAAGAGAGATGAGGGCATAGGATACTGGCCATTTGTCTTTTAATGAAGCTGAAACAAGATGTTTTGGCTTCACTCTGGCAAGACTTTAGTCAAACAGCAGTGACACAGACCTGCTTGTGACATGTAGGTGCTTATTTTCCAGCCTAAAAATCTGGGGGTACATTACTAAGGAAAAGATGAACAGTTATCACAGAACCAACAGTCCTATCTACCACAGGGCAAGTGCCAAGGAAGATAAAAAATTAGAAGAAAACTAATTAATCCAGTGGGAGACTTGAAGACAAAGACAGAGAACAACAACAGCATAAGCATGATAAATAAAAAACACAGAGTATGAGTATTTCCCCATGTACATGTCTAAGTTTTTCATGTTACTTGTTTTTCCTTCAGCATTTATCGCTGCATCTCCCCCACCTTTTGTATCCTCACGTAAATCCTGGAACTATATTTTCAATTCTCTCTATTAAACTGTTATCAGTGTGGGATCATCATCAATTTTTTCTTATCATTCCTTTAATAGAGTAGGCACCAATTAAGTGTCAGAGACATTGGGCTTGAGAAGGACAGCTCTCTGATTACTAAGAAAACAACAGAGAGTGGGCCATGCTATTTTAACTGCTGTAGCATATAAGGGGTGATGTGTGTGTGTGTGTGTGTGTTAGTTGCTCTGCTAAGTCGCTTCAGTCGTGTCCGACTCTGTGCAACCCCATGGACTGTAGTTCACCAGGCTTCTCTTGTCCTTAGGATTTTTCTAAGCAAGAGTACTGGAGTGGGTTGCCATTCCCTTCACCAGGGAATCTTCCTGACCCAGGGATGGAACCCAGGTTTCCTGCATTGCAGGCAGATTCTTTAATGTCTGAGCCACCAGGAAAAAGTATCATCAAAGCTGACTTTTCCTCAAAGTACAAATTTTAAAAATTTCTAATCCAATGGGTAAACAAGTTACATGGTTTAGATTATTAAGTAGATGTTGGGTGTAAATTGGAACAAAAGCTGTTGCATTCTTTGTCTTCAGGAATGTAGATAAACCATTGGTTTTTCCTAACATACCCTAGCTTTAGGAGCTCATGACTTTTCTCATTAGACATGGCAAATAAAATTTAATTTTTCTTGGAGGGGAAGTTATGATTATAGAGGTTAAAAATGAACAGATTTTTGAATAAATAAAATTTCTAGTGAATTAAATAAAAGTAACGAATGATGGCCGACTCAATGGACATGAGTTTGAGTGAACTCTGAGAGTTGGTGATGGACAAGGAGGCCTGGAGTGCTACAATTCATGGGGGTCGCAAAGAGTTGGACACGACTGAGCAAACTGAACTGAACTGAATGAATGATGGAATTGTTGTTCTGTCCTGTCAGACTCTTTGTGATCCCATGAACTGCAGCACACCAGGCTTACCAGTCCTTCACCATCTCCAAAGTTTGCTCAAACTCACGTCCATTGAAATAATTGATCCCATCCAACCATCTCATCCTGTCACCCTGTTCTCCTCTTGCCCTCAATCTTTTCTAGCATCAGGGTCTTTTTCAAGGAGTCAGCTCTTCTCATCAGGTGGCCACAGTATTGGAGTTTCAGGTTCAGCATCAGTTCTTCCAATAACTATTCAGGGTTGATTTCCTTTCAGACTGACTGGTTTGATCTCCTTGCTGCCCAAGACTCTCAAGTGTCTTCTTTAGCACCACAGCCTGAAAGCATCAATTCTTTGGCACATAGCCTTTTTATGGTCCAAATCTCACATCTGTACACGACTACTGGAAAAATCATAACTGTGACTATATGGACTTGTTGGCATGCTAGCACAATTATGCTCAAAATCCTTAAAGCTAGGCTTCAGCAGTACACAAACAGAGAACTTCCAGAAGTGCAAGCTGGATTTAGAATGATGGGATAGGTCTGCACATTTTTGCAGCACATCCCTGTAATGCGTATGTGTTTATGTGAGAGCATGTGCGTGTGTGTGTACGTGGGGGTGGGTGGATGTGTATTTTCCTATGCATATATAATCTCTATTCTAGAGAAAAAATATAACCTAGATTTTTATGAATAAAAAGGCTTATGCATTCCTGCTTTTGGCAGTGTAGTAATAACATACTTCTATTACACACAGAGTATATTCTTTACTAATCCTGTTGAAGGTACTGCAGTTGATGATTTCAATTAGGAAAGATACTGAGGCAAGGTTTCCAAGGAAACCTTTTGCTATCAGGGACATATAGAAACCCTCAAAGTTCAGAAGACAGGCAGCCAAAACATAGTTGTGTTAACAGATAGTGCATGTAGTTATAGCACACATGAAATAGAAGAAAAGGAAAGACGTAGGCTATGTGATGGGGGTTCTGAGTTTGTCCTGATTTTGGCAGTGATTTCAAGAGTGAATCTATCTATCAAACTCAGTGAATTGTATAATTTAAATGGATATAGTTTATTGGCCTTTAATTATTCCTCAATAAAGTTTAGAAAAATAAAATAAAAATTTTACTTTCCCACCAAAAAAGCTTTCCTCAGATTACACAATAAGATCATAGAAAAAATTAGAGATTTCCCACTTATTATTAGCTCTAAAGTGGCAATAAGGTGATGATAATGGGATGGGGAGTCCACCAGTGTGGACTTTGCTGATATTGGCAGCAGGAGGAAGCCAGCACTTCAGATAGGCATTTAAATTGAGCATTACCCAGGTCACTTCACTTATGTTGTAACTCAAGAATAGAAAATATTCATGTACTTGTCATCTCCATGAGGCTTATTTCTTTTTAAAGTAATAAAAATTAAAATACACAAGCAGTTGTTCCCTCAGCTATATTTTTCTTCGTTCCATGTACTATACCATCATCTTTCCCATAAGTCCTGCTTTTCCTTTCCATTCTGTATAATTCACTTTAACATATATAAACAAATAGATTTAGAAATAGTTATGTTTACACTTCATGCAAAAATGCGCTCAATAAAGGACAGAAATGGTATGGACTTTACAGAAGCAGAAGATATTAAGAAGAAGTGGCAAGAATACACAGAATAACTGTACAAAAAGATATTCATGACCCAGATAATCACAATGGTATGATCACTCACCTAGAGCCAGACATTCTGGAATGTGAATTCTAGTGGGCCTTAGAAAGCATCACTACGAACAAAGCTAACAGAGGTGATGGAATTCCAGGTGAGTTACTTCAAATCTTAAAAGATGATGCTGTGAAAGTGCTGCACTCAGTATGCCAGCACATTAGGAAAACAGCAGTGGCCACAGGACTGAAAAGGCCAGTTTTCATTCCAATCCCAAAGAAAGGCAATGCCAAAGAATGCTCAAACTACCGCACAATTACACTCATCTCACACATTAGTAAAGTAATGCTCAGAATTCTCCAAGCCAGGCTTCAGCAATATGTGAACCGTGAACTTCCTGATGTTCAAGCTGGTTTTAGAAAAGGCAGAGGAACCAGAAATCATCCGCTGGATCATGGAAAAAGCAAGACAGTTCCAGAAAAACATCTATTTCTGCTTTATTGACTATGCCAAAGCCTTTGACTGTGTGGATCAAAATAAACTGTGGAAAATTCTGAAACAAGAGGCAGGACCACTTGACCTGCCTCTTGAGAAATCTGTATGCAGGTCAGGAAGCAATGGTTAGAACTAGACATAGAACAACAGACTGGTTCCAATGGGAAAAGGAGTAGATCAAGGTTGTATATTGTCACCCTGATTATTTAACTTATATGCAGAGTACATCATGAGAAATGCTGGGCTGGATGAAGCACAAGCTAGAATCAAGATTGCTGGGAGAAATATCAATAACCTCAGATACGCAGATGACACCACCCTTACAGCAGAAAGTGAAGAAGAACTAAAGAGCCTGTTGATTAAAGTGAAAGAGGAGAGTGAAAAAGTTGTCTTAAAACTCAACATTCAGAAAAGAAAGATCATGGCAACCAGTCCTGTAACTTCATGGCAAATAAATGGGGAAACAGTGACTGACTATTTTTTTGGGCTCCAAAATCACCGCAGATAGTGATTGCAGCCATGAAATTAAAAGACGCTTGCTCTTTGGCAGGAAAGTTATGACCAACCTAGACAGCATATTAAAAAGCAGAGACATTACTTTGTCAATAAAGGTCCATCTAGTCAAAACTATGGTTTTTCCAGTGGTCATGTATGGATGTGAGAGTTGGACTGTGAAGAAAGCTGAGCACCGAAGAATTGATGCTTTTGAACTGTGGCGTTGGAGAAGACTGTTGAGAGTCCCTTGGACTGCAAGGAGATCCAACCAGCCCATCCTAATGGAGATCAGTCCTGGGTGTTCATTGGAAGGACTGATGCTAAAGCTGAAACTCCAATACTTTGGCCACCTGATGCAAAGAACTGACTCCTTTGAAAAGACCCTAATGCTGTGAAAGATTGAGGCCAGGAGGAGAAGGGGACAACAAAGGATGAAATGGTTGGATGGCCTCACTGACTCAGTGGACCTGAGTTTGGGTAAACTCCAGGAGTTGGTGACGGATAGGGAGTCCTGGTGTGCTGCGGTTTGTGAGGTTGCAAAGAATTAGACAAGACTGAGCAACTGAACTGAACAGAACTGAACTGATGATTACAATTATGACTATGTTATATATGTAATGTACTTATATTCCCTTGGCTGTTCCTACTGAGAATTCCTAGAATCCATGATTATACTGAACATTCAGATCTAAATTTCTACTTAGCATCCTTTACTAAAATCAACCATTATTCCTGACAGAAATGCCTAGTTTCAGGACTGTAGTAGAAATGAATCTAGAATATCTTGTGGGGTCATAAAGAAAAAATATGTTCAAAGAACAGTTGAGACACATCAAAGTGAAAAGAAAGCTCCTTTAAAGGGGAACCTCCTGGATAAATTGGCTTCCCTGGTGTCTTAGATGGTAAAGTACCTGCCTGCAATGTGGGAGACCTGAGTTCAATCCTCTGGAGAAGGGAATGACAACCTACTCTAGTATTCTTGCCTGGAGAATCCCATGGGCTGAGGAGCCTGGTGGGCTACAGTCCATGGGGTTACAAATAGTCTGACACAACTGAACAACTAACACTTCCACACTTTCTAGCATCAAAGTAATTAATGATGCTGCTGCTGCTAAGTCACTTCAGTCATGTCCACTTCTTGGTGACCCTATGAACTGTAGCCTGCCAGAATCCTCTGTCCATGGGATTCTCTAGGCAAGATTACTGGAGTGGGTTTCCGTGTCCTCCTCCAGGGGATCTTCCACATCAGGGATTGAACCCGCATCTCTTATGTCTCTGGTGGTTAATAATAGTGGTGGGTTAAATCCCATGGAATAAAATAGGAGTTGAAGACTCCATACATATATAAATAAATATTTATGGTAGGACTGTCATAACAAAATGCTAGATACTCAGTGGCTTACTTAGAAGAAATATATTTCCTCACAATTCTGGTGGCTACATGTTCAAGATTAGTATATTAGGTTGGTTTCTTCTGAGGCCCTCTCCTTGACTTGTAGATAATAGTCTTCTTCTTATGCCTCACATGGTCTTCCCTCTGTGCAATGTCTGTATACTAATCTCTTATGAAGACACCAGTGATATTGGATTAGTACCCACCTATACCACCACATTTTAACTTAACTACCTCTTTAAAAATCCTATCCACATATGCAGTCATATTATAAGTGAAAGGTTAGGACTTCAACATATGAATTTTGGAGAACACAATTCAACCCATAACAAATAAGAACGAAGGCTCATTAGCATTAAGAGCCTTAGCATGATCTTCCTGTAAGAACACCAGTCATTACCTAATCCAATGTGAGTCCATATTAAGTAGTTGTATCTGCAAAGACCTTGTTTCCAAATAAGGTCACATTTGATACTTCAGGTGGACATGAATTTATAGAGAACCCTGTGTAACCCTTTAAAAAGACTTTCCATTGAAATTAAGGCTATGTTTTTCCATTGGTTTTGCAAATGTTAAAAATATATACAGTATTTTTTATGTTAAATCAAGATAATAGTGAACTGTTTTATAAGAGGACTTCAACATTATATCATGTTCCACTCACAAATACTCATTTTAAATATTAGTAAATATTACTAGAAGCGTATATATTCCAATAATTTATATAGAATTAATTGCTTCTAAAATATATGTTATAATTTTTTTTTGTTTTAATATTTGGAAAGTTTTTTTTTCAAATTTTATGTATTTCGATGGTTCTTAACACTAATGTCCTCTATACAATAATAGATTAATATTACTAGATTGCTATATTCTATAATAACTTTTCGTAGAATTCTTGGGCCAAAGTAATAACACACTATATAAAATGGTGCAGAAAGTTATATTTCATCAAATTTCTTTAAACTTCTTTGAATGTGAAAATATGCAATATCTAAATTTAAAGTTTGTCATTAAAGTAATTAGATTAATTTTTTTACTATGATTCATTATTTAGAAATTTATTTCATTTTTTGCAACAAAATTTTTTGACATGCTCATGTTGAAATAAGTCCTAGATATATTTTGTTTTTAAGCATAATTAAATAATACATATTACATATAAATAATATTTCTATATTTTAGGATTATTTATCACATTAAATTATTTGTCAAGGCAAAATAAAGTTAGGAAACAATGAAAAATAAAAATGTTCTCTTTCAAGCAAAATGATGTATTTAGTTCAGCTTGAGTAGAATTAATTATGTAGCTAACAGCACATGTTCTACCCAATAGATACCATCAAAGTTCAGAGCTAATCAGTGGAAAGATAGACAAACTGTCTAGATGTTTGTTTTCCTTTTTTATCGATATTTTTAAAATTATAGTGCATAAAACAACAGCAGATTTGTTTATTTTTCACTAAATGTCAAATGAGTGAGGATTATTTATTTCAATTGACTGGTGAATAATGAAAGAAAAAAGCTGATTAGTGAATGCATTATTTTGCAGAAAACCATTCTGACATAACAGAAACACAGTAATTTACACCATACTAATTATGAAAAATTTGACAATTAACATAATACACAAAGTAATTGGAGGCATTTTGCCATTTATTATTGAGACACATATTTGATTTATCAATATATCATTGAATTGTGTGTGCATTCACACTCTTCCATTGAAATGTATTTTTCTACTGTAATTTTCCTTTTTATTGAATTAGCACCCAGGGAATATTTAGTAACTCTGAATGATATGCTCTATACTTTATTTTTACAATAAACAACTTTATCAAGCACATAATTAGTTGGGAATATATCTTAAATAACATATTTAGGATGAGCATTTAACTTTTAATTCCTAAGACTCTATGCAAATTTATGTTACTCAGCACAGCTTGCTGTTAAATACCTTTTTCTTTTAATTAAGAAGATATTGGTCATGTATATAACATTATAATGCACCTTAATATAATTTCTCTGTGTCAAAAATTTGCTCTGCTATATACCTCTGTTAATTAAGTTATCCACTAAACTTCAGAAACGTGATAAATGCAAAGTTTAGAAAATATTAAGGTCAGGGTTTTGAGAAAGTTTTCTATCGTTTTTAAGTTGAAATGTTATAAATGAAACTTACTGTGAAATCTGGAAAGTATTCATATTCCAAAGAGACATCTCTTAAGACAATACTGCATATAAACTGCAGACTTTATAATTTCAATTGTTCAATAAAAGAACACATAGATGAAATTTCTAAATGTAAGCTTAATCCTGTGCCAAACTAAGTAGGAAAACCAATTTTTAAATGTGATCTAATTAAAGTTTTGTTATGTTTCAAAAGGAACTCTTGAATACAGAAAAAAAAAAAAAAAAGGGGGAAAGATCTGTTCCATGCACAACATCAAAACTTAATTTTTGCAAACTTTCATTCCAGGTAGATGGAATAGATGGGCTTTTCCTTATCCTTCTGCTGAGTACAAGTAAAAACCCTGTACATTATGTACACGTCAAACATAAGACGACTTTGGAAAGTATTCTTTGGAAATAGTCTCCTAAATATTTGTTTCAGAAAGGTGGTGATTTTTCTTCAGTTTGTATAGTTTATTGACTAGTGTTTTTAAAAGAATTAAGGCTTTCCAAATCTTCAGATGATTTATGAAATGATTAGAACATGGATAACTAACATTAGATAATATTCAAACACTTAAATTTTCAAACAGATTTTAGTTATAGGTGAAATGAGGATTTGTAATCATGCACTGAATAATTTTCTCAGCATTGATTGTTTGAGAGAGTAGGAAACCCAGTTCATCTATAGATTCATTCCCCAAATATTTATAGTGTACCGTGTGCCTTTCATATGCTACTTGTTATGATGAGTTCAAGTACAATGGCAAAGAAGAGATGCAAAATCTTGAGGTCAAGCTGTATATAGGATCATAAGGGATTGAGTCTGAGTTAAATGAGGCACAGATGGTAGACGTGAGTGAAATGTTGAAAGAAGAAAGACTAGGCCTAAATTCCTGCAGGTTGGGTCCTGGAACTCATGGGTTGGGGTTTCCTGAGAGAACAACTCTTACAAAAGGAAACGGAGTAGTTAGGTCCCCCATGGGATGAATTAGAGGACTAGGTACCCCAGTTGACAGCAGTAAGAACAAAGCCTCTTGATACTCATGGGTTTTTAAATACATATGAAAGCTTTAGGATTTGCTGCAAAATAATGCCTGCTGCAAAACTGAATGAAATTCTGGCCCATTATAAGAAATCTCTACCTTTACACCTCCAGCCTCCATTCACTGGCACCCCATTTTTCAGCTACTCTATGAAATTGAGTTTTAATGTTTTATAGAAGAGAGTACCTCACACTGCCCTTTCCCAACTTAATCACTGAAGGAATAATTTCTTTCTCAGATCTTGAAAAACATATTTATTCTTGCTCCTAGAACAATCAGTTTTCTCAAGGAACTTTGAAGAATACACTGCTTTGAAAGATGATTATAGAATGTACCACATATTTTAAATATTCAGCTGATAGTATGGCTGATAATAACCTTCAAGTTTTTATCATTAATTTTAAATTGTCTATTAGAAAAGAAATGCATATTCAGCATAGGTAGGGCATCACTGCTTTATTTACACATATTTCAAGGTAATATGAAAAAGTCCACTCAAGCGCTAATGGCCAGTTGAGAGAAAGGGCATTTTAGATAAGATCATATGGAAAGAGAATACAAATTAAAAGCTGTAATATCCTCCACACTACTCACAAAAAAACCCTCCTACTAAACATGTTTTTCTACATTTAATTCTTGGAATATTTAAGCCAGTCTTGGACAAAATGGTAACATAAAGCTGTCAAAAAAGCTTCTATTCAGGCAAGTAATTTTAGTGGATTTTGTTCCCCCACACAGCAGTTAGTTGGTCTTAATTATGGAGTAATATAAGTTATTTTCCACATGATACAAATTAGGTTTTCTTTTTTAATTTGAGGGTGGGAAGATTTGGAAGAATGGCATTGAAACATGTAAAATATCATGTATGAAACGAGTTGCCAGTCCAGGTTCGATGCACGATACTGAATGCTTGGGGCTGGTGCACTGGGACGACCCAGAGGGATGGTGTGGGGAGGGAGGAGGGAGGAGGGTTCAGGATGGGGAAACACATGTATACCTGTGGCGGATTCATTTTGATATTTGGCAAAACTAATACAATTATGTAAAGTTTAAAAAATAAAATAAAATTAAAAAAAATACAGAAGTGAAATTGGTAAATATGGTAGTAATTGGTTGAGCAAGAGACTATTTATAATGACAAGTGAAAATGGCTCAGTTGAGTCTGACTCTTTGTGACCCCATGGACTATACCGTCCATGGAATTCACCAGGCCGGAATACTAGAGTGGGTAGCCTTTCCCTTCTCTAGGGGATTTTCCCAACAAAGGAATCAAACCCAGTTCTCCCACATTGCAGGCAGATTCTTTACCAGCTGAGGCACAAGGGAAGCTAAAGAATACTGGAGTGGGTAGTCTATCCCTTCTTCAGCAGATCTTCCCAACTCAGGCATTAAACCGGGGTCACCTGCACTGCAGGTGGATTCTTTACAAACTGAGTTATTAGGGAAACCCCTTATAATGAAAAGAAAGCATTAATTGACAGCTTTTTCCATAGTCTTCTTTTCTATCTTATTTATTAATACCAAAACTTGAGAAAAATAAAACAAATACCTCTGAGATCTTACCTCAAATAATAAAACTTAAGGTATTAGTTCTTGATGATTATTAAAACTGCATTCACTTTGTTGCCTTTCTCTAGTTCATTCTTGTACTACCCAGTCCCAAATCAAAGTTGATTACATTATATTTGTAGTAAATACTTTTATGTATTTTAGTAAATGCATATATAACTAGATGTAAGATATTCAGGGTTTTTTGTCTTAAATGTTATACTCCATTTATTGTGGAAGAGTCTATGGGTATTCCTAACGATCTACAGTGTTTCCTTTCAGGGAAAGGAAATACATCTACCTCAGTCCTCAAGTGTGCAGTGCTGCCAAGCACGTTTCCAGCCCACTGAAGTCAGCTTGGCTATGTGACCGACTATCTCCAAACTAAAAGCTTAAATGACATTGCATGATTCTGTTCTTGCTGAGTCACAAATCAAGGTAAGGGCTGCTGCTTCAGTCAGGGACTCAGGATAGAGGACATGTCCCACAGAATGACAAGTCACCAGGAACTGATATGTGACATGAATGAGATATAAACTTTGTTGTTACAGTGACACTGAGATTTAAGCTTGCTTGTTATCACCGCATAATGTGGGAAAAGTTTAATATACTGGTGTTTCTCAACTTGGTGTTTTTCACTCAAGATAATGGCTTTTGAGTACATATATATATATAGTTTTTGTTCAGGCTGGCCAGTTAAGAATGTTGTTGTTCAGTCACCCAGTCAAGTCTGACCTTTATGACCCAGTCAAGTATGACCTCTTTATGACCCCATGGGCTGCAGCACACCAGGCCTCGCTGTGCCTCACTATCTCCTGAAGTTAACCCAAGTTTATGTCCATCGCATCGATGATGCCATCCAGCCATCTCATCCTCTGATGCCCTCTTCTTCTGCACTCAGTCTTTCCAAACATCAGAGACTTTTCCAATGAGGCATCTACTTGCATCTCATGACCAAAATACTGAAGCTTCAGCTTCCACATCAGACCTTCCAACAAATATTCAGGGTTGATTTCTCTTAAGACTGACTTGTTTGATCTCCTTGCCATCCAGGGGACTTCCAGGAGTCTTATCTAGCATCACAGTTCACAGGCATCAATTCTTTGGTTCTCTGCCTTCTTTATAGTTCAGCTTTCACAGACCATACATGACCACTGGGAAGACCATAGCCATGACTATAAAGACCTTTGTCAACAGAGTAATGTCTCTGCTTTTCAACACATTGTCTAGGTTTGCCATAGCTTTCCTGCCAAGAAGCAATCATCTTCTGATTTCCGAGGCTGCAGTCACCATCCACAGTGACTTTTAGAGCCCAAGAAAAGTATATCTATCACCACCTCTATTTTTCCCCTTCTATTTGTCATGAAGCAATGGGGCCAGATGCTCTGATCTTAGTTTTTTTTTTTTTTTTAACATTTACTTTTAAGCCAGCTCTTTCACTCTCCTCCTTTACTCTCATCAAGAGGCTCTTTGGTTCCTCTTCACTTTCTTCCATTAGAGTGATATCACCCATATATTTGAGGTTGTTGATGTTTCCCAGACTATCTTTATTCCAGCTTGTAACTCATTTAGCCCAGCATTTCTCATGATGTGCTCAGCATATAGGTTAAACAAACAGGGTGACAGCAGACAATCTGTTGTACTCCTTTCTTAACCTTGAACCAATTAGTTGTTCCATTCTGCTGCTGCTGCTGCTGCTGAGTTGCTCCAGTTATGTCTGACTCTTTGTGACCCCATAGACTGTAGCCTACCAGGCTCCTCCATCCATGGGGATTTTCCAGGCAAGAATACTGGAGTGGGTTGCCATACCCTCCTCCAAGGGATCTTCCCAACCCAGGGATGAAACCCATGTCTCTTATGTCTCCACCATTGGTAGGCAGGTTCTTTACCCCTAGTGCTACCAGGAAAGCCCTGGTTGTTCCTACAGGGTACTAACTTGCTTCTTGACCTGCATACAGGTTTCTCAGGAGACAGGTAAGATACTCTGGTATTCCCATCTCTTTAAGAGCTTTCCACAGTTTGTTATGATCCACACAGTCAAAAGCTTTAGCATAGTTGATGAAACAGAGGTAGATGTTTTTTCTGGAATTCCCTTGCCTTCTCTATGATCTAATGAATGTTGTCAATTTTATCTCTGGTTCCTCTTCCTTTTCTAAACACAGCTTGGACATGTGGAAGTTCTTGGTTCGCATAATGCTGAAGTCTAGCATGCAAGATTTTAAGCATGGGAGATGCTTAAAACTAAGATTTACTTAAATCTCTACTTAATGGAGAGATGCTTAAAACTAAGCATCTCTCCACCACTAACATGGGAGATGAGTGCAATTGATGATTAGTACATTCTTTGTACTACCTTTCTTGGGAATTAGGATAAGGATTGGTCTGTTCTAGTCCTATGGCCATTGCTGGTTTTCCGGATTTGCTGACATATTGAATGCAACACCTTGATGGCATCATCCTTTAGTGTTTTGAATAGTTCTACTGGAATTCCATTGCATCCACTAGCTTTACTAATAGCAGTGCTTTTTAAGGTCCACTTGACTTCTCACTCCAGAATGTCTGGCTCTGAGTGACTGACCACGCTATCATAATAATCCAGTTCAAAAAGATATTTTTTGTATAGTTCTTCCATGTATTCTTTCCATCTCTTATTGATCTTTTCAGTGTCTACGAAGTCTCTACTGTTTCTGTCCTTTATTATGCCCATCTTGATATTTCCAGCTTTCCAGAAGAGATATCTAGTCTTTTCCCTTCTATTGTCTTCTTCTAGTTTTATGCACTGTTCATTGAAGAAGGCCTTCTTCTCTCTCCATGCTATTCTTTGGAACTCTGCATTTAATTGGGCATACCTTTCCCTTTTCCCTTGTCTTTTGCTTCTATTCTTTCTTCAGATTTGTAAAGCCTACTCAGGTAACCACTTTGCTTTCTTGCATTTTTGTTTCTTTGGGATGGTTTAGTTCAATGACTCCTGAACAGTATTATGGACCTCTGTCTGTAGTTCTTGAAGCACATTGTTAACTAGATCTAATCTCTTGAATCTATCCATTACCTCCACTGCATATTCATAGGGGATTTTATTTAAGTCATATCTGGCTGGCTGAGTGGTTTCCCTGCTTTCTTTAGCTTAAGTCTGAAGTCTGCTGTGAAAAGTTGAGGATCTGAGCCACAGTCAGCTCCAGGTCTTGTTTTTGCTGACCATATACAGCTTCTCCATCTTTGGCAACAAAGAATGTAATAAATTTGATTTTGGTATTGACTGCTTGGTGATGTCCATGGGTAAAGTTATCTCTTTTTGAAAAAGGGTATTTGTTATGACCAGTGCCTTCTCTTGACAGAATTCAATTAGTCTTTCTGCCCTGCTTCATTTCGTTCTCCAAGGTCAAATTTGCCTGTTATTCCAAGTATCTCTACACTTCTCACTTTTGCATTCCAATCTTCAATCATGAATTAGTTCAGTTGCTCAGTCCTGTCCAACTCTTTGCAGCTCCATGGGATGTAGCACACCAGGCTTCCCTCTCCATCACCAAATCCCAAAGCTTGTTCAAACTCAAGTCCATAGAGTCAGTAATGTTAACCAACTCTCCTCCTCTGTTGTCCCCTTTTCCTCCCACCTTCAATCTTTCCCAGCATCAGGGTATTTTCTAATGATTCAGTTTTTCGCTTCAGGTGGCCAAAGTATTGGAAATTCAGCTTCAGCATCAGTCCTTCCAATGAACATTCAGAACTGATCTCCACTAGGATTGACTGGTTTGATCTCCTTGCAGTCCAAGAGATTCTCAAGCGTCTTCTCCAACACCACAGTTCAAAAGCATCAATTCTTTGGCACTTCACTTTTTTTATTGTCCAACTATCACATTCATACATGACTATTGAAAAAAATCTTAGCTAGGACTATATAGACCTTTCTTGGCGAAGTAATGTCTCTATTTTTAATATGCTATATAGTTTGATCATAGCTTTTCTTTCAAGGAGCAAGCGTTTTTTAATTTCAAGTCACCATTTGTAGTGATTTTGGAGCTGAAGAAAAGAAAGTCTCTCACTGTTTCCATTGTTTCCACATCTATTGCTGTGAAGTGATTGATAGGGCAAAATGCCATGATCATGGTTTCTTGAATGTTGAGTATTAAGCCAGCTTATTCAATCTTCTCTTTCAGTTTCATCAAGAGGTTCTTTAATTCCTCTTCACTTTCTGCCATAAGGATGTTTCATCTGCATATCTGAGGTTATTGATATATCTCCTAGCAATCTTGATTCCAGCCTGTGCTTCATCCAGCCTGGCATTTCGCTTGATGTACTCTGCACATAAGTTAAATAAGCAGGGTGACAATATTCCACCCTGATATACTCCATTCTCGATTTGGAACCAGTCTGCTGTTTCATGTCCAGTGCTAACTGCTGTTTATTCACCTGCATACAGACTTCTCATGAGGTAGGTCAAGTGTCTTTATATTCCAATCTCTTGAAGAATTTTCCACAGTTGTTGTGATCCACACAGTCAAAGGCTTTAGCATATCAATGAAGAAGTTAGATGGTTTTACAGAATTCCCTTGCTTTTTCTATGATCCAATAGATGCTGGCAATTTGGTCTCTGGTTCTTCTGCCTTTTCTAAATCCAGCAGAACATCTGGAAGTTCTTGGATCATATACTGTTGAAGCCTCACTTGGAGAATTTTGAGCATTACTTTGTTAGCATGTGAGATGAGTGCAATTGTGCAGTGGTTTGAACATTCATTGTCATTGCCCTTCTTTGGGATTGTAATGAAAACTGACATTTTCCAGTCCTGTGTCTACTGCTGAGTTTTCCAAAACATATTTCCAATATGCCAGTTTTGCTGGCATATTGAGTGCAGCACTTTCACAGCATCATCTTTTAATATTTTCAAATAGCTCAGCTAGAATTCCATCACCTCCACTAGCTTTGTTTGTAGTGATGCTTCCTAAGATCCACTTGACTTGCTGTCCAGGATGTCTGGTTCTAGGTGAGTGATCACACCATTGTGGTTATCTGAGTTATGAAGATCTTTTTGTATAGTTCCTTTGTGTACTCTTGCCACCTCTTCTTAATATCTTCTGCTTCTATTAGGTACCTTCTGTCTTTTATTGTGCCCATCTTTGCATGAAATGTTCCCTTGGTATCTCTACTTTTCTTGAAGAGATCTCTAGTCTTTCCCATTCTATTGTTTTCCTCTATTTCTTTGCACTGATAACTGAGGAAGGCTTTCTTTATCTCTCCTTGCTATTCTTTGGAACTCTGCATTCAGATGAATGTAACATTCCTTTTTTTTATTTTGCCTTTCATTTCTCTTCTTTTCTCAGCTCTTTCAAAGGCCTCCCCATACAATCATTTTGTGTTTTTGTATTACTTCTTCTTGGGGATGGTTTTGATCACTACCTCTTATACAATGTTATGGACCTCCACCCATAGTTCTTCAGACACCATCTGTCAGATCTAATCCCTTGAATCTATTTGTCATTTCCACTGTATAATCATAAGGGATTTGATTTAGGTCATACCTGAATGGTCTAGTGGTTTTCCCTACTTTCTTCAATTTAGGTCTGAATTTGGCAATAAGGAGCTCATGGTCTGAGTCACAGTCAGCTGCTGGTCTTCTTTTTGATAACTGTATAGAGCTTCTCCATCTTTGGCTGAAAAGAATATAATTAATCTGATTTTGGTGTTGACCATGTGGTGATGTCCATGTGTAGAGTCTTCTCTTGTGTTGTTGGAAGAGGGTGTTTGCTATGACCAGTGCATTTTCTTGGCAAAACTCTATTAGTCTTTGCCCTGCTTCATTCCATTTTCCAAGGCCAAATTTGCCTGTTACTCCAGGTATCTCTTGACCTCCTACTGTTTTATTCCAGTCCCCTATGATGAAAAGGACATCTTTTTTTGGTGTTAGTTCTAGAAGGTCTTGTAGGTCATTGTAGAACTATTCAACTTAAGCTTCTTCAGTTGGGGCATAGACTTGAATTACTGTGATACTGAATGCTTTGCCTTGGAAACAAAGATCATTCTGTTGTTTTGGGGATTGAATCCATGTACTGCATTATGGACTCTTTTGTTGACTATGAGGGCTATTCCACTTATTCTATGGGATTCTTGTCCACAGTGGTAGATATAATGATCAACTGAATTAAATTCACCCATTCCAGTCCATTTTAGTTCCCTGATTCCTAAAAGGTCTATGTTCACTCTTGCCATCTCCTGTTTGACCACTTCTAATTTACCTTGATTCACAGACCTAACATTTCAGGTTCCTATGCAATATTGTTCCTACAGCATTGAATTCTACTTCCATCACCAGTCACATCCACAAGTAAGCATTGTTTTCACTTTGACTCTGTCCCTTCATTCTTTCTGGAGTTATTTCTCCACTCTTCTCTAGTAGCATATTGGGCACCTACCTGGAGAGTTCATCTTTCAGTGTCATGTCTTTATGTTTTTCAATACTATTCATAGGGTTCTTAAGGCAAAAATACTGAGGTGGTTTGCTATGCCCTTCTCCAGTGGATCACGTTTTGTGAGAACTCTCCACCATGACCCATCCATCTTACGTAGCCATACTTGGCATGGCTCATGGGTTCACTAAGTTAAACAAGGCTGTGATCCATGTGATCAGTTTGGTTAGTTTTCTGTTACTGTGATTTTCATTCTGTCTACCCTTTGATGGATAAGGATAAGAGGCTTGTGAAAGCTTCCTGATGGGAGAGATAGACTGAGGGGGAATTAAAATGTCCGAGTAGAAGGGTGTGCATGCATCTTCTCCTGGGAGAGCTCCAAAATTGCTACTCGCTGCTAAACAACCATCAACAGAAGAATATTGGATCCCAGCAAAAAAACATACCACACACCCAAGGGCAAAGGAGAAGCCCCAAGATGGTAGCGGGGTGAAATCACATTTAGAGTCAAAGCCCATACCAGCCAGAGATGATTGATGGGTTCAAACAAAACTTGTGCACACCAGGATCCAGAACCCGCAGACTGAGCCAGACCTGTCTTTAAATGTTTGAGTGTCTCCTGCAGAGGCATGGGTCAGCAGTGGCCTGCCACAGAGACAGGGGCTCTGGCTGCTGCAGACTTGGTTGGCACAGTGTGTCTTGTCAGTCCTCTTGGAGGAGGTTGCCATTAGCCCCTCCACACCACCCTTATGGCAGAAAGTGAAGAGGAACTCAAAAGCCTCTTGATGAAGGTGAAAGTGGAGAGTGAAGAAGTTGGCTTAAAGCTCAACATTCAGAAAACGAAGATCATGGCATCCGGTCCCATCACTTCATGGAAAATAGATGGGCAAACAGTGGAAACAGTGTCAGACTTTATTTTTCTGGGCTCAAAAATCACTGCAGATGGTGACTGCAGCCATGAAATTAAAAGACGCTTACTCCTTGGAAGGAAAGTTATGACCAACTAGATAGCATATTCAAAAGCAGAGACATTACTTTGCCAACAAAGGTTCGTTTAGTCAAGGCTATGGTTTTTCCTGTGGTTATGTATGGATGTGAGAGTTGGACTGTGAAGAAGGCTGAGCACCAAAGAATTGATGCTTTTGAACTGTGGTGTTGGAGAAGACTCTTGAGACTCCCTTGGACTGCAAGGAGATCCAACCAGTCCATTCTGAAGGAGATCAGCCCTGGGATTTCTTTGGAAGGAATGATGCTAAAGCTGAAACTCCAGTACTTTGGCCACCTCATGCGAAGAGTTGACTCATTGGAAAAGACTCTGATGCTGGGAGGGATTGGGGGCAAGAGGAGAAGGGGACTACACAGAGGATGAGATGGCTGGATGGCATCACTGACTCGATTGACCTGAGTCTGAGTGAACTCTGGGAGTTGGTGATGGACAGGGAGGCCTGGCATGCTGCGATTCATGGGGTCACAAAGAGTCAGACAGGACTGAGTGGCTGATCTGATCTGACAGCCATGTAGCAGATGAACCACAAACTGGGGAACAATTATACCAAAGAAGTTCTCGCAGCGTTAGAAAAGTTCTAGGACCCACAACAGATTTCCCAACCTGGGGATCAGGCAAAGGGATTGAGAACCCCCAGGGAATTTGACTTTGGAGGCCAGTGGGATTTGATTATAGAACTCCTACAGGACTGGGGAAACAGACAAAACAAACCTTGGAGGGCACAAACAAAACCTTGTGCACATGAGGACGCAGGAGAAAGTAGTAGTGACCCCACAAGAGATGAAGATAGACTTGCTTGTGAGTTTCCAGGAGTCTCTGGTGGAGACATGGGTCGGCAGTGGCCTACAGTGGGGTCAGGGGCACTGAATACAACAGTGCTGGCATAAGTCCTTTTGAAGGTCTCAGACCAAACAACAGGGAGGGAACACAGCCCCGCCCATCAACAGAAAACTGGATTAAAGATTTACTGAGCGTGGCCCCGCCCATCAGAACAAGACTCATTCCCACAGCAAGTCCCTCCCTATGATGCATAGAACACGTTTTTGGTGTTATTCTAGGAGGTCTTCTAGGTCTTCATAGAACTGACCAACTTCAGCATTGGTAGTAGGGGCATAGACTTAAATTACTGTAATGTTGAATGGCTTGCCTTAGAAACAAACCAAGATCATTCTGTCATTTTTGAGGTTACACCCAAGTATTGCATTTTGGACTGTTTTATTGATTATGAGGGTTACTCCGTTTCTTCTATGGGATTCTTGCCCACAGTAGTAGATATAGTGGTCATCTGAATTAAATTCTCCTATTCCCATCTATTTTAGTTCACTGATTCCTAAGATGTCAATGTTTATTCTTACCATCTCCTGCTTGACCACATCCGATTTTCTTTGATTCATGGACCTAGCATTCCATGTCCCCATGCAACAGTGTTCTTACAGCATTGGATTTTACATTCATCAGCAGACACATCCACAACTAAGCATCATGTCCACTTTGGTCCATTGCTTCATTCTTTCAGGGGCTATTAGTAATTCTCCTCTGGTCTTTCCTAGTAGCATATTGGACATCTTCAGACCTGGGGGACTCATCTTGTGGTGTCATATCTGTTTGGCCTTTTATACAATTCATGAGGTTTTCATTCCAAGTAAACTGGGGTGGTTTGCCATTCCCTCCTCCAGTAGATCATGTTTTGTCAGAACGCTCCACTATGACCCGTCGGTCTTGGGTGGCCCTACATGGCATGGCTCATAGGTTCATTGAGTTATGTAAGCCACTTCACCATGACAAGGCAGTGATCCATGAAGAGCAGCTAAGAATAGCTTTTAGTTGTTATTATTAATAAATTATACAACTTTAATGATACCTTTCCACTTAATTGGTCTTACAAATTTTACAGTAAAACAATTTTGAAACTGTTTTATTTCCTCTTTCATCTTAGAATTTTATAAAGTTATTAAATTTTGAAAAAAGCTTACACATACTCACTCACATACTCACAGGGATTCACAATCTTAATTGAGATAATTTTGAAGCCCTGAGATTAATATTCCTAGTCATTGGCATTCCAAATATGGAAATGGGTACTTGACATAAATGCTCAAGCAGAATTTTATAGGTTTTTTTTGAGTTCTGAATGGTAGGTATGACAGCATTTCCAAAAATGGGGGCAAGTTAGACATCACTTTTTGTAAAGAAAGAGGCTGAGTTTTTCTTTTTTCCTTTTTTTTTTCTGAATTTTTCTAAAAGTCAAGACATATAACCTTACCATCCGTAAGACTTGATATTCAAAGGAAAAGGTGGCTCTATTTTATTGATATAAATTGTAATGCAAGGAATCTCAAACTTTACTTTCTGCCACAGAATAATCTAATATTTCAAAAACTAGGACAGACCTCAGCAAACTTTTTCACCAAATATTTCAGGTTTTGCAAGCCAAGAGACAAAATTGATGTATATATATATATCTGTCTCAACTATTCAGCTTTTCCAGTGAAGTATGAGAGCAGTCACAGAAAATACAGAAAAGAATGAGCTTATCTGTGTTGTAATAAATCATTATGAACATAAAATTTTGATTATTCTTCTGATTCTTTTTAACCAATTTAAAAGGCAAAAAACATTCTTTACTCATGTACTGTAAGTACAAAAACAGATAGAAGACTGGATTTTACCTATGCACTGGATTTTGCCAATCCTGAATGAGAAACACAAGCAATGAGTGACCCTGCAATAAGGATAAAAGAACTGTTAGAGTAAGCAATGATTACTCAAAATTTAGCATACATGACACAATCTATACAGAGCTTTGAGGCTGTTGCTTTCTCATATGTGTAACGAAGGCACATGGCTCTGTTTCCCCATACTGGGCATTTACTATCGAATTTCTGACAACAGTTTGGAAACCATCTTAGTCTAGCTCTCATGCACATCCATCTCCACCAAAACAAAATTTCTACTCAAGGAAACAATCTATTAGGATTTCCAAAAAACAACAGTTGTCTCTCACGTTGTTTATTTATTTTTTATTTATTTATTTTAATCGGAGGCTAATTACAATGTTGCAGTGGTTTTGCCATACATTGACATGAATCAGCCATGGGTGTACATGTGTTCCACATCCTGAACCCCCCTCCCACCTCCCTCCCCATCCCATCTCTCAGGATCATCCCAGTGCACCAGCCCTGAGCTCCCTGTCTCATGCATCGAACCTGGACTGGCGATCTATTTCACATATGGTAATATACATGTTTCAATGCTATTTTCGAAAATCATCCCACCCTCGCCTTCTCTTACAGACTCCAAATTCTGTGCTTTATCTCTGTGTCTCTTTTGCTGTCTCACATATAGGGTCATCATTACCATCTTTTAAAATTGCATATATATGCGTTAGTATACTCTATTGGAGTACGTCAAGGCTGTATATTGTCACCCTGTTTATTTAACTTATATGCAGCGTACATCATGACAAAAGCTGGACTGGAAGAAACACAAGCTGAAATCAAGACTGTAGGGAAAAATATCAATAACCTCAGATATGCAGATGACACCACCCTTATGGCAGAAAGTGAAGAGGAACTCAAAAGCCTCTTGATGAAGGTGAAAGTGGAGAGTGAAAAAGTTGGCTTAAAGCTCAACATTCAGAAAACGAAGATCATGGCATCCGGTCCCATCACTTCATGGAAAATAGATGGGGAAACAGTGGAAACACTGTCAGACTTTATTTTTCTGGGCTCCAAAATCACTACAGATGGTGACTGCAGCCATGAAATTAAAAGAGGCTTACTCCTTGGAAGGAAAGTTATGACCAACTAGATAGCATATTCAAAGGCAGAGACATTATTTGCCAACAAAGGTCCGTCTGGTCAAGGCTTGGTTTTTCCTGTGGTTATGTATGGATGTGAGAGTTGGACTGTGAAGAAGGCTGAGCACCAAAGAATTGATGCTTTTGAACTGTGGTGTTGGAGAAGACTCTTGAGAGTCCCTTGGACTGCAAGGAGATCCAACCAGTCCATTCTGAAGGAGATCAGCCCTGGGATTTCTTTGGAAGGAATGATGCTAAAGCTGAAACTCTAGTACTTTGGCCACCTCATGCGAAGAGTTGACTCATTGGAAAAGACTCTGATGCTGGGAGGGATTGGGGGCAAGAGGAGAAGGGGACTACAGAGGATGAGATGGCTGGATGGCATCACTGACTCGATGGATGTGAGACTGAGTGAACTCCGGGAGTTGGTGATGGACAGGGAGGCCTGGCGTGCTGCGATTCATGGGGTCACAAAGAGTCGGACAGGACTGAGCGACTGATCTGATCTGATCTGATACTGTATTGGTGTTTTTCTTTCTGACTTACTTCACTTTGTATAATAGGCTCCAGTTTCATTCACCTCATTAGAACTGATTCAAATGCATTCTATTTAATAGCTGCTTAATACTCTATTGTGTGTATGTACCACAGCTTTCTTATCCATTCATTTGCTGATGGACATCTAGGTTGCTTCCATGTTCTAGCTATTGTAAACAGTGCTGCAAAGAACATTGGGGTACACATGTTTCTTTCAATTCTGGTTTCCTTGGTGTGTATGCCCAGCAGTGGGATTTCTGGGTTGTATGGTAGTTTTATTTCCAGTTTTTTAAGGAATCTCCACACTGTTCTCCATAGTGGCTCTGCTAGTTTGCATTCCCACTAACAGCATAAGAGGGTTCCCTTTTCTCTGCACCCTCTCCAGCATTTATTTTGGTAGACTTTTTCTTTCTTTCTTTCTTTCTTTTTTAATTACTTTAAAATACTGTATTGGTTTTACCATACATCAACATGAATCTGCCATCGGTGTACACGTGTTCCCAATCCTGAACCCCCTCCCACCTCCCTCCCCATACCATCCCTCTGGATCATCTTAGCACCCATTCTGACTGGCGTGAGATGGTACCTCATTATGGTTTTGATTTGCATTTCTCTGATAATGAGTGATGTGGAGCATCTTTTCATGTGTTTGTTAGCCGTTTCTTCTTCTGAGAAATGTCTGTTTCTTTCTTTGGCCCATTTTTTGATTGGGTCATTTATTTTTCTGGAACTGAGCTGCATGAGCTGCTTGCATATTTTTGAGATTAATTCTTTGTCAGTTGCTTCATTTGCTATTATTTCCTCCCATTCTGCAGGCTGTCTTTTCACCTTACTTATAGTTTCCTTCATTGTGAAAAAGCTTTTAAGTTTAATTAGGTCCCATTTGTTTACTTTTGCTTTTATTTCCATTACTCTGGTTAGGTGTGTCATAGAGGATCCTGCTGTGATCTATGTCAGAGACTGTTTTGCCTATGTTTTACTCTAGGAGTTTTATAGTTTCCGGTTTTACATTTAGATCTTTAATCCATTTTGAGTTTATTTTTGTGTACGGTGTAGAAAGTGTTCTGCTGCTGCTGCTGCTGCTGCTAAGTCGCTTCAGTCGTGTCTGACTCAGTGCGACCCCATAGATGGCAGCCCAACAGGCTCCCCCATCCCTGGGATTCTCCAGGCAAGAACACTGGAGTGGGTTGCCATTTCCTTCTCCCATGCATGAAAGTGAAAAGTGAAAGTGAAGTCCCTCAGTCGTGTCCAACTCTTAGTGACCCCATGGACTGCAGCCTACCAGGGTCCTCCATCCATGGGATTTTCCAGGCAAGAGTACTGGAGTGGGGTGCCATTGCCTTCTCTGAGAAAGTGTTCTAGTTTCATTCTTTTGCAAATAGTTAGAAAACTATAAAACACTGGATGAAAGAAATCAAAGAGAACACAAATAGATGGAGAAACATACCATGTTCATGGACTAAAAGAATCTATATAGTGAAAATGAGTATACTACCCAAAGAAATCTATAGATTCAATGCAATCCTTATCAGCTACCAACGGTATTTTTCACAGAGCTAGAACAAATAATTTCACAATTTTCATGGAAATACAAAAAACCTAGAAGAGCCAAAGCTATCTTGAGAAAGAAGAATGGAACTGGAGGAATCAACCTGCCTGACTTCAGGCTCTACTACAAAGCCACAGTCATCAAGACAGTATGGTACTGGCACAAAGACAGAAATATAGATCAATGGAACAAAATAGAAAGCCCAGAAATAAACCCATGCACCTATGGACACCTTATCTTTGACAAAGGAGGCAAGAATATACAATGAAGAAAAGACAATCTCTTTAACAAGTGATGCTGGGAAAACTGGTCAACCAATTATAAAAGAATGAAACTAGAACACTTTCTAACACCATACACAAAAATAAACTCAAAATGGATTAAAGATCTAGACATAAGGCCAGAAACTATAAAACTCTTAGAGGAGAACATAGGCAAAACACTCTCCGACATAACATCACAGCAGGATCCTCTATGACCCACGTCCCAAAATATTGCAAATAAAAGCAAAAATAAACAAATGGGATCTAATTAAAATGAAAAGCTTATGTACAACAAAAGAAACTATAAGCAAGGTGAAAAGACATCCTTCAGAATGGGAGAAAATAATAGCAAATGAAGCAACCGACAAACAACTAATCTCAAAAATATACAAGCAATTCCTGCAGCTCAATTCCAGAAAAATAAATGACCCAATCAAAAAATGGGCCAAAGAACTAAACAGACATTTCTCCAAAGAAGACATACAGATGGCTAACAAACACATGAAAAGATGCTCAACATCACTCATTATCAGAGAAATGCAAATCAAAACCACTATGAGGTACCATTTCATGCCAGTCAGAATGGCAGCGATCCAAAAGTCTACAAGCAATAAATGCTGGAGAGGGTGCGGAGAAAAGGGAACCCTCTTACACTGTTGCTGGGAATGCAAAATAGTACAGCCACTATGGAGAACAGTGTGGAGATTTCTTAAAAAACTGGAACTAGAACTGCCATATGACACAGCAATCCCACTTCTGGGCATACACACTGAGGAAACCAGAATTGAAAGAGACACGTGTACACCAATGTTCATTGCAGCATTGTTTATAATAGCCAGGACATGGAAGCAACCTAGATGTCCATCAGCAGATGAATGGATAAGAAAGCTGTGGTAAACATACACAATGGAGTATTACTCAGCCACTAAAAAGAATACATTTGAATCAGTTCTAATGAGGTGGATGAAACTGGAACCTATTATACAGAGTGAAGTAAGCCAGAAAGGAAAACACCAATACAGTATGCTGCTGCTTCTGCTAAGTTGCTTCAGTCGTGTCCGACTCTGTGCGACCCCATAGACGGCAACCCACCAGGCTCCCCCGTCCCTGGGATTCTCCAGGCAAGAACACTGGAGTGGGTTGCCATTTCCTTCTCCAATGCATGAAAGGGAAAAATGAAAGGGAAGTCACTCAGTCATGTCTGATTCTTAGTGACCCCATGGACTGCAGCCCACCAGGCTCCTCTGCCCATTAGATTTTCCAGGCAAGAGTACTGGAGTGGGGTGCCATTGCCTTCTCCGCCAGTACAGCATACTAACGCATATATATGGAGTTTAGAAAGATGGTAACGACAACCCTGTATGCGAGGCAGCAAAAGAGACACAGATTTACAAAGCAGTCTTTTGGACTCTGTGGGAGAGGGAGGGGGGAATGATTTGGGAGAATGGCATTAAAACATGTATAATAACATATAAGAAACTAATCACCAGTCCAGGTTGGATGCAGGATACAGGAAGCTTGGGGCTGGTGCCCTGGGATGAACCAGAAGGATGGTATGGAGAGGGAGGTGGGAGGGGGGTTCAGGATGGGGAACACATGTACACCCATGGAGGATGCATGTTGATGTATGACAAAACCAATACAATATTGTAAAGTAATTAAAAATATTAATAATAATAATAAACAAATTAAAAAAAATAACTATTGATGAAAAGACACCTTAGATCTTGCTGTTCTACTTTCTTTTTGTATCCCATAGAAGTTTCACAATCTACTGTCCAGTGAGGCATGGCCCTATGGAACTTTTGGTTCCATTTTATAATTTTTACAGAACCAGAAAACTGCCAGTCCAACTACCTGCCATTTACTTGCCAATCAATACAATTGTGTATTGGGCTTCCCATGTGTCTCAGTGGTAAAGAATCTGCCTGCTAATGCATTAGATGCAGAAGATGTGGGTTCAATCCCTAGGGTGGGAAGATCCCTGGAGGGAGAAATGGCAACCCACTCCAGTATTCTTGCCAGGGAAATCCCATGGACAGAGGACCTGGCAGGCTACACTCCATGAGATTGTGACGAGTTGGAAACTTTTCAGAAATTGAGCATACATGCACAATTGTGTAATACAGCTGTTCTAAAGTTCTTAGTAAATAATGATGGGGTGATGTGTCTAGTATTGATTGGTTCATGTCATAAATTCTCATGGAAGAAAAGAGTGCTAAAATTGTATGTATGGTGCAAATATGAAGGGGCATGTCTTTAATCTTCATATCCACCCCCCCCACCCTGAGTTATTTCCAAGTAATGTTCTAAAAAGCAGTTAATATCCTGGCTAAAAAGACCAACTTATTAAGGCAAATGCAGGATGGAGATGTGTTTGTGTGATTAAGTATTTTAATAAAACCTTGTAAACTACAAGTAACTACAAAGGAGTTATATATAATGTGTAAGTAAAGAAATAAGTGAGACATATACAAACATCTTGTTTTTTTTTTTATTTTTTTTTAATCCGTGTAACTAATGATTAAAAGAAATAGGCTGGAATTTAAAAAAATGTATCATACTTATTTTCATCAAGCTACAAGAAGATGGGAAAAAAAAACAATTTCTTTAAACTGAAGTAATACTGACATTAATTTGATATCTAGGGGTTGTTTTTCCAACTTGAAAACGTTTTTGTTATCCATCTGCAAGGGGATACTGCAGGCAGGATCTGATAGATTTCTAGTCCATTTTGTTTACCTTGCATAACTCCAGAAAGCCTCAAATCTTACTTAGCTGGAAATGCTGTACCCTCTTTGTTCCCCTAAAAAAGTCTAGGTCAGTCACAATACTGTGTGTCTATTTCCCCAGGGTTACCTCATTACTGATCCCTCTCACCCGGAGTGGGCCCACTGTGGACTTGTAAAAAGATTATGCCACATTTGGTGATTAAAAACAGAAAGAAAAAAAAGTTGGCTCTGACTAATGTTTTGCACTCATTAGTAAGTTTTGCTTTTCCATGAGGAGATTGTTAATTTTGTTTTTTCCTCAAAGATAATGATTCACGTTTACCAACATCACTTCTGACTCTCAACTAAAGGTAAAATTTCCCTGTAGCTCAATCAAGATGCTGGATCTTCAAGTCCCTGGAAGACAAGCTTTTTGGATTTGATCTCTGCAGCAGTAATGTGCAGAGTAAAAAATATCATATTTCTCACACACAAATGGTGATTTCACTAATTATTTAAACCCAGCCTCCAGTTGGCATACTCCAGTATGCTCTGGAGATTCTCCTCCCACTTATTATTTGCAAAATCTGCTCTCTTCTGCCAGATAAAACTTGAAATGTCTCCATCAATTGGATTTCAAATAAAGGATATCACTTTTTTTCCCTGATAAATATATTTTATCACTTTAGTATTTAAATATGGATTTGGTCTCTTAGCAAGATGGGATGTGTGATAAAATAGAGGGAAAAAAGCAAAGTGCTGGGAAGGATTTTTCATTCCCTGAAGGAAACAATCTAGAGTTCATAGTTAGAGGAAAGAAGTGCAAATGTACCATGGAAACTCTCAAACTACTAAACTAGTTAAAGTGAAATACTAAAACAGTGTATAATAGGTGTATTTAAAAATACACACACATTTTTAAAATTCTCACTTGACAATATGAAACAGGTTTTATCTTACTATATCTAGTAAGACTGATTTTAACAAACTTAGTTTAGTTAAATTTGCATTTATTGCATACAGTGATTAACATTGTTCCTTTCTTTTGAGTTTTAAGATGCAACTGGGGACCCAAAGACAACTTGCTGCAATAGAGAACACAGGATTTTTGAAAAAATAGTATTATTCCCAGTAAATGTATATATGTGGGTGTTCAATATGAGAGCACAGATAAGCTCTGTGAGATGGACTCAACATTAGCATACACAACTAGGCACAACTTACTACCAGATACTATTAGAATTGCTTCAGCACTGTAGTTCTTGTTACAAATGAACTTTTTTTTTTTTTAATTTTATTTTATTTTTAAACTTAACATAACTGTATTAGGTTTGCCAAATATCAAAATGAATCCGCCGTGGGAGAGGGAGAGGGTGGGAAGATTTGGGAGAATGGCATTGAAACATGTAAAATATCACGTATGAAATGAGTTGCCAGTCCAGGTTCGATGCATGACACATGTTACAAATGAACTTAACCCATGCATTAGCACATATACAATGGCATTGCATATAATTTTCTATATATCTGCTTAATCTTATGTTTTTAGCTAATATACTTTCTACCAATAATTTTATGGGCTAACATTAGAGGAAATATTGCATGTATATATATTTGTTTTTCAGTGGATGCTACTTATTTTCTGGTTAGCACACACCTCACCAGTTTATCCCTCATGTTTCCCATATTCTGACAACTGCTTTCTTTCAGGCTCTAACCATATGGGTCCTGAACAACCTTCTTCTTTCATATGATCCTGACACTGGGTATGATTGATTACAACAGCTTTTCCTTGTTTTTTTTTTTGCCAAATAGGAGGCAAATTTTTTAAAATAACAACTTCTGAACCTTTTGGAAATCCTATAAATCCATGAGAAGAAAGCTTCTCTGTTAGTCAAGAGAATGATGTTTGAATGCTGAAGTCACGACAAAATTCTAGTCCCCATTTCTAGTTAATATTGAATCTTAGTGGTAACACCACCCTCCTTGGGGTTAGGTTTTTCATCTCCTCCATCAGCTCTGTAAGGTAACATTATTTTCTGTGGTCCAAACTGATGTGAATAGAATTTCAATAACTTAAAGATAAACTAAATTGCTTTTTTCAGGGACCAAATGCTGTATGAAATATGTGTTAACCTTGTGGGGACTATGTTTTCTTTCCGTAACAAAGAATGAGAAGATTTTTGTTTGGGGGACTTATAATAACAGTAAGAAAATATTGAAAAAAGAAATTGAAGTGGGGAATTAGTGAAATACTTTTAGTTAACATAAAAAATATTCAAGCATGGATAAAACATCTCAGAAATAGATTATTAACATATTTTATTATTTGTTCCTCTATGAAATACATATTGAGAACTTGTTGTTTGTTGTTTAGTCACTAAGTTGTGTCGGACTCTTTTGCGACCCCAAGGACTGTAGAGCACCAGGCTCCTCTGTCCATGGGATTTCCCAATCAAGAATACTGGAGTGGATTGCCATTTCCTCCTCCAGGGGATCTTCCCGACCCAGGGATCAAATCTGCCTGAGACCTACTAAAGGTATATTGACATAAAATGGTCTTGTTATGTTCAAGGAACCTCCCACAGGTCAGTGGAAATGTTGTAGGCTAAGGAGAGATGTCAACAAATAGGATAAAAGACAAAACTAAACTTTATGCCATATTAAGTGAATGTTGTGGGCTGTGAGAGGTTTTGAAAGTGTAAAGAACTAAATACTTCATCTTCAATAACTTCCTTGATATTCTGTGTTCATACTAGAGTCAATAACTGTGTCAAATATTTTACTTACTTTTTATCAATTGTTCTTCCCAACAACCCAAGAGGGGATATTATTTTTCCTTCATTAGAAACAATAAAACTGTGATTATGTAACAAACTGAGGGTCACACAGTTAGGAATTGGAAAACTTGGATTTGAAATCCAGGAACTTTTTTTCCTACAAAAAAAAAAATCTTGGTTTATTAACATTGTTGTCTAAAAATAAATATAGTTTTATTTAGCTTTTCCCTTCAATATTTTCCTCACTTTTCCCTACACACACTTCAAAAAGTAAACTACACTTCTTTACTGCTGATTTTCTGTCCAATCTAATGCACATTAACAATTTTACTCATTGATAGAATAACACTTATTTTGCTAGCACACATATCTATCACTGTTTGCCCCTAAATTCATTCTCATAGAAAGTAAGCACTTTATGCATACAAAAATGATAAATGAATTGATCACTAGATATATTTCACTGCATTTCCCATTATTTGTATTTATGTTTATCAATTCTCTACTTGACTGTTTGCTTCTGAAAGTAGGAACCAAATAATCAGAGATTACGTTTAGGTTGATTACTGAACCTAAAAGTTTAGGAAAAAAGAATAATTTTAGAAAAAGCATATTATGAAAAATCAAGAGTGTTAGTATAACAAAGATGTTGGATGGGTTCTGCTAGTAGCCTCTGTAAATGCCTATAAATCCTTCTGCTTGAGCCAGCAGAGTCTTTATAGTCCTCCTTATCATGGATCTCCCTGGTGGCTCAGACGGTAAAGAATCTGCCTGGAATGCAAGAGACCTGGGTTTGATCCTTTGGTTGGAAAGATCCTCTGGAGAAGGGAATGACAGTCCACTCCAGTATGCTTGCTTGGATAATCCCATGGAGAGAGAAGCCTGGTGGGTTACAGTCCATGGGGTTACAAAGTCGGACATGACTGAGCAACTAACACTTTCACTTTATCATAGATAAGGAGTAGACACCTCCATTAAAATGAGACAGTGGCCTGCAGAAGAATGGGAAATAGACCAAATAAGAAGCTAAAGTTCAGAACTAGTGTGAAGAAATGAAGTCAAAGAGATGGACTCATCTATGGTCTCAAGATATGAGACCAGATGAACATAAGTGCTAACATAAAATACCTAGTAATGTAACCCTAAAGAAACTGTAGAGATGCATAATTCTGTAAGGTAGAAGTTAGTGAAGAAGATCAGATAAGAGTCATTATTTGAATATTTACCCAAATAGACCAATTAAAAGAAAAATACTACAATCTTATCTATATACCAACAAAGCAATAACAAAAATGAAAACCGCTGAATGAAACACAAAACAGCAGAAAAGTATCTCAAATACTCTGTGTAGAGAGGACATTAGAAGAAATTTTAAAAAAAAGAATAATTTTTGTGGGGGTAAAATGTCACCCACATTCTTATGTAATCTTTTTCCCCTTGAAGAGCGATGACAAAATGACCAAAGAAAAATTAAGATGTTTGTCAATTTACAGTTGAAAGAAGTCAAAATTAGTTACATTGTTGGAGTTTACTCAGAAGGCTAATTTAAATCATATTGTGTGTTTTTTTTTATTCTGTATTGAAATGCGTGTGTGTGTATGTAAACTGAATGCAGTGTAATCTATTTAATAAATAGCAGAAAATGAAATATAATTTTTGTAGGTAAAATATAGCAATGAAGAAAAGCATGAGATTCCAATATATATTACCAACTTTTCATTTTCACAGCACTGGAAATACTATATCAAAGTGACTAAATTATATTTTAAGGAACATAATTAGAATAAGAAGATTATTGTATTTAATAATTAATTTTCTTCACATAGACAAAAAGTTTTGACCACAGAAACTATCATTAACCACAAATAATAGAATGTTCTTGTAATTTCTACTGCTGAATGACTTTATTAATTTAGCACTTTATGGATTTCATTATTGGAGTCAAATATAAAGAACAGTCTTCTCTGAGATATTTATTGTATTTGGGGAAAATGAAAGTTACTTTTTAAAAAAATCTCTTCAAGTAAGTTGTAGAATTTTGTCGTAATTTTAGCAGTTCTATAACTCCAGTTCTTGCTTGCCTGTCACAGAACTGAGGTTAAATAAATCCCAAATGACTGGAGCCCTGCAGGCCCATCCCATAGAAATGATTGTGAGATGTATCTATTAATCATATAAGTCCAATTCTGCTTCAGGTATCATGTGGCAGTTGAGTGTCAGCAAAGTAAAAGCATACAGCTGACAAGATCAGTCTTTTAAAATTAAAATGTATTTTGTTACTATTTTTCTCTGTGATTGAATGCAGTGTTACAATTTATAGAAAGTGAAGTTTGATTTCTTATCAAATAGTCAATATTTCTGACCTTAACTCAAATTAATTTTTGCTTTTCTCCCCAATATGATACAGGTAACAATAATCAGTGTAAATTGCAAAGCCCTGGGGCCCTCTATTTTTCAATTATGTGGATTTCCAAGATCAGCAAGAGTGATATAACTGCATTTTAAAAATAATGCATTGAAACAGTGTACACCAGGGAAAGGGCTAATCTTCCCATGATAATAGTTAAAAACTCGTATACGAAAACTTTTAAAGTTTAAAAATCTTTCCCATAAATTTCTCTTCTGGACCTCAATAAGCCCTACCAGCTAGAACTGGGAACTTATATGTATCATTTACATAGAAAGAAACTGGTAATTGTATCAGTTAAGGAACATGCTAAGTAGTACCGTGAATCAGTAGTAGAGCCTGAACTCAAACTTGCATCTTGTTTTCAAGTTTCTCCAGTAAGCAAAACATTTTAAAATCAAAAGAGTTCAGAGTCTGAAATTACGGATTTCTGCCTTTGAATTCCACACTTGCCATTTAGCTCTAGAGAATGTATCATAACCACTCATAATACCTACTTCCTTGTAGATATAGCTATACAGTATGGAGCTAATAATACTAAAATTTAAAAGTCTGAGGTGGGGGTTACATGATGTAAAATAACAGTTAATTTTTTTTAATTTTATTTTATTTTTAAACTTTACATAATTGTATTAGTTTTGCCAAATATCAAAATGAATCCGCCACAGGTATACATGTGTTCCCCATCCTGAACCCTCCTCCCTCCCCATTCCATCCCTCTGGGTCGTCCCAGTGCACCAGCCCCAAGCATCCAGTATCGTGCATCGAACCTGGACTGGCAACTTGTTTCATACATGATATTTTACATGTTTCAATGCCATTCTCCCAAATCTTCCCACCCTCTCCCTCTCCCACAGAGTCCATAAGACTGTTCTATACATCAGTGTCTCTTTTGCTGTCTCGTACACAGGGTAATTGTTACCATCTTTCTAAATTCCATATATATGCGTTAGTATACTGTATTGGTGTTTTTCTTTCTGGCTTACTTCACTCTATATAATAGGCTCCAGTTTCATCCACCTCATTAGAACTGATTCAAATGTTGTTTGCTTTAATATTCATCTCCTTCCAACTACACTGACCTTCTCTAATAGTATTGTTAGTATTTGTTGAAGTAAAAATTTGCTAGATAGATTTCTGTGAAATGATGAGAAAATCGAAATGTGCTTTCTAAATGGTATATATTAGGGAAAAGAGCAAAATAAGAACTGGGAGATCTAGATTCTCGCCTCCTTTCTGGTTATAATAATTAATTTCATGTATCAACTTGCCTAGGCCATGGTACCCAGGTTTTGATCAAACACTAGTCTAGATGTTACTGTGAAGGCATTGATGGGCCTCATCCAGTCAGTTAAAAGTCTTAAAAGAAAGACTGAGATCCCTGAAGAAGAAAGAAGTCTGCCTCCACGCTGCTTTTAGACTTGAGATTGCAATGTCACTTCTTCTCTGGATCTCTAGAGAACCCTGAAAAATTTTAACACATATCCAAAGATTCAAACCAAAATAAATAGTGAGTTTGGAAGTGCTTTGGAGCACAGAGGGAAAAAAAAACATTTTCTGGAAGAGTTTGAGCAGGATAGGTGTTAGCTCTTCTCTAAATTTTTGGTAGAATTCAGCTGTGAAGCCGTCTGGACCTGGGCTTTTGTTTGCTGGAAGATTTTTGATTACAGTTTCAATTTCCGTGCTTGTGATGGGTCTGTTAAGATTTTCTATTTCTTCCTGGTCGAGTTTTGGAAAGTTGTACTTTTCTAAGAATTTGTCCATTTCTTCCACGTTGTCCATTTTATTGGCATATAATTGTTGATAGTACTCTCTTATGATCCTTTGCATTTCTGTGTTGTCTGTTGTGATCTCTCCATTTTCATTTCTAATTTTATTGATTTGATTTTTCTCCCTTTGTTTCTTGATGAGTCTGGCTAATGGTTTGTCAATTTTATTTATCCTTTCAAAAAACCAGCTTTTGGTTTTGTTGATTTTTGCTATGATCTCTTTTGTTTCTTTTGCATTTATTTCTGCTCTAAGTTTCAAGATTTCTTTCCTTCTACTAACCCTGGGGTTCTTCATTTCTTCCTTTTCTAGTTGCTTTAGGTGTAGAGTTAGGTTATTTATTTGACTTTTTTCTTGTTTCTTGAGGTGTGCCTGTATTGCTATGAACTTTCCCCTTAGGACTGCTTTTACCGTGTCCCACAGGTTTTGGGTTGTTGTCTTTTCATTTTCATTCGTTTCTATGCAAATTTTGATTTCTTTTTTGATTTCTTCTGTGATTTGTTGGTTATTCAGCAGCATGTTGTTCAGCCTCCATATGTTGGAATTTTTAATAGTTTTTCTCTTGTAATTGAGATCTAATCTTACTGCATTGTGGTCAGAAAAGATGCTTGGAATGATTTCTATTTTTTTGAATTTACCAAGGCTAGCTTTATGGCCCAGGATGTGATCTATCCTGGAGAAGGTTCCATGTGCGCTTGAGAAAAAGGTAAAATTCATTGTTTTGGGATGAAATGTCCTATAGCTATCAATTAGGTCTAACTGGTCTATTGTATCGTTTAAAGTTTGTGTTTCCTTGTTAATTTTCTGTTTAGTTGATCTATCCATAGGTGTGAGTGGGGTATTAAAGTCTCCCACTATTACTGTGTTATTGTTAATTTCTCTTTTCATACTTGTTAGCATTTGTCTTACATACTGTGGTGCTCCCGTGTTGGGTGCATATATATTTATAATTGTTATATCTTCTTCTTGGATTGATCCTTTGATCAAACTCTTCCAGAAAATTGCAAAGGATGGTAAACTTCCAAACTCATGCTATGAGGCCACCATCACCCTAATACCAAAACCTGACAAAGATCCCACAAAAAAAGAAAACTACAGGCCAATATCACTGATGAACATAGATGCAAAAATCCTTAACAAAATTCTAGCAATCAGAATCCAACAACACATTAAAAAGATCATACACCATGACCAAGTGGGCTTTATCCCAGGGATGCAAGGATTCTTCAATATCCGCAAATCAATCAATGTAATACACCACATTAACAAATTGAAAAATAAAAACCATATGATTATCTCAATAGATGCAGAGAAAGCCTTTGACAAAATTCAACATCCATTTATGATCAAAACTCTCCAGAAAGCAGGAATAGAAGGAACATACCTCAACATAATAAAAGCTATATATGACAAACCCACAGCAAACATTATCCTCAATGGTGAAAAATTGAAAGCATTTCCTCTAAAGTCAGGAACAAGACAAGGGTGCCCACTTTCACCATTACTATTCAACATAGTTTTGGAAGTTTTGGCCACAGCAATCAGAGCAGAAAAAGAAATAAAAGGAATCCAAATTGGAAAAGAAGAAGTAAAGCTCTCACTGTTTGCAGATGACATGATCCTCTACATAGAAAACCCTAAAGACTCCACCAGAAAATTACTAGAACTAATCAATGACTATAGTAAAGTTGCAGGATATAAAATCAACACACAGAAATCCCTTGCATTCCTATACACTAATAATGAGAAAACAGAAAGAGAAATTAAGGAAACAATTCCATTCACCATTGCAACGGAAAGAATAAAATACTTAGGAATATATCTACCTAAAGAAACTGAAGACCTATATATAGAAAACTATAAAACACTGGTGAAAGAAATCAAAGAGGACACTAACAGATGGAGAAATATACCATGTTCATGGATTGGAAGAATCAATACAGTGAAAATGAGTATACTACCCAAAGCAATCTATAGACTCAATGCAATCCCTATCAAGCTACCAACAGCATTCTTCACAGAGCTAGAACAAATAATTTCACAATTTGTATGGAAATACAAAAAACCTCGAATAGCCAAAGCGATCTTGAGAAAGAAGAATGGAACTGGAGGAATCAACCTACCTGACTTCAGGCTCTACTACAAAGCCACAGTTATCAAGACAGTATGGTACTGCCACAAAGACAGAAATATAGATCAATGGAACAAAATAGAAAGCCCAGAGATAAATCCACGCACATATGGACACCTTATCTTCGACAAAGGAGGCAAGAATATACAATGGATTAAAGACAATCTCTTTAACAAGTGGTGCTGGGAAATCTGGTCAACCACTTGTAAAAGAATGAAACTAGAACACTTTCTAACACCATACACAAAAATAAACTCAAAATGGATTAAAGATCTAAACGTAAGACCAGAAACTATAAAACTCCTAGAGGAGAACATAGGCAAAACACTCTCTGACATACATCACAGCAGGATCCTCTATGACCCACCTCCCAGAATATTGGAAATAAAAGCAAAAATAAACAAATGGGACCTAATTAACCTTAAAAGCTTCTGCACATCAAAGGAAACTATTAGCAAGGTGAAAAGACAGCCTTCAGAATGGGAGAAGATAATAGCAAATGAAGCAACTGACAAACAACTAATCTTGAGAATATACAAGCAACTCCTACAGCTCAACTCCAGAAAAATAAATGACCCAATCAAAAAATGGGCCAAAGAACTAAATAGACATTTCTCCAAAGAAGACATACAGATGGCTAACAAACACATGAAAAGATGCTCAACATCACTCATTATCAGAGAAATGCAAATCAAAACCACTATGAGGTACCATTTCACACCAGTCAGAATGGCTGTGATCCAAAAGTCTACAAGTAATAAATGCTGGAGAGGGTGTGGAGGAAAGGGAACCCTCTTACACTCTTGGTGGGAATGCAAACGAGTACAGCCACAATGGAGAACAGTGTGGAGATTCCTTAAAAAACTGGAAATAGACCTGCCTTATGATCCAGCAATACCACTGCTGGGCATACACACTGAGGAAACCAGAAGGGAAAGAGACACGTGTACCCCAATGTTCATCGCAGCACTGTTTATAATAGCCAGGACATGGAAGCAACCTAGATGTCCATCAGCAGATGAATGGATAAGAAAGCAGTGGTACATATACACAATGGAGTATTACTCAGCCATTAAAAAGAATACATTTGAATCAGTTCTAATGAGGTGGATGAAACTGGAGCCTATTATACAGAGTGAAGTAAGCCAGAAAGAAAAACACCAATACAGTATACTAACGCATATATATGGAATTTAGAAAGATGGTAACAATAACCCTGTGTACGAGACAGCAAAAGGGACACTGATGTATAGAACAGTCTTATGGACTCTGTGAGAGAGGGAGAGGGTGGGAAGATTTGGGAGAATGGCATTGAAACATGTAAAATATCATGTATGAAACGAGTTGCCAGTCCAGGTTCGATGCACGATACTGGATGCTTGGGGCTGGTGCACTGGGACGACCCAGAGGGATGGAATGGGGAGGGAGGAGGGAGGAGGGTTCAGGATGGGGAACACATGTATACCTGTGGCGGATTCATTTTGATATTTGGCAAAACTAATACAATTATGTAAAGTTTAAAAAATAAAATAAAATTGAAGAACAACAACAAAAAAAAAAGAAAAAAAACATTATGAAAGTGGGAAGCATGAAATTCCAGCAGAGCTATTTAAAATCCTAAAAGATGATGCTGTTAAAGTGCTACACTCAATATCCTAGCAAATTGGGAAAACTTGGCAGTGGCCACAGGACTGGAAAAGGTCAGTTTTTATTCCAATCCCAAAGAAGCCAATGTCAAAGAATGTTCAAACTACTACAGAATTGTGCTCATTTCACCTGCTAGCAAGATAAATATCAAACCTTCAAGCTAGACTTCAACAGTACATGAAATGAGAACTTCCAGATATGCAAGTTAGATTTAGAAAAGGAGAAAGAGTCAGAGATCAAATTGCCAACATTTGTTGCATCACAGAAAAAGCAAAAGAATTCCAGAAAAAAAAAGTTTACTTCTGCCTCATTGATTACACTAAAGCCTTGGACTGTCTGGATCACAACAAACTGTGGAAAAATCTTAAAGAGATGGGTATAACAGAACAACTTACCTGCCTCCTGAGAAATCTGTATGCAGGTCAAAAAGCAACAGTTAGAATTGAACGTGGAACAATAGACTGGTTCAAAATTGTGAAAGGAGTATGGCAAGGTTTGAGTATTGTCACCCTACTTATCCAAATATTATGTAGAGTATATCATGTGAAATGTTGGGCTGGGTGAATCACAAGCTGGAATAAAGACTGCCAGGAAAAATATCAACAACCGCAGATATGCAGATGACACCACCCTAAAGGCAGGATGCAAATAGGAACTAAAGAGCCTCTTGATGAAAGTGAAAGAGGAGAGTAAAAAAGCTGGCTTAAAGCTTGATATTCACATGGCATCTAGTCCCATCACTTCATGGTAAATAGATGGGGATAAAATGGAAACTGATAGATTTTATTTTCTTGTGCCCCACAATCACTGTGGACAATGACTGCAGCCATGAAATTAAAAGACATTTGCTCCTTAGAAGAAAAGCTATGACAAAACTAGATGGTGTATTTAAAAAATCAGAGACATCGCTTTGCTGTCCATATAGTCAAAGCTATGGTTTTTCCAAAAATCATGACAGAAGTGGTCCACTGGAGAAGGGACTGGCAAACCACTTCAGTATTCTTGCCTTGAGAGCCCCATGAATAGTATGAAAAGCAAAAAGATAGGACATTGAAAGATGAACTCCCCATGTCGATAGGTGCCCAACATGCTACTGGAGATCAGTGGAGAAATAACTACAGAAAGAATGAAGGGATGGAGCCAAAGGAAAAACAATACCCAGTTGTGGATGTGACTGGTGATGGAAGTAAAGTCCGATGCTGTAAACAGAAATATTGCATAGGAACCTGGAATGTTAGGTCCCTGTATCAAGGCAACTTGGATGTGGTCAAACAGGAGATGGCAAGAGTGAACATCAACATTTTGGGAATCAGTGAACTAAAATGGATTTGAATGGGAGAATTTAACTCAGATGATCATTATATCTACTACTGTAGGCAAGAATACCTTAGAAGAAAAGGAGTAGCCATCATGGTCAACAAAAGAGTCTGAAATGCAGTACTTGGATGCAGTCTCAGAAAAACACAAAATGATCTCTATTCTTTTCAAAGGCTGACCATTCAGTATGACAGTAATCCAAGTCTATGCCCTGACCAGTAATGCTGAAGAAGCTGATGTCGAACGGTTCTATGAAGACTACAAGACCATCTAGAACTAACACCCAAAAAAGATGTCCTTTTCATCATAGGAGAATGGAATGCAAAAGTAGGAAGTCAAGAAATACCTGGAGTAACAGGCAAATTTGGCCTTGGAGTACAGAATGAAAGAGGTCAAGGCTAATAGAGTTTTGCCAAGAGAACGCACTGATCATAGCAAACACCCTTTTCAAACAGCACAAGAGAAGACTCTACACATGGACATCACTAGATGGTCAATACTGAAATCAGATTGATTATATTCTTTGCAGCCAAAAATGGAGAAGTTCTATACAGTCAGCAAAAACAAGACCGGGAGCTGACTGTGGCTCAGATCGTGAACTCCTTATTGCCAAAATTCAGATTTAAATTGAAGAAAGTAGGGAAAACCACCATATCATTCAGGTATGACCTAAATCAAATCCCTTATGACATTACAGTGGAAGTGACAAATAGATTCAAGGGATTAGATCTTATTGACAGAGTGCTTCAAGAACTATGGACAGAAGTTCATGACATTGTACAGGAGGCAGTGATCAAGACAATCCCCAAGTAAAAGAAATGCAAAAAGGCAAAATGGTTATCTGAGGAGGCCTTACAAACAATCATGAAATGAAGAGAAGGGAATGGCAAAGGAGAAAAGGAAAGATATACCCATTTGAATGCAGAGTTCAAAAGAATAGCAATGAAAGATAAGAAAGCCTTCCTCAGTGATCAATGCAGAGAAATAGAGGAAAACATTAGAACGGGAAAGACTAGAGATCTCTACAAGAAAAGTAGAAATACCAAGGGAAATTTTCATTCAAAAATGGGCACAATAAAGGACAGAAATAGTATGGACCTAATGGCAACCCACTGCAGTGTTCTTGCCTGGAGAATCCCAGGGATGGGGGAGCCTGTTGGGCTGCCATCTATGGGGTTGCACAGAGTCGAACACGACTAAAGTGAGTTAGCAGCAGCAACAGAAGCAGAAGAGATAAAGAAGAGGTGGCATGAATACACAAAACTATACAAAAAAGATCTTCACAACCCAGATAACCACGATGGTGTGATCACTCACCTAAAGCCAGACATCCTAGAATGCGGAGTCAAGTGGGCCTTAGGAAGCATCACTACGAACAAAGCTAGTGGAGGTGAAGGAATTCCAGTTGAGCTATTTCAAATCCTGAAAGATGATGCTGTGAAAGTGATGCACTCAATATGCCAGCAAATTTGGAAAACTCAGCAGTGGCCACAGGACTGGAAAAGATCAGTTATCATTCCAATCCCAAAGAAAGGCAATGCTAAAGAATGATCAAACTACCACACATTTGCAGTCATTTCACATGGTAGCAAAGTAATGCTCAAAATTCTCCAAGCCAGGCTTCAACAGCAAGTGAACCATGAACTTCCAGATGATCAAGCTGGATTTAGAAAAGGCAGAGGAACCAGACATCAAATTGCCAACATCCATTGGATCACTGAAAAGTGACAGTTCCAGAAAAACATCTTCTGCTTTATTGACTATGCCAAAGCCTTTGACTGTGTGGATCACAAAAAAACTGTGGAAAATTTTGAAAGAGATGGGAATACCAGACCCCCTGACCTGCCTTCTGAGAAATCTGTATGCAGGTAAAAAAGCAACAGTTCGAAATAGATATGGAACAACAGACTGGTTATAAATTAGGAAAGGAGTACATCAAGGCTGTATATTTTCATGCTGCTTATTTTAATTATATGCAGACTACATCATGTGAAATGCCAGGCTAGATGAAGCACAAACTGGAATCAACATTCCCAGGAGAAATATAAGTAACCTCAGATATGCAGATAACACCACCTTTATGGCAGAAAGTAATGAAGAACTAAAGATTCTCTTGATGAAAGTGAAAGAGGAGAGTGAAAAAGTTGGCTTAAAATTCAACATTGAGAAGACTAAGATCATGGCATCTAGTCCTGTGACTTCACGGCAAATAGATGGGGAAACAGTGGAAACAATGAGAGTCTATTTTTTGGGTTTCCAAAATCACTGCATATGGTCATTGCAGCCATGAAATTAAAAGACGCTTACTCCTTGGAAGGAAAGTTATGTCCAACCTAGACAGCATATTAAAAAGCAGAAAAATTACTTTGCCAACAGAGGTCTATCTAGTCAAGGCTATGGTTTTTCCAGTAGTCAAGTATAGATGTGAGAATAGGACTACGAAGAAAGCTAAGTGTTGAAGAATTGATGCTTTTGAACTGTGGTGTTGGAGAAGAGTCTTTAGAATCTCTTGGACATCAAGGAAATCCAACCAGTCCATCCCAAAGAAAATCAGTCCTGAATATTCATTGGAAGGATTAATGTTGAAACCGAAGTTCCAATACTTTGGCCATGTGATGCAAAAAACTGACTCATTTGAAAAGACCCTGATTATGGGAAAGATTGGAGGCAGGAGGAGAAGGGGACTACAGAGGATGAGATGGTTGGATGGCATCACTGACACAATGGACATGAGTTTGAGTAAACCAGTCCATTCTGAAGGAGATCAGCCCTGGCATTTCTTTGGAAGGAATGATGCTAAAGCTGAAACTCCAGTACTTTGGCCACCTCATGCAAAGAGTTGACTCATTGGAAAAGACTCTGATGCTGGGAGGGACTGGGGGCAGGAGAAGGGGATGACAGAGGATGAGATGGCTGGATGGCATCACTGACTCCATAAGCGTGAGTCTCAGTGAACTCTGGGAGTTGGTGATGGACAGGGAGGCCTGGCATGCTGCGATTCATGGGGTCGCAAAGAATCAGACATGACTGAGAAACTGATCTAATCTGATCTGAGCAACTGAACTGAGCTGAACTGATGTACAGACATGAGCATTGGACCATAAAGAAGGCTAAGCATCAAATAATTGATGCTTTTGAAATGTGTTGGTGAAGACTCATGAAGAAAGATTCAAGGTAGAGGACATAGTAAGTGCAAATGTCCTATGGGAAGGAGGTGGTTAGTATATTTGCAGAGCATAAGCAGGAATGTTGATATCAGAGCCTCTGTTTTATATCTCAAACACATGCATGCTATATTTCTTTACCAAACTTTTGAACTTTCCTAAACAATAATTCTTTTTCTGCTTTATTGACTATGCCAAAGCCTTTGACTGTGCGGATCACAATAAACTGTAGGAAATTCTGAAAGAGATGGGAATACCAGACCACCTGACCTGCCTCTGGAGAAATCTGTATGCAGGTCAGGAAGCAACAGTTAGAACTGGACATGGAACAACAAACTGGTTCCAAATAGGAAAAGGAGTACGTCAAGGCTGTATATTGTTACCCTGCTTATTTAACTTATATGCAGAGTACATCATGAGAAATGCTGGACTGGAAGAAACACAAGCTGGAATCAAGATTGCCTGGAAAAATATCAATAACTTCAGATATGCAGATGACAGCACCCTTATGAAAGAAAGTGAAGAGGAACTCAAAAGCCTTGTGATGAAAGTGAAAGTGGAGAGTGAAGAAGTTGGCTTAAAGCTCAACATTCAGAAAACGAAGATCATGGCATCCGGTCCCATCACTTCATGGGAACTAGATGGAGAAACAGTGGAAACAGTGCCAGACTTTATTTTTCTGGGCTCCAAGATCACTGCAGATGGTGACTGCAGCCATGAAATTAAAAGACGCTTACTCCTTAGAAGGAAAGTTATGATCAACCTGGATAGCATATTCAAAAGCAGAGACATTACTTTGCCAACAAAGGTCCGTCTAGTCAAGGCTATGGTTTTTCCTGTGGTCATGCATGGATGTGAGAGTTGGACTGTGAAGAAGGCTGAGCACTGAAAAATTGATGCTTTTGAACTGTGGTGTTGGAGAACTCTTGAGAATCCCTTGGACTGCAAGGAGATCCAACCAGTCCATTCTGAAGGAGCTCAGCCCTGGGATGTCTTTGGAATGATGCTAAAGCTGAAACTCCAGTACTTTGGCCACCTCATGCGAAGAGTTGACTCATTGGAAAAGACTCTGATGTTGGGAGGGATTGGGGGCAGGAGGAGAAGGGGACGACAGAGGATGAGATGGCTGGATGGCATCACTGACTCGATGGATGTGAGTCTCAGTGAACTCCGGGAGTTGGTGTTGGACAGGCAGGCCTGGTGTGCTGTGATTCAAGGGGTTGCAAAGAGTCGGACAGGACTGAGCGACTGATCTGATCTGATCTGATCTAAAACAATAATTCTTACTCATGTAAGAATTCCTCTTAGCTTGGTTTTCAAAAAGCCATTCCATGTACTTTAATCTCAGCAGATGAACTTATTTCCAATTCTATAGGGAAAAAGCACAGACATAGAAGCAATCAGAAAAGACATTCCACACGTCCCTATACCGGATCAGGCAGGCCTTCTGTATTTCCTTCTGTAACCAAGTGAATATCCCCCAGGCCTGTATTTCCAGTCAGCATACCAGTTCCGGACAACCACTGGACCCTGAACTATAGTAATACTCTGCCTCTTCATATTGTATCATCAATATTTCCAGATCTATGGATTTTTTCTCTAAACATACACATTCGCTGACATATTATACATCTTAATAATAATAATAATAATAAAAGCCTCCCTTCAAACCACATACTTTTCCAGTTCCTTTCTGATTTCTCCATTTCCCTTTATAATAAACTGATTTTAAGAGTGATTAAAGCCAGTTGTATCCATTATTCTCAACTTCCATTTCCCATTGAACTCATTCCAGTGTGATTTTCTTTTTCTCCCTGCCACACCTATCTGTTCTCCACATAGCAGGCAGAAATAACCATTTAAAATGTAACTCAAGTTTTATCATTTCCCCACTAGAAATGCTGCACAGTTAGAGTAAAAGCCAGAGACAGCAGGGCCCATTTCATTGGCCCTTTGTGATTTGAATGGTTTCCTTCTCACCCTCTGGTTCATCCTCCTAAAGCCACTCAACTCCTTACTCTCCCCAGATACACTAACCACCTCCTGACCACAGAGCATTTACACTTGCTCTGTCCTATTCCTTGAATCTTTTTCAGCCAGTTATCTTCATGGCTAACTCCTCTTCTCGCTAATGTCTACTTTCAGTTAACCTCATCAAAGAGGTCTTATTTTCCCACTCACTGATGTCATGAATTTAGGATAAATGGTTTACTCTCCTAAGGTACCTAACAGAACTCACAATGGTTTATTCAAACTCCTCTCCCCCATGACAACCACAAGTCTATTAAATTCTTTGTCTCTGAGTCTATTTCTGTTTTGTAGTAGGTTCATTTTTTTTTTTTTGCCATGTTTTAGACTCCACATATAAGTGACAGCATATGATACTTGTTTTTCTCAGTCTGACTTACTTCACTTATTATGATCCAATGGAATACTCCTCAGCCATAAAAAGAATGAAATATATATATATATATAGGTGTTCTGTTTCTTTAGGTAGATTTATTCCTAAGTATTTTATTCTTTTCATTGCAATGGTGAATGTAATTTTATTTTTCACGGAACTAGAACAAATAATTTCACAATTTGTATGGAAATACAAAAAGCCTTGAATAGCCAAAGCAATCTTGAGAAAGAAGACTGGAACTAGAGGAATCAACCTGCCTGACTCCAGGCTATACTACAAAGCTACAGTCATCAAGACAGTAAGGTACTGGCATAAAGGCAGAAATGTAGATCAATGGAACAAAATAGAAAGTCCAGAGATAAATCCATGCAACTATGGACACCTTGACTTTGACAAAGGAGGCAAGAGTAAAGAATGAGAAAAGACAGTCTCTTTAACAAGTGGTGCTGGGAAAACTGGTCAACCACTTGTAAAAGAATGAAACTAGAACACTTTCTAATACCATACACAAAAATAAACTCAAAATGGATTAAAGATCTAAACGTAAGACCAGAAACTATAAAACTCCTAGAGTAAAACATAGGCAAAACAGTCTCTGACATAGATCACAGCAGGATCCTCTGTGACACACCTCCCAGAGTAATGGAAATAAAAGCAAAAGTAAACAAATGGGACCTAATTAAACTTAAAAGCTTTGGCACAACGAAGGAAACTATAAGCGAGGTGAAAAGACAGCCTTCAGAATGGGAGAAAAAAATAACAAGTGAAGCAACTGACAAAGAATTAATCTCAAAAATACACAAGCAGCTCCTGCAGTTCAATTCCAGAAAAATAAATGACCCAATCAAAAAATGGGCCAAAGAACTAAACAGACATTTCTCCAAAGAAGATATACAGATGGCTAACAAACACATGAAAAGATGCTCAACATCACTCATTATCAGATAAATGCAAATCAAAACCACAATGAGGTACCATTTCACACCAATCAGAATGGGTGCTATCAAAAAGTCTACCAAAAAAAATGCTGGAGAGGATGTGGAGAAAAGGGAACCCTCTTACACTCTTGGTGGGAATGCAAACTAGTACAGCCACTATGGAGAATAGTGTGGAGATTCCTTAAAAAAATGGAAATAGAACTGCCATACGACCCAGAAATCCAACTACTGGGCGTACACACCGAGGAAACCAGAATTGAAAGAGACACAAGTACCCCCAATGTTCTTTGCAGCACTCTTTACAATAGCCAGGACATGGAAGCAACCTAGATGTCCATCAGCAGATGAATGGATAAGAAAGCTGTGGTACATATACACAATAGAATATTACTCAACTATTAAAAAAATGCATTTGAATCAGTTCTAATGAGGTGGATGAAACTGGAGCCTATTATACAGAGTGAAGTAAGTCAGAAAGAAAAACACCAATACAGTGTACTGACGCATATATATGGAATTTAGAAAGATGGTAATGATGACCCTATATGCGAGACAGCAAAAGAGATAGAGAGATAATAAACAGAATTTGGACTCAGTGAGAGAAGGTGAGGGTGGGGTGATTTTAGAAAATAGTATTGAAACAAGTATATTACCATATGTGAAATAGATCGCCAGTCCAGGTTCGATGCATGAAACAGGGCGCTCAGGGCCAGTGCACTGGGATGACCCTGAGGGATGGGATGGGGAGGGAGGTGGGAGGAGGGTTCAGGATGAGGGACACATGTAGACCCATAGCTGATTCATGTCAATGTATGGCAAAACCCACTATAATGTTTTAAAGTAATTAGCCTCCAATTAAAATAAATAAAATTTTAAAAAAGAATAAAATAATGCCCTTTGTAATATTTTGAATAAAAAAGTGAATGCATGGTTTCCATGGCTTGTGTCAATATCCCTTTTGCTCAATAATTCTTCTTATCCTAATATTCTTGTGCAAACTACACTCTCTCCTGCTTCAACAATGTTATACATGCCACATTCTCTTCCTCGCCTTCAAACTGAAAACTGACTTTCTTTCTTCTTCTTGAATTTCTGGTGAGATTTGGCCAACGTGGTGACAATCAATGAGAGCTCCTTCTCAACATCCTACTTAACAGAGTTAACTCCACCAAGACTTCTATTCCCTCTGTATCTCTTGCAATCATTTTATTTTATTTCTATGATCACTTTTTTATTGTTTTATTATTCCCATGATAAGAACCATGGCTTGCTACTTATACAGTTTTTGGTTCTATTGATTTTTCTCATTTTTTAAGTTTGTTGTCAATTTCCCTGATTGATTTCTGCTTTTATTTTCATTAAATTTTTATTTTTCTCAATTTGGATTAGGTTACTCTTCTTGTACTAGTTTCTAAAGGGGAAATCTTAGACTATGTCTTTGAGACCTTTCTTCTTTTCTGATATAGGTATTTATTCATGTCCATTATCATTTATGCACCCTCTTAACCCCAAATCCCACAAATTTTGATTATTTTTATGTTCTTTTAATTAAAAATATTTACTTATATTCCTTGAGGATTACTGTTTTACCCAAGGATTATTTAGCAGTGCATTGTTTAATTTCCAAATATTTTAAGTTTTCCAGATAGACTTTTGGTTTGATTCTGTTAATGGCAGATGGTGTGCTTTGTATGACTTAATTTTTCTTAGTAAGGTCTGTTTTATGCACAAGCACTTTGCTCTCTGGGGCAGGCTTGAGTGATTTTACACTGTATTCAGATTCTCAAAGCTTCTACTTTATTACTATGACCTGTTCAGAGCATGTGCAGCTCAGAAGGAAGCTGAGACTTGGGTCTGCTCAGGTGCAGAGGGTAGCATAACCCACTTCTCATCTCCTTGCTCCTTCCTTTCCAGTTGACAAAGGCCTCTTTTCCTGGTGACTTTGGTCAGGAATATTGATTTAGCTCAAGATTTTAGCTCCTTATATGGTTGTGAACATTCGTGTAACTGATTTCACTTTCAGGGGAAAGTAGCAAGAGAAAGTAGGAGAAAAAAACAACAGAGATTTCCCTCCATTGTCTTCAGACTGTGTGCTGTGCTCAGTCACTTTAGCTGTATCCAACTCTTTGTGACCCTATGTACTGAAGTCCTCCACGCTCCTCTGTCCATGGGATTCTCCCAGCAAGAATACTGGAGTGGGTTGCCAGGGGAAGATCCAGGCAATCTTCCTGATCCAGAAATTGAACCTGCATCTCCTGTGTCTCCTGCACTGCAGGTGGATTCTTTACCACTGAGCCACCAGGGAAGCTGACTTCAGACTATAGGATTCCATTTCCTAGTTTTTCTTGCTATAATAAATAGAAAGAATGTAGGTGTCTGTAAAGATGTACTGTCACCAACCCTGATACAACATCAGTGGGATTTTGACACTGGGCATTCTTGAGTGGGGCTGGGAGAGAGAGAGATGAGGAAAACAAGGAATTATTCTCTACTCTACACTTTATGTCTTACAGAGGTCTTTTCCCACAGACTTCTGAACAGAAATAAATTATTTATCTCAGAGTTTTACTGCTTGTGCCTACAAACATATCTGGAAATCATCTGTAATACTTTCAGGTAAGAGCTAGAATCTGTAAAGGAGAAAGATCAGAAAAGGCATGATGCCATTCAAGAGTTGACTTCACACAACATTATATCTATTATTATTTACTTTTCAGAGTCTTCAGGTGGCTTCTTTAGGTATTTAGAGTTTTTAGTTGTAATCAGTGGGCAAAATAATATAAGCTGGCTAACTCCATCTCCACTGAAATGTGAACCCTGTGTAGAGTTCCAAATGATGGAATCAAATATTGAATCAAATATTACTCAGAGTTTGGTTTGGTTCAGTTGATCAGTCAGTTCCAACTGTCTGTGACCTCATAGACTGCAGCACGCCAGGCTTCTCTGTACATCACCAAATCCCGAAGCCTGCTCAAACTCATGTCTGTTGAGTCTATGATGCCATCCAACCATCTCATCCTCTGTCGTCCCTTTCTCCTTCTGCCTTCAATCTTTCCCAACATCAGGGTCTTTTCAAATGAGTCAGTTCTTCACATCAGGTGGCCAAAGTATTGGAATTTCAGCTTCAGCATCAGTCCTTCCAATGAATATTCAGAACTGATCTCCTTTAGGATGGACTGGTTGGATCTCCTTGCAGTCCAAGGGACTCTCAAGAGTTGTCTCCAACACCACAGTTCAATTCTTTGGTGCTTGTCTTTCTTTATAGTTCAACTCTCACATCCATACATGAATAATGGAAAAACCATAGCCTTGACTAGACAGACATTTGTTGGCAAAGCACTGTCTGCTTTTTAATATAGACCCAATACAAATCACTTAAGTCTAGAGGAAACTACTATGAATAAGATGCTTCATTCTCTATTCTGTGAATAAAATATCTGAGTTTAGTAGAATTCAACAGATGCCTATCAAAAGTTAACAAATTAAATCCATCTTAAAAGCTCTGTACAGTAATTTTAATTGAGAGTATATATTTAAATTTTCAGTGCTAAGAGCTACATGACACATAATAAAATACTTCCAGCATAAATTTCCAATATTCCCATCTGCTTGCTTCCTTTGCACTCACTCTTTATCTCTTCTACTTAGGTCATTTTTGAAGGGAGCTCTCTAGCCTAACAAAATATATTAGTCCCACACCAATAATTGGGAAATGCCACCATTTCAGAAAGTAATTGTATGAATAGGGGTAATAATTACTATGTATCAAGGGTCTTCTGTATTCACAAACTGTGTAGTGATCTTAATATGAATCATTTTATTTAATCTTTACATCAGTGATAAAATTGAGACAAAATGCCTTATTTTACAAATGAGGACTCCAACAGTCAATACACTGAAATACCTTGCCTAAGGTCATTCAGCTAGTAAATGGGAGAGATATTATAACCTAATTCTGTCAAACTTAAGCTCCCTCTCCTTTTAAAAAATGACTGCAATGGCAATCCAAATCTTATCAAGCAAATCTTATGAAAATGTATGCCAACAATGCAATTTCATTAGGTCAAAATCATGAATTAGAATGAAGATGAATTAAGTAGATACTATAATTACAATGGATAGTGAAATTATACCTAGGGAGTTTGGAAGAGGGTTTGAAGTGAAATTCAGAGGTTGTGTAATGACAGATATCAAATGAAGGAGGGTCAGGGTAAGGAACAGCTGTTTTATTATAATTATTTATTTTACCAAATATAAAATAATAGACATGAATCAATATTTTTTCCTGTATACATGTGACTGACATCTAACCTATGGACACAGAATTTTGTACATATAGGACAATACGCATCTAAGTACTTTGTCATATGCTCTTGGATGCACATTTAAGAAACTCCATTAAGGTTCACAAGCAATTATGATACATCATAGCAATGTTCCCTAGCCTTTTTGGCACCAGGGATTGGTTTGGTAGAAAACAAGGTTTCCACAGACCATGGTGGGGATGGTTTTGGTATTATCCAAGAATATTACCTTTATTGTGTACTTTACTTCTATTATTATTACATTGTATATGTAATGAAGTAATTATACAACTCACCATAAGGCAGAATCAGATCAGCAGTCATTAGATTCTCATAAAGAGTGCACAACCTAGATCTGTTGCACGCACAGCTCACAGTAGAGTTTGCACTCCTAAGAGAATGTAATGTCACCATTGATCTGACAGGAGGCAGAGCTGAGGCAGTACTGCAAGTGATGGGGAGCAACTGTAAATACAAGTGAAGATTTGCTCGCTCACCTGCTGCTCACCTCCTGCTGTGCGGCCTGAGTTGGGAACCCTGCAGTATAGCACACTGAAATCATGAGAGCTAGGATAAAAAGTTTACTCTCCCTAGGCACCTAACAGAACTCACACTGGTATATTGACCCCCTGCCACATGGTCACCACACGTTTGTTCTTTATGTCTGTGAGTCTGTTCATAGACAAATTCATTTCTGTCATATTTTAGATTCCACATTCAAGCAACATCATACGGTATTTGTCTTTCTCTTTCTGACTTAAGAAGGGATACATTTCACTGCCTCAAGTTCTACAGCTCTTGTGGAACTTTTCCTGGAATACAACTAAACAAAAAATACAGAGGCTAAACTCCCAAACAATAAGCTATAATCATTCCAGTTAGGAGTCCACTATTTATTTTTTCTGGACTGTTAATTTTAAAGTGGTATAAATGTGGAATGGCTTTGTAAATAGGGTGTATGTTCTGAATAAATGTGAAATCATTAGTCTAAATAAAATAATATCTAGGATTTGAAAACCATTGAACTTATTACTCTGTCTTAGTTATTTCCATTTATTTTAATATAGTATGTCTGTTTTTATTCATTATTACTGGCAAGTTCTATAGAGCTCCTGAGTCACCACTTCCAGCATACAGTTAAAAGGGGCTTACTGGAAATACTGAGTAACTGTATAATGAGAAATTGTTTTTCACCCTAAACAAGAAGCAAATTGAAACTCTTCCTACCTTAGTGTATTTAAAACATCACTCCTAGACTGAGAAGTAAACGAAATAATCTGTGACCACTTAACTGTTAAACCAAAGTGTCCAATAGTGTCCAATGTATATGTTGTCAAATAATATCAAATTTATGACTTCATTTGCATGAAATATGTAACATCATGCCTCTCTAAGCTTGTTATACTCAACTAAACATTAAAAAGAGATAGAATAGCTATTGGGTATGCACTTGTACATGGAAATATCTTCAAGATATTTCTTGAAGTCAAAACAAGGCATACAAGAAAATCTTAAATTTCTAGTTTTGTAAAGTTTCAAAATATAAATTAAGTAACATAAATGTTGTTTAGATCTACAAAAGAACAGTGAAAGTCTTGGTAATAAAGTAATAGAAGTAGTTGGCCATAGAGGATAAAATAGGTTAAGGTTTGGATGTGTCTTCTCAATGTGTCTTCCTCATGAAGTAATTTCACTGAAGAAATAATTATAATTCTAAGTGATGCTATAAACTGCAATCTCCAATTATTTATTCCTTGGACTTACCTAATGAATCATTAAGAGCAGTCATTCTAAGTAATTTTGTTAAATTTATATTAATTCTCTTAAGCATAATATTATGCAACATCACATATCCCGTATATGAGGGGATAGAGTCATATGCTAAGCAATAGAAAAAGTAAAAACTATTAAACAATACTTGCTTAATTTTCAAAAGTTACAGTTATTATATAGAACATAAAATAGGTCCTCTTCAAAATCAAATTTAATAAACGATGCCAGGTAACACTTGGGTATGTTTAAGGCTGTAATATATGAAGTAGTCAATATTCATGATTATAGAGAAGCCAAGACCATGGTTCGCAAATTCCTGACTGTTGCGAAAAGTGCCGATTCATGCTGACATTCCCATCAAACCAGAGAAACAAGGGGGCAATTGTAGAGACTACTTCTTAAAAATCAAGTCTTTATAATTTGAAAAATTGTCATTCGGAAATTGCTATTTATAGTTTTTTGATATTTCTTTTATGTCCTATTGGGTGATAAATAAATCATTTTGGTTTTTGTTATAGTATACTAACTCAGAAAAAATACAACTTTATGTGACTCTCTGGCTCCTCATTTTTCTAAATGGTTCATATTCCCCAAAGTCTGGGAATCACCATCCTACTGAAATTGTAAAATACCAAGCTGTAGCAACCACGAATTATATTCATAATGTTGCACAAATAATAACCATATTTATGATTATGTACAGATTTGGCTTCAGCTAAAGACTTCCAACTCCCTACCTGGAAGTTATATTATTCCCCTGAATTGAAAGGAATTTAAAACCTGCCTCTCACTTTTGCATGATGGTAAAAGCATAAGCAGTGAAGAATGAGCTCAGAGAGTTACAAAGTTGCAACTTGTAACCTACAAGATTACAAACATAAAGCAAAAGTCACTTTCTTCTGAGCAAATTAGAGGAAGTTTATGTCTTTAGTAATATTGTTAGATAAATTCTCCATTTAAAACTGGAATTCTGAGTGTGCAAATAATTGAATGCTTTTGTTTAAAGAAATAATTATTCCTTTGAACACAGAATCACAGAAAAGTTACACAACAGCTGAAAGCATTAAAAAAATCCCAGACCAGAGCAGATTACACTTTTTTTTTTTTCCTAAGGGTTTAAATTAATACCACTCCATAAGAATTCTGATTTATTAATAGAAGCACAGGTTATATTTAGTTAATTGTTTATTATTATTTTCTCATGGCTGTTATGAAATATATTGTAGTTGATCTTAATATACCATTTGGTTTGAAGGTATATGGATGGGATTTGAATAGAAGTGCAGTCTTCTTTAGTGTGATGTCAAAGGCACAGTGACCCTGCCAGCTGTCTGGCCCTCCTCTAGAGAAAGGGCACTTCATTTATTCATCAGTTCATGTCTCAAGCTGTCTAGTTGGGATGTGAACACACTGACAGAAAAGTACCATGAAATTCTTCCATCTGGGAAAGAGGGTAGACTGGTTAAGCTACTTCATGTGACCCCAAAGCTTCTGGGCTTCCAGTTAATTTTATTGCATCATTTTATATAAGCTATATGAATTTTATTAACATGACTTCATTAAATTCTGAAGTTCTGGTTCAAAGTCACTCTAACTGTGACAAAACCAGCTTTAATAAGTAGAAACAAAAGATTCTTAAAGTGGGTTTCCCAGGTGGTGCAGTGGTGAAGAAACTGCCTACCAGTGCAGAAGACACAATAGACAGGTTCAATCCCTCAGTTGGGAAGATCCCATGAAATAGGAAATGATAATCCACTCCAGTATTCTTGCCCAGAAAATTGCACAGATAGAGGAGTTTAGCAAGCTGCAGTCCATGGGGTTGTAAAAAGTGAGTCATGACTGAGCACACACACACATTCATTCATTCATAAGTGAATTACTTCTGTCATGACTTTTTCATGTAAATAAATCTTTTTATATTACACAAACTTTGAAAATCTTGTTACCATCAGTCATTGAAAATGTAGAACAAATTCTATGTGGATTCCCAAAGCTGTGTGTTATTAGGGTAATTTACCAATATAATAAATTGAATGTGTATATACTATACAGTGGAGAAGGAAATGGCAATCCACTCCAGTGTTCTTGCCTGTAAAATCTCATGGACAAAGAAGCCTGGAGAACTAAAATCCATGGGGTTGCAAAGAGTCTGACATGACTGAGCGACTGACACACACACACACACACACACTGTAGAGAGTATCTTATTTATTTTTATATTTAACTAATTCTTTGTCCCAATAGAGTCCAAATAAAAGAATAGTGTCAGCTTAATTTGGTACAAAAAAGCTGATTCAGGGGTTATAATGTGGACATTTCTGTATCTGAAGTGGTCATATCAGGGAAATTAAAAACAAAACAAACTCTTACAAAATGCTTCCTTTGTCAGAATTTTTCCTTTCTAGTTATACTTAATATTAAATTGGTATCATTTTTGATGAGATCAAGCATGTATTAATAAGATAAGATATTTGAGAAATTTTGGAAGTTTTCAAAACTTATTAATTTTATAGAAAGATTCTACCATGGCACAGATTATGACCATGAATAAATGGTCTATGCCATAAACTATATGAGTTAGTAAAAAAAAAAATCATGTGAAGAAATATTGGGGGGAAAAGTTTAATGAAATATTTGGTGTACTTTGTCCTTATTCTTTTCACTCTATTCTTAGCAACACATTCCTTTTTTTCTATTTATTGCATTCTGACCTTTTTTCTTTTCTCTGTAACTTTGGCTGTGTTTTGATAAAAGCTGAAGATTCAGTGACTGTTTTCCTGGGAATTTGAAAGCCACTGAGAGGTTATTACTCACAGTCCACAGGAGAATAATCCACCATTTGCATTTAGTTATTCACACTAGTTTGTAGTTTTCATGACTCATAAAATTCCTTTGGGGGAAAATGCTTTCCCCTTATTTTTCTGAGTAGCCTACAACCTAGAGTCCATGACTTTACTGTTACGTATCTTCCATTAGCATGAATTAAATAAACTTGTTTTTCAAGAAGGGACAATGTTAGCTGGTCGTGAAGAGAGCAATGCTTTTTCCCGTTTGGTACCGTTATACTCCAGAAATTCTTAATAACACATGGTGAATGTCCTGTTAGTTGCAACACAGCAAAAGCCTTCACAGAACTGATCTGATGAGAAGGTTCACCGCGTTCATGGAGTTTCTTCTTCTAAAATGTTCTCACATGCTCATCTGCACATCTCAACTCTTGTGTATTTTATCACTGTACAAATACTACTCCTGAACAACTTTGGATGCTTCATGAAATTCTTGAGTGAATTAAAAGTCCTAGATTTCAAAACATTTTAAGGGGACCATTGGGCTTTCCTGATAGCTCAGTTGGCAAAGAATCTGCCTGCAGTTGCAGGAGACCTCAATTTGATTCCTGGGTCAGGAAGATTCACTGGAGAAGGGATAGACTACCCAACCCAGTATTCTTGGGCTTCCCTTGTGGATCACCTGGTAAAGGACACACCTGCAATGCAGGAGACCTGGGTTCTATCCCTGGGTTGGGAAGATCCCCTGGAGGAGGGAAAGGCTACCCACCCCAGTATTCTGGTCTAGAGACTTCCATGGACGGTATAGTCCATGGGTTCAGAAAGAGTCAGACATGACTGGGTGACTTTCACTTTCACTTAGAATAATATTTCACTATATTTGAAACCTATTTTATAAATGGGTTTCTAGAGAAGAAATTTTTTCAAATTAAAATGTGGATAATAGATTGTTATCACTCTATAAAACCCCAAGTAATTTTTCCTCATAATGTAATTCTGTTAAAATAATTGTGATCTTTTGTAGACAAGAATATCCTTTATTCATTTAATTGTTCCTTTAAGAATATCTGAGAGCTTATTGCATCAAGTTCTATGTGCCTGCTATAAAGAAAAACTTCGAATGTCATGGGCTCTATTTTTAATGTAGTTTACACTCTGGGGCTGAAATATACAGATACATATCTGTAAATAGCACATTTTTACTGAGACATATTGCTCATTAATTTCAGCATATACCTCATGCCAATAACTGTATTGGTTACCGTGAACAAGAATGACCAATTTTTAATTTAAACAAGAAAAACAAACTTAAAAATTACTGATTATATACTACAAAATACAATGGATGCTAAATGAGGACATCATTAACTCTGCTTTGTTGCTCTTTTAAACATTTAGAAAACATATATGCCTGGCAAACCCAAATGAAGAATATAGTGTCAAATGTGGAATACCGGAAAGTGAACTGATCTGAGGACAAGAAACTGAAGTGTTATTCTTTACTTTCATACCAAATGTTTCATTATCTTCTGCTATGAAATATATGATCATAATGCTATAGGAAGGACATACCCAGTACGCTTGATGCTTGGTGTGTATTTGACCAAGCTCACTAAAATTTCGCTACATGAATGTTACTAAATTTAGTTTGTAGTATAAAAGCCTAATTAGGATCATGTGTTTTGAGCCTGCATGAAAGACAGAGCCAAATGACATTCTTCATGAAGTTAGGAACTCAGACATCAGTAATGCTCATGCGTCAAAGAACAGCAGAATCAAATTAAAAGAGTCTTCAGTTGCTTTTTTCATATGTTAATTTAGTATATACTAAATTTGAAATTTATGACAGAATTTTATTAAGAATGTATGTATAAATGGCATATCTAAAACAGTAAAAATTAAATCAACTTAATAGGTTCAATTTAGAGTTTGCAAAGGCAATTGTTTTTTAACGACTGTGCTAATAATTTTTAAAATAATTTGTGAAGTTTTTTTTTTTTAATTCTGGTGACAAAATAGGAAATAGAAACCATAAGATGATGCTCTTTCACTGTTTGTAACTAATTTCCACAGAATTGAATATAACATTTAAATTTATTCAGAAAATTTGATTAAGAAAAATAAAAATGTACACATTTATAGTATAGATGTATAGTTTGTAACATATACATGTATAAATTAGTTTGTAATTTATACATGTATGCAAGATCACATGGTTATTTTTACCAACCAAGTCTTGTTATGTTTTTTTCCATATGCTTAGTTTTTAATATGTTTGGAGAAGTAATGTTAGCATCTTTATTATAGGATCTAAACCAAAGGGGGTTTAATATTGATCAATTCACTTGGCCAAGGGGGATACTAACAACAGTCTCTTCTACAATTGGCTTCATTCTGATGTCAATGGAGCTCTGGTCAGCCAGGTCTAATTGGATTTTCTACATAAATCAATTGATCAGAGCTTGTTAAGACTGCCAATAGCAATTCTCCTACTTATTCTCTTTGTCCTGCTCTGGCATTTATGGCCTGTTAAACTTGTGCTCAAGCAGAGATGACTGACAGATTCTGATTGTACAGGAGAGATTCACTCTCAAATCTACAAAAAGCAGGATTGTTCTCCTGTTGGCTATCAAAGTAGTTTATTTCTTTGTTTTTTTCTTTTGTTTCCAAAAGAAACTTTTCGTGTAGATTTTAATTATTACACAAAAGTCTAATGCTTTTGAGTGAGTTGAGATGGGTGGTTCACCTGTTAAAGGACACACCTGCAATACAGGAGACCTGGGTTCTATCCCTGGATTGGGAAGATCCCCTAGAGGAGGGAAAGGCTACCCACCACAGTATTCTGGTCTAGAGAATTCCATGGACAGTATAGTCCATGGGTTCAGAAAGAGTTTTAGAGATCTTGAACTGTGTCACTAACCAGCTGATTCTATTAGTTTCTCACTGAATTTTTGTTTGTTATCAATAAAATAAGAATTATATATACATGACTCTCAGGATGTTATGTTATGTGATTTGAAAATATATAAAACCCAGTGCTTTGTTTTATATAGATATTTTAAAATATTAATTTCATATGTATCCCTCTTCAAAGTCTTAGTTCTCCCTGAATGAATGTATAATCTCCATCTATTTAAGTAGAAATTATGTACTCTCATTAACACTTAGAGCAAAGAGGTAAATTATTCACATAACACAGGCATTGTGATTTAGTCAACATCTCAATAAAAAATCTAGAGCTTCTCTGTGTTTTTGGATAAGTGTTTTATTCTCTTATTTCCAAATGCTTTTAAATAAAAACATTTTTTAAAATCAAAAATCAACCCAGGAGAAATGAAAAAAATTCCTAGAAAAAATGTGCTGTATTCTAGAATGAATCAGGAAGAAATAGCAAATGTGAACAGCTAGTTACTAGTAATTAAATTGAATCAGTATTTTTTTTTTTAATCCCAATAAACAGAAGTCCAGGACTGGATGGCTTCACAGGTGAATTCTACCAAACATTTACAAAAGAGTGAACATCTATCTTTCTAAAACTGCTCCAAAACTTGCAGAGGAAAGAACACTTCTGAACTCATTTTAGGAGACTAGCATCAAATTGATACCAAAACCAGACAAAGATATTACACACACAAACACATAAAATCAAAGGCCAATGTCATTGAACATAGGTGCAAAATTCTCAAAATATACTAGCAAATCAAATTCAAAAATATATCAAAAGAGTTATAAGTGAAGTGAAGTCGCTCAGTTGTGTCCAACTCTTTGCGACCCCGTGGACTGTAGCCTACCAGGCTCCTCTGTCCATTGGATTTTCCAGGCAATAGTCCTGGAGTGGATTGCCATTTCCTTCTCCAGGGGATCTTCCCAACACAGGGATCAAACCCAGGTCTCCCACATTGTAGACACATGCTTTACCATCTAAGCCACCAGGGAAGTCAAAAGAGTTATAAGCTATGATTAAGTGGGACTTAACCCAGAGATGCAAGGATGCCTTAATATTCTCAAATCATTCTGGCTTACTTCACTCTGTATAATAGGCTCCAGTTTCATCCACCTCATTAGAACTGATTCAAATGTATTCTTTTTAATGGCTGAGTAATACTCCATTGTGTATATGTACCACAGCTTTCTGATCCATTCATCTGCTGATGGACATCTAGGTTGCTTCCAAGTCCTGGCTATTATAAACAGTGCTGCGATGAACATTGGGGTACACATGTCTCTTTCAATTCTGGTTTCCTTGGTGTGTATGCCCAGCAGTGGGATTTCTGGGTCATATGGCAATTCTAGTTTCAGTTTTTTAAGGAATCTCCACACTGTTCTCCATAGTGGCTGTACTGGTTTGCATTCCCACCAACAGTGTAAGAGGGTTCTCTTTTCTCCACACCCTTTCCAGCATTTATAGCTTGTAGACTTTTGGATCACAGCCATTCTGACTGGTGTGAAGTGGTACCTCATAGAAGTAAGCCAGAAAGAAAAACACCAATACAGTATACTAATGCATATATATGGAATTTAGAAAGATGGTAACAATAACCCTGTATACGAGACAGCAAAGGAGACACTGATATATAGGACAGTCTTTTGGACTGCGGGAGAGGGAGAGGGTGGGATGATTTGGGAGAATGGCATTGAAATGTATATAATATTATATATGTAACGAGGCGCCAGTCCAGGTCCGATGCACGATACTGGATGCTTGGGGCTGGTGCACTGGGACGACCCAGAGGGATGGTACAGGGAGGGAGGAGGGAGGTGGGTTCAGGATGGGGAACAGGTGTATACCTGTGGCAGATTCATGTTGATATATGGCAAAACCAATACAATATTGTAAAGTTAAAAAATAAAATATAATTAAAAAATATTCTCAAATCAAATAGTGTGATATACCACATTAACAAATTGAAAAATAAAACCAAATGATCATATAAATAGATGCAGAAAAATATTTTGACAAAATCCAATAATAATTTATTATAAAAACTCTAACAAAATGGGTACAGATGGAGCATACCTCAATATAATAAGATCATATAAATAAACCTATAACTGGCATCAAATTAAGTGATGAAAAGCTGAAAACTTCTCTTTTTATCAACAAGTAAATGATGCCTGCTCTATTCACTTTTATTCAACACAGTATTGGAATTTCTAGACATAGAAATCAGACAAGAAAAACAATAAGAGGAATTTAAATTATAAAGGAAGAAGTAAAACATCACAGTTTTTAGATAACATAACACTACACATAGAAAATCCTAATGACCACCAAAACAGTACTAGAATGCATTAATAAATTTAGTAATGTTGCAGAATACATTATTAATATGCAAATATTGGTTGTATTTCCATAAACTAGAAATAAACTATCGCAAAGAGAAAGCAAGAAGGAATTCCATTTTCAATTGCATGAAAAAGAATAAGCTATCTAAGAATAAATCTAACTCAAGAGATGAAAACTATCAGTCACTGATTAAAGAAAGATGATAGAAACACATTCTCCTGTCGGTGGTTGTTCAGCAGAGAGTTGCAATTTTAGAGTTCTTGCAGGAGAAGATAAACGCACATCCTTCTACTCCACCATTTTGTTTGTGCTTGCTCCTTGGAAAAAAAGCTATGACGAACATAGGCAACATATTAAAAAGAAGAGACATTGCTTTGCCCACAAAGGTCTGTCTAGTCAAAGCTATGGTTTTTCCAGCAGTCGTGTATGGTTATGAGAGTTGGACTATAAAGAAGCTGAGCACTGAAGAATTGATGCTTTTGAACTGTGGTGTTGGAAAAGACTCCTGAGAGTCCCTTGGACTGCAAGGAGATTCAACCAGTCAATCCTAAAGGAAATCAGTCCTGAATAGTCATTTGAAGGACTGATGCTGAAGCTGAAATTCCAATACTTTGGCCACCTGGTATGAAGAACTGACTCATTTGAAAAGACCCTGATGCTTGGAAAGATTGAAGACAAGAGGAGAAGGGGATGACAGAGGATGAAATGATTGGATAGCATCACTGACTTGATGGACATGTGTTTGAGTAAGCTCCAGGAGTTGGTGATGGACAGGGAAGCCTGGTGTGCTGCAGTCCATGGGGCTGCAAAGAGTCGGACACAATTGAGCAACTGAACTGAAATGATGAACAATATGGCATTAGGTTCAGGCAACTGAACTGAACTCTACAACAAAGAGATTCATTTATACGTATATGTGTATCTATAATTTTCAAATTCTTTTACCAAGTAGGTTGCTAAAGAATATTGAGCTTATTTGGACTTCTAGCCATTATTTGCATCCTGGACTCTGGAATTTGTACCTGATGCAGGTTAGAGAACCTAAACACCTGAACACCTTAAGATTCTGAGAGGCAGGACGGTGGCCAATCTCTTATCTGAATTACTTGAAGATAGTTAGCAGCTATTCTAAGCTTTTGTATTTCTATCTGTAAAAAAGTGACATAATTTTACTTTAATGATTTGTGAAAATATATTTTAACTCTCTGGAATTACTATTGCACATATTAGCTGGTAAATAAATTTGCTATGTGCTTCTCACATGACTGATAAATAAGAAAAAATATAGGTAGGATTAGCTTCACAAGTCATCTTTTCAACTTTTGTATTAAAAACTTCCAATTCCCTCATTTTATCCCTAGCCATTTAAAGTATGATCTTTAATTAATGTTTTGTTTAATTTTGTGTTGGCAATTATCTTTTCCCTAGAACACTTATATTTTCCTAGCAAACTATACTTCTTAAAGAATGAAATTGAAGTTTTAACTCTCCTACATTTCTTCAAGATTGATTATACTAATTTTAATTTAATTTTGATTTTAGGCTAACTTTAATAATGTTTCCTTTAGAAAACTGTGTGGGAGAATTCTTTTTTGATGCTCCTCTTGAATGTTGCTTATTTTCTTCAGACTTTAGGTGATAATTGATTGTTCACATTTAAAAATTAACTGCATGTTTTAAAGCTAATTTTAAACAAAATTAATAAGCATTAATCCTCAGTCCAAATGGAAATATAGTGTCTTCCTATATTTGTGGTAAAGGGAATTCTAATTATAGGAACGAATGTCCTGATGAGTGTATCTTCCAGATGTGCTATTTTAATGCCTCTCCTGTTGCCATTCTGTTTCCAGAGTCACTGCTTTCCTCTTCTGGTCTCAGCTCCTGTCTGCTCAGACAGCTATAGGGCAGAAGAATAGAAAACTCTGCTTTTCTATATTTCAAGTTGGTACACAATCTCTTCTTGCCTCTAGGGCTTCTGCTTCTGACTGTAGAATTGTTTCTGGATTTTGATGGACAAGTGTTTTCTTATAATCGTGTTGTCTTTGTACACGATCATGGGTCTCTTAGCCCTGACATGTATTACCATCAACATGTTTCAATACGCTTTACAACTTCTGTAAATCATTCTCTGTCTTTATTTCTTACAGACATTGCTTCTTATTTTCCAATTCTCTTATCAAGTTTCTTTTATTTTTGCACTTCTTCTGTATTTAGTCCCTCATGGCCTAATCAATGTGGCAAAGTACAAGGATATTTCCATCAGAGAAAGACATAGCTTAATATGACCAAGTATATACATGGAATCCAGATGATGCCACAATTTTTTAATTGTTTTTAATGTTTTCCCTCAGTGTACACATCAATTCTCATTAGTTTACATTCCTTCTCTCTGTACTCCTTATTCTTTCTTTAATTCAGAATAGTTTTCTCAAATTTTTAACATGTCTCATCTCCCTCTCAGATCTCACGTCTTCCTTTCAACACCAACTCAAGGTCTCCATCAATAAGATTTTAACTAATTTTTTTCTTCAAAGAGTGAGAAAAGGAAACAGTTTCAGGTTCTTCAGATCTGTCACTGGGGGTTTGAGGAGTGAGGTGAAAATGTAGAAAAATTATCCAACCAAATTAGAGCCATTATACCTAGATAAATCAAGCATTTATACTGCTTATGTCAACTCTACTTTTATTGTTAATGTTGCTTTTGTTTTGTTAACGATGGTAGAATTCATGTTGCAGTTTTTTCATCTTAACAAAAGGCATCTTCTGTTTTTCTAGCTTGAGGCGAACCAAGACATTGGTTGCTGCTGCTGCTAAGCCGCTTCAGTCGTGTCCGACTCTGTGCGACCCCGTAGACAGAAGCCCACCAGGCTCCCCCGTCCCTGGGATTCTCCAGGCAAGAACACTGGAGTGGGTTGCCATTTCCTCCTCCAATGCATGAAAGTGAAAAGTAAAAGTGAAGTCGCTCAGTCGTGTCTGACCCGACTCCCAGCGACCCCATGGACTGCAGCCCACCAGGCCCCTCCGTCCATGGGATTTTCCAGGCAAGAGTACTGGAGTGGGTTGCCATTGCCTTCTCCGAAGACATTGGTAGGTGTTTTTGAAAAATGTTGGTCCTGGAAATGGATGAAAACTTTAATAAAATTCATAATGATATGCAATTTCAGTAAGATTCTTGAAAGCAAGGCCACTAAACCATTAGCCCTATTTATTGAGTCAGTTTTTTGAACTATATTTCAACTTGAAGTTGTAAAAGAGAAAGATAAATAAAATGAAAATCATATATATATTTGAATAAAACAATATTAACTAGGTACAATAAATCTATTGTGAAGATTATAAATACTATAAAATATTTTACAAAGAATAAAATATTTTTATAGCATGTTATAATGGCAAAACTGTCAACCAAACTTTTGAAAAACTCTTTTGGGATGTCTCATAATCAGTTCCAATTTCACTCAGCAGTTTATACTTTTAATCACATTTTTAATCAATCCTTGAAGTCAGTAGAGGGGGCCTACAATTTCTCAAATCTTCCTATCCTTCCTTATGTCTCAGACTATGTGTTTCCTTCTTTCACTGATGGAATTTTTAAATATCATAATTAGTTGGATTCAAGGATATAGTCGAAAAGCAAAAGCATCAGAAAACATCTCACTGACAGGTTTTGCAACTGAAAAATGCAGATATTCTTCCCATTTAGAAGGTATTATTTGCTGTTTACTTATTAGTAGTATAGATTCCTGATAAGGAACAACTCACAGAACAGTTTTGATACCCATATCTTTCTCTGGTAAAAGGAGAGCCCTTCTTACATCATGACAAGAGCCTCATGTTTCCCACAGTTTAATTGTATAGCAATTATTGGAGGACTTTCCCCATATCATTCAGTAGCAGAGAGGTAGGAAATGTTAGTGTTTACCTACAGGAAATTTTTTTTTCCACTTAAAAAATTATCAATATGAATTATTTGTTTTACTACTGAGTCATTTTCTATCTGTCTTGAATCCCTCAAAGGACTTCTGAGATTCACTATATTGTTGACATTTGCAGCAAATATTTGGTATGGTCTCATTCTACGTACTGCTTTTCAGATAAGAAAATTTCATTTTGCTCATATTTACCATAACCCAGCTATCAACCACTTGGATTTTATAAGACTACTGCTTATTTTGAAACACTCATTATTATTTGAAAGTATGTAAGTGGCATACTAAGCAGTTCAATATCCCATCTTTTAATTTTATAATTAAAATGCATTCAAGCTGTGCTTCTGAGTTTTCCTAATGCCCTAAACACTAAATTGGAGTGTATTCTGAAATCATATATTAAACAGAAAATCTTTGAATTAGTAACTTAAAGTTTAGCTTTATACACCAAGGAGTTTTACTCATTAGCAGGTAATTTAAATTCTTTTTTCTCCCCACCTCTTTTGCCCCAGGGAATGCTAAGCTTGTTTTTCAAACCCTCCTCCTGAAATGTGAGGGGGCAAAAATAGTACAAAAGTCAGGATTCGAAGTCACACAGAGATCCTTTAGCAGCCTTGATCTCTCTAGTTGAACTTTTTGTATCAATATTCCATGAAATGATAACTGACTTGTGACTGGGAAGGCAGTCCTGAAAACTGTCTGCAAAGAGCTTATGTGCTTATTAGGGGTTGTTTCCCTTTTACCTCCTTAGTTGGTTTATTGAGACCATGATAAAGCGACAAAGAATTTTTATTAAACACCTGAAGCTTATTTGTTTCACAATTCTGGAAGCTCAGAGATTTAGATCAAGGTACAGCAGAGTTGGTTTTTTCTGAGGCCTCACTCCTTGGATTGTCTTCCTCTTTGTTCTTCCCATCATATTCTTCCCCAGGTCTGTGTCCTAATCTCCTCTTCCTATAAGGACATCAGTCATACTGGGTTAGGGCCCACCCTAATGACTTCATTTTAACTTAACTGTCTGGTTAAATACCTTATCTCCAAATAACTATCACTATCTGAGAGACTGCAGGTTAGGATTTCAACATATGAATTTTGGGGGGGGGGGCTCAGTTCAGCCCATAGCACACGCAATAAACTTTCTCATTACTAAAGAAAATATCCTCATGCAACCTCACGCCATGGCTAACTGTGATGGAGCAATAAAACTCACAGTCACCTGGCTCACTCAGGTAGCTGTAGGACTAACAAACCACAGGTGTTTATGACAACTCAAACATTGCAATTTCTGCCCAGTTGTGAGCATGGACTCCTGACCTTTAGCATCTCTTGCAGTCTTGAGTTCCCATTATCTTTCTTCTCAAAATAAATGTATAATGTGGATGGTAATATTTTCTACAAATTCAACATGGATGGGGGTGACATAGATGGTATAGAAAAATGAAGATTGAATTTGCCTTGTGAAGTATTAATAGGCTTAACTATCTAATACAAAAATACATGACTATGTGCTTTTTTCAAGTTTTTGCTAAGCCAGATATCTGAAGAATGCTCAAAGATGTTTTTACTGATCTATAAATGCTATGGGTTTTGCTGATGGAGTAGCATATTTTGCACAGCCTAAATTCTTGCACACAAATATATAATTTACAATCACTCTATTCTTGGATTTTTTTTTCCACCTAGTAGATTTTTCCAATAAATAGCAGCACAGGCTTTTGTGTTCTAGTTTATGTATGTTGGCTGTACATATTAAGTTGCTGAGATGAGCATTATTCTAAATTTTAAATTTAGATACTGAAAAATAAAGCATGATAATGTTTTAAATAGAGTAGCTAAGAAATTCTATATTTGTCCCTCTATTAAGAACCATTCATCTGAAAACTCAATGAGGTGGAGGAAGTTTGCTTTAGGATCAGCTCAAATAATTATGCTCCTGTGATTCTTGGGGCTTCCATAATCAATATGCCCATATGGGGTCTGTCCTTTCCCACTGATGTTTTAGATTTATAATTTGTCATGGCTTTCAGACTGCAATGATAATACAAACAACAATAAATATTTCTACCATAAAATATCAAGGGGCTGGCTGCACAAGGCAGTGAGGATCAAATTATTATCATTTCAAAATGATACTGTGCAGTCGCTAAATTGTGTCTGGCTCTGCGACTTCATGAACTATAGCACACAAGGCTCCTCTGTCTTCCATTATCAGTAGGAATTTGTTCACATTCATGCCCATTGAGGCAGTGGTGCTATCTAACCATCTTATTCTCTGCCTTAGCTTTCTCCTTTTGCCTTTAATCTTTCCTAGCATCAGTGTCTTTTCCAATGAATCGGCACTTCACATCAGGTAGCCAAAGTATTGGAGCTTCAGCTTCCATAGCTGTTCTTTCAATTAATATTCAGTGTTGATTTCCTTAAGGATTGACTGGTTTGATCTACTTGCAGTGCATGCTCAAGAGTCTTTTCCAGCACAACTTTAAAGCATCAGTGGTATGGCACTCAGCTTTTTTATGGTCCAACTCTCACACCTGTAACATGACTAATGGAAAAACCATAGCTTTCACTATACAAACCTTTGTCAGCAAAGTGATGTCTCTCCTTAATACACTGTCCAGGTTTATCATAGTTTTCCTGCCAAAGAGCAAGCTTCTTTTAATTTCATGGCTGCAGGCACCATCAACAGTGATTTTGAAGCCCCCCAAAATAAAGTCTGTCATTGCTTTCACTTTTCCCACTTCTATTGGCCATGAAGTGATGGGGTCAGATGACATGATCTTAGTTTTTCTTTTTTTTTTTTTTAATGTTGAGTTTTAAGCCAACTTTTTCACTCTCCTCTTTCACCCTCATCAAGAGGCTCTTTAGTTCCTTCCTCTTCACTTTCTGCCACTAGAGTGGTATCATTTGCATATCTGGGGTTGTTGATAATTCTCCTGGAATCTTGATTCCAGCTTGTGATTTATCCAGCTCAGCATTTTGCATGATGTACTCTGCATATGAGTTAAATAAGCAGGGTGACAGTATACAGCCTTGTCATACTCCTTTCCCAATTTTGAACCAATCCATTATTTTATGTCAGGTTCTACCTGTTGCCTCTTGACCTGTATATAGGTTTCTCAGGAGACAGATAAGGTGGTCTGGTATTCCCATCTCTTTAAGAATGTTCCAGTTTCTTGTGATCCACATGGTTAAAGGCTTTAGCGTAGTCAGTAAAGCAGCAGATGTTTTCCTGAACTCCCTTGCTTTCGCCACGAACCAAAAAATGTTAGCAATTTGATCTCTGGCTCCTCTGCCTCTTCAAAATCCAGCTTGTACATCTAGAAATTCTCCATTCATGTACTGCTGAAGCCTAGATTGAAGGATTTTGAGTATAACCTTAACTAGTGTGTCAAGTAAACACAATTGTATAGTAGTTTGAGCATCCTTTGGCATTGCTGTTCTTTGGGATTAGAATGAAAACTGGCCTTTTCCAATCCTCTGGCCACTACTGAGTTCTCCAAAGTTGCTGATATATTGAGTGGATCGCTTTCAGAGCATCATCTTTTAGGATTTAAAATAGCTCACCTGCCAGTCCAGGTTCGATGCACGATACTGGATGCTTGGGGCTGGTGCACTGGGACGACCCAGAGGGATGGAATGGGGAGGGAGGAGGGAGGAGGGTTCAGGATGGGGAACACATGTATACCTGTGGCGGATTCATTTTGATATTTGGCAAATCTAATACAGTTATGTAAAGTTTAAAAATAAAATAAAATTTAAAAAAAAAAAAAATAAATAAATAAAATAGCTCACCTGGAATTCCATCACCTCTGCTAGCTTTGTTCATAGTAATACTTCCTAAAGGACCACTTGACTTCATATGGCAGGATGTCATCACCATTTGTTGACCTCACCATTGTGGTTACCCAGGTCCTTGAGGCCTTTCTTGTACAGTTCTTCTCTGTATTCTTGCCACCTCTTCCTAATCTCTTCTGTTTATGTTTGGTGCTTACCACTTCTGCCCTTCTTGATGCCCCTCCTTGCATAAAATTATTACTCAACCTTCAGGTATTTATCCTCTAGCCTTGTGAAGCCCAGCTACATACCCTCTGCTAGAACACTGGATTTCACCAGGGTCTTTGGCAACCAGATTTTCAAAACAAGTCATGTTATATTCCTAGAGGATTATAGCATCAATTCAGGGGTCCATTTCACTTTAAAACCCCAATATTGTAAATATATAATTTGCATCAAAAGAGTTCCCTTAGGATGAGCCCAGGAAGTCATGCTCTTGTGATTCTGAAGGTTGCCATCATTGGCGTTCCCTTTGCATACATTACATGGATTTTACTTTAGTTACATCTTTGACTTTAAAGCTTCACCACTACTCCACATTCACAATTCATTGCACGCCAATCGCTGCAAATGTCCTAACATAAAGCTGCCCTTTAGTAGCATGACTCTTTCTATTCATTTGATTTTCTCATCCAGTAAAATATCCATTACTTAGGATTATTTTGCACATAGCTTTCTCTTCAGTAATAGTTCCACCTGCAAGTTCCACGTTTGGCCAGTCTTAAAGCTTTGGTCAGTCCTAGTATCTCCATCTATAGTTCCTGCAGTCAGTCTCCCTGACTAGAGAAAGTAATATTTTTCAATGATTTTATGACAGCTTTCTATCTTCTATCCCTGAGATGTTATTAGTAATCTTTAAAAACTTTCACAGGGTGTCTGCCCCTTTGCTGTGTTCTCTCTACTCTCTTAGGGAGAAAAACTTGTCTTACGTTTTACAAATAAATGGAGATTATTGGGTGAGAATCCTTCAGATTTCTTACCCTCAACCTAAAAACAGATGGATATCTACACTCTGTCTTATTTCCAGTCTCTATTAAACCTTGTTTGTCTTATCAACGGTTGGGCCTGTGTGTGCCCTGGATGCTTACCTCCCTTTCCCCTGAAGGAATTTTTCTCCTTCAACTATCTTCTCTCTTGTCTGCATACCCAGTCTTACCTTCTCTCGTGGAGCTTTCCCCGACTTGGGAGACACCCCTAGGTCTCTCTCATCTTTAAAACAAAATCACTCTTTAACTCCATTTTCTTCTGTAATTATATCACTTCTCTTCCTATTCACAGATGAGTTTTTTTTTTAATAAAGTAACTGCCACTTTTTCACTTTCTAAAACTCATTAGCACAGAGTAATCTGCCTACCTAACTCCTTCCATCTGCTTTTTCTGAAGCTGTCAGTATCCATGTTAAGTGCCAAATCCAAAGGTCATTTATAAGCACACATTTTCCTTATCTGTGGCATGGCATTTTTCAATGCTAAACATTCTTCATTTTTAACAATTTTCACATGCTTGGTAACATCATTCCAGTTTTCTCCCATTTCTCCCCTTCACTTTTCTCTGAGTGTCAGTTCTTTGCTCCTTTTCCACCTGCTACTGAAATGTCAGTCTTTCTCTCTTCCAGTTATGAATTTCATATGCACTTAAATAATTCTACATTCTTCAAGTTACCTGTTGTATACTCATGCTTCCTGTGCCACCAGTTCACTGATTATTCTTAAATTTTAGCAGCCAGCTCTTATTCCTCTAATGTTTCCTATTAGAAAATTACTTATTCCTCTAATATTATCTATTAGAAATCTAATACAAAGTATGTGAATTGCACACAGACATCCAAAACTCTGTATGACCAAACAAAAGTCATTTTGTCTCCCCCCAAATTTCTCATTATTTTTCTATGTGCTTGGCTTTATAAGCAGTATCATCGAAGCATAACAGGTAGACTTTAGAAGTCCAGATGATGGAATAAGGCAACCTACAGCCACATTCCTGTACTGCCGGTCAGCTACTTAACCACTCTTAGTTTTCTCTTGTGTAAAATGGACATCATAATTTTATCGTCTTTGCTTGTAAATTCTGAAGATTAGATGAATAATCTAAGGAATCTAAGGAAATATCCTTAGCACACAGCCTGCCACGTAATAAGCTATCAAGAAACATTTTCTTTGTTTATCCCATATTATAATAAGAATAAAAGCCAAGAATTTAAATATAACTAAAAATAATTTGGAAGTGAAAGCATTAGTTGCTCAGTCATATCCATTTCTGCAACTCCATGAACTGTAGCGTCCAGGCTCCTCTTTCCATGGAATTCTCCAGCCAAGAATACAGGTGTGGGTAGTCATTCCTATCTCCAGGGGATCTTCCCAAACCAGGGATCAAACCCGGGTCTCCTGCACTGCAGGATTCTTTACCGTTTGAGCCACCAGGGAAGCCTGAGTCAACCTAAATTCTCATTGGAAGGACTGATGCTGAAACTGAAGCTCCAGTACCTTAGCCACCTGATGTGAAAAGCTGACTCATTGGAAAAGACCCTGATCCTGGGAAAGATTTAAGGCAGGAGGAGAAGGGGATGACAGAAGATGAGATGATAGGATAGCACCACTGATTCAGTGGACATGAGTTTGAACAAACTCTGGGAGATAGCGAAAGACAGGGAAGCCTGGTGTGCTGTAGTCCATGGGGTCACAAAGAGTTGGGCATGACTTAACAACAAAAATAATTTAAGCAGTCATCTAAGTTAGAAACCTGGGACATATCTTATACTTCATACTCTCTTTAAAGCTCTTGTGCCATCAATCACTTACCCATTTTTACCTCCATAATCCTGTCTTTATTTATTATCGCCTCTGTATTCCCTGGGCCAACATTACAGGTCAGTCTCATACCTGGCTTGGACTGCAGTCATAGTGTCTGAATTGATCTTGGCATCTCCTTCTGCTCACACCTTTCCAGTTTCTACTGCCAAGTAATCTTTGTAAAAGAAGCACATTTAATTATATTATTCCTCTGCTTAAAAAATATCCATTATAATCAAGATAAAATTCTTAGTCTGGCATAATCCTATTGACCCACTATGATCTAGCCTCTCTCAATATGTTCTATTTCTTGTCACGTTCCCAGTGTAACTTGTATTTTCAATTATATTAAATTACTTCCTGAGCTTTGAACACACTGTAGATTTGCAGTGCTCCATTTCATTTTTTTTTTTTTTTTCTCTTCTTGGGACTACATTTCCCTTTCCTCAAATTTTTAAGTACACAGTTCATTTAAAATTCAATCATTGGCAGATCTTTGGAGTTTTTCTTTTCTACCTACACTATATTTACTTAATACTTTAAGTTGCCTTGCTCTGTTCTATCGCTTAATGTATTTTTTAAAGAAAACTTTATATCAGTGCTATAAATTAAAGATTATTACTTTTTCAATAAATAACTGGTAATTATTAACATTAATACAATGAAAACAAAATAATTGTATTACATTCTAGCTAGATCCCATGGCTTAGCAAAGTAGTAAACTGAGATATTGCAACCATTTTCCAAATGAAGAATAATGCTGTATATTACAAATAATTTTCACAAGATGTAAAATCTGGGAAATGAAGTCTGATTTCATAACCTATTGTATACTGGAGACAATCTAGTCTCCTTTTTTCTAATTTCAGCAAGTAAATTTTTCTTATCTAATATTGCTGCTTGCTTATTTTTCTAATGCAACATCTTTTCTTCCTATTGCTTTAAAATTTCCTTATCTGCTTTAGTATATTTATTAGTAGACTCACCATAAGTCAATTTACATAGGACTGTCCAATTTTGTAACTGCTTTCAAGTGTGATTACTAATACTGTCTATTTTAATTTCCCAAACTACACCAATATGTATCTTACATTATATAGTTGCATTTTTTCTAATGTATCTGTTTTTAATAAGAACTGTGATCCAATATTATTTTTATTTTGAAGTAATTGTTTTCTTCAAATGTCTAGGTATTTAGGCCCATGAGTTTATAATTAGTTGGTGTCATTGACTATTTATCAATCAATGTGTAAGGGAAAGGACCAGATAACCATACCTGTCACCCTTGAGTTTACTACTGACTTTAACTGGACCTGACATAAAAAGCCCCTAGCACCAAAAAGCACATTCAGTTATTTCTCACTCTAAGTTCACAACTCAGGGTTTTATCGTTTCCTCCAGTAGAGAAGTGACTTTCCAGTTTCAGTTCCAGTTCAGTCACTCAGTCGTGTCTGACTCTTTGTGACCCCATGAATCGCAGTACCCCAGGCCTCTCTGTCCATCATCAACTCCTGGAGCCTACTCAAACTCATGTCCATCGAGTCATTGATGCCATCCAGCCATCTCATCCTCTGTCGTCCCCTTCTCCTCCTGCCCCCAATCCCTCCCAGCATCAGGGTCTTTTCCAATGAGTCAACTCTTCGCATGAGGTAGCCAAAGTATTGGAGTTTCAGCTCAGCATCAGTCCTTCCAATGAACACCCAGGACTGATATCCTTCAGAATGGACTGGTTGGATCTCCTTGCAGTCCAAGGGACTCTCAAGAGTCTTGTCCAACACTGACTTTAGGAAAGACTATTTTGGATTTTAATTCATGAGTCATCATGATTTGGAGAATAACAGTAAATAAATTTACTTACTGAGTTAACTCAGCCCCACCTATTTCTCTCAGCTACTTAAATCACAATTCAGTGAAATCTGATTTTATTGGAGGACACGTGGACCAGAACATTAAGTAACTGCCTGATGGACAGAGGTTAGCATTTTGTCCAAAGCCAGTGGTGAGATGGGGCTGAGATGGCAGAGACTCAGAGACTCACCCCACACTTGGGTGGGAGATGATGTTCACAGGCCAAAGCGGAGGTGGTATTAATAGATGAGACACCAGGACTCCACCTCATAGCATGCTATATATTAACCTTCCATAGGGAGGCCTGCCTGCTTCTTCCTCCAATTTAAAGCCACTACCCCAGCCACACCAATTCAAACACAGATCTCTGTCACCTTCTGGCTTCCTTACTGCCTTCTATTTTCTTAGTTTCCTTAGGAAAGTTCCTCTAGGCATTGATCTTTAAGGAGATATTTAAGAGCAATGATGAGTTCAGCATTTTCAAAGGAATCACGATCAAATAACTATCTAATCAGGACCTGTTTTAATTTTTCCACATCCTAAAATACATTCATTAAATGAAGTTTGGATGGTGACTAGCAAGACTCTCTTAGAGCTATGGCAGTCTGCTATCAGTGGGCATCCGCTGCTATGTCTCTAAAATGATGCAGAATTTCCCACATGACACTCCTCTGACCATCTTTCTGAATATTTCAAAGTTTTAACAAGACTTGAATAATGACAGATTTCCATCACAAAGAAGAGTATTGTGTTTATTTTCCATCATTGGGTGGCACATTACCACATATTTAATGGCTTTCATTATCTCATAGCTCTGTTGGTTAGAATCCTAGATACTCCGTGAGTAGGTCTTCTGTTCAGGGGCGGGTCACAGGCTGAAATCAGTTCCAACTAAGTCTGCTCTCTCACCCAAAGGTCAAGGATCTCTTGTAAGCTCATAAGTTACTGGCAGATTTTTTTTTTATTGTTATGGTGGTAGGACTGAGGTACCTATTATCTTTCTGACTGTCAGTGGAGGCTGTTCTTGGCTCCTAGACCGCCTGGTATTCTCTGCCATGTGGTCCTCTTCAAAACATAGCATCATGCTTCCCTAATGCTGGCATGAGGTCTATCTGACTCCTTTTAAGGATATTATTTTTCAAAATAATATCGATTTCAATTTATTCAAAATCAGTTGATTAAAGATCATAATTATATCAGCAAAATTCCTTCTGCCAGGTGACATAAGATTATCACTGAAGTGGTGTGCTACCAGATTCACAAATCTCACCAGCTACACTTCAGGCTAGAAGGTTATATAAGCCAGGTACACTAGGGGGCCATATTAGAATGTTATTACATTGCACAGCATGAAATGCATATATCACATTAATTTTAGATGGTCAATAGCTTAGGCTATTAAGAATAAATAGCAATTTCTACACCATCCGGTAATAATTTAAGGTGCAGACTAGTAATATTCAAGCCCTTCCAAAATGTAAATTAAAACAGACAAGAATTAAAGACCAGTGAGTAATTTAAGAAAGTCTTTGGGCAAGAATTCAGCCCTAGAGTAAATATTAGCACCTTAAACTAATTAATAGATAAGCAGTAATTTACTTTTCCAATTTACTTCTTTTGAGGTCAGAGCAGGTTGCCTTGCAAACCTATGATTTAATTACAAAGGATCAAAAAGCTGTAAATAATAAAGCCCCTTATAATAATTATATATCTGCATGATAGATTCTTCTCATTTTTGCCAGTCTTCTCAACAATACCAAATCTACCTTTTAAAATCTCTTTAACAGTTGCTTTAAAATACATAAATTTCTGCTAAATCATCAGAAGAACATAATACATTTTACTTTGGTCTTTAATATCAACACCTAAAGGAGTGAATCTAAATACGACTGATCGTTTCTGGACAGTCTGATAAATGCCCTAATTTTATAATATACATAGGGTAATGCACATTGCATTCTCTCTTGAATGCTGCGATAGAAATTCTGTCTGTTTTGAGGCTCTGTTAAATATGTTACAGTGGGATTAAACTGGAGCATAGAAACCTTATCCAATGCACACCTCACATTGACCTAGCATAATGGGTGCTCAGATGCTGGAAATGTTGATAGCAGTTCAAGCTAGTGGCTTATTTAAGCATATGGCTTTTGAAATCAAAGTGTGATCATGATCTACAAATAAAACTCAAGGTATATTTGTTGGTTTGGTCATTTGCTTACAAACTTTTTAATTTCATGTTTATTTTAGATTAGAGTATAGTTGATTTATAATGTTGTGTTAGCCTCAGGTATACAATAAAGTGATTTAGTTATACATAGCCATTCTTTTTCAGATTCTTTCCCCATATAGATCATTACAGAATATTGAGTAAACGTCTCTGTGTTATACAGTAATCCTTATTAGTTATCTATTTTTATAAATTGTAGTATGTATTTGTTAATCCTGAACTTCTAATTTACCCCTCCCTTCAACCTTTCCCCTTTGGTAACCATATGTTTATTTCTAAGTCTGTGAGTCTGTTTCTGTTTTATAAATAAGTCCATTTGTATCATTTTTAAATTTCCACGTATGTGATATCATGTGGTATTTGTCTTTCTCTAACTTACTTCACTCAGTATGATGATCTCTAGGTCAATCTGTGTTGCTGAAAATGGCATTATTTCATTGTTTTTAATGACTAATATTCCATTGTATATATGTACCACACATTCTTTATCCATTCCTCTGTTGGACATTTAAGTTGCTTCTATGTCTTATTTCTGTTTGTTTGAAAAGGGTTTGTTAGTCACTTAGCCATGTCTGACTCTTTGTGACTCCATGGACTGTAGCCCACCAGGCTCCTCTGTCCATGGGATTTTCCAGGTACGAGTACTGGAATTGGTAGCCATTCTCTTCTCCAGGGGATCTTCCTGATGCAGGGATCGAACCTGGGTCCCCTGCATTGTAGTCAGATTCTTTACCATCTGAGCTTATGGGAAGCCCTATATCTTGGCTATTGTGAATAGTGCTGCAGTGAACACTGGGATGCATGTACCTTTGCAAATTATGGTTTTCCTGAGATATATGACCAGGAGTGGGATTATTGTTGGATCCTATGGTAGTTCTACTTTTCGTATGTTAAGGAACCTCCCACAGCATAGAAGGGTTCCCTTTTCTCCACATCCTCTTCAGCATGTATTTCCTGTAGACATTTTCATGATGGCCATTCTGATCAGTGTGAGATGAAAATTCATTGTAGTTTTGATTTGCATTCTTCATTGTTTAGCATATTTTCCTGTTGCTTTTTGGCCATCTGTATGTCTCCTTTGGTAAAATGTCTATTTAGATCTTCTGTCCATTTGTATTGAATTATTTTTAATATAATAATGATATTAATATATATTTAATATAATGTTATATATACTTAATATAATGTTTTATATTAAGCTGCATGAGCTCTTTGTATATTTTGGAGATTGGTCCCTTGTTAGTGGCATCATTTGAAAATGTTTTATCCTAGTCTGTAGGTTTTCTTTTTGTTTTGTTCATGGTTTCCTTTGCAATGTGAAATCTTTTAAGTTTAATTGGATACCATTTGATTTTTTGTTTGTTTTTATTTTTAGTACTCTAGGAGGTGGATCCAAAAAGATATTGCTGTAATTTATTTAAGAGAGTGTTTAGCCTATGTTTTCCTCTAAGAATTTTATAGTATCTAGTCTTAGATTGGAGAAGGCAATGGCACCCCACTCCAGTACTGTTGCCTGGAAAATCCCATGGATGGAGGAGCCTGGTAGGCTGCAGTCCATGGAGTCGCTAAGAGTCAGACACGACTGAGCGACTTCGCTTTCACTTTTCACTTTCATCCATTGGAGAAGGAAATGGCAACCCACTCCAGTGTTCTTGCCTGGAGAATCCCAGGGATGGGGAAGCCGGTGGGCTGCTGTCTATGGGGTCGCACAGAGTCGGACACGACTGAAGCGACTTAGCAGCAGTCTTAAATTGCTTTCCTGGTGGCTCAGTGGTAAAGAATTGGCCTGCAATCCAGGAGACCTGGTTTCATGCCCTGTGTCAGGAAGATATCCTGGAGAAGGGAATGGCAACCCATTCCAGTATTCTTGCCTGGAGAGTTTAGGTCTTTAATCTGTTTTGAGTTTACTTTTGTGTATGGTGTTAGAGAACGTTCTAATTGTATTCTTTTAAATGTAGCTGTGCAGGTTTCCCTGTACCACTTATTGAAAAGACTGTCTTTTCTCCATTGTATTGAATATATTCATGCTCCTTTATTGTAGATTAATTAAACATGGTTGTGTGAGTTTATTTCTGGGCTCTCTGCAGATCCACTGATCTATATGTTTAGCTTTGTGCCAGTACCATACTGTTTTGATGCTGTTGCATTATAGTGTAGTCTGAAGTCAGAGAGCCTGATCCCTCCAGCTCCATTTTTATTTCTCAAGATTGCTTTGGCTACTCAGGGCCTTTTGCTTTTCCATATAAGTTGTAAGTTTCTTTGTTCTAAGTCTGTGAAAAATGCCATTGATATTTTATATGGATTACATTGAATCTGTAGGTTGCCTTGTGTAGTATGATCTTTTTGACAACATTGATTCTTCCAGTAAAAGAACATTTTATATCTTTCTGTTGTTTGTGTCATTTTCTACTTATTTTATCTGTGTCTTATAGTTTTTGAAGTATAGGTCTATAGTTATTTTATTCTTTTCAATGCAATGATAAATGGGATTGTTTCCTTCATTTCTTTTTCTCATCTATCATCGTGAGTGTATAGAAATGCAACAAATTCCCATGTATTAATTTTGTATTCTACAATTTTACCAAATTCTTCAATGAGCTCTAATAGTTTTCTGGTGGCATCTTTAGTATTTTCTATGTGTAGTATTATGTCATCTGAAAACTGAAAGTTTTACTTCTTTTCCAACTTAAATTCTTTTTATTTCTTTTTCTTCTCTGATTGCCATAGGACTTCCAAAACTAAGTTGAGTAATAGTGGCAAGAATGTACATCCTTCTCATGTTCTTGATCTTAGAGGAAATTCTTTCAGCTTTTCACCATTGAGTATGATGTTAGCTCTGGGCTTTTCACATATGGCCTTTATTATGCTGAGGTAAGTTTCCTCTATGTCTACTTTCTAGTAAGATTTTAATCATAAGTGGGTGTTGAATTTTGTCAAAAATTTTTCTGCATCTATTGAGATGATCATATGGTTTTGCTTCTTCAATTTGCTAATGAAGTGTATCACACTGATTGATTTACAGATATTAAAAATAATCCTTACATTCCTTTTATAAATCCCACTTGATCATAGTTCATGATCCTTTTAATGTATTGTAGGATTCAGTTTTGTAGGATTTTGAGGAGCATTTTTGCATCTATGTTCATTAATGCTATTGGTCTGTAATTTTCTTTTTTTTTTCTCTCTGTGGTATATATGTCTGGTTTTGGTATCAGGGTGATGGTGGCCTCATATAACCAGTTTTGGAGTGTCTTTCTGCTGCAATATTTTGGAATAGTTTCAGAAGTGCAAGTGTTAACTATTCTCTAAATGTTTGATAGAATTCACCTGAGATGCCATCTGGTCCTGGACTTTTGTTTGCTGGAAGCTTTTAAATCACAATTTCAGTCTCATTACTTATGATTGGTTTGCTCATATTTCCTATTTTTTCCTTGTTCAGACTTTGAGATTGTAACTTTCTAAGAATTTGCCCATGTCTTCTAGGTTATTTTATTGGTTTATAGCTGATTGCAATAATCTCTTATGATCCTTTGTATTTCTGTAGTGTCAGTTGTAACTTCTCCTTTTTCATTTTTAAGTTTATTGATTTGAGTCCTCTCCCTTTTTTTTTTTTGTTTTTCTTGATGAGTTTGACTAAAGGTTTATCAAATTTGTCTATATTTTCAAAGAATCATCTTTTAGCTTCATTGATCTTTTATATTACTTTCTTTGTCTCTATTTTGTTTATTTCTTCTCTGATCTTCACGATTTCTTTCAATCTACTAAATTTGGGTATTATTTGTTCTTTCTCTACTTGCTTTAGGTGAAAGGTTAGGTTGTTTGCTGCTAAGTCGCCTCAGTCGTGTCCTACTCTGTGCGACCCCATAGACGGCAGCCCACCAGGCTCCGTCATCCCTGGGATTCTCCAGGCAAGAACACTGGAGTGGGTTGCCATTTCCTTCTCCAATGCATGAAAGTGAAAAGTGAAAGTGAAGCCGCTCAGTTGTGTCCGACCCTCAGCAACCCCATGGACTGCAGCTTTCCAGGCTCCTCCATCCATAGGATTTTCCAGGCAAGAGTACTGGAGTGGGGTAGGTTGTTTAAGTTGTTTATTTACTTACATTAAAAATTTTTTTTTAATTATAAGGAAATAAAATTTTCCCTTTGAATTTCTTTTCTTCACTCCTTAATTCCCTCACTCCTTTCTTCCCTTCTTCCTTTCTTTCTGCCTGCTTACTTTCTTTTCAGTTTGGTTTGCAAAATACAGATCTAGAAATAAAGGCACTTGCATTGAATTTCAAGCACTACATTGCCCTCTGTTCTTTCATTAAAACAAATGTTGGATGAAAAATATTAAATAATATTTAATAGTGTTATGCTACATGAAAACTATGTACACTTGAATACAATTAATATAATCTTTCATTTTACATTGGGTCCTTGTATAGTAGCACGTTTATTCAACTGAAAATAGAAGCATTACTAGTAAGTACTTGCAATATGTGGATGAGTAAGGTCTAATATTCATAAGTTCTTTATGAAATTTCTCTCTGTGCTTGAAAATAATCATAAATATCAGTGAACATTTCATTTAGGGACTGCTATTGAGGGCTGGTGGAGAAGGCAATGGCACCCCACTCCAGTACTCTTGCCTGGAAAATCCCATGGATGGAGGAGCCTGGTAGGCTGCAATCCATGGGGTTGCTAAGAGTCGGACACGACTGAGCGACTTCACTTTCACTTTTCACTTTCATGCATTGGAGAAGGAGATGGCAATCCACTCCAGTGTTCTTGCCTGGAGAATCCCAGGGACGGGGGAGCCTGGTGGGCTGCCGTCTATGGTGTCACATAGAGTCGGACACGACTGAAGCGACTTAGCAGCAGCAGCATTGAGGGCTGGAGCATGGATGCTTTTGAACTCTGGTTTTGGAGAAGACTCTTGAGAGTTGCTTGGACTGCGAGGAAATCAAACCAGTCAATCCTAAAAGAAATGAGTCCTGGATATTCATTGCAAGGACTGATGTTGAAGCTCTAACACTTTGGTCACCTGATGAGAAGAATTGACTCATTAGAAAAGACACTGATGCTGGGAAAAATTAAAGGCAGGAGGAGAAGGGAATGACAGAGGATGAGATGGTTGAATGGCATCACTGACTCAATGGACACGAGTTCGAGCAAGTTCAGGGAGTTGGTGATGGACAGGGAAGCCTGGCGTCCTGCAGTCCATGGGATCACAAAGAGTCAAACACAACTAAGTGACTGAACTGAACTGATACAATTTTGATGCAGGTTTCAGGTTATATTGTTGGAGGTAACAGAAGGAGCACAGAAGGAAATGAGAGAAATGTGGGAATCAGGGAGACAGGATTCAAATTTTGTCTATTTTTGTTGTCATAGGCAAATTGACTATCACTTTGGACTTGACTCCACTTCTGTAAACTGAAATAATGAAAAGACATTGCTCATCAAGTGATATAGTTGTTAGAGGATCAAATGAGATACACAAAGTGTTTATTGTAGAACTGGGATATAATAAATATTCAGTAAGAAGGCAGGAGAAGAAGGGGGTGACAGAAGATGGGATGCTTGGATGGCATCATTGACTCCATGGATATGAGTTTGTGCAAACTCCAGGAGATAGGGAAGGGCAGGGAAACTTGGCGTGCTGCAGTCCATGGGTTAGCAAAGAGTCAGACACGACTGAGTGACTGAACAAGGAAATGGTAATACTTTAATGCCCAGAGTAATAGTTTCATAATCCAGTGAGTATGGGCGATATCCCATACTTTATTTACCTTTTTTGGCAACTCACAAGGCTCAGTAGCTAATGAAATGCTTTGGGGAAACTTATGGTCTTTTTCATGTATTTATTTAAGCCTAACATTATATGGATTATTTGATGGGGAGCTGGTATGTATGTGTGTGTATGAGGGAGAGATTAATGTTTCATTTTATTGTCATTCTGGAATAAATCGCTCTATTACTCTATTTCTACATTATCATTCCATCATCATAGATAAGAGTCTTTCTGTTATATTAAGCCAATAACAATAAAAATAATTTGAACTGGCAAAGTTAACACTACATGTGAAAGCATTTTCTGTTGATTAAAGCAGTTCTTGAAATTCTATAGTCAGAATATTTTACTTTCTTTTTTCTTCATAGTAGAGTTGTGGTGTGTTTTCCTTCTGGTTCTTGAGATATATCTGTTTGGAAAAATTAGAGTCCTAGAGATTTCTTTACTGACTTCTGGAAACCTTCTAAGTATTCTTAGTACAGATTAGACTTACATTATTGATCATTTAAATTGTCACAGACATTTCTCATGAATATACCAAATTTTGAAGTTTTTCTATCAGGGTTTGCTCAACAATCTCTTCATTTATTAAGTATACCCCATTCCTCAATTCAAGGTCAGTTAATTATTTAATGTTATAATAAAGCACTCGGAGAATTTATCAAAACTATCAGTTATAATTTTAAATATTTTAAGGTGCCTGTACTTTTCAAATCAAACACTTGAGGAGAATTCTAAGTTTAGGAGAAATGCAGGTATATTTAGAGCATGATTTCTGTTTTTGAACTATGAACCTGGAATTGAAGAAGGGATAAGGAAAAGCATAAGAAAAGATGTGTACTTGCAGCTAAATGACAATGATTTAATCAAGTGGGAAACTCTCTTTCCAGATGTTACCCTTGGAGCATATTTGTAGCAGCTGTGCACATTTTCTAATATTACAGGAGCAGCAAAATGTCCTTATTTTAATTTGCCTCTTTTCCCAGAGACAACATTGGCAGGTAGAAATGGCTCTCTGAGCACAACTGAATGAACAGCTTTTAAAATAAAGAATATGGAGGCGGGGGAGAGGGGAGGAAGCAGAGGGTAGTCTTAAGGTTTAGTGGCAGTTTTCAGGAAATCAAAGGCAAGGAGTTAAGAAAATTTACATTCTTTTAAGTAGTATTGTATTTATTTTCTTCTCAGAGTTTAAGAATATATAGGTTTATCAAAAGCAGCACCCCCTTCTGTTGTTATTATTGTTTCCTTGAACATTCTAATTTCATGCCAAGACAAAATTCAGGGCAGACTCTCACACACAGATAACAGTGATACAGGATGTTTATATCCCTCATCTGCCACTTTCCCCCTCTTTTCTTTGCCCCACCATGCCCCTTTCTTCATATGCCATGTGGCACATAATTGTTATTCCCTCAACAAATCTGCTCACAAAAAGATTTTATTATTTTTTTCATGAATTTACATCCAAATGTTATCTTTGTAAAGTTTATTTGCATTTTAAACCTTATCTCAGACTGTGGAAGCAAAGAATTTAACACTCTGTTAAGGGGATTTTAAGCATCACTTGGCAGACTGGGGTATGTTTTCTGTGAGCAAATCCTTTTTCTGCTTCTCAGAAATTGTATTCTCTGTAGTTGCTTCTCCAGGTGGGAAGGCAAAGTAGCACAGAAATAAAATCACTGGGTTTAGGGACAGGCAGACGTGCATTTGGATCCCTGCTTCTGCCAGTTACCTTTTGAGTAACCTGGGGAAGTTGCTTAAGCTGTCATTTTTCATTTGTTAAGTGAGGTAAGTAATCAACTCTACCTCATAAATTTTCTGTGAGAATTGAATAGGTTATTGACAAAAGTGTATAATTAATAAATGCACCTATTATTATTGCATTAGCTTGGTTTTGGTTGAAGAATTAGAGTATTTGATTTACCCTTAATTATTACTATTTTTAATAAAACAATAAGGGTTGTATTAACTCGCACACAAATGTTAAAACCTCTTAAACTATCCATCACCTTAGGTGGCTGCTTGTGTCCAGTACAAGACCCTTGGAATTCTCAATATTTCCACTTGGGTGCCTACCCGCCACATCATATTCAGCATTTTCTCTGTTCTTCTTTGCATTGGGATCAATACTTAACTATAGCTGCCTGGCCTCCTTCCGACAACAAATAATGCCTGAGAACAGAAATACCTCAGATTCAGCAAGAATACAGCAGATTAAAGAGCAAGGAAATTCAACTATAAACTCACAGATTAACCTTGCATCACCAGCATAAAATTCAAATTTCATACTTTTTCACCATTCAGGATTGAGATTTTAGCTCCATAAACCAAGTCCTGTACTAGCTGGCTTTTTGGACATGGCAAACCTGTGATGATATCCACTGATCCTTTCAAAATTTTCAATTTTTAAGATAATAATACCTGCCTATCTGATAACACCTTAATATTAACCCTATCCTATGACTACTTTTTATCCATTAAACAATTTATGTTCATTCAGAATTTACTGGATAACAACATTATGTTCTTCATGCGTCAAGCACTTAATGTGCTCACCCAGGATATGGGCCTTTTTAGAATAATCTGTTGGAGATACATTCTTTATTATTTCCCAGGCCTTGTTTCATTCTAACAATACCCTCATTCTCTAATCATGCAATAGCAAAATTGACCATGTATTAAATCTGGCAAATTCTTCCTCGGTAATGGTTCCAGTAACTCTCACATAATTTTTCTTTATTCTGATTACCATTAAACTCAGATTCTTACCACTTTATTCTCATATGCATTCATTGATTCATTCTTTAGGTCAACCCCAAATTAGTTAATCTGAGTAAAGGATGTATTTTGGTCACTTTCAACCTTGCCATTCATATCCAAATTAAAAAATAGATAAACGTGTGAATATATCACATATTAATTCAGTTCAGTCGCTCAGCCGTGTCCAACTTTTTGAGACCCCATGAACCGCAGCACTACAGGCTTCCCTGTCCATCACGAACTCCTGGAGTCCACCCAAACCCATGTTCATCAAGTCGGTGATGCCATCCAACCATCTCATCCTCTGTCTTCCCCTTCTCCTCCTGCCCTCAATCTTTCCCAGCATCAGAGTCTTTTCAAATGAGTCAGCTCTTCACAGCAGGTGGCCAAAGTATTGGAGTTTCAACTTCAACATCAGTCCTTTCAATGAACACCCAGGACTGATCTCCTTTAGAATGGACTGGTTGGATCTCCTTGCAGTCCAAGGGACTCTCAAGAGTCTTCTCCAACACCACAGTTCAAAAGCATCAATTCTTCAGTACTCAGCTTTCTTTATAGTCCAACTCTCACATCCATACATGCCCACTGGAAAAACCATAGCCTTGACTAGACGGACCTTTGTTGGCAAAGTAATGTCTCTGCTTTTTAATATGCTGTCTAGGTTGGTCATAACTTTCCTTCCAAGGAGTAAGCCTCTTTTAATTTCATGGCAGCAATCATCATCTGCAGTGATTTTGGAGCCCAGAAAAATAAAATCAGCCACTGTTTCCGCTGTTTCTCCATCTATTTGCCATGAAGTGATGGGACTGGATGCCATGATCTTAATTTTCTGAATGTTGAGCTTTAAGCCAACTTTTTCACTCTCCTCTTTCACTTTAATCAAGAGGCTTTTTAGTTCCTCTTCACTTTCTGCCATAAGGGTGGTGTCATCTGCATATCTGAGGTTATTGATATTTCTCCCGGCAATCTTGATTCTAGCTTGCGCTTCCTCCAGCCAGCATTTTTCATGATGTACTCTGCATATAAGTTAAATAAGCAGGGTGACAATATACAGCTTTTTATAAAGGCTGATGTACTCCTTTAATAAAAGGGTGACATACTCCTTTTCCTATTTGGAACTAGCCTGTTGTTCCATTTCTAGTTCTAACTGTTGTTTCCTGACCATATTAATTGGCATCCTATTAATTCCTTAGGACTTCCCTGGTGGCTTAGATGGGGAAGCATCTGCTTACAATGTGGGAGACCAAGGTTTGATCCCTGCGTCAGGAAGATCCTCTGGAGAAAGAAGTGGCAACCCATTCCAGTACTCTTGCTTGGAAAATCTCATGGATGGAGGAGTATGGTAGGCTACAGTCCATGGGGTCACAAAGAATTGGACATGACTGAGCGACTTCACTTTTTTTTTTTTTTCCATTTTCTAATTCCTTGTAGAGAAAAGATCTAAAATTAGACTTATTAAATTATAAGAACTCTTTTATTCTGCTAGTAATAAAAGATCCTCATGCTGGGAAAGATTGAAGGCAGGAGGAGAAGGGGATGACAGAGGATGAGATGGTTGGATGGCATCACGGACTCGATGGCCATGAGTTTGAGCAAGCTCCAGGAGTTGGTGATGGACAGGGAGGCCTTGTATGCTGCAGCCCATGGGGTCACAAAGAGTTAGACATGACTGACCAACTGAATTGAACTGAAATGAAGAGAATATTAACTATAGGAGCTATTATAAACAGGATATATGTTTTATAACATGAGTACAAAATAAGAAATCAAATTTTAGTTATTGCTCATGGAAAATTCCAGCCTATTGGTATTTTATAACTTGAAAGTCTTCAGAGAACCCAACTTCTATTTTATTCAGTCATTGTGTTGGATTCAATTTGCATTCTCTTGACAAAAATAAATTACTATATGAAGAATATCAATTGAAAACTCAAGGTAAAAAAGAACAGACAGATGTTCATCAACTAGTAAGAAAACCACATTTAAGAGATAGCTTTCTATTTAATAATGCACTTAATAACTAATAACTGAACAACTTATGTATCAGACACTAGACTAGAATCTTTCTCTACATAGCATTCTAAGAAGTTACCACTATTGGAAAAAGTCATTGAGAAAGAACTAATTTTTAATCATCAACATGTATAATTAATTTGCCAATAAATAAAGCTAGATATTTTTGAAATATAGTATCAGTTTCTGTTTAAAAATATATGACAGTATTCCTCTTGAAAATTTGGACCAGGAAATTATTTCATATTTTGTTTTTGACATAATATTTAGCATGTTTTTTTTAACAGAGAAAATAGATTAAAAAATAATAATCCAATTTGCTAATGTATGTATTTAATGCACTCTTTATATATGTTTTTAATTTTGATGTGTTTCAGGTACTATGACATATTCTAATTGAAATAATACTATTAGAAAATATTGGTTCTCTGAGAAAACATACAAATAATTATAAAATAATGGATTAAATATAATGATAAGCCATATTCATAAATCTATCAGATCACAAAGAAGGATTTCCTTTCTGATGAGATTGAGAAATTGGACAAATTGTTCTAGATAATATGATAGCTAAATCAAATGATGAGCTGGAATTTGTCAAGTATAAGTAAGGAGAGGGTGATAGGACATTTTAAGCAGATGGAAGAGCATAAAAAGACTTCAGATAAAAAAGGAAATTGACTATGATCAGAATTAAGTATATTCAGCACAAACTATTTTCATCTCAATATATTTTGGCATGCATGTTTTGGAGAAAAGTGTCAGATTATCAAACACCTTTAATTTTGGCCTCATCTTATAATCTATTATGCTGACATACTGGGAGAGGAAAGAAAATGGGGGTGAGGAGGAGAAAGATAAGAAGATGGGGTAGGAGGAAGAAGAGGGAGACAGGAAGAGAGAAGGAAGGAGAAGAAGAAATCTTAGGGAAAATGTGTGAAATGCAAGTGAATCTTCATAAATATAACGACATCTTCATTAGCTAATTGTAGTTATATTGCAGAGAAGGTGAAGTCGCTCAGTCGTGTCTGACTCTTTGCGACCCTGTGAACTGCAGCCTACCAGGCTTCTCCACCCATGGGATTCACCAGGCAAGAATACTGGAATGGATTACCATTTCCTTCTCCAGGGGATCTTCCCGACCCAGGGATCAAACCTGGGTCTCCCTCATTGGAGGCAGACACTTTAACCTCTGAGCCAGCAGGGAAGCCCTATATTGCAGTAGATTCACTAATATATCAATAGTTTGGCCACCTCATGTGAAGAGTTGACTCATTGGAAAAGACTCTGATGCTGGGAGGGATTGGGGGCAGGAGGAGAAGGGGACGACAGAGGATGAGATGGCTGGATAGCATCACCGACTCAATGGACGTAAGTTTGAGTGAACTCCGGGAGTTGGTGATGGACAGGGAGGCCTGGTGTACTGAGGTTCATGGGGTCGCAAAGAGTTGGACACGACTGAGTGACTGAACTGAACTGAACTGAACTATTCTTTATTTATTTTCTTGATATTCTTCAAAGGTATTTTATTATACTTAAAAAATATAAAAGGCAAATACTAGTCATTAGTTCAAATGTCTGGTAGTACAAAAATATTTTCTGTTGTTGTTCAGTCACCCAGTCATGTCTGACTCTGTGAATCTATGGTCTGCAGCGTGCCAGGCCTTCCTGTCCCTCACATCTCCCAAAGTTTGCCCAAGTTCATGTCCATTGGGTCGGTGTATTACACAATTGTAATTGTAAATTACTTAATTGTAAATTAAGTGTAAATAAATTATTCCACATTAATGTGTGCATCTGTTTCTAAAAAGTCTTTGTGATGGTCCGACATGAATAGTCCACAATGCCCAATAATTACTCAGCTAAGGCACCATTAAGGATGTGAAGTTTATTTGTAATGTCTCTCTGAAGCCAGATTTTCATGACAGAATATTCAGCAACAATTAAAGTAAATGATTGTTCCAGTCCAGATAAATATATTTTATCACAAAAGCAAAGCTGAGAGAAATTTACTGGAAAAATTCCATTCTGTATCCTGACTGATGCTTATAAAACCTTATTTAACTGATAGAGTGGATAATTTTTAATGATAATAAAAGCACAGTACAAACTATTTAAGCTCAGAACATCTTACTATCAGGCTTTATATCTACTTTCTTCACTTTTAATTACTGACAAAAATTTAAAGCCTTCTTTTCCTGATAATTCCATACTCCCTAACAACAACAAAAGTAATTTCCATTTACCCAGTTTCTGTCCAAGTGGAGCCTAATATTTTATTACTTACTCGATTTTTTTCATTTTATTCAACCCTTACTCCTGAAAAAAATATATTTCTTTATGTACTGCTATTCTATTCCAACTTCTGTGTTTATGCCCTTGATAGATGGACTCATGCAATGCACAGGTCTCTCGGTCTCCATGGGCAGTGCTGTCCTTTAACTCCTCAACAAATACAAAGGGATGTTTTTTGGTTCTCATCATTGTGATTCTTGCCAAGAGCATGTTTTCGGCAAGTACCTTTTTATCACTTTATCTAGATAATTGAATTAGTAAATTCAAAGAGGAAAGCTTTATTTATTGATATACATAAGGAAAATGCTGCATATTGTTTTAACAGTATGTTTCTAAGTTAGAAACTCTGGAAATGAAGAATATCTAATATTTATGTAAATGCTTATTTACATTCATGGAGATAAAATTAAAGGAAATAAACTTATTTCCTCAACTAGTGTATTTCATAAATTATCCTAATTTGTTCATTCTTCCTGTGTTTGTGTTTTTGTTTTTAATATGGGTGGAGGGAAGGTGTACAGGATGGTAAGTTATAGTCTAATTGATTAATAAGGTGATTCAATGCTCCAACAAATGTTTGCACTACAGTATTAACAAAACTGAAAGATAAATTATTTTGTTATTAGTTTATTTCTGCTAACTTGAGATTCATTTCTCAATTGCATCGGTGAATAAATTCAAATTAACATGTCATTTTTCAGTGAATGGGAAAAATACATTTAAAAGGGCACACATTAGAATAGTATCCTTAATTTTTCTGTGAATTATGTAATTAAATGAATAATCTAATCTACCTACCTAAATGAATAATTTAATCTACATACCTAAGTGGTTGATTTTAAGATGCACAGTTTTCAATGTACTATAAGAATTAGTATCCAATGTCAATTATGTTTTTAAAAGTTTTAGCATCAAATTTTGATTTTTGAAAATAATAACTGAAGAAAGAGCGTGATATTCTATCTTTCCCATTTATATCTTAGTTTTTTGGCCCTATATACCTAGCATGATGTTTCAGTAGGATATACACATTTAATAACTAACACAAGCTGATATTTATTGCTAGCACAGTTTTATTAGTAGCCTTGTATGTATGTGTGTGTATGTGTATGAGTAAGATAGGGATTATTTTATTCTAAATATCTGACATTTTTTTACCAACTTTTAAAATGTAAGCTAGGTTGGGTCATTTAAAGTATATGTTCTCAGTATGCTCACCTCATTTCATCTTTTGCATTGATGAAATTTACTCCTTGTGAGAAGTGCATTTATAGAGTTACAGAAATCTCTAGAATCTCCTGAAAAGTTTAGACAAACATATTAAATTGAACAATTGCAATATTGTCAGCACATATTTTGTATGTTGTCATATACTTTATAAATACATGAGTTAGCAGAAGTTGTTAACATTGGAAAGAGGATTACTTGTGTATGCCCAGAATTGTGACTAAACTTAGAGTTTTAAGACTAAAAGATCTAAGTCCCCTTCCTTCTAAATTCAGAAAGATTTCATTGGTTGAGGCCAATCACATTTCAAAATGTTCTCTGATAATAATCACCATTTCACCAAAAGCCATCCTTCCAATATCTTCACTCCTACAATCCATGCAATCTTAAACCCCCAAAACAAAAAATATATCTGGGGAGAAGCATATCAGTCAGCTCTTAGGGAGTGCAACGTGTGTAAAGAAAGAATAACTTCATATGGAATAGATTGGCATTTCTTCCCATGCACAGCCAGATGCTTTCTCAGAAGAGGGTGGAAAAGGGAGTTGTGACTGCCCCACCAAGAAGCTGGTACCAACCTTCATGTGTATCTTCCTCATCAGTGTGAAAGAGGGCAGTCACTCCATAGACAAAAAGCCTAGAGTAGTAGAGACATCCCATTAAAAGGGCTAGTGAGGGCTTTTGTCGAGAGTAAGGATTCTGTCTGGTTCGCTACTTTGCCTGCAGAGTAAGCACATGGTAGAAGTAAGGAGAAAAGTTGTCATGGAAAAGCCAACAGTACGACCACATTCATTACAAGACTCTTTGCTGGTGGAAAGAAGAGATTTGAATTGAATATGAGGCTAAAGTTTTCATAAAGTTCAAAGTAATAACGTGACAGCTTAATAATGAATATCTGAGAAATTGTGGAAGTAAATTGAGATGTTGTTAATGAAACGAGCACCTCCAGTGGAAAAATGGAGGCAGGTTGGAGGGTATTTATCATAGATGAAACGGTTACTGCCAAAATGAAAACTTTTCAGGTTTTTCCTTTAATGAACTGACCCTCTTCAAAAAAAAGATTTACACATATCAAATTAAGTACACATATTTCTATTAGTATGGTGTCCAGCAAGTGATATGTTGATCTTTTGTGGATCTATATTCTGCTTATTTATGTCCTTTTCACAGCCCATGTATCTTCACTATTATCCCAAATGCTAATTTCCAAATCTTGGTAAGAGGTATTATTCAGGTAAAATATTTCATATGAATTACTATCTTAGTAGCTGTATTCTGCGTAAATATAAAATATTTCATATAATTCTTGCATAGAAAAGTGAGAAAAGTGTTAGTCTCTCAGTCTTGTCCAACTCTTTTCGACCCCATGTACTCTAGCCCACCAGGCTCCTCTGTCCATGGAATTCTCCAGGCAATAATACTGGTGTGGGTTGCCAACACCCTGCTGCAGGGGATCTTTCCAATCCAGGGATCAAACCTGGTTCTCCTGAATTTTCAGGCAGATTCTTTACCATCTGAGCCACATTCTACATAAATATGAAATATTTCATATGATCCTTGCATAATCCTTACAAAAAAGATCTATTTCTCCTTATACTGACGCATTTTATAGTTTTCACTAACTATGGAATCTACGTAGTGATAATTATCTCTCTCACTCATAGAAATTCTAAAGTAGTGAGAAACAGTCTAACATATTTTTCATTATATTTATTACTATCATTATTATCCTGCACAACACTAACAGACCAATAAGTGTGTCTCCACAGTTGATGTCAAAAAAGCACTCCTTAGAGATAATTGCAGTAGGACTTTGAAAGGATATTTCCTTTCTGTTCTCCATCCTGTCTGTGAAGCAGCTTCTTCCCCTCAAATATAATGCAGAGTTCTTTATTTTACACAAAATCTAGTTGTTGAGATGGGCATTTCAGATCTTACAGTACACAAAAGTGCATGTAGCCCAGTCTTCTGAGTTCATTAGTGTGATATTGAAAGAAACGGGGCTACGTTGGTGGTATTTCATCCAAGCTATGACTCAGGACATAAGTCAGCCTTCATCCTCCACACCTACATGTTCTATTAATCCCTTTTTGGTTCTCAGCCAATGCAACTTAGAACCCTGTTTTATACCCAGGAGAATATACTACACAAAATCTTTACTTTAAAACCTGAAACATTTATGGAAATAAATGAACTACAACCAAATGAGAACCAAAGTCTATTTATTCATAACTTTCTAGGGCAAGAGAGTCAACCATCATCTCTTGCATTTTGTCAGAGATTCAAAAGCAGGCAGAGGCATAGGAAAGCTGCAGAGTGTGCCTTGATTGGAGGCAATTGGCATGAAGAAGCTGTAGGGGTCATGTTTGAAAGCTGAAGCATAGAAAACAAGATGGAGACATGCCATGAGTTAGGATTTTGAGAAGACTTCCTTTCGTCAATGTAGGGAGTGTGGAGAGCATCAGTGAGGAATGTATGCAAGCAAATAATAATGAAGTATGCACTGTGACATAGTCACTCTGAAGTAGTGATGGAGAAAAAAATAGGGAGCAGCAAGCCTCCAGAAAGTGGGCCAAGAGTGATTCACTTATATAATTTGCATTTTAGCAACCCCATCTCTCTAAATGATCTAGTTGAAAACAAATATATTTACTAAGAAGATGGCATTTAAGGAAATGATATGACCATTTTAAACTTACTTCTTTATGAAACCAAAAAGACAAAAAGAAGTCCTTTATGAAAAACAAAACTCCATATTATCCTCCATGTGATGCTTTTTCTATTTCCATTTCCCCTTCTTTATTTGTGAGGTTTCTGTATCTAGTCTGTTTTTTTTAGACACTTACTTTCCTTTGGATACCTCCTCCCTGAAATCCAGAGGGGCATCACTTTCCCACAAGCCAAAGGAATAAGATCATCATTGCTTGATGCCCTTAAATAAATGCATTAGTCAAAATGACAACCCCATTGGCAATCAATAAAGACAAAGAAAAAAATGGCTAAAGCAAGTGTTGAGTTCAGAAAAGCAGTCTAGTTAAGCAATTGCTCACCTAATGGAACAAGATTAATAGTGATTGATTTCAAGTACACCTTACAGAGCATATTTGTCTAAACATTCATTCATTCCTATCTCCATCCACCCTTCCCCTTTTTCTGTGTCACTTTTACTGATGACTTAAAGATTTAGTGAAAGAGCTAATTATAAAGTCTTGGTTTCTCAATACAAATCGACATTTCTAAATATATTATTATCAGTGATTTGTGTTAAATAAATGTATACTTCATAAGAATATTACTTAATACTTGAAAATATTGTAATTATATAAATTCTGTATGTGTACTTGACCAAAATTTCTAGAGGAAAATGTGAAAGCCCCTTCCCCCCTACCTCTTCACACCTCAATTTAATTCACTTATGTGTGTGTATATGTGTGGTCAGTCACTCAGTTGTGTCCAACTCTGCAACCCCACAGACTGTAGCCCACCAAGCTCCTCTGTCCATGGAAATTTTCAGGCAAGAATACTGGAGCAGGTTGCTATTTCCTGCTTCAGAGGATCTTCCTGACAAAGGGATCAAACCTGTGTCATTTGTGTCTCTTGCACTGGCAGGCGGATTCTTTACCACTGTACCACCTGGGAACTGTGACTCACTTTTGTGCATATTTTTAAAAAGCCAGCTTTTCTAATAATACTTCTCTGATCCTGGTCATCTTGTCTCTCTAACTTTGTCTTTTCTTTGAAACTTCTTTTTATTTCTTAAGTTTTTTATGTTTATATTTTCATTCATTCAAAATTTTATTTTTAAAAATATTAAACATATATGAGATATTAGGCTTTACATAGAATCTGGTAATGAAGATAGTGGTTTAATGGCTTCTGTCATCATTTTGTTATATGAGTTTTTGACAATTAATGTAATACAGTATTATGAGTTTAATAGAAGTTTGCAAAATAAGTATCACAGAGATATCAATACTTAAAATGATGCAAAATATTGGTAGAGTAAGAGTTCTAGATTTCTACAAGATTTCTAGAGCCAGTGACTTTTAGACTTTTTGAATAAGCTTTCTTGAACTACTCAATAAGTCAATAGTAGAAGAAATAGTCCAAGACAGAGAAATATACTTATGTAAATGATAAATCCTAGAATTTAAGAAGAAGGAGACACACCACAAGTGGTACAAGCTACATGACAAGCCTCAAATGTTTGCATTTGGTAGCAGGAATTTCAGTGTTGTGTTAAAAGATGTTTACAAGAATCAGCCATGGTTCTTACTAACAGCAGCCAATTTCGGTTCATTAAAACAGGGAGGTATAAAGAACTCACCTGTTCATTAAAGCAGGTAAGTCCCCCTGGACTTGTGAGGAAATCTAGAGAACAGATCTCAGAATTCGAAAGGAGGGAGAAAGGACAAGATCCTATCAATGCTACTGCCTCTTGTGCTTTGAATGCTGCAGCTTGAACCACGATGCTGAACCTAAAGAAACTAGAGGTTTGTTCTTGCTGAAAGCACCTTATAACCACAGATCGTTTTTTATAAATTTTGCTCTTTGTATTACTGATTTTCAGTTCAATGTCTGGATTATATGCATCTCATGCTTCAACCCATGCCATATCCTTGCTGCTGAGGATGATGGGAAAGAAAATTTCTAGCTTTCCCAACTTCCTTAGAGAGAGTATGATAGTTAATTTTCTGTGTCAACCAGGTTTGGAAATGGCACCCTGATATTTGGTCAGACTCATTCTAGATGTTTCTGTGAAGGCATTTTTTTTTTAGATATGATTGACATTTAAATCATTAGTCTTAGAATGTAGCAACAATTTCATAATTGGGTTGGCCACATCTAATCAGTTCAAGACCTTCACAGAAAACAAAAATTGACCTTACCTGAAGGAGAAGAAAGTCTCCCTGGAGACAGCCTTTAGACTTGAACTATAATTCCTCCCAAAGTCACAAGCCTGTCAGCCTGCGACACATATTTGGGATTTGCCAGCCTACACAGTTGTGCATGTCAATTTGTTCAACTATATCAATCTCTCCCTCTTCTTAGGTAGAGAGCTAGATGATAGCAGATAGATAGATATCCATTTATATCTATCTACATAAACATATAGTTACATACCTATCTAATTATTATCTATCTTTCTATTTGGTGGCTTAGAGGGTAAAGAGTCCCTGCAGTGCAGGAGGCACAGGTTCAATCACTGCGTCGGGAAGATCCCCTGGAGAAGGAAATGGCAACCCACGTCAGTATTTTTGCCTGGAAAATCCCATGGGCGGAGGAGCATGGCAGGCTACAGTCCATGGGGTCACAAAGAGTCAGACACAACTGAGCCACTTCACTTTCTTTTCTTTCTTTCTATTTACATCCTATTGGTCTGCTTTTCTGGTAGATCCTAACACTTTGTATCATAGGCTTTGACTCACCAAGACTTATAAGGAAGGAAATCCCATAAACATAGTAAGTGTTTCAAAGGTTCAGTGGCCAAAAGTTGCACTGGTCAGCATAGAAGTGGTTATGTTGTGGTTAAAAAAAAAAGTTCTAATATCTGAGTGTTTTTAAAAGCATAGGGACACTTCTTGCTCTTGTGAAGGGTACTTGACAGGTGGCTGGGGGTATGACTGGGCTCTTCCACTGTCTTTTTTACTCTAAGAACCAGGTTAACAGAGCAACAGTGCAAACATTTTCTGGACATTACCAATCACTGTGGCAAAGGTAAGAGAGAATGTTGTAAAAACATATAGGTTCTTAAATCATTGTCCAACCAAATATTCTCCACATACCTTTGTTGACCAAAGTAAGTCATACAATCACATTTGAACTCACAGAGCCAGAACTTTCTTATCCTTTTCAGTGAGAGGAAATATGAGAAGACAATATTTCAATCTGACCCAAATGTACATGTTTTTAATGCAATAAGATAATTTTCAGAAATGTCACTCTGATATTTGAGGAAATAGAATTGTACAGATTTAGAGTTGGTGAGAGTGCATTCAGTTTAGAAGGCTATTGCAGTAATATAAATAAGACATGGCTAATGATACTTAATGTAATAGAGGTTATACAAAAAATAGGGGGAAAATGAAGAAATATTGAGAGTCATTGCTGCTGCTGCTGCTAAGTCACTTCAGTCGTGTCTGACTCTTAGCGACCCCATGGACTGCAGCCTACCAGGCTCCTCCATCCATGGGATTTTCCAGGCAAGAATCCTGGAGTGGGGTGCCATCACCTCCTCCATGAGAGTCATTAGAGGATGAGAATAAACAAGGCTTTCTAACTAATTGCTTGTGGATTATATATGTAAAGAAGTGGTCAATGATGACCACTTAATTGAGTAATTAAATGAGTTTGAGGTTGCTTTTATTAATATAGCATTATCTAGTGGAAGCTGATTAATATAAGTAGCTGCATTCTCTTAGACAAATTACATAAGAAAAGTAAAATATTTTGTTTGGCTGGTATTGAGTTAAATTTGAGTATGAGACACCTATAAAATATCCAAGAAGTTTTATGTAGTCAAGTCTGCCTTGAGCTGTAGATTTAAAAATATCAGAAAACATTTGATGGTTATTCATGGAAATTGTATAGATAAAGAAGAGAAGAAGGCTGAAGACAGAAATTGATATTTAAGGGTCCCAAATCAGAAGATAAGCAGATATAAAGTGAAATACTTGCAAGAAAAAAAATAAAACAATAACCAAGAGGAAATTGATAGATTTAGAAAACAAATCAAAGTGGAATGGAGTCAGCTTTAAGCCAAGGGAAGAGAGAACATATTTCAAAAAGTGAGGGAGAAAAAATTTTGTTAGTAAGATGAAAAAGAGCTGAAAAAGATTATTTAATTACAGTCTTAGGGCAATTCTTAAAATACACCTATAGTGTGGTCCTGACTACTGACTAGGGTTTCACATTATGCCAGAATGTTGTTAGTGGAATCATCCTGATTGGCCACAAATCTGATTCTTAAACTTAACTGTTATTATAAAAATAGTGTGTGCCTTTGATGTACATGGCTAGACCTTTGGGTATGTTTTGACATGCCATAGAGAAAAAAACTATCAGCCCTTGAGAAGGACAAGAGTGACAAATTGATGGAGATAGGTCGGTTCAGTTCAGTTCAATCACTCAGTCATGTCCAACGCTTTGCGACCCCATGGACTGCAGCACACCAGGGTTCCCTATCCATCATCAACTCCCAGAGCTTGCTCAAACTCATGTCCATTGAGTCAATGATGACATCCAACCATCATATCCTGTCATCCTCTTCTCCTGCCTTCAATCTTTCCCAGCATCAGGATCTTTTTCCATGCATCAGCACTTCAAAACAGGTGGCAAAAAAAAAAAAAAAAACAAAAAACAGGTGGCCAGAGTATTGGAACTTCATCTTCAGCATCAGCCCTTCCAATGAATATTCACAGGTTGATTTTCTTTAGGATTGACTGGTTTGATCTTGCAGTCCAAGGGGCCCTCAAGTGTCTTCTCCAACACCACAGTTCAAAAGCATCAATTCTTCAGTGCTCAGCTTTCTTTGTGGCCCAACTCTCACATCAATACATGACTACTAGAAAAACCATAGCTTTGACTAGACAGACCTTTGTTGGGATAGTAATGTCTCTGCTTTTTAATATGCTGTCTGGGTTGGTCATATCTTTTCTTCCAAGAAGCAAGTGTCTTTTAATTTCATGGCTGCAGTCACCACCTGCAGTGATTTCGGGGCCCAAGAAAATAAAGCCTGTCACTATTTCCATTTTTTCCCCATCTATTTGCTGTGAAGTGCTGGGTTGGATGAAGCACTAGCTGGAATCAAGATTGCCGGGAGAAATATCAATTACCTCAGATATGCAGATGACACCACCCTTATAGCAGAAAGTGAAGAAGAACTAAAGAACCTCTTGAAGAAGGTGAAATAGGAGAGTGAAAAAGTTGGCTTAAAGCCCAACATTCAGAAAACTAAGATCATGGTATCTGGTCCAATCACTTTGTGACAAATAGATGGGGAAACAGTGGAAACAGTGGATGACTTTATTTTTGGGGGGCTCCAAAATCACTGTAGATGGTGATTGCAGCCATGAAATTAAAATACGCTTACTCCTTGGAAGGAAAGTTATGACCAACCTAGACAGCTTATTAAAAAGCAAAGGCATTTCTTTCCCAACAAAGGCCCATCTAGTCAAGGCTATGGTTTTTCCAGTAGTCATATAATGAGTGTGAGAGTTGAACTATAAAGAAATCTGAGTGCAAAATAATTGATGCTTTTGAACTGTGGTGTTGGAGAAGACTCTTGAGAGTCCCTTGGACTGCAAGGAGATCCAACCAGTCCATCCTAAAGGAGATCAGTCCTGGGTGTTCATTGGAAGGACTGATGTTGAAGCTGAAACTCCAATACGTTGGCCACTTGATGCAAAGAGCTGACTCATTTGAAAAGACCCTGATGCTGGGAAAGATTGAAGGTGGGAGGAAAGGGGACGACAGATGAGATGGTTAGATGGCATCACTGACTCAATGGACATGAGTTTGGGTAAACTCTGGGAGTTGGTGATGGACAGGGAGGCCTGGCGTGCTATGGTCCATGGGATCGCAAATAGTTGAACACAACTGAGCGACTGAACTGAACTGATGGGACCAGATGCCATGATCTTTGTTTTTGGATGTTGAGTTATAAGCCATTTTCTTCACTCTCCTCTTTTTCATCCTCATTAAGAGGCTCTTTAGTTCTTCTTTACTTTCTGTCATTAGAGTGGTGTCATCATGTCTGAGGTTACTGATATTTGTCCCAGCAATCTGATTTCAGCTTGTTCTTCATCCAGCTGTGTATTTTGCACGATGTGCTCTGCATACAAGTTAAATAAGCAGGCAGACAATATGCAGCCTTGACATACTCCTTTTCCAATTTGGGACCAGTCTATTGTTCCATTTCTGGTTTTAACTGTTGCTTCTTGACCTGCATACAGATTTCTCAGGAGGAAGGTAAGGTGGTCTGATATTCCCATTTCTTTAGGCTTCCCTAGTTGCTCAGATGGTAAAATATCTGCCTGCAATGTGGGAGACCTGGCTTCGATCCCTGGCTCAGGAAGATCCTCTGGAGAAGGAAATGGTAACCCACCCTGGTACTCTTGCCTGGAAAATCCCATTAAAGGAAAAATCTGTAGGTTAGAGTCTATGGGGTCGCAAAGAGGCAGGCACAACTGAGAGACTTCACTTTTGAATTTTTCACAGTTTGTTGTGATCCACACAGTCAAAGGCTTTGGCACAATCAATAAAGCAGAAGTAGATGTTTTTTCTGGAATTGTCTTGCTTTTTGTATGATCCAACAGATATTGGCAATTTGATCTCTGGTTCCTCTGCCTTTTCTAAATCCAGCCTGAACATCTGGAAGTTCTCGGTTCATGTACTACTGAAGCCTTGTTTAGAGAATTTTGAACATTACTTTGCTGGCATGTGAGATGAGTGCAATTGTGCGGTAGTTTGAATTTTCTTTGGCATTGCCTTTCTTTGGGATTGGAATGAAAACTGACCTTTTCCAGTCCTGTGGCCACTGCTGAGTTTTCCAAATTTGCTGGCTTATTGAGTGCAGCACTTTCATATCATTATCTTTTAGGATTGAAATAGCTCAACTGGAATTCTATCACCTCCACTAGCTTTGTTCATAGAGATGCTTCCTAAGGCTCACTTGATTTTGCACTCCAGGATGTCTGGCTCTAGGTGTGTGATCACAGCATCATGAATATCTGGGTCATTAATACTTTTTTTTTTTTGTATAGTTCTTCTATGTATTCTTGCCATCTCATCTTAATATCTTCTGCTTCCTTTAGGTCCATAATATTTCTGTCTTTTATTGTGCCCATACTTGCATGAAATCTTCCCTTTGTATCTCTAATTTTCTTGAAGAGAACTCTAGTCTTTCGCATTCTATTGTTTTCCTCTATTTCTTTGCATTGTTCACATAAGAAGACTTTCTTATCTCTCCTTGATATTCTTTGGAACTCTGCCTTCAGATGAGTGTATATTTCCTTTTCTCCTTTGCCTTTCACTTCTCTTCTTTTCTCAGTTTTTGTAAGGCCTCCTCAGGCAACCATTTTGCCTTTTGCATTTCTTTTTCTTGGTGAAGGTTTTAATCACCACCTCCTGTATAATGTCACGAACCTCCGTCCATAGTTCTTCAGACACTCTATCAGATCTAATCCCTGGAATCAATTTGTCCCTTCCACTGTATAATTGTAAGGGATTTGATTTACATCATATCTGAATGGTCTAATGGTTTTCCCTACTTTCATCAATTTAAGTCTGAATTTTGCCATAAGGATTTCACGATCTGAGTCACAGTCAGCTCTCAGTCTTGTTTTTTGCTGACACTATAAAGCTTCTCCATCTTCACCTGCAAAGAATATAATCAATCTGATTTTGCCATTGACCATCTGGTGATGTCCATGTGTAGAGTTGTTTCCTGTGTTGTTAGAAGTGGGTGTTTGCTATGACCAGTGCCTTCTCATGGCAAATGTGTTAGCCTTTGCCCTGCTTCATTTTGTACTCCAAGGCCAAACTTGCCTGTTATCCCAGGTATCTCTTGACTTTCTACTTTTACATTCCAGACCCCTATGATGAAAAGGACACCTTTTTTGGGTGCTATTTCTAGAAGGTCTTGTAGGTCTTAATAGAAACTTTCAACATCAGCTACTTTGTCTTTAGTGTTTGGGGTATATACTTGGGATTGCTGCTGCTGCTGCTAAGTCGCTTCACTCATGTTCAACTCTGTGTGACCCCATAGACGGCAGCCCACCAGGCTCCTCCATCCACAGAATTCTCTAGGCAAGAATACTTGAGTGGGTTGCAATGCTGTGATATTAAATGGTTTACCTTAGAAGCAAACTGAGATCCTGAGAACTGAGATATGTGTGCATGTTTGTGTAAAAATTTATACCCATGAACATATTTTGTAACATTCACAGAACAGAAATTTTTTACATAGTTATATATCTAGTTTGGTGAATATAGAAAGAAGGTAAATTTTAACGTGTTCTAGGTTAAACAACCATGTGAAAGTGAAGACATTATTTATTATATACAGAGGTATCTGAATATAAAAATATGAAATCAGCTTCTATTTAAAAAATATATTTTCATGCCCAACCATGAAGTGAATTCATATATGACACAGAAGATTTGTTCCCAAGGCACACAAAAATATGGCATTATATAAAACTAGTGTTTATATCAAATTAAAGCATACATTTAATTTTTGACTCCATAAGACATTAAGTAGCATCCAAGTATTTTTTAGCCCATGTATGCCACACTAAATTAATATTTCCATTAAATGTAATGTAATATGTGAATCAGAGTGCTAGCCACTTAGAAACATAAATGTTGTAGTAAACTTATGCAATATGATATCAAAATTGTTTTAGTTTACTGGATTTTCTGTCATTCATATAGTATAAAGTGATTTCTATTAGATCAGTCATCAGAAGAAAGCAAGGGTTATTTTATAGAGGGCTTTCCACTGACATATGTTCACTTTCCTATATACACTAATGCAGAAATAACTCCTATATTCTAGTTGATTTCTGTTGTTTTAAAGACTTTAAAGGAACAAATCAATTTCTGCAATGATAGCGAAAAGAGAAATAAAGAGTAAAGTGTATTTATGTGGAAAAAAGCAAAACAAAACAAAACAAAACCCTAAAATTGCTTTCATTGTTTTTGTGTCAATACCAAATTAAAGGAATGAACTTGCAGTATATGTGGAAAATATTTCTTTTTAGTGCTTCTTGCTATACTTGATAAAATATGAGAAGAAATAAAAAAGAATCAGGAGAACTGCATAATAATGCTAATACCTTGTTCTGTGACCTTGGGCAAGCAACTTGACCTCCTGGTGACTCAGCTTTTTCATCTGTAAAACTGAATGGTAATTAATTACCTCATTTATTCTGTGCTCAATAGTTTGCCATTTATATAAGCCTTGTTCAGCATCAAGGACATTTCTTTAAGGCGTCCTTCTTTTCACAACTCAATGTATATTTTCCACATTTTAAATAATGATTAATGTGATTACTATAACAAAACAGGGCAGCGGAAGGATAAGTCATCTACTGCTGCCCAATAGCTGATAGTCAAGCTGTAATAAACATGCTTTATGTGTTTTCCTGTGTGTGTAAGGTTGTAGACGAAAAGCATAGAATAGAACAAACTACATCTAATTAAATATCACTTATAAATTATTTATAGTGATTTATGCATTTTAATTCAGCTCCTAAAATATGAATAAACTCTCTCAAATCAAAATCAAAACCATTAATGATGGGAAACACCATCTGTTGTACATACCCATTTTACCAATTGTTTTTTCAGTGTTTATTCATGAGGTCAACTACTTACCTCACTCTTACACTTTGGAAAAATGCAAACAGATGTTCCATTTTTCTCTTGATATCATCAGTTCTGATTAATGATGGTAAAGTTCAAGTTGGTGAATTTTCCTTGGCCTGCTTTCTATCTTTCAAATAACTTTAAGTCTTGCTAGCTTCTTGACACCACTTTTATCATTCAGTAAACACATTGATTACTTGACAAAGAAGATTTCAGCTAAATTGAACATTTTTGAGATCGATTTGAACACTGTCTCACTATTAGAAGAGCTAATACAATTTTAAGCATATTTATTTTGCTCACATCAGGTATACTAGCCTACAAATGCACTTTAAAGCTAGAGAATGAAAGTCTTCAATGATTCTTAGAACCCCAAATCTACAATTATAATTAACATCCATGATGATTAACTCTAGAATTGTGTACAAGTTATTGAGGAATGTATTGCTTAGATTTAATGCATAATTAAGAGCTTTGATAATTGTGGTTACTGATTTGTATATCTAAGTGACATAGTGAAGTGCTTAAATAACAAAATAATTTAAAAGGAGAAGTTGAAAATTAACATGCAGGAAAGGAAATATTTCAAGTCATGGAAGCTTAGTCCATCCTCAATCAAATATAAGCCATGAAACTTTCTTGTTAGACTAATAAAGTACCACCATGATACACACTACCAGTTGTTTAAAGTAATTAACATATGTGTGTATTTTTATAACAAAACTACACAAATAAAATAATGCTATTGCTTTAGTGTACTTCATAAGGTGTCAAAAGCTACCCTATTAGTAGCCTTCTAAACAGAACCTGAATACATGCATAGTAAACATGTACCCATTGTTCTAGCTTACTATACGTGACAGTGTTGCCAAGCAGCTCATAACAACATATCATCATTCTCTTTTCTCCAGGCTCCAGTAACATTTTTCTTGTTGTCTTTAATGCCTTTATCTAGTGTTCATTTCCAGCTTGTAGAATTGGTCCCACTGAGGCCGTTGAAACTTCTGCCATCTGTTCCAAATCAAAAGCAGTGCCCTATGTTGACAATGTTAGGCAAGAACGCTTCTTTCAGGTACTAGATTCTGCTTTGGTTTTTGTATTTCTTCATAGCAAACTAACTAACCTAAGTGCTTAAAATAGCAACTTAAAAAATTACATCTTATGTTTTTCTAGACCAGGCATTTGGGTAAAGCTTGGCTAGTTAGTTCTCGTGTGATGTCACATAAGAAAACTTTGTGGTATTAACTTGGCAGATAGGCCCAATTGGAAGGTGCACAGTGTCTTTACACATGTGTTCTGTGGCTGGAAGGCTGAACTCATCTGGGATTGACAGAGGCACCTATATGATTTTGGTGGACACAAGGAAGTTGGTTTCTTACATGAAAGCTCTTAAACTAAGAGCCTGTGGCTATTCCCTGTGGCTATAGATATAGCAGCAGTCAACTCTGTCTTGGTAAGGAGATATTTAACTAATCTAAATGGATTTGGAAGAGAGATGCAATGAAATGGACTTATTTGAAATTGTAGTCAGTAGTTTAGGGAATAAAATAGAAAATTAAATAAATAAACATCTGTCATATTTGGGAGAATTTCAAAGAAATGATAGTGCTGAACCAAGAGTAATAATAATTATTAACAAATAATTTCTCTTAGAGGTACTACATAACAATAAAAATTTATTTTTAAAAAGTTGGTTCTGCCTCAACGTCAGGAGAAGTTAAATTTGATTCCTAATATACTAAACAGGATTCCAATGGAATAAATGGCACACTTTCATTAGGATGATCCAAGAAATTTTTAATAAAGGGACTGTTTTCAAAGATGTGTGTGAGGGATTGGGAAATTATGAGGGGTAATGAAATAGCTTAGGAATAGTAAGAGCGAAGATGCAATTACTTTAAACCCTTGAAATGACAAGGAGAGGGAATGGGTACAAGAACCTGAAAACTGTAGACAGAGACACCATGAATAGGATTGTTCACTGTATTTGAAGAATACAGTCAGCCCAAGTTCCTCACCTGGCGAGAACCATGGAAGTATTAAATACAACCTCATCCCGCTCTGATTTCCTCCTCAGTTTCTCCATTTACCAATGCAACTGAAAGCCAAAATACAATGATACAACTGATGGTCTTATCATGAAAAAAAAAAAAAAAAAGAAACTAAACAAATACCAATCAAGGGGCCTTCTATGAAATACCTGAATAAGACTTTCTCCAGATGTCAAAGCCATGAAAAACAAAGAAAGGTACGGAAGTATTACAATCAAGTGTAGCCTAAGAAGGCATGGTCTCTAAATGTAATGTAGTATTCTATTTATTTTTCATTTTAATTGGAGTATAATTGATTTACAACGTTGTGTTAGTTTCACAACTACAGCAAAGTGAACCAGTTATTCAAATACATTTATGCAGTCTTTTTTATTCTTCTCCCATATAGGTCATTAGAGAGTATTGAGTAGAATTCCCTGTGCTACACAATAGGTCCTTATTAGTTATCTATTTTAAATATAGTAGTGTGATTATGTCAATCCCAATTTCTCTTATCCCTCCCCAACTCTTTCTCCTTGGTAAACATGTTTATATTCTAAACCTATGACTCTTTTTCCGCTTTGTAAATAAGTACATTTGTACCACTTTTAATAGATTCTACATATAAGAGGTATCATGATATTTGTCTTCCTCTTTCTGACTTACATAATTTAATATGACAATTTTTAGGTCTACCCATATTCCTGAAAACGACATTATTTCATTCTTTTTTAATGGCTGAGTAACACTCAATTGTATATATGTACCATGTCTTCATTATTCATTCCTTCTTTGATGGTCATTTAGGTAGCTTCCATATCCTGGCTATCATAAATACTGCTTCAATGAACACTGAGGTACATGTATCTTTTTGAATTTTAGATGTATCCATCTATATGCCCCAGAAGTGGGACTGCTGGATCATATGGTATATCTAACTTTAGTCTTTTAAGGAGTCTCCATACTGTTCTCCATAGTCTCCATACCAACTTACATTCCTATCAGCAGGGTAGGAATGTTCCCTTTTCTTCACACCATCTCCAGCATTTATTGTTTGCAGATTTTTTGATGATGGCTCTTCTGACCAGTGTGAGGTGATACTTCATTTTGGTTTGCATTTCTGTAATACCTAGTGATGCTGAGCGTCTTTTCATGCACCTCCTGGCCATCTCTAGGTCTTTTTTGGAGAAATGTCTAATTTGATCTTCTACTCATTTGTTTTTTTTTTTTTTTAATTTTATTTTATTTTTAAACTTTACATAACTGTATTAGTTTTGCCAAATATCAAAATTCATTTGTTTTTTAATTGGGATGTTTGCATGTTTGATATTTACCTATAGAGCACTTTGTATATTTTTAGATTAATCCTTTGTTGGTTGCTTCCTTTGCAAACATTCTCTCGTTCTGTGGATTGTTTTATTTATGGTCTCATTTGCTGTGCTTAAAAATTAAATTTTAAGTTTAGCTAGGTCTCATTTATTTTATTTTATTTTTTATTTTCATCACTCTAGGAGGTGGATCAAAAAAGAGCTTGCTGCAATTTATGTCAGAGAGTGTTCTGACTATGTTTTTCTCTAAGAGTTTTACATTTAAGATTTAGGCCTTAATCCATTTTTGCTTTATTTTTGTGTATGGTGTTAGAGAATATTTTAATTTGATTATTTTACATGTAGCTGCACAATTTTTCCAGCACCTCTTATTAAAAAGCTTGTCCTTTCTCCATTGCATATTCTTGCCACCTTTGTTTTAGATTAGGTGACCATAGCTATTCGAGTTTATCTCTGGACTTTCTCTCTTGTTCCATTGATCTATCAACATATTTCTGTATTTGTTCCAGTAACACTCTGTTTCAATTACTCTAGCTTTGTAGTATAGTCTGAGGTCAGGGGGCCTCATTTCTCCAGCTGTTTTCCTTTCTCAAGATTACTTTGGCTATTCAAGGTCTTTTATATTTCCATACAAATTATAAACATTTTTGTTCTAATTCTGTAAAATATGCCTCAGTAATTTGATAGGAATTGCACTGAATCTGCAGATTGCTTTGAGTAGTATATTCATTTTGAAAATACTGATTCTTCCAATCCAAGAACATAATATATCTCTCCATTTGTTTGTGTCATTTTGATTACTTTCATCACTATCTTACAGTTTTCTGAGTACATGTTTTTTGCTTCCTTAGATAGGTTTATTCCTAGGTATTGTAATTTCTGATGTGATGGTAAACATAATAGTTTCCCTAATTTCTCTTTCTGATTTCATTGTTACTGCTGCTGCTGCTGCTAAGTCGCTTCAGTCATGTCCGACTCTGTGTGACCCCATAGACGGCAGCCCACTAGGCTCCTCTTTCCCTGGGATTCTCCAGGCAAGAACACTGGAGTGGGTTGCCATTTCCTTCTCCAATGCATGAAAGTGAAAAGTGAAAATGAAGTCGCTCAGTTGTGTCCGACTCTTAGCAACCTCATAGACTGCGGCCTACCAGGCTCCTCCATCCATGGGATTTTCCAGGCAAGAGTACTGGAGTGGGGTGCTATTGCCTTCTCCGGATTTTGTTGTTAGTGTATAAGAATACAAGAGATTTCAATGTATTAATTTTATATCCCACAACTTTACCAAATACAATGATGAGCTCTAGTAGTTTTCCAATACTTTGATCACTTGATGTAAAGAGCTGACTCACTGGAAAAGACCTTGATGCTGGGAAAGCTGGAAGGCAAAAGTAGAAGGGAGTGACAGAGGATGAGATGGTTAGATATCCTCAATAACTCAATGGACATGAGTTTGAGCAAATTCTGAGAGATAGTGAAGGACAGATGAGCCTAGTGTGCTGCAATCCATGGGGTCACAAAGAGTCAGGCATGACTTAACAACTGAACAGCAACAAGTGGTTTTCTGGTAGCATCTTTAGGATTTTTTATGTGTAATATTATGTCATCTGCAGACAATGACATTATTCTTACTTCTTTTTTTTTCCAATTTTGATTCATTTTCTTTCTTTCTTTTTTTTACTTCATTTATTGTCATGGCTATGACTTCCATAACTATATTGAATAAAAGCGGTGAGTGGATATCCTTCTATTGTTCCTGATCTTAGAGGTAATGCTTTCAATATTTCACTGTTGAGAATGATGTTTGCTATGGGTTTGTCATGTATGGTCTTTATTATGTTGATGTAGCTTCCCTCTGTGCCCACTTTCTAGATAGTTTTTTTTTGTTTTTACATCAATGGGTGTTGAGTTTTTTCAAAAGCTTTCTCTGCCTCTGTTGAGATGATCAGTTGGTTTTTATTCTTGACTTTATTAATGTGATATATCACATTGTTTGATTTGTGTATATTGAAGAATTCTTGCATCCTTAAGATAGACCCCATTTGATTATGGTGTCAGATCAGATCAGATTAGTTACTCAGTCGTGTCTGACTCTTTGCGACCCCATGAATTGCAGCACACCAGGCCTCCCTGTCCATCACCAACTCCTGGAGTTCACTCAGACTCACGTCCATTGAGTCAGTGATGCCATCCAGCCATCTCATCCTCTCTCGTCCCCTTCTCCTTTTGCCCCCAATCCCTCCCAGCATCAGAGTCTTTTCCAATGAGTCAACTCTTCGCATGAGGTGGCCAAAGTACTGGAGTTTCAGCTTTAGCATCGTTCCTTCCAAAGAAATTCCAGGGCTGATCTCCTTCAGAATGGACTGGTTGGATCTCCTTGCAGTCCAAGGGACTCTCAAGAGTCTTCTCCAACACCACACTTCAAAAGCATCAATTCTTTGGCACTCAGCCTTCTTCACAGTCCAACTCTCACATCCATACATGACCACGGAAAAACCATAGCCTTGACTAGACGAACCTTTGTTGGCAAAGTAATGTCTCTGCTTTTGAATATGCTATCTAGGTTGGTCATAACTTTCATTCCAAGGAGTAAGCGTCTTTTAATTTCATGGCTGTAGACACCATCCACAGTGATTTTGGAGCCCAGAAAAATAAAGTCTGACACTGTTTCCACTCTTTCCCCATCGATTTCCCATGAAGTGATGGGACCAGATGCCATGATCTTTGTTTTCTGAATGTTGAGCTTTAAGCCAACTTTTTCACTCTCCACTTTCACTTTCATCAAGAGGCTTTTGAGTTCCTCTTCGCTTTCTGCCATAAGGGTGGTGTCATCTGCATATCTGAGGTTATTGATTTCTCTGTATGATCCTTTTAATGTGTTGTTTGATTTGGTTCACTAGTATTTTGTTGAGGATCTTTGTATCTATGTTCTTTTCTTTTCTTTTATTCTTTCTTTCTTTTTTGGTATATAATTTTGTTTATTTCCTCTGCTCTTTATTATTTCCTTCCTTTTTTAACTTTGTTCTTTGTCTAATTCCTCTACATGGCAGATCAGGTTGTTTGAGATTTTTTTCTGTTTTTCTTGCTTTTTTATGAAACCCTATATTGCTATAAATTTTCCTTTTTTAGCTTTTGCAATATGACACAGATTTTGTAAAATGTGTTTCCATTTTCTATCATAGTATTTCATGATTTCTTCATTCACCCATTTTTTTAGTAGCACTGTTGTTTAGTTTCCATGTGTTTATGCTTTTCTCATTTTTCATTATGCAATTGGTTTCTAGTTTCATACTATTGTGTTTGAAAAAAATGCTTGCCATAAATCCTCTTAAATTTGTTGAGACTTGTTCTGTGGCCCATTATATGGCCTATCCTGTAGAATATTCCATATGAACTTGAAAAGAATGTATATTGGGCTATTTTGGGATAGAATATCTTATAGATATTTATTAAGTTCAGCTGGAATATATTGTCATTTAAGATGACTGTTGCCTTATTGGCCTTCATTTTGGATTATCTGTCCATTGATAAAACTGGAATGTTAAAGTTGACTACTATTATTGTAAATTTCTCCCTTTACGTCTGTTAGTATTTTCTTTATATATTCAGGTGCTTCTATATTGGGTGCAAGCATATGATGACTCTAATATCCTCCTCATTTATTGATCTTTTATCATTATATAATCCCTTTCTTTTGTATGCCAGGAGTATTGTTATCCAGAAAAAGTCATTTCTGCTTGTATGAACTACCTTTTAGTATCATCTAACTTTCAGTCTGTGTGGATCTTAGCTCTGAAATGCGTATCTTATAAGCATCATATGGATTGGTCTTATTTTTATATCCAGTGAGCTCCCTATGCCTCTTTTGACTGAAGCATTTCATCCTTTGATATTTAAAGTATTTATTAGTGTGTGTACTTTGTCACTTAATCATGTCCAACTCTTTGTGATCCCATGGACTGTAGCCTGCCAGACTCCTCTGTCCATGGGAATTTTCCAGGCAAGAATACTGGAATGGGTTGTCATGCACTCCTCCAGGGAAATTTCTCAATCCAGGGATCAAACCCAGATCTCCCACATTACAGGTGGATTCTTTACAATCTGAGTCACCAGGGAAGTACATACTTACTGGGGGCTTCCCGGGTAGCTCAGTTGGTAAAGAATTTGTCTACGATGCAAGAGAATCCATTTCAATTCCCGGGTAGGGAAGTTCCCTTAGAAAATGGACAGGCTACCTATTCTAGAATTGTTGGACTTCCTTCATGGCTCATATGGTAAAGAAACCACCTGCAATGCAGGAGACCTGGGTTTGATCCCTGAGTTGGGAAGATCCCCTGTTCCCTGAAGGAGGGTGTGGCAACCCACTCCAGTATTCTTGCCTGGAGAATCCCCATGGACAGAGGAGTCTGGCAGTCTACAGTCCATGGGGTTGCAAAGAATTGGGCATGACTGAGTGACTAAGTGAACACACATGTACTAATTGCCAGTTTATTTCTTGTTTTCCAGATGTCTTTGTTATTCATTCCCTTATCTTTTTGTTTCTTCTCTTGTAGTTATATAATTTTCTTTATTACTATGTTTCTGTTCCCTTCTTTCTAGTTTTTGCATAGCTATTGTGTGTTTTGACCTTTGGCTACCATGATATTCATATTTGTTGACTTATAACTCCATCTCCTTGTTTTAAACTGATAACCATTTAAGTTCAAACACATTCTAAACATTTATTTAACATCCTTCTGCCACAATTGATGTTTTTGATGTCATCTTTGACAAATTCTTGTTTATCTATCTCTCCACTATTTGTTTTAGTTATAGTTGCTTTTACACTTTTTTGTCTTTTGATCTTTGTATTAGCTTATTTAAATAGTTAACCTTCAGCCCTTAATATATGTTTGCCTCTCTCAGTGGTATTTTTCTTTCCCACGCAAAGGTTCTTACTTCTTGTTATTGTCTTTTCTTTTTCACTTAGAGACGACCCTTAATATTTATTTTAGGGCAACTTTAGTATCGATGATCTCTTTAAGTTTTTGCTTGTCTTTATCTTTCTTTGCTTGTTCTTTATCTCTTCTTCAATTCTAATTGGTATTCTTGCTGGACAATATATCCCAGATTGCATATTTTCTCCTTATCACACTTTGAATATACAATGCCTGTCCCTGTGGCCCTGCAAAATTTATGCACAAAAATCAGCTCATAACCCTATGAGATTTCTCTTGTACATGACTCTGCTTTTCTCTTTGTGCCTTTAAAATATTCTCTTTAACTTTTGCCATTTTAATTCTGCTAGGTCTTGGCGTGAGTCTGTATAAGTTTATCTTGTTTGGTACTCTGTATACTTCCTGTAACCATATATCTTTTTCCTTCTCTAGTTTTGGGAAGATTTCAGACATCATTTCCTCAAATATGTTTTTATTCCCTTTTCTACCTTTTCTCCTTCTAGGTCCCCTATACTGTGAATGTTAGTATACTTTATGTTATCCTAGACATCTCTTGAACTGTTCTCATTTTTAATTAATTCTTTTTGCTGTTCCAATTGGATGATTTCCATTATTCTATCTTCCAGATCTCTTTACCTTCTTACTATTCATTTCTTATAGTATTTTTTTTTGTTTCAATTATTGTATTCTATTCTGACTGGTTCCTTTTAAAAATTTTTTCTAGTTCTTTGTTAAAATTCCCAGTATGTTCATCTTGTCTTCTCCTCATTCATTTAGCATTCTTATTACTAATGATTCAGATCTTTGATTTCATAAAATATTTATTCCTGTTTATTTTTTTTTTCAGGCTTTCTTTTCTGGTTCTTTCAGTTTAGACCAGTTGCTCTGCCTTCTAATTTTCCTTAATTTTCTCTGTCTCTATGTATTGAGATAAAATAGTTATCTATTGCCATCTTAAAAGAGTATGTGGGAGCATGCTTATACTATCTATATGTGCCCAGTGCCTTTGGTAGGAGAGCTGGATTTGACATGAACACAAGTCATGTCTTTCCGTCAGGTGTGCTGGCAAGTACTGACTTGATAGGGAGAGGAGCTAAAGATGGAGAGGTTGGGGATGGAGTCAGTATGTGGCAAGGCCTCCCCTTTGCTCAGTGATATTATGCACTATTAGGATGTGGTCTTATCTCAAGTTGCTAGTACAGATTCCCTGAGGGGTCAGGGGTGAAACAGGGGTGAACTGTCTCTGATCATTTTAAGTGTGTGCTCTTCCCTCTCCCAGCACCAGGACTCTTGCCCAGAGGGGAGGAGTTCTGGAGCATGAGGGGCCTATGCAGGCTCTTTTCTAGTAATGCCGCTTCAGCTGTGGTGGTCCTGGCTGCCTCTGATGCACCACCCATGAAAGTGCCAGCAATGGCTGCCCCTGCCGCATTCAGACTTAACTTTGGGTCTGAGTTTAACTTATCCCTCACAGCTGATCACTCCCATAGCTTATGCTACCACCACCCTGATGTAGAGTTATGCTGCAGGGTAGGTGGGGCCCAACTAAGCTCTCAGTGTTGGTGCTACTTCCAACATGCTGCCTGAGTAAGCACCAGCAATGGCCAGACCCACCATTCTCAGATGATTCCCCAGGTATAAGTCAACCCTGTTGACCACAACTAAGCTCTCTCCCCAGTTATGGCAGCCCTTGCTTTAGTGCAGAGCTCTGAGGTGACAGAAGCAGGCCTGGCGTGTTTGCTCTCCTCAGGCTGGGGTATGCTGTTGGGGGAAGTCAGGTAGCCACTGGAGCATTCCTCTGTCCACTCTCTGTCCAGATTTGGGAGCAAGCCAGAATTCATGCTCCTCATGAACAGAGTCCAGGTTTCACACAGCCCTCCAGTTAGTCTCAGATGCTCTCTGACCAGTCAAGGGAGCTAGTCTTCCCTGTTTTGGACCTCCAGACTGGGATGCCCAATATGTAGCTAGACTAGCTCACCCCACTGGGTGGATCTCTGCCCATGCGATCTCCCTTTTCCACTGAGTCCCCAACTCAAGGCCACAGGTCCCGACCTGCTCACTTCTCTTCCCTTTACCCAACTCCATGAAGGTTTTTCTTATAGTTTTAGAGTACAGAAGTCTATCTGCCAGTTTCTAGTTAGTTTTCGGTGAGAATTGTTCCACTTGTAGATGAATTATTGATATGTTCCATGGGAGAGGTGAGTTCCGCATCCTCCGACTCCACCATCTTGATTGATCTCCCATAATGATGTACAATTTGTAAAAAAAGAAAAAAGAAAAAAAACACCACAAGAACAAAGTCACCAGTTTTAGCAGCATTTACAAATATTTATATTTTGGCGGCACTGTACAATTCTCTTGATATTAATTTGCATTGGCAATGTGCATCACTCTATGTTTATAGATTTGTTAATACAATGACTAACTCCACTTTGCAAGTTAATTCCTGGGGAAGTTGACAGACATCAGATAAATTAAACAGCACTACAGACAAAGCTTAAATAAATAAATACTACACTCTGTTAAGATATGACTGCAATGATTATTCCAATAATATTATGTAAAGTCAGTTGTCATCTCTCTGAATCTTAAAGTAACTATAAGAGCTATGGAAAGAATACATTTCAGAGACAGAGAAAAAAGGGGCCTTGTATTTTAACATATTAACTCTCAAAACAATGTGTTACCTATGTATTTTATTGTGACACTGATTGTTAGAGTTCTCTTGCTGGTATTCTGACATTAGAATTGTTTAACAAGTATCCTGGGAATTAAAGGATATTCCTCAGTACTCACACACAGCCTTCTCTGCTGCATACATAGCAGTGTTTCTGCATCTCCCAGACTGATCCAACATTAACTAAATTGGATGTCAATTGTGTCAACATGCTCTAACTGCCAGTGACATTGTCATGTGGGCTCCTGAGATGAAACACAAAACACCATGCAAGAAACAGAATACAGGATTTAAAAAAGCAGGTGGACTGCAAAGGATTTGTCTTTTATTTTTGGATTTATTATATTCTGATACGTTAGTGCTTTATTTAAACAGCTGCTCTAAGCTTTCTGTAAAACATGGAATTAGAGACAGTCCTTCATTCATAGACTCACAGAGACCAAAGAGCAGTGCAATTAAAACTGTGGCTGAAAACTTGCAGTCTTGACCTTTCCTTAGACCCTGTATAACATAACATATACCTACATATATAACATAATATATACCTACATAATAGCTACCTACCTCTTAACGGCACGTAACTAAATTTTAAGAGGTATTATCATAGAAGTTATTTTCCTTTATTTGCCATTTCCTAAAGAGTGTTAACATTTAAAACATAGTGATGGGTATAACTATACATTTATTTTTATAATTAAAATCAAGTTTGTTTATAAAACAAATTTAATGTAGCCATGTTAGAAGCATAAAATAAACTGCCAAAGCTTACTGATATCCTGTGATAGAAATGCTATGTCCTTATTAAAATGGCTAGCGTTGTCATCTAGACTAGATTTCATTCTGCTATTCCTGAACAATTTAATAATGACAAATGAAGAAACTCATCAATTTTAATCCATTCTTCAAGACCCAGTTGAACTTATACTCACTTTGGTAAGCTCCTCTGGAGTTTGTAATATTGTTATATTTATAAATTTGTTAACAATTCTGGCCTATGCCATGAAATTAGCATTACTAACTTATGTTTTTCCTGTTAGATTGTGTGCTCTCTCTTTTTTTGTTTATTGCTTTTTATTGAAGTATAGTTGATTTACAATGTTGAATTAATATGTGGTATACAAGAAAGTCACCCAGTTTTTATATATATATATATATATATATACACTTATAAGTATATACTTATATACATATATATACTTACATATACTTATATATATACATAAAGTATATATGTGTGTGTATGTGTGTGTATATATATATATATATATATATATATATACACTTTTCCATTATGGTTTATCATAGGATATTAATTATAGTTCCCTGTGTTACACAGGAGGGTGTTGTTGTTTATCCATATATGTATAGTTAGTATGTTGCTGCTACTGCCGCTAAGGCGCTTCAGTCGTGTCTGACTCTATGCGACCCCATAAAGGTCAGCCCACCAGGCTCCCCCCATCCCTGGGATTCTCCAGGCAAGAACACTGGAGTGGGTTGCATTTCCTTCTCCAATGCATGAAAGTGAAAAGTGAAAGTGAAGTCGCTCAGTCGTATCCGACTCTTTGCCATTCCATGGACTGCAGCCTACCAGGCTCCTCCGTCCATGGGATTTTCCAGACAAGAGTACTGGAGTAGGGTGCCATTGCCTTCTCCTATAATTAGTATATATACCCATATATACTAGTTTGCATCTGCTAATCCCAAACTCACAATCCTTCCCTCCCCCACCCCCACCCCACTGACAACTGCAAGTCTGTTCTCTTATCTGTGTCTGTGAATCTTTTTCTATTTTGTAGATATGTTCATTTGTGTCATGTTTAGATTCCAGATATAAATCATAGCGTATAGTATTTGTCTTTCTTTTTCTTACTTACAGATTATGTGCTCTCTTGAAGAGAAACAATATGTATATAATGAACCAAAACAAACAAAAAAATTAAATTAACATAAGTGTGGCAATCACACTTATCAGTATCTATTGCCCCCTTCCATTAATCACAAAATTCACAATTTTAATCCATTTCACTGTTGACCAGAATAAAGTACTACATTTCCCAGGATTTTTACAGGCTAGTATGATTATTTGTTAGTGTATGCATAGTGAAATATCAGAAAAAAGTGATGCGAGGAGTTTTCAGGACATAGTTATAACAGGAAACTATTCTTCCACTCTGATCTTAGAAGTCTGTAGTGATGGCTATGGTTCTAGCAACCATTCTGATCCAGGAAGTATGTGAGGAATGGTAGGAATGCTCCTACCACAGCAGTGGGCAGGAACTACACATTTCTATAGTTTTACATAAATAGATATGTGGTTAAGAAATTGCTTTATATATAAAAAAAAGAAATTGCTTTATATCAAAATTATCTTTACTTTTTAAATTGAACAATTGTTTTTATTCATCCTTAAGTATGAAGAATTAGTTTTCTTAGGAAGTGGTTAAAAGAATTTGGGGGTGTATATTTCTATGCATATGTGTGTATTTTCCTAACTTAATTGTTTGCTTCCAGAGAAGAAAGCCCACTAATGAGTCTGTTAGTTCTATAATTTATGTCCTAAAAATGACTACATAATATTTCAATTATCATTTTTATACTATTGTAAACAGAGTTGAATAAACCATGTATACATTGTGTCTGCACATACATTTGCATTTTATAGATCCACAGTTTTATTTTGAAACAGAGTTGTACAGAAGAGGTAAGCTGAAGAGGAAACAAATCGAAATTAAAAAAAAAAAAAGGAAAAGCCACAAAATACAAAACACATTTGAAGAAAATATGATGTATAACATAATCCATGTGAAAATAACTTCAAGAAACTCAGGGGAAAAAAAGGGCATGAGGACAATGAATTATGTTAAGTAAGAGCAAAAATGACGGATTAGTAAGTATCAGCATGGTAGATACTCGGATAGGAGAAGAAAAGGATTAGAATGCACAATTTCAATGAGGACCACAAAGTATTCCCTGTGCATGTATATGTAATGTGCATCCAGAAATGAAAATTAATGTCTTAGAAAATATTTGTTTTAACATATTTTATTGTTACATATTTACAAAATAATGACATCCTTTAAAGTTAGATATTTGACTATTGAACAGATCCAGAAATTAAGAGACTACACCAGGGTGGGGTTATTGTTGTTACTGTTTAGTCTCTAAGTTGTGTCCTAGTCTTTTGAAACCCCATGGACCCAGTTAGGCTCCTCTGTCAATGGGATTTCACAGGCAAGATTACTGGAGCAGGTTGCCATTTCCTTCTCTAGGGGATCTTTATTTCCTTGGGCTCCAAAATCACTGCAGATGGTGACTGCAGCCATGAAATTAAAAGAAGCTTGCTCCTTGAAAGAAAAGTTATGACCAAACTAGACAACATATTAAAAAGCAGAGACATCACTTTGCTGACTAAGGTACATCTAGTCAAGGCTATGTTTTTCTCCAGTAGTCATGTATGGATGTGAGAATCGGACCATAAAGAAGGCTGAGCACCAAAGAATTGATGTTTTTGAACTGTGGTGTTGAAGAAAACTCTTGAGAGTCCCTTGGACTACAAGGAGATCAAACCAGTCAATCCTAAAAGAGTTGAGTCCTGAATATTCATGAAAGGACTGATGCTGGAGCTGAAGCTCCAATAGTTTGGCCACCTGATTTGAACAGCCTACTCACTGGAAAAGACCCTGATGCTAGGAAAGATTGAAGACTGGAGGAGAAGGGGGTGACAGAGAATGAGATGGCTGGATGGCATCACCAACTCAATGGACATGACTTTGAGCAAGCTCCAGGAGTTGGTGATGGACAGGTAAGCCAGGCATGCTATAGTCCATGGGGTCGCAAAAGAGTCAGACATGACTGAGCAACTGAACTTCACTGAAATGAAGTAAGGGAATCTTCCCAACCCAGAGATCAAACTGGCATCTCCTGCATTGGCAAGTGGATTTTTTACCACTGAGCCATCTAGGAAGCCCCATGTGCAAGGTACTAACACGATTGATATGCTTAGAATTATTCTGCCAGGCAGTATATTATCACATAAAATCAACCAAATCTTCAGAGGAGAGGTTGAATTTTAATTATAACCTCAAATAGAAAAAGGCTTTAATTTGGTCATAATATAACCAAGCCAGTAGTAGTTCTTCTGGGGGGCCAAACAGCAGTATCCCCTCATCACACTTAGGGTGACTAGAAAATCCTCCAAAGAGAGACAAAAAATATGTTAAGATGTTACTTTATTATATAATAATGGTTTCTGAAGTAAGTCAACACATGTTCAGTAATAATGGAGTAATTATGCATCGAGCACCCATATGTGTAACAGCAAGAATTAATAGGGCATCAAATTAATTGGTTCTATATAGAGGTGCTTGCATTTCTCTATCAGTTCAGTTCAGTTCAGTCACTCAGTCATGTCTGACTCTTTGTGAACCCATGGACTGCAGCACGTTAGGCTTCCCTGTCCATCACCAACTCCTGGAGTTTACCCAAACTCATATCCGTTGAGTCAGTGATGCCTTCCAACCATCTCATCCTCTGTCATCCCCTTCTCCTTCCACCTTCAATCTTTCCCAGCATCAGGGTCTTTTCAAATGTGTCAGCATTTCTCATCAGATTGCCAAATTATTGGAGTTTCAGTTTCAACATCAGTCCCTCCAGTGAATATTCATGACTGATTTCATTTAAGATGGACTGGTTGTATCTCCTTGCAGTCCAAGGGACTCTCAAGAGGAGTCTTCTCCAACACCACAGTTCAAAAGCATCATTTCTATGGAACTCAGCTTTCTTTATAGTCCAACTCTCACATCCATACATGACTACTGGAAAAACCATAGCATTGACTAGATGGACCTTTGTTGGCAAAGTAATGTCTCTGTTTGTTAATATGCTGTCTATGTTGGTCATAGATGGTGATTGCAGCCATGAGATTAAAAGACACTTACTCCTTGAAAGGAAAGTTATGACCAACCTAGATAGCATATTCAAAGCAGAGACATTACTTTGCCAACAAAGGTCTGTCTAGTCAAAGCTATGGTTTTTCCAGTGGTCATGTATGGATGTGAGAGTTGGACTACAAAGAAAGCTGAGCACCAAAGAGTTGATGCTTTTGAATTGTGATGTTGGAGAAGACTCTTGAGAGTCCCTTGGACTGCAAGGAGATCCAGCCAGTTCATCCTAAAGGATATCAGACCTAGGTGTTCATTGGAAGGACTGATGCTGAAGCTGAAACTCCAATACTTTGGCCATCTGATATGAAGAGTTGACTCATTGGAAAATACCCTGATGCTGGGAGGGATTGGGGGCAGGAGGAGAAGGGGACAAGAGAGGATGAGATGTCTGGATGCCATCACCGACTAGATGGACATGAGTTTGGGTAAACTCCGGGAGTCGGTGATGGACAGGGAGGCCTGGCATGCTGCGATTCATGGGGTCGCAAAGAGTCAGACATGACTGAGCGACTGAAATAAACTGAACTCACATTGGAAATAACTTTTTTTCCAATGAGCAAGCGTCTTTTAATTTCATGGCCGCAGTCACCATCTGCAGTGATTTTGGAGCCCCCCAAAATAGTCAGCAACTGTTTACACTGTTTCCCGATCTATTTGCCATGAAGTGATGGGACCAGATGCCATGATCTTAGTTTTCTGAGTGTTGAGCTTTAAGCCAACCTTTCCACTCTCCTCTTTCACTTTCATTAAGAGGCTCTTTAGTTCTTCACTTTCTGCCATAAGGGTGGTGTCATCTGCATATCTGAGGTTATTGATATTTCTCCCAGCAATCTTGATTACAGCTTATGCTTCATTCAGCCTGGCATTTTGCTTGATGTATTCTGCATGTAAGTTAAATAAGCAGGGTGACAATATTCAGCCTTGACGTACTCCTTTTCCTATTTGGAACCAGTCTGTTATTCCGTGTCCAGTTCTAACTGTTGCTTCCTGCATACAGATTTCTCAAGAGGCAGGTAAGGTGGTCTGGTGTTCCCATTTCTTTCAGAATTTTCCACAGTTTATTGTGAGGCACACAGTCAAAGGCTTTGGTATAGTCAATAAAGCAGAAGAAGATGTTTTTCTGGAACTCTCTTGCTTTTTCGATGATCCATCAGATTTTGGCAATTTGATCTTGGCTTCCTCTGCCTTTTCTAAAACCAGCTGGAACATCTGGAAGTTCATGATTCACGTATTGCTTAAGCCTAGCCTGGAGAATTTTGAGCATTACTTTAATAGGGTGTGAGATGAGTGCAATTGTGTGGTAGTTTGAGTATTCTTTGTCATTGCCTTTCTTTGGGATTGGAATTAAAACTGATCTTTTCCAGTCCTGTGGCCACTGATGAGCTTTCCAAATTTTCTGGCATATTGAGTGCACCACTTTCATGGCATCCTCTTTCAGGATTTGAAGTCGCTCAACTGGAATTCCATCACCTCCACTAGCTTTGTTCATAGTGATGCTTCCTAAGGCCCACTTGACTTCACATTCCAGGATGTCTGGCTCTAGGTGAGTGATCACATCATTGTTATTATCTGAATTGTGAAGGTCTTTTTTTGTACAGTTTTTCTGTGTATTATTGCCACCTCTTCTTAATATCTTCTGCTTCTGTCAAGTCCATACCATTTCTGTCTTTATTGGGCGTTTCTTTGTATGAAATGTTCCTTTGGTATCTCTAGTTTTCTTGTAGAGATCTCTAGTCTTTCCCATTCTATTGTTTCCCTTCAGTTCTTTGTACTGATCACTGAGGATAGCTTTGTTATCTCTCCTTGCTATTCTTTGGAACTCTGCATTCAATTGGGTGTATCTTTCCTTTTCTCTTTTGCTTTTTGCTTCTCTTCTTTTCACAGCTATTTGTAAGGCCTCCTCAGACAGCCGTTTTGCTTTTTTGCATTTCTTTTCCATGGGGATGGTCTTGATCCCTGTCTCCTGTACAGTGTCATGAACCTCCATCCATAGTTCATCAGGCACTCTGTCTATCAGATTGAGTCTCTTAAATCTATTTCTTACTTCCACTGTATAACTGTAGGATTTGATTTAGGTCATACCTGAAAGGTCTAGTGGTTTTCTCTTCTTTATTCAATTTAAATCTGAATTTGACAATAAGGAGTTCATGATCTGAGCCATAGTCAGCTCCCAGTCTTGTTTTTGCTGACGCTATAGAGCTTCTCCATCTTTGGCTGTAATGAATATAATCAGTCTGATTTTGGTGTTGGACCATCTGGTGATGTGCATATGTACAGTCTTCTCTTGTGTTGTTAGAAGAGGGTGTTTGCTATGACCAGTGTGTTCTCTTGGCAAAAGTCTATTAGCCTTTGCCCTGCTTCACTCTGTACTCCAAGGCCAATTTTGCCTGTTACTCCAGGTGTTTCTTGACTTCCTACTTTTTCATTCCAGTCCCTTAGAATAAAAAAGACATCTTTTTTGGGTGTTAGTTCTAAAAGTTCTTGTAGGTCTTCATAGAATTGTTCAATGTCAGCTTCTTCAGCATTACTGGTCGGGGCATTGACTTGGATTACCGTTACCGTGATATTGAATGGTTTGCCTTGGAAACAAACAGAGGTCATTCTGTCGTTTTTGAGACTGCATCCAAGTACTACATTTTAGACTCTTCTGTTGAGTATGATGGCTATTCTACTTCTTCGAAGGGATTCTTGCCTACAGTAGTAGATATAATGGTCATCTGAGTTAAGTTCACCCATTCCAGTCCATTCTAGTTTGCTGATTCCTAAAATGTTGACGTTCACTCTTGCCATCTCCTGTTTGACCACTTCTCTATATCTACAAGCTCTTTTCATCATAGTTTGTTAGTGGGAGGTATAAATGCCTGCATAAAAGACTTAAGTAATCTGCCTGTGATTTATTTTTGCTACTCTGCCATATAGTCTGATGCAATGCTTCTCCTGCTAATTGTAGTTTCATGGCATTACTTGATGAAGTAAAGTTCTTGTTTTTGTTACAATAGAGACCAGTTCCTCTTTAATTAGTCCAATGGCTTATTCTACTCAGTCTATATCTCAGAGATCAGTGGCGACTCAAGGACGAGGTAAATACTTACTCTGCTATCAAGGAGATTAGTAGTGCCCTGAAAAGACTACAATTTTATATGTGTTATATTCTATGTAAGCCAACTTAATTAGAAAAAATGAAAAGGAAATAATAGCTATAGTGCAAATACCACATGCTAGGCACATTCTACAGTTTCTCTCATTACTCCAAAACTCTTTGAGAGCAGCACTCTTACTTTATAGGGGAGGAAACAGAGGCCTCTGATTATGGAATTTTGTGTCCCATCTGTAACAAGGCGAGAACAGTATTCCTTCATTCTTACCAGTGTTTGAAGATAAAGGAGACACTTTATGCAAATTCTGAAGACAGTGATTTTTTTGTTTGTTTGTTTTTAAGAATTGATTTCTTAAAAAGATTTAAATAAATTTTGTCTCTTGGGAGACCATGCTCTTTGCCTTACAATAGGTGTCATGGAAAATTGTGAACAGGCCATTTACAATGCAGGGTTCCTTGTTTAATTTACTTTCTAGAACATTATGTAATAGAGCTAGCTCATTTGAATGATTTCAGTTAAAGAAAAAGAGGTTTTAAATTTGAGACTTCTGGCTCCCTGGTCCCTACAAATAATGACTAATGACTTACTTATGTGCCTCTTCACTGACTGAGCCTTCCGCTGCCCCATCTTCCCAATCCCAGGATGAGCCCACCAAGTTATGTGGAAGCTGCACTGTAGACTTTTCACTTGGAAAGAACTGCCTAGAAACCATAGCTGGGGCGTTAAGCAGCAAGGTTGCTTCAGACAATTACATGTAAATATTTTTTAAAATTGAAGAACATTTAATTTTAATTACATATAAATGTTTTTAATTTATCCTTATCAGCCATGAAATGCATGTAAATTATATAACATAATGCACATTACTGTGAGGGAAAAGCAATGAGATAGCAAGACTATTGTGACTTACTAGGCAATAAGAATATGATGACTAGTCATGGAACGTTGCTCCTATTCCTTTCCCCTCCTATAAGCAGGATAATCATAAGTTTAAATTTTTTAATTATATTTTCAAAGAATTGATTCTTTTGAACTGTGGTGTTGGAGAAGACTCTTGAGAATCCCTTGGACTGCAAGGAGATCCAACCAGTCCATTCTAAAAGAGATTAGTCCTGGGTGTTTATTGGAAGGACTGATGCTAAAGCTGAAACTCCTATACTTTGGCCATCTCATACAACGGGTTGACTCATTGTAAAAGACCCTGATGCTGGGAGGGATTGGGGGCAGGAGGAGAAGGGGACAACAGAGGATGATATGGCTGGATGGCATCACCGACTCGATGCACATGAGTTTGGGTGAACTCCAGGAGTTGGTGATAGACAGGGAGGCCTGGCGTGCTGCAATTTATGGGGTCGTGAAGAGTCGGACATGACTGAGCGACTGAACTGAACTGAACTCTTACATATACATACTTACATCATCTGTTATGAATGCCTGGCCACCAAACACTGCTAAGTAAATATCAGTATTCCAGGATATCAGCTCTTTCCCCTCTATAAAGAAAACTAATGCATAATACCCATGATCCATATGATTGAGTTACATACCCATGGATGTAACTTTTTCCTGGTAAATTCACATGTCAGTGTTCTTAATTCGAGATAATAAATAACAAAAGAAGAATATTCTTATTATGAAACAGTTAAATGCTCAATTTTTTGGTTCAATTAATTGACATCTGCAGTACAGATTTGTTAACATATATGATGGATAGCTCAATATTAAATTAACCCTTCCTTTATTGCTCACTAAATTATTTTCATCACTTACTATACATTATTATGTTTTCACTTTGTATTACAACACTTGATGGCTAGAGAAAGCAGAATATTAAGTCATTTGTTTTTCAGTTAATACTTTTAAAACTTCCATATTCAACAGTTTAAATTATTTCCCCTAGGTGCTTAAAAATGGAAATATATCTAATAACCAATAGCTCATCCATCTCACTCAGGAATCTTGAAATAACATACTGACAATTCTATTATAAATTATCCTCTGTTAAAAGGTATTGCTGCTTGATAATATATTTCCTTCTCCCTGTGAAACAAGCTATTTAATAGCCATTAGGTTTGTTTTTGTGTTTTAGTGAAATTCCAAATGCCTAACTTCAGGTGTTATAACTTCTCTAGTGTGTTCAACCTCCTAGATTCAATCTCAGTTAACTTCCCCAAAATGTTAAGGTTGATACTGATTTTCATGACACCTTGAGAGTTTAAATGTTTCTCCTTCATTTCATCAAAAGGACATTTGTGGATACATGAACTGTCCCTAAATGAAACCCTTAGAGAAACACTTAATATAATACAGCTTAAAAGATCCATATTCATTGTATACGTTTTCGTTGTCTTTAACTTATCATTTACTCCATGACTTTATAGTCTATAAAAAATAGTCTACCAAGGTTGGCAGACAAAGAAGTGTATCTGCACCACTGTTCATCTTGAACTTTTCAAAAAATATGTTTAATCCCACAACATATAAGAATTTATTTAGGTTTAGGTGAATAAAGTTGGCACTGTGTCATCGAAGTGAAAGCAAATGGTGCATTAGTTGGGAAGGGTCATTAGATTTCTTTTCTTGAGTTGTTTTGATTTCCTAGGAGAGTTCATATTCTAAAGCATGCAAAATATGTGTTATAGGTTTTAGAGAGAAGTCACTTGATTAACCCATAGCCCTTGTATTTGTTAATGAATTAGGAGATTCTTCTTTCCCAGTTATTTATTTTGAACTAAAGAAATCCTCCAAAGCTACCTAACTTAGCTAGATTTCTTCATGTGTGAACTTTATGTAATCATGAAAATTTATCCTGAAATTTATATATAACTATGGATTCTTCAACAAAATATTGATTATATGTCAGGCTCTGTTCTAAACCTTGGGGGGACAGTTATGAGCAATGAAAAGAAGAGCTCTTTTCTCTCCCTTTGGCCCTTATCAGTTCAGTTCAGTTGTTCAGTCATGTCTGACTCTTTGTGACCCCATGGACTTTAGCATGCCAGGCTTTCCTGTCCATTACCAACTCCCAGAGCTCACTCAAACTCATGTCCAAGTCAGTGATGCCATCCAACCATCTCATAATTTCAGAAAATAACAAATGATGAATAAAAGTTAACAGGTAATAGGACAGACACTGGAGGTGGGTTATCCTTTAGAGTGATTGAGTAAGTCATTTCAGAGGAAACATTATTTGAGATCTTAATGGTGAGAAAGAATAATCCAAAGAGTTCTGTGGGGAAGTGTTTAGTAGAGGGAAAGAGTGCAACACCCTTAAGTTGAACAAGTTTGTATTGTTTAATGGAGGAAAAATAATCAATATATCTAGGTGTTATGAAGAAGGAGAAAGTGATGGAGAAGGCAAATCCTGGTCACAAAGAATCTTGAGGCCCTTTGAAAGCTTAGCTCGAAGCTACCAAGTGGAACAATGGCAGAGGAACAAGAGTGTGATTACATGTTTGAAAATACTTTTGATGGTTAGTGGAAAAGAAATTTGGAGTAGCAAGGGGAAAGCAAGGAGAATGTTGCAGTTGTTGAGGTCAGAAATTATTCAGAGTTTTGAAGACTAAATGGAAGTAAAATGGGAAAATGACATCTGTAAATAAACCTTTGGAAAAATGGTACAAAGAAGGGCATCAGAGGCTGAAAGGAAGTTTAGGGTAAAAAAATATCTATTTGGAGGCTTCCCCAGTGACTCAGTATGGCTTCCCTGGTGGCTCAGAGGATAAAGCGTCTGCCTGCAATATATGAGACCTGGGTTTGATCCCTGGGTTGGGAAGATCCCCTGGAGAAGGAAATGGCAACCCACTCCAGTATTCTTGCCTGGAGAATCCCATGGACAGAGGAGCCTGGCGGGCTACAGTCCATGGGGTTGCAAAGAGTCGGACACAACTGAGCAACTTCACACACACTGGTGACTCAGTGGTAAAGAGGTGGGAGGAGGGTTCAAGAAGGGGAACACATGTATACCTGTGGCAGATTCATTTTGATATATGGCAAAACCAATACAATATTTTAAAGTTAAAAAATTAAATTAAATTAAAACAGTAAAAAAAAAAAAAAAAAAAGAAAGAAAGAAACAGCTTGCCAGTGCAGGAGACACAGGTTCAGTCCCTGGCTCAGGAGGATCCCACACACCACAGAGCAACTGGGATATTGTGCCAGAACTACTGAGCCTGTGCTCCAGATACCATAAGCTGCAACAACTGAAGCCCATGTGCTGGCCTATAGCCCATACTCCACTAAAAAGAAGCCCCCACAATGAGAAGCCCGTGCACTGCACCTAGAGAGTAGTCCCCACTCTCCACAACTACACAAAGCCCACACAGCAACAAAGACCCAGCACAGCCCTAAATAAACAAATAAAAATTCTGCTTTAAAAAATACCTATCTGGGTTTAAAATAACAAGACACATCAGAACAGTCTATGGTCATATGTATGCTAATGTGTGTTTTCTAGTTAGCAGGGATAAATTAGTGTTGTGAGAGAGTAGTGAAGATCTTGAAAATAACAGTTCAAAGTTTACTTCAGTGTTAGTCGCTCAGTCATGTCCAATTCTCTGTGACGCCAACTAGGCTCCTCTGTCCATGGAATTTTCCAGGCACGAATACTGGAATGGGTTGACCATGCTCTTCTCTAGGGCATCTTCCCCACCTAGGGATTGAAGCCAGTCTCATGCATTGCAGGCAGATTCTTTTACATCAGAACCACCAGTGGAAAACTTATTTAACCCAAGCACAAATCCTTGTCTTGAGACGTTCAAGAACACTCCTTTTGTTAAACAAGACAGAAAAGAGATTGTAAGTGTGGCTACACACACAATGTATGGTGATTGACATTCATGACATAGTGAATGGTTTGGCATTTGGAGACAGTGTCGAAGTTTCTGCATGTCTACTGAGGAGAAAGGCTGTCTCAACCAGTCACCTGCCAGGCTATATCTGTCTGCCAGGTATGTGTTAGTCGCTTGTAAAAATGAGGTTTGAAGTTTTCATAGTCAGTCATTTGGAGACAGGCAGCTATAGACATACCAAGTGATTTTGTCTTCAAAGGCTGTTCTTATAAATTCATTTCTAGCAGAATCGAATTAACTTGGGAGGTCTCACTCCATCCTCCTGTGGTTAGTATTTACCCAGCTAAGCTAAGATTTCTGGTATTGTTCACTGCCCCTCCTGCCCCCTTGACATGTCAAGTTAAGAGTGTAGCTTTCAGTCTCTATTCTGAAATAAGTAACACAGAAAAGTAACAGGAAGAACAAATGCATATTTCTTCATAAATGTCTTCCTCCAAGTTCACAATGAGGGGCAGAACCAATTCAACTGAGCCACCATTAGCAGGACATAAGTGTGTGTACTTGAAAGGATCAGGCTTTCTTAATTACTCTAGCTGCTTCTCTGCCATCTCTGATACAGTTTCCTAAAGGGCACAGTTATTGTAATGTGTCAGAATTTTCAGATTATTCAGTTTGTTCAGGTTCATGATATTCTAATCATGATCCTCCATGTATCTATGCTACTGGCAGAGAAGGCAGCAAGTTATGTACCTCACTGAAAGCAATCTGTGTAAGCTTTCAGACTGGCCAGCTGGCACCAAGGATTTTCTCTTTCATAATTGTCCTGTAGACCCATAGGTAAATAGTCCATTTTTCATCTTGACATATAAAACAAAAACTTGAATATTCTAAATCATCTCTTACCACACTCTTACATATACATATTTACATTTTCTGTCATGAATACCTGGCTACAAAATACTGCTAAGTAAAATCAACATTCTAGGATATCAGCTCTTTGCCCTGTATGGAGACAACTAATGCCTAACACCCATGATCCGCATGATTGAGAGCCACACCCGTGAATTTCCTTGGCAAATCTTGACATTCCCCAAGCCCCTTAATATCTGCCATGGAAGGCACAAACTCTTCAGTAGGTACAACTTCTAGAAGTAGCCTCTTAAAAAAATATATTAGGTAAACAAATGGATGTACCAGATGAAGAAAATGAAGCTGAGATAATTAATTCCCAGTTTTCCTGGGAAAGTCTCGATCTCTCCCTGTTGTCCAAGCATCATTAATAATAAAGACTAGGCTTACACTTGAAAAAACAAAAAACATTTTTAGGGTAAGATATAGGAGATATCTATAGGGTAAGATATAGAACACGTTCTAAGGAACTTGCTCTATGACATATAGCTAATAGATGGCAGAGCAGGTTTCTGGCCCAGATCTAACTCAGGAATATGTTCCTCCTTCTACAGCCCAATAAGCATGCAATCCCAGGTCACTATTTTTTTTTCCCATTTTCCTTTGTTTTATTGTTTTTTCTTTTCTTTTTTTTTTTTTGCTGTTGTCTTTATTTATTTTTTTAAATTTTGTTTTGTTTTTTAACTTTACAATATTGTATTGGTTTTGCCATATAACGAAATGAATCCACCACAGGTATACATGTGTTCTCCATGCTGAACCCTCCTCCCTCCTCCCTCCCCATACCATCCCTCTGGGTCATCCCAGTGCACCAGCCCCAAGCATCCAGTATCATGCATCGAACCTGGACTGGCAACTCGTTTCATATATGATATTATACATGTTTCAATGCCATTCTCCCAAATCATCCCACCCTCTCCCTCTCCCACAAAGTCCAAAAGACTGTTCTATACATCAGTGTCTCTTTTGCTGTCTCGTATACAGGGTTATTGTTACCATCTTTCTAAATTCCATATATATGCGTTAGTATACTGTATTGGTGTTTTTCTTTCTGGCTTACTTCACTCTGTATAATAGGCTCCAGTTTCATCCACCTCATTAGAACTGATTCAAATGTATTCTTTTTAATGGCTGAGTAATACTCCATTGTGTATATGTACCACAGCTTTCTGATCCATTCTTCTGCTGATGGACATCTAGGTTGCTTCCATGTCCTGGCTATTATAAACAGTGCTGCAATGAACATTGGGGTACACATGTCTCTTTCAATTATGGTCACTAATTTAACCTCTTTAACCACAAATTCTGTAACTACAAGATAAAAGGGTTGTATGTATGAGCTCTGTCCCTCAGTCATGTCTGACTGTTTGCGACCCCATGGACTTTAGTCCACCAGGCGCCTCTGTTCATGGGTTTCTCCAAGCAAGAATACTTGAGTGGGTTGCCATTTCCTCCTCCAGGGGATCTTCCCAAACCCAGGGATTGAACCCACATCTCCTGCATCTCCAGCATTGGCAGGCAGATTCTTTACCACTAGGTCACCTGGGAATTTTGATAAAAGGATTAAAACATATTAATTGCAACTTCAATTTTTCTTTTAAGACCTTTGCCATTTCTGCATCTTATTAGCCATATCAGCAAAACATAAATCACAGTAACTTCAGTCGTTTTTGCTTATTAAGAAGTTTTTTTCTTCTTTGGGACTGTATCTCTGACAGTTAAGTTTTAGATGAAGTGGATACTTGCTTTATGATTAACTTTGAATTCAATATATGGCTAAACTAAACATATTCTAGTTTAGATTTAATAAGAATAAAAATTGTATTCAAAACAATTTTATTAAGTACCTATCAAAGGCAAACTGGTGTTTAATTTTTGGATATTAATTATTTCTAATTTGCCTTCAATGACAGCAATCCATTCTCCATTTGTTTCCACTCTAAGGTAAATGTTGGGGTGAGGGTTTTTTCCGAGAGTTTATAGGTCTCTCCTGTTTTGTTAGCTTACCTAATTTATGAGCAGGAGCATAAACCTGTAGTCATGTATCAAAATAAGATTTTTGAATTTTATACCTCTTTTCAAGTCATCAAAGACAAACAAATTCAAATTTCCCATATGAAAGTAGCTAGAACTTTTGCAATAATAAATGACTGGGTTGAAGTTAGCATCACATCTCTTAAACACATAATTAAAGTGTGATATTTTATCTGACACAATTAGCATTGTGCATGTCAGTTCATCCTAATTAACTTAGTTGAGTTTGACAGCTATCAGCATTTCTTGTCTTTGTGCCCTTGTTATATTCTGGCACAGTAAATTTAGTTTTAAAACATAAAAAATATGCCACCATAACTCTGGTAAACTCAAGCCTCTCTAGAGCACTGAAATGACAGCCACAATCTCCTTCATTAAGAAGAAGATACTTAGAGGATAAAAATATGTAAATTTAAATAGTTTTTCATTGAATATTTTGGCATGAGCTATCTATTCAGTAACTTTCAATAAAACCTTTTTCTTATGATTTCAATACAATGCTATTATAGTTTTATCTATTTGATCATGCTATATATAAAGGAATAAAAATGCATAGTGATAAAACCCATTTCTGTGCATCCCTCTGCACAGAAAAGATATGAATAGAATAACAAATTTTAAAAAATTATCTTCAGTAATAAATATATTTTGAAATGTCTATAAAAGCATGCTAAATAATTAACAAATCAACTGATTAATTTTTCAAATTTAAATGCATTTTAATATAAAGTGAACATTTTTTTTCATCAGATATGTGGAAATTAACTAAAGAAACCATTAATTCAAGTTACCCCTAAAAGCTGACCAAGCTCTATTATTATTATTGCCATTCTTATTTTATTTTTCTCAGAAAAACCCACATGTTTTTAGCAAAAACTCTTATATAGCAAGGAATTCCAAGAAGCACAACTATGAGTCCGATTGAAGCTCTTTTGTCAAGTATGTTTCCCCAATATGGTGCTCTATTTATGTTTTTAATTTTCTTTTAATTAACTAACTTGGGAGGCAAGTAATCAAAATCTAAACATTAGTTAAATGAAATTGTCACATTTTGGTGAGGCGTTTACAATATGCCAGATTCCTGAATTCCTAGAAGAATCTTGAGAAAATAGCTTGCCAACTGTTAATTGCTGATGCTTCCTCTGAGTGGTACATTCATGGATTATCTGCTAAATGGATGAAATCATGCTATCAGAGTCTCTATCACTGGTGAGATCAAGATGATAAAGCTTAGCTAAAAAATTAGAATTTGGCAATCATCTTCAAAAGTGTTGCTGATATTTGAAACACACCTGCAGATCACATAGTTTTTATTTACCTTCATTTCTGGAGAGATTTTGTTTGTTTGTTTGTTTTTTGAGAGAGAGATACTCAACATTTAAGCTTCAATTTTGTAATAATTTTCTTTGTAATTTAAATTCTACAACTATATGACTAAAACTACTCCTTGATCAATGGGCTTCCCAGGTGGCACTAGTGGTAAAGAATCTGCCTGCCAATGCAGGAGACTCAAGAGACAAGGATTTGATCCCTGGGCTGGGAAGGTCCTCTGGAGTAGGAAATGGCAACCCACTCCAATATTCTTGCCTGGAAAATTCCATGGGCAGAGGAGCCATGGGACCACATAGACCTTAGGATGCAACTGAGCACATATTCCTTGATCTTTATGTTACACTTCCAAAGAAATGTGTTAACCTTTCAATTTATCTCCATTTAAATTTCTTACAGAAATTTAATTCAGAAAATATTGGATTCTCAGTAAATTTTCTCACTTAAAGAAAAAAAAATTGTGTTATGTAGATGTCCTATTTCTGAAATGAAAATGGGTACATTTAGATAGCTATTGAGATCCACCATCCTAGATGTTCTGATGTAACCTAACAACAAAATTGTCAATTTATATAATAATAAATTGTCTTGAATTGCTATTTTACTAAGAATATTGAGAATATATATTAATTTATTCTAGAGAGAACTAGCTTTACTTTTCAGAACACATCATTTCAAATATTATCCTTTATGCTCAATTAAATAGCTCCATCTAGATTAATTTATTCTTAATACCTTTTCTATTAAAAGAGTTTATCTTCTATACCTAGTAGCATGAACCAAAAAAAAAAAAAATTAAAATAGCAATTATAAATTCTCCTACAAAATATGTACCAGCTTTGACAATCATACCCTTCCTGGTATGACAATCATACCCACTTTGTAAAACAGATTGATAATTTCTCATAGAGCTAAACACATGTTTATATTATGCAGCTATACCATTCACATGTATCTTCCTAAAGAATCAAAAACTATGTTCACAAAAAAATTATATGAATATTTATTAGTAACTTTTTTCCTAATGATGAAAAACTGGATACAGTTCAAATGTCCTTCATCTGCTAAATGGATAAACTGTGGTATAACCCTACAATTGAATACTACTGGACAAGAAAAATAAATGAACCATGGAGAATGTATAATAGCATGGTTGAATCTCAGGTGAGAGAATCCTTACACAAAAAGGTTCATTCTGCATAATCCCATTTATATAAAAAGCACTCTAGAAAAGGTGAAGGTATATGGATAGAAAGCTCAGTGGTGGCATGTAGCTGGATAAGACAGGAGGAATAACTGCAAAATGGTCGTGTGATGGGGTTTTGAGCTTTCCAGGGGGGTGCAGAAGACTGATTCAATCCCTGGGTCAGGAAGATTTCCTAGAGGAGGAAATGGCAACCCACTCCAGTATTCTTGCCTGGAGAATTCTGTGGACAGAGCAGCCTGGCGGGCTACAGTTCATAAGGTCACAAAGAGTTGGACACAACTGAAGCAACTTAGCACACCAAAAGGATTTTGACAGGAAATGGACTTTTGTATATCCTGACTATGGTGATAGTTACATAATTGCATACAATTTCAAAATATAAAACTCTACATTAAAAACTGAATTTTGCTGTGTGCACATTATAACTCAATAAAGCCTAGTAAAAATATAGTTGTCAATTATCATTCTGTTTGAACTCCATATTATTTGCTCTACTTGTAGCAAAGAGTTTTACTGCTTCAAGCAAGTTGCCAAATAAATAACTATTTTTGAAGAATTATTGGTAATTGTACGAGAATGTCATTCTAATAGAAACATCATTTGTATTAGATAGTCATTCAAAGACTATCTCAATTACTCTCAAAGGTTAACTTTTGAATGATTACAAGCAAAATGTTGGAAATAAGCATTGTATTTTATTACATTAATGAAATAAGAAAGTTTTCCCTATCGAACAAGGAGAAAAAATTTTCTTATGTGAGAACAAAAATCTGCTTACTGGCAGTGGCAGTTACCATTGTAAAAACTTTTTATTTTTATATTATAATTTTTAAAAATGAAGCATAAAGGCGTTTTCCTAAAAGGAAGGCAGAAAATGGAAATCATGTTTGTACTACTCAGTGTCACTCATTTCATTTCATTTGACTTTGCTTTGTATTCATTAAAGTAACTGACTTTTCCTGGGCTTAAGGATTTTATATGGGGGTGGGGGGCTTCATCTCTTTTTAAAATAGTTTTGTTTGAAGTGATTTCATTTCTGTGAAAGAAGAAAAAAGATGAGATAATTACAGCAGTCTGCTTCACAAGCTCAAGGGTTTCAACTTTTCCATAGTTACTTCTTGAATTAGTTCTATTATAAAAATAAAACCCTTCACAGATCATTGTCACTAGTGTTATTGCCTTAAAATGAATCACTTCTCATCTTTTCTTCTTAATATTTGACAAGGCACAACTGGATTTTATTTTTTTTAAAGCTTTTCAGATCAAACTTTAAAATATCATCTTAAAAAAGAAATCTCAGTAGAACTTTCTCAGTAGAAGAAAAGTAAAACAATTGTCTCCAAAACTGGGCATTTGAAAATAAATTAATTATTAGGTTCATAAAAAAAGTTGTGGTGATTAATCATTTTATATTTATGTGTTAGACTGTCTTAATTATCTCTACGAATCTAAGGCAGAATGATTCCTAATTGGATAATCTATTATCCCTTGAGAATTTATAACTTATAATTAATAAGTACATATTGGTTTTTAATATGGAGCATATCAGAATAAATAGAGTGTGAGAAATGTTTCTTCCAGAATCCCAATTTCAATAAATATAATACATTTATCATTTTATTACTATATAATGGACTAAATATCACATCATATTTAAAGAAGAGTTGATTATTTAGCCTGGTTTATTACCAACCATATCTCTCCTATTCCTTCAAGTTGTGAAACCTGCTTTTAAAAAAGAAAATGAAAAAGAGGAAGCATAGGCACTAATTGCATGTCTCCTTGGGTCTTACGAAGACCACAGAAGAGACTGTGATTTACTATCCCTATGCCCTTTCTCCTGGAGAAGGAAATAGCAACCCATTCCAGTGTTCTTGCCTGGAGAATCCCAGGGGTGGGGGAGCCTGATGGGCTGCCGTCTATGGGGTCACACAGAGTTGGACATGACTGAAGCGACTTAGCAGCAGCAGCAGCAGCATGCCCTTTCTCCACATCTCTTTTATGTAATAGGTTGAATTGGGTCTTTCTCAAAAAACATGTTACTAATGCCCAGTACTTCAGGATGTGATCTTGTTTGGAAACAGGGTTGTTGCTGAGGCTACTAAATTAAGATTAGGTCATACTGGAATATGATGGGCTCTTAATCCAATATGATTAGTATCTGTGTAAGAAGATGGTCATGTGAAGACAAAAACACACATGGGAATGTCATATGAAGATGAAGGCAGAGATTCAAATGATACATCTATAAAAGCAAAGAATACCAACAACAGACAGTCACCACTAGAAGCTAAGAAGGAAAATATTCACTGAACATTCAAAATATATAAACAGCTCATACAACATCCAAAAAGCAAACAACCCAATTGAAAAATGGACAGAAGACCTGCTTAGACATTTTTCCAAAGAGGACATGCCAGTGGCCAACAGGCACATGGAAAGATGTGCAACATTGTTAATCATCAGGGAAATGCAAATCAAAACCACACTGAGATATCACCTCACATCTGCCAGAATGAATATCATCAAAAAGAACACAAATAACAAATGTTTGTGAGGATGTGGAGGAAAAGAAACTTTCCTATGCTGTTCATGGGAATGTAAATTGGTGCAATCACTATAGAAATAATATGAAGATTACTCAAAAATCTGAAAGTAGATCATAAAGTACAGCAATTCCACTCCTGGGTATAAAAAAAAATGAAAACACTAATGCAGAAAGATACATGCATTCTAATATTCACAGTAGCATTATTTATAAGTGCCAAGGTGTATAAGCAACATAAGTCTCCGGTTCAGTTCAGTTCAGTCGCTCAGTCGTGTCCGACTCTTTGTGACCCCATGAATCGCAGCACACCAGGCCTCCCTGTCCATCACCATCTCCCGGAGTTCACTAAAATTCATGTCCATCGAGTCGGTGATGCCATCCAGCCATCTCATCCTCTGTCGTCCCCTTTTCCTCCTGGTCCCAATCCCTCCCAGCATCAAAGTCTTTTCCAATGAGTCAACTCTTCGCAAGAGGTGGCCAAAGTACTGGAGTTTCAGCTTTAGCATCATTCCTTCCAAAGAACACCCAGGGCTGATCTCCTTTAGGATGGACTGGTGGGATCTCCTTGCAGTCCAAGGGACTCTCAAGAGTCTTCTCCAACACCACACTTCAAAAGCATCAATTCTTCGGCACTCAGCTTTCTTCACAGTCCAACTCTCATATCCATACATGACCACTGGAAAAACCATAGCCTTGACTAGACGGACCTTTGTTGGCAAAGTAATGTCTCTGCTTTTCAATACACTATCTAGGTTGGTCATAACTTTTCTTCCAAGGAGTAAACGTCTTTTAATTTCATGGCTGCAGTCACCATCTGCAGTGATTTTGGAGCCCAGAAAAATAAAGTCTGACACTGTTTCCACTGTTTCCCCATCTATTTGCCATGAAGTGATGGGACCGGATGCCATGATTTTCATTTTCTGAATGTTGAGCTTTAAGCCAACTTTTTCACTCTCGTCTTTCACTTTCCTCAAGAGGCATTTTAGTTCCTCTTCACTTTCTGCCATAAGCGTGGTGTCATCTGCATATCTGAGGTTATCGATATTTCTCCATCAACAGATAAATGGATAAAGAAGATGTGGTATATATACAATGGAATACTACTCAGGCACAAAAGAATGAAATTTTGCCATTTGCAAAAACATTAATGGGGTTGGCCAGTATTATGCTAAGTGAAATAAGTCAGAGAAAGACAAATATTGTATGTTATCACTTATATGTGGAATCTAAAAAATTCAACAATGTATCAAAAATAACAAAAAGAAACAGACTCACAGACATAGAGAATAAATTAGTGGTTACCAGTACAGAGAGGGAAGTGGAAAGGGGCAATACAGGGATAAAGAGTCTAAGAGGTACAAACTATTATGTATTAAATAAGCTACAAGGATTTATTGTACAATAGAAGAAAAATGGGAATATATTCAGTATTTTTAATAACTATAGGATATAAACATTTTCTATTTTTATTTTAAAAATTATGAATCACTATATTATATACCTGAAACTTATGTAATATTTTATATCAGCTATACTTCAGTAGGAAAAAAGATCAACCTCTGACAAATAATAAAAGAAACAAATATGGTGATTTAAAAAGGTATATGAATGTATATATTCCTAGGAATATTCCTGATGTAAAATATTACATATGTTTCAGGTATACAATATAGTGATTCACAGGTTTTTTTTATTTTAAAAATTATATAGGTGTATGAGTGTGTATATTCCTAATCTTTTTAACTATCTTTAAAATATTGCTGAAAGTGAAAGTTGCTCAGTCATGCCTGACTCTTTGCGACCCCATGGGCTATAGCTCACCAGGCTCCTCTGTCCATGGAATTCTCCAGGCAAAAATACTGGAGTGGGTAGCCATTCCCTTTCCAGGGGATCTTCCCAACCCAGGGATCAAACCCAGGTCTCTCTCATTGCAGGTAGATTCTTTACGATCTGAGCCACCAGGGAAGCCCAAAATATTGCTGAAAGGCAGCATTAAATAATCCTTCCATATATTGAATATGCATAGCTTACATGTAGATAACTGTTTTCTCCGAGACAATGAATTTACTCTAAAGGATTTATATACACACACTCACACATACACACATATACAAACAGTACTTGACACATAAAGAAATTTATTTATTAATTGGAACAAACTTTAGTTTTGATAAAAGTTCTCTAGATTATCTACATGAGTCACTAATTCTGTTGTTTTTAAAACAAAATTTTTTAAAAAATAAAAGACCATTAAACCACATGAGAAAGAAGGACAGCACACTGTTTTCATTTCCTTATTTTCTCTTAAGACCAGGTGGAAGATAGAAGATAGAGACAGGTTTATGCACTGTTGGTTTATCTACTTTATCGTGTTTAGGAATACAAGTTTATTAAATCATACCATTCTCATAGCTGGGTCTTATTAAATAGTAAACTTCTAATTTTTGTTTCAATAATTATATTTAGTATTTAAATTCTAAAACCTAGCAGTAGTTTAGTCCCCATTATTTAAAGAAATGATTAAAATTCTAAGAGCAAAGTTTCTACTCTGAGGCTTACATTAACTTCACTTACTTTGCAATTATAATCCAAAAGATCTGATAATCAAAATTAGATCTTTAGGAAATAGCTAAAATATATTGAAAAGAGTGCATATCTTAGCACTCTTTGAATTTAAAGTTCAATCAAGAACAGTGTAAATTTAGAAAAAAAAAGTAATTTTCGTAGACCCTCAGTTTGTTGATAAAAAAAAAAATATATATATATATATATATATATATGCATAACACCAAAAAACCAAGTCATATTAAAAGGGAGATGTGATAATTATTATAAAATGCCTGGCATACAGTTTCTGCCCCATTCATATCAATTCCTCAGCCAACTAATATGAGTATATATATGTTTATGTTAAATCCTAATTTCTCTCAATGATACTGTGCTGGTCAGGCCTCCCGAGAGAAATTTCTACTTGTGGAATTATTACTGGCTTTCCCCCTATGACTTCTGCTTACTCAATATTGAGATCACCTTATTACTTCTCGATTGTTTACCAATGATTTTATCTTTTATGCCAGTAATTTATAATTATTAAAAATGATATCCAATGGACCTTATTGCTATCAATGTTAAACAATTAAAATGAAATGTCTTTCATGATCATTTCTACTTCAATTGTTTGAAATTTCCTTCAAGTAACTACAGTCAGTGCTCTTGACCAGATCATCCAGGATCCCCTTAGTGGTTCTGTGCACCAGATGCTCATTGAGTCAGATGCCCTCAAAGATAACTGTGCCAGGAATTTCATTCCTCCCACCCCAAAACTGATTGATTCAGGATTGAGAAAGCAATTGTGAAAGTCCAGCTCCCTCGCTTCAGTAGACAACAAACCAGTGACTTTTATAATCCCGATTCCTGCTTCATCAGCACAAGCATCACCTTATAATTTCTTTCCTCTTCTCCACCCTGCTTTCCTCCAGTCTCTTACCAATTTTTGAAACATTTTTAAAATAAATCATTTCTGTAAGAATCTAGCCACTAATCATACTGTTAAAATATTGTGATCTAATACAACATGTTTAAAGAGAAATGCTCTCTTTATATTATAAGCCATAACCAAACCCTGCAAAGTATATCTTTCTGCAATGATCTCAATGATTCCATATTTATCTTCCAAAAAATTTGAACAGAATATTTGTAAAATATGTTCATAAATGTGTGCTTAATATAGATGACGAGTTTTTACTTCACAAGGAAGGATCTCATTATTATTAGCCACTGGCAGAGGAAGCATAAATTATATCCATTGCACAACTAAAAATTTAAAAAATAAATTTAACTCGGCTAAAGGTTCCTGGAGGCCTTGTTTATATTTATTCATTATTGATTTTATAAATTAGGTAGCTCCACCTTCTTTTTTTAAAAAATTCTTTTGTGTTACTCCCTTTTACTGATATGGTATAAATATTTGCTGTATTCATGCCAGACATAAAGCACAGAACAAGTATTTGTGTTTATGGATTCATTTATAAATATAAAGTGAATATAAGTTCTTCAATAAAGGAATTATAGAGAATCGATCAAAATATTTTAAGAAGTCCTCCATTTTTTATTTTTCATAAAATATTTTTATATAATGGGACAAAGACAGTAAAGTTTTAGATATTCAAAACAAACATAACTATTTAGCTAAAATTCTATCATTTTTCATATTTCATATTTTCAGTAGACACATTCAAAATAACAACAGCTGAAATGGAAATCCATGTGAACATATCTTCGAATATATCTCATATAGCATATTAATAAACCTGTTGCTTAAAGTACAGAATTCTTTGAGTGCCTTATTTTAAATTTCTATTTTAGTAATAGATCTTTTAACAAGAACCCCTTGAATTCATCAGTCTTAAATAATTTTCTGGATTAAAAACATGAAAAACTAATATTGATGCTATTTACCTCAAATAAACGGTGTGATTTTGGTGTAAAATCACCTATTTTAAGTATAAATACCAAAACTTGAAATAACTTTTAGAGTGAATTTGGTCTGAACTCTAGGTTTGCATTACAAATTATTTTTTACAGAGCATGTCAGAAACTAACACGCTGTGTGATTAAGAAATTTAATCAGGGAATTCCCTGGTGGTCCAGTGGTTAGGTCTCATCACTTTCTGTTCTGGGAACTAAGATCCCGCAAGCTGTGCTTCAGTGAGTCTGGTATGTAGGTAAAGCTGTATATCTGAAAAGTTCATGTTTGTTTCAATTTATGTTGCCTTCTTCATGAGCAATAAATTAAAGCCTGTGAATGTTAACATGCAACACTGTTTTTAAGTTAAAGATAACAATATTTTTTAATTTTAATTTTATTTTATTTTTTAACTTTACAATATTGTATTGGTTTTGCCATATATCAAAATGAATCCGCCACAAGTATACATGTGTTCCCCATCCTGAACCCTCCTCCCTCCTCCCTCCCCATACCATCCCTCTGGGTCGTCCCAGTGCACCAGCCCCAAGCATCCAGTATCATGCATCGAACCTGGACTGGCGACTTGTTTCATATATGATATTATACATGTTTCAATGCCATTCTCCCAAGTGGAATGCACAATGTATATGAAGTAAATGAGATCTTAGGTGGTCTAAGTGGGATGTTGCATTAACTTTGGTCTCAAAGAATGAGCTAAGTTTCAAAATGCCAAGAAAGAATGTGTACTTAAACATTTCATCAGACAATTTAGTAGATTTTCTATCAATATAAATCTGAATGCTGTTTTAACTCTTATTTCCAATTTTAGATGTATCTATCCTTTAAACATACTCATATGCCCAAAATATATTAACCAATTTTATCATTATTCTCCTATTTATAAAAATACAAAAGCTTGAGACTACATAAATGTCAGTTGAGCAGAGAATGGATAAATGAAAAAACTGTAACTGTATAATGGAATAAATAAATTAGATATAGAGTTTGAATGAGGATATTTGTGTGATACATTATTTGTTAAGGAACTTTCTAAATAATATACATCATGACATTCCATGTCTGTAAAAAGAATCATGTTAAACCAGCATATCTTTTGATGTATCTGTAGATCACTAAAATGCATTTCAATATGAAGAATATACCACAACTTGGTATTGCTAGCTCTGAAGGGAAGCAGGATTACAAGAACAGTAGAGTTTGGCATGTGAAAGTGATAATTTGTTATTATACTTCTTACTGACTATAATTCAGATCAGATGAGATCAGTCACTCAGTCATGTCTGACTCTTTGCGACCCCATGAATCGCAGCATGCCAGGCCTCCCTGTCCATCACCAACTCCTGGAGTGCACTGAGACTCACATCCATCGAGTAAGTGATGCCACCCAGTCATCTCATCCTCTGTCGTCCCCTTCTCCTCCTGCCCCCAATGCCTCCCAACATCAGAGTCTTTTCCAATGAGTCAACTCTTCGCATGAGGTGGCCAAATTACTGGAGTTTCAGCTTTAGCATCATTCCTTCCAAAGAAATCCCAGGGCTGATCTTCAGAATGGACTGGTTGATCTCCTTGCAGTCCAAGGGACTCTCAAGAGTCTTCTCCAACACCACAGCTCAAAAACATCAATTCTTTGGTGCTGAGCCTTCTTCACAGTCCAACTCTCACATCCATTCATGACCACTGGAAAAACCATAGCCTTGACTAGATGGACCTTTGTTGGAAAAGTAATGTCTCTGCTTTTGAATATGCTATCTAGGTTGGTCATAACTTTCCTTCCAAGGAGGAAGCGTCTTTTAATTTCATGGCTGCACTCACCATCTGCAGTGATTTTGGAGCCCCCAAAAATAAAACCTGACACTGTTTCCACTGTTGGCCCATCTATTTCCCATGAAGTGATGGGACCAGATGCCGTGATCTTCATTTTCTGAATGTTGAGCTTTAAGCCAACTTTTTCACTCTCCACTTTCACTTTCATCAAGAGGCTTTTGAGTTCCTCTTCACTTTCTGCCATAAGGGTGGTGTCATCTGCATATCTGAGGTTATTGATATTTCTCCTGGCAATCTTGATTCCAGCTTGTGTTTCTTCCAGTCCAGCGTTTCTCATGATGTACTCTGCATATAAGTTAAATAAACAGGGTGACAATATACAGCCTTAATGTACTCCTTTTCGTATTTGGAACCAGTCTGTTGTTCCATATCCAGTTCTAACTGTTGCTTCCTGACCTACATACAAATTTCTCAAGAGGCAGATCAGGTGGTCTGATATTCCCATCTCTTGAAGAATTTTCCACAGTTTATTGTGATCCACACAGTCAAAGGATTTGGCATAGTCAATAAAGCAGAAATAGATGTTTTTCTGGAACTCTCTTGCTTTTTCCATGATCCAGCGGATGTTGGCAATTTGACCTCTGGTTCCTCTGCCTTTTCTAAAACCAGCTTGAACATCAGGAATTTCATGGTTCACATATTGCTGAAGCCTGGCTTGGAGAATTTTGAGCATTACTTTACTAGCATGTGAGATGAGTGCAATTGTGTGGTAGTTTGAGCATTCTTTGGCATTGCCTTTCTTTGGGATTGGAATGAAAACTGACCTTTTCAGTCCTGTGGCCACTGCTGAGTTTTCCAAATTTGCTGGCATATTGAGTGCAGCACTTTCACAGCATCATCTTTCAGGATTTGAAATAGTTCAACTGGAATTCCATCACCTCCAGTAGCTTTGTTTGTAGTGATGCTTTCTAAGGCCCACTTGACTTCACATTCAAGGATGTCTGTCTCTAGGTCAGTGATCACACCATAGTGATCATCTGGGTCATGAAGATCTTTTTTGTACAGTTCCTCTGTATTCTTGCCATCTCTTCTTAATATCTTCTGCTTCTGTTAGGTCCATACCATTTCTGTCCTTTATCGAGCTCATCTTTGCATGAAATGTTCCTTTGGTATCTCTGATATTCTTGAAGAGATCCCTAGTCTTTCCCATTCTGTTGTTTTCCTCTATTTCTTTGCATTGATTGCTGAAGAAGGCTTTCTTATCTCTTGCTATTCTTTGGAACTCTGCATTCAGATGCTTATACCTTTCCTTTTCTCCTTTGCTTTTCACTTCTCTTCTTTTCACAGCTATTTGTAAGGCCTCCCCAGACAGCCATTTTGCTTTTTTGCATTTCTTTTCTAAGGGAATGTTCTTGATCCCTGTCTCCTGTACAATGTCATGAACCTCATTCCATAGTTCATCGGGCACTCTATCTATCAGATCTAGGCCCTTAAATCTATTTCTCACTTCCACTGTATAATCATAAGGGATTTGATTTAGGTCATACTTGAATGGTCTAGTGGTTTTCCCTACTTTCTTCAATTTCAGTCTGAATTTGGCAATAAGGAGTTCATGGTCTGAGCCACAGTCAGCTCCTGGTCTTGTTTTTGTTGACTGTATAGAGCTTCTCCATCTTTGGATGCAAAGAATATAATCAATCTGATTTCGGTGTTGACCATCTGGTGATGTCCATGTATAGAGTCTTCTCTTGTGTTGTTGGAAGAGGGTGTTTGTTACGACCAGTGAATTTTCTTGGCAAAACTCTACTAGTCTTTGCCCTGCTTCATTCTGTATTCCAAGGCCAAATTTGCCTGTTACTCCAGGTGTTTCTTGACTTCCTACTTTTGCATTCCAGTCCCCTATAGTGAAAAGGACATCTTTTTTGAGTGTTAGTTCTAAAAGTTCTTGTAGGTCTTCATAGAACCATTCAACTTCAGCTTCTTCAGCATTACTGGTTGGGGCATAGACCTGGATTACTGTGATATTGAATGGTTTGCCTTGGAAACGAACAGAGATCATTCTGTCGTTTTTGAGATTGCATCCAAGTACTGCATTTTGGACCCTTTTGTTGACCATGATGGCCACTCCATTTCTTCTGAGGGATTCCTGCCCGCAGTAGTAGGTATAATGGTCATCTGAGTTAAATTTACCCATTCCAGTCCATATCAGTTCGCTGATTCCTAGAATGTTGGCATTCACTCTTGTCATCTCTTGTTTGACCACTTCCAATTTGCCTTGATTCATGGACCTGACATTCCAGGTTCCTATGCAATATTGCTCTTTACAGCATCAGGCCAGTCACATCCACAGCTGGGTATTCTTTTTGCTTTGGCTCCATCCCTTCATTCTTTTTGGAGTTATTTCTCCACTGATCTCCAGTAGCATATTGAGCACCTACTGACCTGGGGAGTTTCTCTTTCAATATCCTATCCTTTTGCCTTTTCATACTGTTCATGGGGTTCTCAAGGCAAGAATACTGAAGTGGTTTGCCATTCCCTTCTCCAGTTGACCACATTCTGTCAAATCTCTCCACCATGACCCACCCGTCTTGGGTTGCCCATGGGAATGGCTTAGTTTCACTGAGTTAGACAAGGCTGTGGTCCTAGTGTGATTAGATTGACTAGTTTTCTGTGAGTATGGTTTCAGTGTGTTTGCCCTCTGATGCCCTCTTGCAACACCTACTGTCTTACTTGGGTTTCTCTTACCTTGGGCATGGGGTATCTCTTCATGGCTGCTCCATCAAGCTCAGCCATTGCTCCTTACCTTGGACAAAGGGTATCTCCTCACCGCCACCTTTCCTGACCTTCAATGTGGGATAGCTCCTCTAGGCCCTCCTGCGCCTGCGCAGCCATGGCTCCTTGGACGTGGGGTTGTTCCTCCCGGCCACCGCCCCTGGCCTCGGGCTTAGGGGCGTGGGGTAGCTCCTCCCTGGCCTCACTATTATTATCAGTGATTTAATATCAATTTATTTTATTCAAATACTATTTAACTATTAAAATATTATAATAGATCTATAAAAATAAATTCCCTGACCAGATAGATTTCCTAGTATCACTCAGAAAGAAAATAACTAACCCTCTCCTTTCCATCACTAGCATAGAAATGCATAAAGCGATTGTCTTTCTGTTTCTGTCTTTCTGTCTTTCTCTACCATCTTTCTGTAATCAAATACTTTCTAGAAATTTCAGGGAGTCCTGGTATTACACTAAAGTGTACAGTGAATTGTGAAGGTACTTGACACCAATATCTTATCATCTTTCATTTATCTTATCTTTCATTTCATCTTATCATATCATCTTATCATCATCATTCTTTAAATCATGATGGCCCTGGTAAAGCAAGCATTACTCTATCTTTATTTGCAGAGTTGTAGTGTTTTTGAATTCTTATTCCATATCAATATGCTCCTTAATGTCTGATGAATTATCCAACTAATCTGTTTCCCTTCTCTCTCACCATATTTCTGCTTTGCTCTCTGAAATTACCTTGGCATTATTCAGTAAACATTTTGGATCTGGTTCATACCCTTCAACTTTCTCCAAATACTGCCAAAATGCAAAGGACATTTCAGAATTCATTAAGGTAAGCTTTCCAGAAATGTATCTTGAAAATTACTGGACTTTATCCAATGCCACAAGATAAGAAAAGGAAATGAGTTATAAATGTTGTTAAAGGAAGATATATAATGATGATCTACATAGGAAGTCCAAGAGAATTAATCAAATAACTATTAATGCATAAGATAATTTCATAAGAGAACCAGAGTAAACATTGAGTATAAAGAATAAGTAGCTTTCTAGTAATGATTTGTTGGACATGACACCAAAAGCACAGGCAACAACAACAAAAAAATAGATGTCAATGTTAAAAACCTTATAAATAAAAATATTCTATCAACATGGTAAAAAGGCAATCTAAAATGAAAGAAAATATTTGTAAATCATAAATCTGATAAGATTTATATCTAGACTATATAAAGGACTCTTACAACCCAACCCCACCAGCAACAAATGCCCTGAATGTTGTTATGCAACGAAGCAACAAACCCAGCTCTGTTGACCTACTTAAGTTTTTCTAGTGGTCACTGGCTGCAGAATCAGTTCAGTTCAGTTCAGTCACTCAGTTGTGTCCAACTCTTTGCGACCCCATGAACCACAGCATGACAGGCCTCCCTGTCCATCAACAACTCCCGGAGTCCACCCAAACCCCTGATCATTGAGTCGGTGATGCCATCCAACCATCTCCTCCTCTGTCATCCCCTTCTCCTCCTGCCCTCAATTCTTCCCCAGCATCAGGGTCTTTTCAAATGAGTCAGTTATTCACATCAGGTGGCCAAAGTATTGGAGTTTCAGCTTCAACATCAGTCCTTCCAATGTACACCCAGGACTGATCTCCTTTAGGATGGACTGGTTGGCTCTCCTTGCAGTCCAAGGGACTCTCAAGAGTCTTCTCCAACACCACAGTTCAAAAGCATCAATTCTTCGGTGCTCAGCTTTCTTTATAGTCCAACTCTCACATCCATACATGACCACTGGAAAAACCATAGCCTTGACTAGACAGACCTTTGTTGACAAAGTAATGTCTCTGTTTTTTAATAAGCTATCTAGGTTGGTCATAAATTTCCATCCAAGGAGTAAGCGTCTTTTAATTTCATGGCTGCAGTCACCATCTGCAGTGATCTTGGAGCCCAGAAAAATAAAGTCTGACACTGTTTCCACTGTTGGCCCATCTATTTCCCATGAAGTGATGGGACCAGATGCCATGATCTTCATTTTCTGAATGTTGAGCTTTAAGCCAACTTTTTCACTCTCCACTTTCACTTTCATCAAGAGGCTCTTTAGTTCCTCTTCACTTTCTGCCATAAGCGTGGTGTTATCTGCATATCTGAGGTTATTGATATTTCTCCTGGCAATCTTGATTCCAGCTGTGCTTCCTCCAGCCCAGTGTTTCTCATGATGTACTCTGCATATACGTTAAGCAAGCAGGGTGATAATATACAGCCTTGACGTACTCCTTTTCGTATTTGGAACCAGTCTGTTGTTCCATGTCCAGTTCTAACTGTTGCTTCCTGACCTGCAATACAAGTTCTCAAGAGGCAGGTCAGGTGGGTCTGGTATTCTGATCTCTTTCAGAATTTTCCACAGTTTATTGTGATCCACAGAGTCAAAGGCTTTGGTATAGTCAATAAAGAAGAAATAGATGTTTTTCTGGATCTCTCTTGCTTTTTCGATGATCATATCATAAAAAATATCTTGCTTTCCTATTAGGGTCAATGTACAAATTTCCTCGTTGTCTTTTTAGTGTCAAAAATCACAAACAACCTAATTTCCTATTGTTAGTTTATTACATTCCTTCTTGCAACTTGGCAGCAGCATCCTCCCTCTGTTTTAAAGTCACCTTTTCTTTGCTAAGGAGAAGGCTGTGTTTTTCCTTTTCCTTATGGATAGGGCAATATTTGCCAAGTGGTATTACTCTGGAAATGCTTGGGAGGCAGAGGAGAGGCATAAATACTTTTATTCTCAGAAGTTGGTTGTAGCCAGATGCCTAGGGAGATGAGAGATTTAGAGCAGTTTCTCTGTGAGTGCTGGAGAGCTCCTGGTGGGCTGCTGCCACTGTTGATATTTAGTGGAACCTCTCCCAGAGCCTCTTGATTATGGTGGCAGTTCCCACATCAGTGCTTCAGGCTGAGATTCTCAGTGTCTCCTTCTGTAACCTACCAGCCTCATTTCTCTAGCTTCCCATTACATCCATGCTGTTACCCCAGGTCTTCCTATTACAACCCTTTATCTAGATTACAGAGTGCTTCTGTTTCACTGGCTGAATACAGATTGATGTAATTAGAAAAGCAGTTAAATAAATTATGGTATGCATGAGGTACTCCAGCAGTAAAAAAAGATGAAGTAGCTCAGTGAACATTAATTGTTAAGAAAGAAATGTTACAAGAGTACACACACATACTGTACTGTACCATTTAAGGAAGTATTTATAAAATTGTTCACAGTAGTTATCTCTAGAGAGATTCTTGGAGGGATGGGTGGGATGAATGTGGTATTCCATTTTACTCTTTAGTTACTTCTGCACCATTTGCATCTCTTAGATAAAAATCCTAATGATATATTATTTTTGTAATCAGAAATAATAACAACAAAAAGAACCAGAAAAACAAAAAAATGCCTGATACATCTTAATCTTAATAATTGCTGTCTCCAACACGGTAAATTCTAATGTTCAAGACTATAACTTGGATATTTATCATTGAATACACATGTATCCCTCAGAAAATGTATACCTCAAGATAGCATTGTTGTTGTTCAGTTGTGACATTTTGTCCAACTCTTTGGGAATCATATGGATTGCAACACACCACTCTCCTCTGTCCTCTGTCTCCTGGAGTTTGCTCAAACTCATATCAGTTGAGTTGGTGATGCTATCCAACCATCTCATGCTCTGTTACCCCCTTCACCTGCCCTCAAACTTTCCCAGCATCAGAGTCTTTTCCAATGAGTTGTCCATTCGCATCAGGTGGCCAAAGTATTGGAGCTTCAGCTTCAGCAGCAGACATTCCAATGAATCAGTATCAGCATCAGTTCAGTCTCTCAGTCATTTCCGCCTCTTTGTGACCCCATGAATTGCAGTTCACCAGGCCTCCTTGTCCATCACCAACTCCCGGACTTTACCTAAACTCATGTTCATTGAGTCAGTGATGCCATCTAACCATCCTCTGTCATCCCCTTCTCCTCCTGCCTTCAATCCTTCCCAACATCACTGTCTTTTCAAATGAGTCAGCTTTTCGCATCAGGTGGCCAAAATATTGGAGTTTCAGCTTCAACATCCGTCTTTCCAATGAACACCCTGGAATGATTTCCTTTAGGATGGACTGGTTGAATCTCCGTGCAGTCCAAGGGACTCTCAAGAGTCTTTTTCAACACCACAGTTCAAAAGCATCAACTCTTCAGCGCTCAGCTTTCTTGATAGTCCAAATCTCAAATCCATACATGACTACTGGAAAAACCATAGCCTTGACTAGATGGACCTTTGTTGACAAAGTAATGCCTCTGCTTTTTAATATAGTCACGCTTGATTTTCTTTAGGATTGACTGATTTGATCTTGCTGTTCAAGGCACTCTCAAGAGTCTTCTCCAACACCACAGTTCAAAACCATCAATTCTTTTACGTTCAGCCTTCTTTACGGTCCAACTCTCACATCTGTACATGACTAATGGAAAAAAAATAGCTTTGACTATATGGACCTTTGTTGGTAAAGTGATGTCTCTGCTTTTTAATATGCGGTCTAGGTTTTTCATAGCTTTTCTTCCAAGGAGTAAGCTTCTTTTAATATCAAGGCTCTAGTCACCATCCATGGGCATTTTGGAGCCCCCCAAAAAGAAAATCTGTTACTGCTTCCACTTTACCCTCCTTCTGTTTTCCATGAAGTGATGAGACTGGATGCCCTGATCTTAGATTTTCCATGTTGGGTTTTAAGCCAGAGTTTTCACTCTTCTCTTTCACCCTTGTCCAGAGGCTCTTTAGTTCCTCTTCACTTTCTGCTATTAGAGTGGTATCATCTGCATATATGATGCATATATGATGTTGCTTATACTTCTCCCAGCAATCTGATTCTAGTTTTTGTTTCATCCAGCTTGGCGTTTCAGATGATGTCTGCATTAGAGTTAAAAAGTAAGGTGACAATACACAACTCGACTACTCCATTCCCATTTTTGAACCAGTCCATTGTTTCTAATGGGCTTCTCTGGTGACTTAGCTGATAAAGAATCCACCTGCAATGCCAGTGACTGAGTTGAACCTGGGTTGGGACGATCCCCTGGAGAAGGGAAGGGCTACCCACTCCAGTATTCTGGCCTGGATAATTCCATAGACTGTATAGTCCATGGGGTTGCAAAGAGTCGGGCACGACTGAGTGACTTTTGCTTTCATTGTTCCTAAGACATAATTCTATCTGTCCATTTTGGCACTGAGTTCGTTCAGTTCAGTCACTCAGTCATATCTGACTCTTTGCAACCCCATGGACTGGAGCACGCCAGGCCACCCTGTCCAGCACCAACTCCTAAAGTTTAATCAAACTCATGTCTATTGAGTCAGTGATGCAATCCAACCATCTCATCCTCTGTCATCCCCTTCTCCTCCTGCCTTCAATCTTTCCCAGCACCAGGGTCTTTTCAAATGAGTCAGCTCTTCACATCAGGTGGCCAAAGTTTTGGAGTTTCAACTTCAACATCAGTCCTTCCTATGAATATTCAGGACTGATTTCCTTTAGAAGGGACTGGTTGGATCTCCTTGCAGTAAAAGGGACTCTTAAGAGTCTTCTCCAATATCACAGTTCAAAAACATCATTTCTTCGGCACTCAGCTTTCTTTATATTCCAACTTTCACATCCATACATGACTACTGGAAAAACCATAGCCTTGACTAGATGGACCTTTGTTGGCAAAGTAATGTCTCTGCTTTTTAATATGCATCTACGTTGTGCATAACTTTTCTTCCGAAGAGTAAGCATCTCTTAATCTCTTTGCTACAGTCACCATCTGCAGTGACTTTGGAGTCCCAAAAAATAAAGTCAGCCACTGTTTCCACTGTTTGCCCATCTATTTGGAATGAAGTGATGGGACCAGATGCCATGATCTTCGTTTTCTGAATGTTGAGCTTTAAGTCGATTTTTTCACTCTCCTCTTTCACTTTCATCAAGAGGCTCTTTAATTCTTCTTCACTTTCTGCCATAAGGGTGCATATCTGCATATCTGATGTTATTGATTTTTTTCCTGGCAATGTTGTTTCCAGCTTGTGCTTCCTCCAGCCCAGCGTTTCTTATGATGTATTATGCATATAAGTTAAATAAGCAGGGTGGAATATACAGCCTTGATGTACTCCTTTTCCTCTTTGGAACCAGTCTGTTGTTCCATGTCTGATTTTAACTGTTGCTTCCTGACCTGCATGCAGATTTCTCAAGGGGCAGGTCAGGTGGTTTGGTATTCCCATCTTTTTCCAAATTTTCCACACTTTCCAGTAACCCACGCAGTCAAAGCCTTTGGCATAGTCAATAAAGCAGCGTGTGTGCTTAGTCACTTCAGTCATGTCCTACTCTCTGTGACCCTGCAGACCATGGCCCACCAGGCTCCTCTGTCCATTGGATTCTCCAGGCAGGAATACTGGTATGGGTTGCCATTTCCTTCTCCAGTGATGTATGAAGTGAGTGAAGTGAAGTCATTCAGTCATGTCCAACTCTTTGAGACCCCCATGGACTGTTGCCTACCAGGCTCCTCCGCCCATGGGATTTTCCAGTCAAGAGTTCTGGAGTGGGGTGCCATTTCCTTCTGTACAGTAAAGAAGATATAGATGTTTTTCTGGAACTCTTTTGCTTTTTTGATGATCCATCAGATGTTGGCAGTTTGTTCTCTGGTTCCTCTGCCTTTTCTAACACCAGCTTTAACATCTGGAGGTTCATGGTTCACATACTGTGAAAGCCTGGCCTGGAGAATTTTGAGCATTTTTTTACTAGCATGTAAGATGAGTGCAATTGTGTGGTACCTTGAGCATTCTTTGGCATTCCATATCTTTGGGATTGGAATGAAAACTGGCCTTTTCCAGTCCTGTGGCCACTGCTGAGCTTTCCAAATTTGCTGGCATATTGAATGCAGCACTTTCACAGAATCATTTTATCAGATTTTAAATAGCTCAGCTGGAATTCCATCACCTCCACTAGCTTTGTTCATAGTTATGCTTCCTCAGGCCCACTTGACTTCACATTCCAGGATGCCTAGCTCTAGGTGAGTGATCCAGAGAAGGCAATGGCACCCTACTCCAGTACTCTTGCCTGGAAAATCCCATGGACGGAGGAGCCTGGTAGGCTGCAGCCCATGGGGTCACTAAGAGTTGGACATGACTGAGCGACTTCACTTTCACTTTTCACTTTCATGCATTGGAGAAGGAAATGGTGACCCACTCCAGTGTTCTTGCCTGGAGAATCCCAGGGACACGGGAGCCTGATGGGCTGCCGTCTATGGGGTCACACAAAGTCAGACACGACTGAAGCGACTTAGCAGCCACAGCAGCAGCAGGTGAGTGATCACACCTTTGTGATTATCTGAGTAGTGAAGATCTTTTTTGTATAGTTCTTCTGTTTATTCTTGCCAACTCTTCTTAATATCTTCTGCTTCTGTTAGAACCATACCATTTTTGTCCTTTATTGAGCCATGTTTGTATGAAATGTTCCCTTGGTATCTCTAATTTTCTTGAATAGATCTCTAGTCTTTTCCATTCTATTGCTTTCCTCTATTTCATTTCACTGATCACTGAGAAAGTCTTTCTTATCTCTCCTTGCTCTTCTTTGGAACTCTGCATTCAAATGGATATATCTTTCCTTTTCTCCTTTGCTTTCCACTTGTCTTCTTTTCACAGATATTTGTAAAGCCTCTTCAGACATCCATTTTACCAGAGATTAACCCACAATTCAATGTTACAGAGACCCAGATGACAAATTTCTTCAAATTTTCTTAAATTCATCATTCTTCTTGTTCTGTTGCCTTTTTCTTTCTATTCAACTCCTTTTACAAAGACACTCTTAATACCTTAAGATGTTTATATTTCTTTCTTATTTTTCTATTAAAATTCAAGCCCCTTAAGTCACTATTCCAATCTGATTTTTTCACTCCTGGACAAATAAAATGCATTCTGTTGAAGGATATAATCCAAGTTTCAGAGAGTTTTTATTTGTAGCTAGTGAACTACAACCATATCTGTCTTCTCAATGTTCAGTCACTATTTTAATTTTCTTTAATATTCTCTTTCTTTCCTGTCCCATATAATTCTAAACTCTTATTTTCTCACTCAAAGTTTAGCATGAGACTCTATTATTTCATTTCATAAATATCTGTTATTTATTCTCTGAAAATCAAAAATGTAGCCACCAAATGAGAGTTCATATATTCTCACCTACTTACTGTCAAATACAAACTGACACTTATCAAGAGCATTGTCAACTGAACAGCAAAGGCATCTGCCATCTGCCTCTATGGAGTAAGTACCCTGTGCTGCTATGGCTGTTGACCTTCAACAACTTCTGAGGGAGTTCAGTGCGTAGTGTGGCATTCTGTGCTCCAGGGAAACTGGTGGGACAGGTCTTTACATGGTTGGATGCTTTTAGGAACAAATTTTATGATCTCAATCCTTGCATCTCCTCATATCTAGAGAAGCACCAAATGCCTTCATGGTGACATCAGATCTTCATGACTAACAAAAAACCTTTTGTAAAATGACTACTTAATGGTATTGAACTCCCCCTTCACCAAAACCTTATATATTGACCTTCCCCTACTGCATCTGGGGAGTAGTCTCTCAGAGCTATCCGAGTTGCTGCCTCCCAGGCTGCAGTCCTTATTTTGCCCCCAATAAAACTTAACTTGAAACTTTCAAGTTGTACATCTTTTTTAGTCAACATTGCCCAAAATATATTTATAACAATTCCAAATTGCTCTCCTACAGTGTCAAAGGGCAACTCTTTCCTGCTCCTCCACTAAGACCTCTCCATCCTACTTGATTTTCTACAGTTTGTTGCTCAGTGGTTTTCTTTTCTGAACTCCTTATTCTTTCAGTTATGATTTCCCCTAAGCACATTCAGATGCCTCCCCATTATAGGACCTTTGACCTTAGGCATTTATTTTAATTACTCTCCAGTGGCTCTGTTGCATTTTAGCCACACTTCCCAGAGAATACTAATTGCTTTCTTCACTCCTTTATTGCTGATTGACCGACATCTCTATCTACCAGCACCTGGTAGGCATCCTCATTAATTCTAAGGATAATAATGATGATAATAACTAATATCTACTGAATGCTTACTATATTCTAGGCATTTTAAAGCACTATATGCATTTAAATATTTTTGTTCTTTCACAGCCTTAAAAGGTAATTGCAATTATAATTCTTAGTTTAAGATTTGGAAACTGAGCTATAGAAACTTTGGATAACTTGCTTAAAGTACACAGTTAATAAGTGAATGAACAGAAATTTAAGTCCAAATGGTCAAATCCAAAAGTCAACCTCTTAACTACTTGTCACACTGCCTCTCAACTACACATATTAGTAAAATAATTGTATCCTTTAAATAGGGAGGAGACTATTTGATTGATGACTCACAGGAATGGGTGATAGTTTATTTTTATGATGTAAACATTTTTACATATGATACATTAAAACAATAATCACATCGAAGTGGTTAGTTTAAGGATCATCCTCAAGATTCTAACTGGTTCCCTTGCAATGGGTTTTTATCTCGTCTGAATGGGAACTAAAACTTTCCACATGGAAATTGTACCCACTGCATGTAAACACCTCATTTTACTTCTGGAGGAGTGATGTCACTCCTAGAGTCATTACATTTTCCTCGGTTAGTGCAGTTTACAAGCTCTGGATCTTCATGTCTCGGTGGACATCAGTGGGATGAAAACTGACTTTCAGCAAAATACCGCTCTCCAGAAATTTTCTAGGTGGGCAACATTCTGGTGCAACTCTGAACAATATCTAGACATTACCCACATTACCTTCTGCCTGTTATCTAAAGATGGGACTCTTTATCTTCTGAAGGCAGTAAGACTCTTCAGCAGATTAAATAAGAGTAGCTCACTAGGCATTTAGTGTCCATTGACAAACACATGTAGTAAATATTGAGTGACTTTCTACAATAGTCATGTATTCTGATGGATTTTATTACTTTCTCTAAAGAAACAATATTATGGATTAATAGTGAAATCCAATTAAAATTTGGTATTGCCTCACTTGGCTAAAGAAATATACTCTGTCTATGGGGACATATGAATTAACTGTAAGTAAAGAGAATTCCTAATCCAAAAAAATTTAAGCTTTGCTTTTTTGAAAATACACCTGTGAATCATCTTCTAGAGTGTGCTGTGAACTTAGCACAATTCGCTTAAGAAAAATAGCAATAGTATTTTGTTCCATCTGTTCCACACTGTAGGGGAAATTATTACATGCTTGTGCCAGATGTATTAAGCAATACTGGGGAATTTTCTTAAATTTATGCCACAATAATAATATTCAAGGGAGAATTTCACTTTGCTTCACCAGCAAAGAGTAGACTGTTTGAAATTGCATCCTTTATAAACACTTTTCATAGTTGTCTCCCATGATTTACTCTCTCCTAGTGATACTGCAAATTGAGAAGCTCATTGTGCAGTTTTGATTTTTCCTATTATAACATCAGTATCCAGAAGCAATTATATCCAGAAACAAGTATCTCTTCAAATTAAAATCTGTTCTCTTAAATATTTGTGTAACAACCTCTTTTTATCATTTGCTTATCAATCTACTAATTGCTTTCTTAAAAAGGCCTTTCTTAACCATTCACATTTCTAATTTTTTGTTTCTTCATTACAATTTAAGTTCTGGGAGAGCAGAAACTTTCATCTCCATATGATACCTTCAGTGAATGTCCAGAAAAATGTTTGTTACAAAATGTGTGCTCAGCATTGATTTGGTGAATAGAAGAATCATCTGAACTACATTTTTTAAAGCATGGGGCTAAAATCTGAACCATTTATGAAATAATGAAATAACATTGATCAGTTTGCCTTTCTCAATAAGTATTGATTAGGTAAATAAAACGTTAAAAATGGTATTTACTGTGAAGATTAAGAAAGGACCCTGACAAATACATGTGATGATTTCCAATTGCCAGGGTTCTAAAAATAACTTTTAAAATATTGTGCAGGGTTTTATACCACATTCTTAAATAACATTACTATATAAAGATCTTATTTTTTCTATTTTAAACTTTAATTAAAATATGCATTACCACAACAGATAAGATTTGAGACTAAATTTGTATGGCACAAAATATAAGATCTGACTAACAAGTTAGTGTAAATAAAAAATAAATCAGATTTTCTGTTGCTAATGGAAGTATTATAGGATTAAAAGTAATTAGTTATTTTAATTTTCAAAATGTTTTGTTAAGATTTCCAATTTAAATTATAATCCTCTATACCATGCACAGTTTTGTAAAGTATTATGCTTATATTTTCATTTAATGAAATAGGTATAGCGATTGTGAATTAACAAGAACCCCATTGCCATTTTTATTACCTGCTTGGCAAATGCCTGTAGAAGTTTAGGTTCTGAACCCAAAAGTTAAAATCCTTACAGGATGGAAATTATTTCCTGTTTTACATTTTGCAGGATATCTGCATTTTCTATGGAAGCAGTAAGTAAACCATTATTCAATCATGTATAAAAGTTCTTATTGCTTTTATCTTCTCTTTAGCACAACAGGATTGAATGAAAAGCTGAAACAAACAACAACCAAAAGAAAGAAGACATGACATACTTCTTTTGGGTATGACTTTTGGGTATACCGTAGTTTCACACATAGCACTTTTAACATGATGATTATTGTAAAAATTTTTTGTTTGTTTGTTTGACTTAGGGTAGATTTCTGCAAACTTAAAGGCTCCTGGGCACATGTACTTCAGTTCAGTTCAGTCATTCAGTTATGTCAGACTCTGGAACCCCATGGACTGCAGCACACCAGGCCTCCTTGTCCATCACCAATGCCTGGGGCCGACTCAGTCTTATGTCCCTCAAGTCGCTGATGCCATCCAACCGTCTCATCCTCTGTCATCCCCTTTTCCTCCTGCCTTCAATCTTTCCCTAGCATCAAGGTCTTTTCCAAAGAATCAGTTCTTCACATCAGGTGTCCAAAGTATTGGAGCTTCAGCTTCAGCATCAGCCCTTTCAGTGAATATTCAGGATTGATTTCCTTTAGGATTGACTGGTTTGATCTTCTTACAGCCCAAGGGACTCTCAAGAGTCTTCTCCAACACCACAGTTCAAAAACATCAATTCTTTGGCACCCAGCTTTCTTTACTGTCACATCCATACATGACTACTGACAAAACCATAGCTTTGACTAGACAGACCTTTGTTGGCAAAGTAATCTCTCTGCTTTTTAATATGCTCTCTAGGTTTGTCAAAGCTTTTCTTCCAAAGAGCAAGCATCTTTTATTTTCATGGCTGCAGTCACTATGCAGTGGAGTAGTTCTATATTCATCATGGTATTGCTGTACTCTCTTAGTACAAGTTTGACTTCTTTTGGCAGGGGTAGTAACAGTATAAAGTTAGTGACGTATAGTGGAAAGATCCCCCAGTGATAAGCATGGCAACCCACTCCAATATTCTTGCCTGGAGAATCCCCATGAACAGAGAAGCCTGCTGGGCTAAAGTCCATGTGGTCACAAAGAGTTAGATACGACTGAATGACTAAGCACAGCACAGTACAGCACAGTGGGTAAAGACTGCCAAAATCCACTGTTTTTTTAATTTTACTTTTCTATTAATTGGAGTATAGTAGATTTAAAATGTTGTGTTAATTACAGCAAAGTGAGTCAGTTACAGTTCAGTTCAGTCACTCAGTCATGTCCATCTCTTTGCAACCCCATGGACTGCAGTACACCAGGATTCCCTGGTCATCACCAACTCCTGGAGCTTGCTCAAACTCATCTCCATCGAGTTGGTGATGCCATCCTACCATCTCACCCACTGTCATCCCCTTCTCCTCCTGCCTTCAATCTTTCCCAGAAACAGGACCTTTTCCAATGAATCAGTTCTTTGCATCAGGTGGCCAAAATACTGGAGTTTCAGCTTCAGCATCAGTCCTTCCAATGAATATTCAGGACTGATTTCCTTTAGGATTGACTGTGTTGATCTCCTTGCAGTCCAAGGGACTCTCAAGAGTCTTCTCCAACACCACAGTTCAAAAGCATCAATTCTTTGGCTCTCAGCTTTCTTTATAATCCAACTTTCACATCCATACATGGCTACTGGAAAAGGCCACAGCTTTTCCTAGAGGGAACTTTGTTGGCAAAGTAATGTCTCTGCTTTTTAATATGCTCTCTAGGTCGGTCATAGCTTTTCTTCCAAGGAGAAGTTATACATACATATTTATTTGTGTATGTATATACTAATGGAGTTACCTGTGTTATACAATAGCTACTTATTGGTTATCTATTTTATATATAGTAGTGTGTATATGTCAATCACAATATTCCAATTTATCTCTCCCCCTCTTCTTTCCCCCTTGGTAACTGTATGTTTATTTTCTATATGTGTGACTCAATTTCTCTTTTGTAAATAGGTTCATTTTTACTATTTTAAAAACAGACTTTTGAATTGTAAGTTGGAATTTTAAAAAAATTAACTTGCTTTAATTAGTTTACATTAGAAAATATGAAGCATGTGACTGTGTTTTTCCAATACCTTACAATATATAATCCCTATCAATAGATCCACCAAACCCTAGGCAGTTTCAAAATCTGCATATGAGAAAACAGACTTTACTCACATGAGTAATCATTTTGCTAAAAGAAAGACTGCTAGATTTAAAAAAAAATCTTGTTCATCTTGATCCCTGATTTTTGCCTGGTTTCAGGAGCACCAAAGCAGAAATTTGCTGTAGTTACTATAATTTTCTTTATCAACCATTGATGAATATTCTTAATTCTATGGGATCTGAGCCAATCAGAAGAATGTTATACCTGACAGTGAGATAGATAGGATCTTTATGTAAAGTGTGATTAAAGATATCATTTTGCAGAATTAATCGTATGAACCCTGGGCAACCCCATGTTCCCTTAGCTGAAATTATTAATTACAATTATAGAGAATTCTCAGTCCAAAGGGGCTTCCCTGATGGCTCAGCAGGTAAAGAATATGCCTGCAATGCTGGAGCCACAAGAGACTTGAATTTGATCCTTGGGTCGGAAAGATCCCCTGGAGGGGGAAATGGCAACCCACTCTAGTATTCTTGCCTGGAAAATTACATGGACAGAGGAGTCTGGCAGGCTACATTCTAAAGGGTCAAAAAGAGTTGGGCATAGGTGAGCTACTGAGCATGTCTGCATGCTCAGCCCACAGAATTTGGCAACCCTACTACACTACCCAAACCCTTTTTCTAATAACACTTCCTGTCCCTGCTATCAATATAGACCTTCTTGGCTTGGATCCAGCCCCTTATTAAGCTCTTGGAAGAATCTTCTCACCTCTGATGGAAACTCTACTTCTAACTCTACTTGCTGGCACTTTTTTTGTTCTGAAAGACATTTCTGCTTTCATCATGGTAGATGACACTGCTAACATGTCCTACCCACCACTCTATAGACCAGAGGCCACTCACTGTTGCCACCCACACAGATCAAAGCTTAGTTCACCCTGTTCCTTGGAGATAGGAACAGTAAAATTTGGCTTGGAGAGAACAGTGCTTAGCTAAAAATGATACTCCTGATTTCATTTCTGCCTGCAGTCAGCTTCCTCCCCTTCTCTATGGGTTCAATTTCAATGGCAATAGTGTGGCAGATGATCTTGCTACAGTTATGACAGAGTCTAAGATGTTATAATGTTTTTGAATTCCAGGATAAGACAATTATGTTTTGAGAGGCAGTGAAAAGCTATTTGAAAATTTTGAAAAGGACAGTAAAATGAGTAAAGGTTCTCTTGAGCACATTTGTTGAATAGTATGAGTTCACAAAATGAAAAATGGAGGCAGAAAATTTTATTTATTTTTTTAGATTCTATTGAGTAAAAGTGAGTAACTCTATTATCAACTCTAAAAATAGTTACTGGTAAAGAGGATTTTATAATTTTATGTCCCTTTATGGAACATGTCAGAGAGGCAAATTTTCACAAATATTTGATTAAAGTTTTTTTATTATTTTTGTTTTATTTTAGTAAGAGCACAACATGAGGTTTACCCTCTTAAGTTTTTAACTGTATAATACGGTAGTGTAACTATAGGCAGAGAAGATCTTTAGAACACATTCATCTTGCATAATTGAAACTATATACATTGATTAGTAATTTCCCATTCCTCCCCATTCCCTGCCTTGTCCCAACCCCTTAAAACTACTATTCTACTCTCTGATTCTATTTTAACTATTTTATGTACCTCATAAAAGTGGAATTTTGCAGTGTTTGTCCTTCTGTGCCTGATATTTCACTTAGCCTTAGGGCTTCAAAGTTCATCCCTGCTATTTTATAATGAGGAGTTCCTCTTTCTTAAGGCTGAATAATATCCCATTGTATGTAAAGACCAGATTTTCTTTACCCATTCATCTGTCACTGGACATTTGGGGTGTTTCACCATCTTGGCTATTGTCAATAGTGCTGCAATGAACACCGAGGTGCTAATATCTCTTTGAGATCCTGATTTCAATTATGTTAGATAAACCCCAAATGTGAGATTGATGGATCATATAAGAACTGTATTTTAGGAACCTCTTACACTGTTTTTCATAGATGCCGTACCATTGTGCATTTGCACTAACAGTGTACAAGGGTTCCCTTTTCTCCACATTCTCAGCAACAATTGCTACTGTTGCAATAATCACATGACTATTTCTTCATAATAGTCATGCTAACAGGTGTGAAATAGTATCTCATTGTGGTTTTGATTGACATTTCCCTGATTAGTGATATTGGGCATCTTTTCACATACCAGTTGGTCACTTGTAAGTCTGTTTTTGGAAAAATGTCCCTGAGTCTTTACCACATTTTAAGATTTTTCTTTTAGAGGGGGAGTTTTAGATTACCAACAAAACTGAGAAGAAAGTACAGAGTTTTTTCATATATTCTTTACCCCACACATGCTAAACCTCCTCCCATTACCAGCACGACTCACCAGAATAGTACAGTTCTTTCTAAGAATGAATCTACAGTGATACATCAAATCACTTAAAGTCTCTAGCTTACCTTAGGATTCACTCTTGAGCTCATGCATTCTATGAATTTAGACAAATGTAAAATGACATATATCCATCATTATAAATATCCTAGTAAATATTTTCACTGCCCTAATAATCCTCTTGAGAAATCTGTATGCAGGTCAGGAAGCAACGGCTAGAACTGGACATAGAACAACAGACTGATTCCAAAGAAGAAAAGGAATACATCAAGGCTATGTATTGTCACCCTGTTTATTTAACTTATATGCAGAGTTCATCATGAGAAACTCTGGGCTGGAGGAAGCACAAGCTGGAAGCAAGATTGCCAGGAGAAATATCAATAACCTCAGATATGCAGATGACACCACCCTTATGGCAAAAAGTAAAGAAGAACTAAAGAGCCTCTTGATGAAAGTTAAAGAGAAGACTGGAAAGGTTGGCTTAAAGCTCAACATTCAGAAAACTAAATCATGGCATCTGGTCCCATCACTTCATGGGAAATAGATGGGGAAAGAGTGGAAACAGTGACAGACTTTATTTTGCGGGCTCCAAAATCACTGCAGATGGTGACTGCAGCCATGAAATTAAAAGATACTTGCTCCTTGAAAGAAAAGTTATGACTAACGTAGACAGCACATTAAAAAGCAGAGACATTACTTTGCCAACAAAGATCTGTCTGGTCAAGGCTATGGTTTTTCCAGTAGTCATGTATGGATGAGAGAGTTGGACTATAAAGAAAGCTGAGCACCAAAGAATTGATGTTTTTGAACTGTGGTGTTGGAGAACATTCTTGAGAGTCCCTTGGACTGCAAGGAGATCCAACCAGTCCATCCTAAAGGAAATAAGTCCTGAATATTCATTGGAAGGACTGATGTTGAAGCTGAAACTCCAATACTTTGGCCACCTGATGCAAAGAGCTGACTTATTTGAAAAGACCCTGATGCTGGGAAACATTGAAGGCAGGAGGAGAAGGGGACAACAGAGGACGAGATGGTTGGATGGCATCACCGACTCAATGGACATGGGTTTGGGTAAACTCTGGTAGTTGGTGATGGACAGGGAGGCCTGGTGTGCTGTTGTCCACGTGGTCACAAAGACTCATACATGACTGAGCGACTGAACGGAGCTAAACTGAAGAATCCTCTGTGTTCTGTTTATACACCCCACCCAACCCCCAGCAACCACTGATCTTAATATCCCCATACTTATACCTTTTCCAGGATGTCATATAGTTGGAACTATACTGTATTTAACCTTTTTAGATTGGCTTTTTTTTCACTTAATGATGTGCACTTAAGAGTCCTCTATGCTTTTTTTCATCTCTAGCCCATTTTAAAATTATAATATTGGTTTTTGTTTGCTTGATACTGAACTGTAGAAATTTCCTAAATATTTTGGAAATTATTATGGTTTGCAAATATTTTCTCTGATTTTCTAGGTTGACTTTTCACTCTGTTGACTGTTTCCTTTGACATGCAAAAGCTTCTTAATGTGTCCTTACTTGTCCATTTTTGCTTTTATTGCATGTGCTTTTTGTGTCATATCCATAAACATTGTCAAGACCAATGTTATGAAGCTTTTCCCCTATGATTTTTTTCCAAGAATGTAATAGTTGTAGGTCTTATGTTTAATTATTCCAACCCTTTTGTGTTGATTTTTGTATGTATTGTAAAATGTTTTCAAATTCATTATCTTGTATGTGGATATATAATTTTCTCAGCATCATTTGTTGAAGAGATTATTTTTTCTCAGTTGTGCATTTTTCAAAATTCTGTTGAAGAATGGTTGACTGATTTACTTCTGGGCCTCTGTTTTAATCCACTGGTGTATATGTGTGTCTTTATGGCAGTGCCATACTGTATTAAGTACTGTTCCTTTGCAACACATATTTTAAATTAGGATTGTAATGCCTCCAGCTTGAAAATTTCTCAAGATTGCTTTGGGTACTTGGGATCTTTAGGTTTTCATATGAATTTAAAAATCTTTTTTTTTTCCTATTTCTGTAAAATCTTCATTGAGATTTTGGTAGTGATTGCATTGAATCAATAGATAAGTTAGAATGGATATTTCTATAATAATACATCTTTTAATTTATGTATATATTTTGGGTAGAATTCAGCAGTAAAACCATCTTGTCCTAAGCTTTTCTTTATTTGGAGTTTCTTGGTTATTGATTTGATAAGTATACTACTTATATATCTGTTCAGACTTTTTATTTCTCCAGGATTCATTTTTGGTAGGTTATATGTTTTGTCACTGTGGATGGTGACTGCAGCCATGAAATTAGAAGACAGTTGCTTCTTGGCAGGAAAGCTATGTCAAGCCTAGACAGTGTGTTAAAAAGCAAAGACATCACTTTACTGACAAAGGTCCACATAGCAAGGCTATGGTCTTTCCAGTAGTCATGTACAGATGTGAGAGCTGGACAATAAAGAAGGCAGAGCACCCAGAAATTGATGCTTTTGAGCAGTGGTGCTGGTGAAGACTCTTAAGAGTCCCTTGAAAAGCAAGATCAAGCCAGTCAGTCTTAAAGGAAATCAACCCTGAATGCTCTTTGGAAGGACTGATGCTGAAGCTGAAGCTCCAATACTTTGGCCACTTGATGGGAACAGCTGGCTCACTGGAAAAGACCCTGATGTTGGGAAAGCTTGAAGGCAGAAAGAGAACAGGGTGACAGAGGATGAGATGGTTAAATTGCATCACCCATTCAATGGACATGAAATGGGCAAACTCCAGGAGATGATGAGGAACAGGGCAGCCTGGTGTGCTGCTGTCCATGGGTTCACAAAGAATCAGACACAACTTGGTGACTGAACAACAACAATATGTTTCTAGGAATTTATTCATTTTTCTAGGTTATCCAGTTTGTTGGCAAATAATTGCCCATATGCCTCATGTTTCAATTATGATTTTATTTATTTGAGTCTTTTCTCTTTGTAATTAGTTTAGCTAAAGGTCTGTCAACTGGTCACAAAATTATTATAGTGGCCTTGGTAAGCATCTTCAATACAGCTATTTTGAATCCTTTGTTAAGTAAATGATATATTTTCATTTTATTAGAGATAGTGTCTGAAGAGTCCATTGTTTGAAAAACATTTTCCTGTTTATTCACTTTTTAACTCTCTATATTGTTGTCCATGTATTACACAAAATAGCCGCCTCTGCTAGTCTTCATGGATTAGTCTTGTACTAAAGAAGAGCATCATCATGTAGCCTGCTCAGAGATTCTCAAACCTTTGTGGTAGTCCAACCCACTTTCTCTGCTCCCACAAAATGCATTTTAGATGCTCAAAAGTATGCTGGTCCCATAACAACTGTGAGACAAGAGAGACTGAAACCGCTTCCTCAAGCAGTCCCCAGTAAGTTGGATTATTGTGTGTTCACTGTACCTCTTTCCCTCTCCTGGGATAAGCTGAGAGCAGGAGTTTTTCAACTGCTAGCTCTGTGCTGGGCTGGAGGGAGTGGTCTGGTACTATCAGTTTGAGCCACCATCTCTCTTCTCACTGACCTAGGGTGGCTAGAGTATGCCGTTTCCTCTCAGTAGTCGGGGCAGGTGAGTCCTCACAGTAGCCACTGGAAAAATGGGAGCATTGGACACACAATACAACTCTTTCTTCCCAAGGAGAAGCTACATCTGTGGTTTCACACAGATTGTATAGCACTTTGTGGGAATAAGAATAACGGCAAGAGGGTGTCTGGAATGTCCCTATATTTTCTGAATGAACTCCTTGGTTTTGATGTGGTTGGTTTTACACTCACCCAGGTTCTGGTTTCACACTGCTGACCAGGTCTTGGATTTCTCACAAAAGGAATATGTTTGTGAATTATTGTTGAATTGGTGTGCTTGTGACAAAAATGAGGGTTGAAGACTTCCTATCCCTACCATTTTGAAATGTTAGTGTTTTTTGTTTATCTTTACATATTTTTCCCAAAATTACTTCACAAATGTGAAAATACACAGTGTGTTTATTTTTGTTTCATGTGTATGTGTGTGTAAAAATCTATATTAAAGCGTATTAATTTTTAAATTTTAGAACATTTACTAAGACAATTTTTTAAATGGCCTCATTATAAAAAGTAGTCTGGGAGTCACTAAGATTCAAAATTTCCATAGTTTATTTCAGTTTAAAATTATTTGTGAATATAAATTCTCATTAATCATTCAAATCTTACAGAAAAAGCAAGGGGAGATTATAGCTAAAGAAAATCTGTGTAAAATATTTGGACTTATACTATAATTAATGGCTACTTTATTTTTTAGTTGAGTTAAAGCAAACTTAAAAGGCTTTAAATGTCACAAAAGTTGTTAAGAAGAATAATCGTGAATAGAAGGAATATAGTAGAAAAAAATTCGTATTCATTAAGGGAAGTAACAGAAGAAAATTATCTTTCAGTGTCAGAGAAAATCCAGAAGTAGTAAAACACTGACAAATAAAAACATTAAAGGATCAAATGTAGAAATTCTGTCCTTAGTATGAAAATGAGCTACTCTCCTAGCACGTTTTGTGTGGCATCTATATTTCATTCCAATTTGATGCAACCCAATACCTATCTACCTACCCTAGTTCTAGAGAATATACTAATTTTTGTAACTTAACAGCTTCATCTATCTGCTTCTGATGATAGATATAGATGACCCTTACTCAAGTAATTAACCAAATGAAAACTTAAATTCATGTCATTATTAGATCTTCTACACTAAAATTAAAGTAAAAGTAATCTCTTTGGATTAAGTGATTAAATGCTTAAATAGTCTAAATAGTAACTAAAAAGACAAGATTATTTCTATTACAATTTAACCATACTTTCTCTTACAATAGATGTATATTTTTGTGAAGTAGCAAGATACATCAAAGAGGTGTATAATCAAAGAGAAAGCATTCAGGAATTTAATAACTGACAGACCAATAAATATTAAGATCACAACTGCATCCTAAAAAATATTCACTGGTACTCCATAAGATGCTTTTAAAGGAAAGATACTAGCTTTCCAAAAAAGTATGCCCTCCTAGATGTATAAGAATGTCTTACTGATGCTGGCAGTTGTATGTGGTTGTGAAAGAGAGAGAGAGAGCTGTCTTGAAATGCTTTTGATCATCTTTGATTCCACAATTTTGGAGTTCCGTTCTGCTCATGGCACTTCTTTCTAATGTGACATTTTGCCTGATGTCTTTTTCAGACAGTTACCACTTCACAGGTTGTTACTATGCAAAGAACATTCATAGGGAGGCAAAGGTGGTGGCAGATATCCTTGAAATACCTGTTGCAATATTCGGGGGAAAAAAAGATGACATGGTAGCGGAGAAGATAAGAAAATTGCCCAGTTATATGGTAAGTGCATTTGAATTCAGATTAGCCTTACTTCAAATGTGCACTTCTGTTCCCTGTGTTTGGTTCAGCACTGCTATAACTCAGCCTTGGAACAGTGATTGAAAATTTCTTTCTTGACATTATGAAGGACATCAGACACATTGAGACCAAATGTTAGGGATAAGAGACCCGTCTTTGGTTTTGACAGATTTCTGACACCAGTAAAAACCATAGCTGTGTTAGTAAATTTTAAATATTTACTTTTATTGTTCTGGATAGATCCATATAGAGCAAGGAGAATGAGCATTACTATTACAGTGACATCTTAAAAAATGAGGAAAAAAATAATGGCTTGGTACTGAGTGAAAGAAATCCACAATTTCCAGTCACCTTTAAAACATTTTTTAGCATGTGAGAGTGATTCTTTCACAAAGGGCATACTACTTGGAATCTTTCTTACTGTTCTGTGGAGCATGGAGACATGGCAGTTATTATATTTATTTAATTTTTGAAAAAGTAGATAACATTCCTACACTCCAGATGAAATTTCAAATCAATAGATTTGAAGTGAGTAGATCATTCTTGAGAGAATTTGGAAGATGCTGTGAATACTGGGGAAACATTTTCAAAATATATCCTGACAAAGTGGAGCAATGCTAGATAAACAGAATAAAGTACATTAATGAATTGTTTTAGTTGTTCCCAGAATATAAAAAGTAAAATGCTTGATGTATTAAAATCTTCTTATATAAACTTAAGTGTATTTTTATCAATATTTTGTTTCTTAAACATGAATACTGAATATTTTTCAACTAATTTTACATTTTACTAAGACTCTTAGGATCGTCTTCTAGAAAATCAGTCATTGGGGCATTTATCATGAGAGCATAGATATGAAATGAAAAGAATGTCTGCATGTTTGCCTGATTCAGTTGATACTTAAGCCTCACATTTCCTGACTTTAGACAGGAATCAAGCGTGGTATTACATGTGCTTGTGTGCTGCGGGTGTATATGTACAAAATCAGGACTTGGTGGACCACAGCAGATCATCAGATAAAATTCCTTATATTCAAAAGGTAAAACAGTTTATAAAGGACACACACACAGGCACAGACGCCCCATACTAGAAAATGTTCTTGGAGAACATCAATTGTTCTCAGTGGTTATGAAAACTCAGATTATGAGTTCTCATCTCATAATCTCAGTGATGATGCAGTTCTCAGAATTTAAATCTTATGATTAGACAGAAATTCTCCACTAGCATTGTTAGGAATTTCAAATTAGCAATGAAAGTACTGACTCTGGTTTTCATAGACTTCGGTGATTTTAGTCACAGATGAGAAATATATATTTATCAAGTAAATAGTGTTTAATGACATCTTATTTTCCACGGTTGTATGTGCTATAAAATTTTAATGCAAACTTATAAACATAAATTATTATTTCAGTTTACTATTCTTAAAACTATTTAAGAGTCCCATTTCACCCACCACTGGCCCACACACAATATTTTTCTTCATCCTCTCCTCCTCTATTACTGGTTTAATCCCTCCCTTTTCTCATAGACAAATTCATTAGAAAAGAACTCTACCTCCTGTCATCATTTCCTCATTATCCATCAGTACAACTCATTACAGTCTGGCTTTATCTTATCAAGATTCTATTGAAACTAATCTCACTAAATCTCTGGAATTTTCCTAACTGCAAAGACAATCCTTTAGTCTTGATTTTCCTTAATTTCTCAGAGTATCTCCTTCTATTAGACATAACCCACCTCTTGAAAAGACTTTCTGATGAATTTCTTGAAAAGGACATTCCTGATTCCCTATTATTGTGATAATTCATGTTACACTCGCTTCCTCTTACACATAGTCTTTAAATTTTGTTTCCAAGATCTCCATGAAGATTTTTTCCTTGTATTTACCTGTCCATTTCATGGAACCATACCCATTTGTTTCTTTCATTTATTGCCAAACTCAGGGAAATTCAAATGTCAATAGATAGCCAAAAGTCTGGTCTTCTAACCTGAGACCCAATATACTGAACCTTTTGCTTAACAAGGGCCTGTGGATCATCCCAATACCTCAGAGACATTTTTTTTTTTTTCTTCTGATTTTCAAAGGATTTTCTGTCTTTCCAAAATGATTCTCCTCTGGGTAATCTGTAGTGCAATGAACAGAAACTGCTTCAACTGTTGTCCCAACTAAACAAACCAGGAACTCTCTCTTCTCAGTGCCTGTGCCCTGTTATCTAGTCAAGTTACGCAGTTCTGTGGATTTTAAATGGGTGCTACTCATTCTTCACTCTTCCAACTTCATTCTTCACTCTTCCTTCAGTTTCTCATCTTTTCTCTGAAGATTTCTTAGTGGGACCACTGTTTTGAATCTGGATTCTCACTAACCTTCTTTAACAACTACAATAATTTTAGGTTTTAGAGAGACAGAAAACTTGGTAGAGAAGAGAGGGGGTATGGAGAGAAAGGCTTCTGCTGCTGCTGCTGCTGCGGCTAAGTCGCTTCAGTCGTGTCCGACTCTGTGTGACCCAATAGACGGCAGCCCATCAGGCTCCCCTGTCCCTGGGATTCTCTAGGCAAGAACACTAGAGTGGGTTGCCATTTCCTTCTCCAGTGCATGAAAGTGAAAAGTGAAAGTGAAATTGCTCAGTGGTGTCCGACTCTCCGTGACCCCATGGACTGTAGCCTACCAGGCTCCTCTGTCCGTGGGATTTTCCAGGCAAGAGTACTGGAGCCATTTCCTTCTCCAAGGCTTCTAATATAACAATACAATAGTTTCATTTCTAAGACTGTGGATTATCAGCAATTATATGAAAATTTTACATTTTGGGAAAAAATATGTGCTTTTAGATAATGAGTTTCTAATTAGTAAAATCTCCATTTCCACATAGAAATTTGAATAAAAGAGATTTTTCACAGCTGTATATCCACCCTGAGAAGGTCTTCAAATTAAAACAGCAAATATGTATCCTAGGTGGGTCCTTATTTGCTGGAATAAATATATTAATAAGATCCTTGGAATATGTTCTTGAAGGTCATAAGGTCCCCAGAAAATATGCATTAGAAAATGTGTGTTGTTCTACTAATCACCAGGTTTCTGTTTGCTAGGCCAAGCATGCCAGTTTAAAGAGAAAAATGAATTGTTTAGGGGAATTCAGAAAAAAAAAAAAAAAAGGTAGCAGGTCTTCAAATGATGAAAGATGGAAGTGATAAGTTACATTGCAGAGAAAAGGAACTTTGCTACTAGAACAGAGATTCCAAATTAGAAATGTCATGAAAGTTTCCCTGATATAGGTATAATATGAATCTTTCCTCCTAGTCACTCTCCTTCCAAAGAACTGTTGACATAACACAAACTTTAGTCTTTCCTCACTTGATCTTATTATATCAGTTAACTCTATGTGTTCTTGAGGTATAGGAGAAACAAATGGCAACATAAAACCTAGCTTCTTCTCCCCTCAATCCATACTCTGTGGTCCTCTATTTAAATTACTCTCATCTGATGTCTGTCTGATTCTTCCAGTATACAGTATTATTCTTACAGGACAGAGGCCATACATTCATCATCTATCACTCTTTCCACAAACTCCCACTTGTTTCATCTCTTCAGAATCTAAAATAATGCTTTAGACACAGCACATCAGCAGCTTTTAAAACAGTATTTTTAAAAGTGACAAAACACCAAGTGTCTTAATTTTTAAACCCCATTTTCTCTAATAACTCTGTTCCTATTACCCATTTTTTATGGAATAAACCAGAAAATAAAAGAGACATTTTCAAGCCTTTAGAATTAACTTATGGTTAAAATCAACCTACTAAAGAAACAGAAAGACTTTAAAATATACCTCTTATCTGTTTAAGGAATAAAGCAGCCTGAAATCAAATGCTATTTGCCTAGTTTTTGAGGAATTCTTGCCAAGTTTGATGTAGAAGAATAAACTTTTCTAGGAGCTGTGGTAAGCCTTCGGAAGCAGTATCTCTACACTCCTTTATCTTCTAAACATAACCTTAAAATAAAAGTGGATTAGCTCTGTTACCTGCAGCCCCACTCTTTCATTGCTTCTAGAGATAGATCATTTGCCAAAAGACTTTAAGATGTTCCACAGGTATTATTTTGTATCCTGCAATTATTTACTATTATTTATAGTTACAAACATTGCATTCTCCAAAATGTTTTTGAAGTCAGAATTTCAGTACCTTATTAAGGGTTGTCAACCAAAAAGTGTCACTACCACAAATTATTGCTTTATAAATATTCTTAAACAAATGTGCCTTGTGATTATTATTTAATCAGAAAATAATATGTTATGGATGGGAATTATATTATTTATTTTCTGATTTTATTAAAGAAAGTCTACTCCATACAGAATCACATTTCAAAATATAAAGACTGGTTTCTGCTCTAATAGGTCTGTTACAAACATTGTCATATATTAAGGTTTATTCTAATTCCAGACCAATACATGGACATTGCATAAAATAAACAGCTTTTTTTTAAAACAGACTGAACAAAGTGTCTTGCAGCACGAATGAACAATTATCATGTTTCTTCATCTCCTGGAAAAGTTCTTACTGTAGCTGTAAGCCCCAGTGAGTTATAGTTCTCTTATACACATAAAAAAAAGATAATGGTTATAAGTCTTCTATGTGAGTTTCAACTTTCACCTCTCTTTCTAAAGTTAAAAGTTAGCTTCCAAAGCTTTTAGAAGGCTTCTGCCCTTTTCAAACTGCATTTCTAGTACATCAGTCTTATTGATTTATTCATAGTAAATGTTACCCGCTCATTCTTTGTGTGTGAAAATGAAGAAGGCTACATAAGTGCTTCCCAAACCCTGGCAACCATCTCAGACGTAACTTGGCTAAACAGTGAAAACGTATTCTTTCTGATTAGAACAATGGGCAGGCTGAAGAGGGAAAATGGGGCTCTCAGCGCCAACTAGGATAGGTAATAAATTCTAGTTTACCACCAATATCCAATGTGAAATATTTTACCATTCCAGGAACTGTTACTCCCAGAAAATGATAGAGCCTCTCCACTAATGAAGGCGTTGATCCTGAACTGAACCATGAGTGCATGATGTAAACTGGAGGAGTCTTTTTGGAGAAATCCATTTTTGAGTCTCAAAGTCCTTCAGCTTAATATAAATGAATGCATATCAAAAGAAACAAGTGAGGTAGCTTAACTCTACTACCCAAAATACAAATTTACAAAGAGGAAAAAATAATTAGACCTCTTATTGTTATACTAAGATATCTCATCTCCCTTTATTTACATGTTTATTCATTCATTTTATTTATAACTTTTTAGCCCTGGATTTGCAGTATGTATTTTATTCCATGTGACAATTTATGCTGAACTAACTGACTTACTATCTAAAGGTTTATAAAGTAGAGAAAACCTGAAAAACATTTTTTGACCAGTAATTAAAAAAAAAATATGTAATAGGTTCAGTTCAGTTCAGTCGCTCAGTCGTGTCCAACTCTTTGCAACCCCATGGACTATAGCATGCCATGATTCCCTGTCCATCACCAACTCCTGGAGCTTGCTCAAACTCGTGTCCATTGAGTTCGTGAGGTCATCCAACCATCTTATCCACTGCCATCCCCTTCTTCTCCTGCCTTCAATCTTTCCCGGCACCAGGGTCTTTTCCAGTGAGTCAGTTCTTTACACCAGGTGGTCAAAGTATTGGAGTTTCAGCTTCAACATGAGTCCTTCCAATACATGTTCAGGACTGATTTCCTTTAGGATGGATTGGTTGGATCTACTTATAGTCCAAGGGACTCAAGAGTCTTCTCCAACACCAGAGTTCAAAAGCATCATTTCTTCAGTGCCCAGCTTTCTTTGTGGTCCAATTCTCACATCCATATGTGACTACTAGAAAAACCATAGCTTTGACTAGACATAATAGGCAATAGACTAGAGGTAATAGGTAAGTTCACCTTTTTATTACCTTTATTGCCTATCCATTAAAAAGAAAAGCAAGAAGCTAAGATGATTTGATCTTAGTAGTTTGATCCCCATCACCCATTCTTTAGTTCAATATTTAGAAAGATAACAATCAAACTTATGAGAGAAACAAATGATGATGTTATTATTTTCTAGAAAGCAAATACGACCAGAAAATTCTCTTTATTGTTTAGTGCTGACCCAATTAGTCAGTAATGTGGCAGTGGGGTCAGTGTGTAGTGAAGGATGTTCTAAGCTGATTCTTCATGCCTCAGTGTTAAATATAAATCACCAAGGAGCACCTAACATTTGAGATAAGCATGTAAATAGGAAATTACAGTGACATGTCAATATGCTAAATGAACAACAGAGACGACGTTTGTAGGTGAGGAAAAAATGCAAAGAATATATGTAAAGGGGAAAAACATGGTCCTCTAAGGAAGAAAGAGAAAAAGAAAGGAGACAAAAAAGAAAGGTAGGAGGAAGGAAAAAGAAAACTAAAAGGAAACTCAGGAAAAAAAATTAATATATGTTATAGAAGATTTTTTTTAATAGAGAATCTGACAGAAAAATCAAGAAAATCCTATAGGAAAGGTAATACATATCATAGAGAAATATAATTTTCATTTTTTTGCTTTATAATATCAGGATAAATATGTAACTTACCTAGTTGTTCAGTTGAACTAATTTTAAGTTCTCAGCTAATAATTCCAATAACTAATGTAAATAATGTAAATAATGTTAACTATAATATTAGGTGGAACAACATGGAACAACAGACTGGTTCCAAATAGGAAAAGGAGTTTGTCAAGGATGTATATTGTCACCCTGTTTATTTAATTTATATGCAGAGTACATCATGAGAAACGCTGGACTGGAAGAAGCACAAGCTGGAATCAAGCTTGCCGGGAGAAAGATCAACAACCTGAGATATGCAGATGATACCACTCTTATGGCAGAAAGTGAAGAGGAACTCAAAAGCCTCTTGATGAAAGTGAAAGTGAAAGTGGAGAGTGAAAAAGTTGGCTTAAAGCTCAACATTCAGAAAACGAAAATCATGGCATCCGGTCCCATCACTTCATGGGAAATAGATGGGGAAACAGTGGAAACAGTGTCAGACTTTATTTTTCTGGGCTCCAAAATCACTGCAGATGGTGACTGCAGCCATGAAATTGAAAGACGCTTACTCCTTGGAAGGAAAGTTATGACCAACTAGATAGCATATTCAAAAGCAGAGACATTACTTTGCCAACAAAGGTTCGTCTAGTCAAGGCTATGGTTTTTCCTGTGGTCATGTATGGATGGGAGAGTTGGACTGTGAAGAAGGCTGAGTGCCAGAGAATTGATGCTTTTGAAGTGTGGTGTTGGAGAAGACTCTTGAGAGTCCCTTGGACTGCAAGGAGATCCAACCAGTCCATTCTGAAGGAGATCAGCCCTGGGATTTCTTTAGAAGGAATGATGCTAAAGCTGAAACTCCAGTAATTTGGCCACCTCATGCGAAGAGTTGACTCATTGGAAAAGACTCTGATGCTGGGAGGGATTGGGGGCAAGAGGAGAAGGGGACGACAGAGGATGAGATGGCTGGATGGCATCACTGACTCGATGGACATGAGTCTGAGTGAACTCCGGGAGTTGGTGATGGACAGGGAGGCCTGGTGTGCTGCGATTCATGGGGTCGCAAAGAGTCGGACACGACTGAGGGACTGATCTGATCTGATAATATTGGCTGAGTTTTTTTTTTTTTCCTGAAGATTTCCATTAAAGTCATCCTTAAAAATTAAATTCCTGGGACTTTTTGCAAGAAATGGAGGGTAAATTACAACCATCTGTGGTTGTGCAGTGTTCATCCATGTGTCCTGTTACCACACAGAAAAAGTCATGTCCTCTTAAGTAGAAAAGAAACATTTTGCATAGAACAAGCTTTACACATTCAAAGGACTACAAAAGAACATGTATACATTTAAGTTGGCCTCATTCTGGAAAATCTCTGCGTGGTCTGATACAAAGGATGATGTTCCTGTCACAACTGAATGCTAATAACACTTATTTGAAGAAATTCTGCAGAATTGAATTTATACAATATTTTAATTGTACAAATAGATTGTTGGTACAGAGTTTTTTACTTATATACATTGTCCATCATTTCTAGAATGCATAATATTATATATCACTATTCTCTACTCATGAATGTTAGACTTTAAAAGAATGCTTCACCTGAATGGTGATTTCTTTAAACTTTGTTTATCTCATATATTATTTGTGAAAGTGAACAGTCACTCAGTCGTGTCCAACTCTTTGTAACCCCATGGACTGTAGCCCACTAGGATCCTCTGTCCATGGGATTCTTCAGACAAGAATACTGGAATGGGTAGCCATTACCTTTTTCAGGGGATCTTTCTGACCCAGTAATTGAACCCAAGTCTCCCTCCCTACAGGCAGATTTTTCACTGTCTGAGCCACTAAGAAAGCCCATTTGGACATTAATAATAAGCTAATAATCAATAAAGAAAAGATAAAGAAAATTATAGGAAAAGTAGGGAAAACATATTCTTCAGGAACTATGCTCAAATGAAATTATTTTTAAAATCACTTAGGATAATAAGTTATGATATTGATAAGATTTTATGTATGCATGTTTTAAAAATCATTCATTTGAAATCAAGAGGGAGAGGAAGGATAAAAATCTGTTTTCCTCTAAGATAGCTTTTTAAAATTATGGATTATTCATTATTTAGGCTAGTTTTCTTTTTATTTATGCAGAATTCTTATCTCATGATAATCATATACTATATCAACATTTTGAATTCTTACTATGGGAATGATACTAAGATCTATTCAGCCCCCAAATATTTTTACAATACTTCCATTCATCTTTTGGGATTCCCTTGTGGCTCAGTTGGTAAAGAATTCGCCTACAATGTGGGAGACCTGGGTTCGATATCTGGATTGGGAGAAGGGAATGGCTACCCACTCCACTATTCTGTCTTGGGGAATCCCATGGACAGTATAGTCCATGGGGTTGCAAAGTGTCAGACACGACTGAGCGACTTTCACATCATTATCCATTCATTTTTGGCTGTACTTGCCCAAATCCGTTCCAAAACTTTTCCATTTTTCTCAGTTTCATATTCACTGACATTAATCAAACGTATTTACTGAGAAATCAAAGTTATCTAAAGTGATGTCTGTCCTCATTCTCTACTACATAGCTCCTTCTTCCTACCCTCTAGCCTCAGGCCAGAAAGCATCTGCACCACTGCCAAAAACTAATTTCTCTACTTAAGTTTTCAGTTACAGAACAATCCAAGCCCTGTATGCTTCAGTTCTCATTCTCCTTTATAAGTTGTAATTTCATCAAACAGGTAACTTTTAAATTCATCAACCAACTAACACAGAGATGACCACTGAACACTGATGCTATTATTTTATCTGTAAACTACAGCCCCCCTTTTAAATGACTAATATCTAAGGATTAGTATCTCACAATCACTGCCTTTCCATGCTAACTCTATTCTTTCCTTAACTATTCCCATCTTCCAAATTCCTTCCTCTCAACTGTCAAAAAATATCAGGGATTCACAAAACTAATAGTTGTTTCCAGGCCTGCATTTTCCATAATTTCCCTGAAGCCAGTTCTGTTTCTCCTTACTCATTGAAAGACGGAGCGCTTTATGTTTTATTTCTCAGTCTGCACTTCTACTTGCTTTGCTCAGGAGTGAATGAAGTGTGTGTATTTCCAGTTGTCTAAGGTCACTTGCATATGCTTGCCCTTTCTTATTTTAACACAATACATCTACATCTACATTTAAGATTATAAAATGATGTATTTACACTAAGCCCAGTGAAAGGATCAAGTCCTAAGTACCAAGAAACTGTTTCACCCCCTTCCCGAATCTTGGGACCAAGGACAGATTAGGATGAGGGCTTGCTGGAACCACACCCTCAGACCACAGCTAGGAGAAGAAAGGCCCCCATTGTTCCTCATATTTATCACCTGTGTTCTCTCGAGGGCAGCGAGTCCTGGAGGCTTTTAGGTGGTAAAACTGACCTGCTGAGGGAAAAGGAAATCCCAGCAAATCAGGACACCGCCCCCACCCCGCCCCCGCCTGCAAGTTCTGCAGTAGTAGTTGTGGGTCATCCATCCCTGAAAGTGACTTTACTGAGAGAGATGGTGTCCAGAGGGGAGTGGCCACCCTGGAGCCATGCACATCTCCAAAAGCGGTTCATGGTAAGAGGTGCTAGTTTCTTGGGAAGCATCTGAGCAGTCTAGTCTGAGAGCATATGTCTCTGATGTGATGGAGACCGTCCTCACTGGCTCCTTGTGTTCCAGCCACCTGCAGACAGAAGCACTGCTTGACTCACAAACACAGCCACCGTCCTCCTTTCGCTGGAGAAGCTCACTCTCAGTGCGTTGGAGGCGGTGATGCGCCCCACGCGGGCCGCGGAGAACTGGACCTGCCCACGTGTCCCACGCAGCGTGGCTGGCGGCTCCTCCCAGACCCGCGGGGCCGCGCCTCAGTGCCCGGGCTCGGGCTTCAGCAGGACAGACTCCGACATGTTAGCTCGTGGGTGGACACCAGGACGACTGGTCGGTGATGCCCAGTCGATCCATCTCCACCGGGAAATAGTTGAGCGTCTGCCTCCTTGGAGCTGGCGAAGCAGGTGGAGTGCTTCTTGCTCCGGGCGTGGATCTCCACGGTGTACTTGTTGCGGGGCACTGGGCGGAGGCCTCGCTCCATGGACTCCAGGTAGCTCCTTGCAGGAACAGCACCAGTGACTCGGGAGCTACTGCCTTGGCCCACAGGGTCTTCCCACCACGGCACACCCAGAAACAAGGGCTGACTCCTTTTCCCATCATCCCCAAGATGGAGGGGCATTTCCAAAAAAGCCCCCAAGGAAACTGGAATCCTGACCTTGCGTTCGATATTCAGATCACCTGCAGCCGCTTGAAGCTTCTCTTAAACGTGTCAGTACTTGTAACCTGCATTCGGTACATCAAGGCCAGCAGAGGCCACCCGAATGCCCGGGCTCCGTGTTGCAGGTAGACTTTAACCATATCTCCGCTGGGCACTGTCTGAACCCTCCTCACTTTGTTCTTAGCCAGCATCTCATGGGCAAAGTTGGTCTGGGAAATGGTACCCCTGCTGGTGCTGAGCGGATGCAGTAGGCTCCTAAGAACAGAGATGACACAAGGTGAGTAGATGCTCCCAGTCCTTCCTATCCTTGAACCTTCTCTCCTCTTCATCATCTTCAAGGGTCCTCCCCTTGGTCTTATCATGGTTTTTAGTCCTCTGCTTCCTACTTGAGGTGTTAAAATATTAATAGTAAGTACCACCTAGAAGGTTCCAGAGTCTGACTGGATTCTGGACTAGATGATTTTTCAACAGCCATCCATTGATCCCATCAGAGGCAGGTGTTACCAGCTGGCAATTGCAAGCTCTATAGTTTCTACCTCCAGCCTAGGCAAGACCAGCCTGAAGCAGGTGGACAAAATTTAGCCACCTCCTCCCATGGGGTGAAGAGACCTGTTTGCCAGCCCCAGCCTAGGACCTGAAGCCTCCTAGAATATGACCCAGGCCCTGGAGGAGAGACTTTCTTTTTGTTTCTTTTTCTTTCCTAGTTGAAATTCTTTTTGTTTTTAGAGCAACTAAAGACATTTAATATGAAATCTATTTTAAAAAGGAGCATAGTAGAAGTGAAAAGCTCAAACATGGTTCACTAGATTATGACAATACAGTTAGGAGCTGCTCAGGGAATAAATAATCCCTGATCTTAAAAAAAGGTCAAAAGACGTGACCTAATCTGAAAATCAAGCACAGAAGTAAAGAAATAACAGAGATTCCATGACCTTTGTGATGATATCAAAAATGGTCTAACATGTATGTCGTTCAAATGCAGAATGAGAGGACTGAAAGAAGGACAGAAGCACAGTTGGAAATTTAACACCAGTAATTCTTAGAATTTGGTGAAAAGTGTAAATTTATAGATTAAAGAAGTACAGTGAACTGCCAAAGCAATAAGTAAAAGCAAAATATTTAACTTACAAGAATCCCGTATAAAAATATGTAAAGTACTGTTAAAACTCAACAATAAAACGGCAATATAAGAAATGGGCAAAAACCTTGGATAGTTCACAAAGAAAGATGTAAAGTGTGAAATAAAGATGAGAGAAAAGTTCAACATTATTCATAAGGAAAACTTTAAAGTCAAATACACACACACACACACACACTAGAAAGGCTAAAATTTAAAAGTCTGTTAACAGCAAATGTTGGTCAGGATTCCTAACAACTAGTTCTCTCATATGTGTTGATAAGAATGTATATAATACACCTTCTATTACAAAAAAAAAAGTTTGGTTGCCTATTACAAAGGTATATGTAAAGTTATATACCTACCTACAAAGATCAGTGAAATTCCATGTCTACAAATAGTCTGACACAAGAATATCTAGAGCTGCTTTATAGAAGAGTGAAAAATGTGAAGTGGCTCTGCTGTCTGTTCATAGGAAAATACATAAATATTCTGTGGTGCATTCATATAACAAAAATACTGCTCATCAGTAATAATAAACTAACACATATAAAAATAGATTCCTCTTGCAAAAATGTTGGCAAATGAGTCCAATTCAAGAAATTATGATTTCTTGAAATGCTGTGTGATTCCAAATGCTATATGATTCCGTTTGCAATATATTCTAAAACATGGAAAACCAATCCATGATGGAAAAAATTTTAACATTGTTTACCTCTTTAGAAGGTGAAAGTATTGATGAAAAACAGCCAAATGTTAACTTTATGAGGTGATGGAAATATTCTGTCTTAGTATATGCATTTATCAAAACTCAATAAATTATACATTTAAGCTTTGTTCATTTCCCCCTAATTTAATTTTACTACCAAAAAATAAAAAGAAAGTAAACAAATATTGAACTCTTGTTTGTAGGTTTCCTTTTTATTTGTTGTTTAGTAGCATGTTACCAATTTTGAAACTGTATTCTGTTTGCTGAGTTAAAGCAAATGTATAATGAGGGCCAGATTTGTCACTGGTTTGGAAGGGAGTTAAAAATGTTAAAAAGAAAAATATATCTAGAGGGTATCCTTATGTGTTGGATAAAATTAGAGACATCAATAAGAGCTCATTAGCTGCGCTGTTGTTCAGTTGCTGAGTCACGTCTGACTCTTTGAGACCCCATGGACTCCAGCCTGCCAGGCTTCCCTGTCCTTCACCATCTCCCAGAGCTTGCTCAAACCCATGTCCATTGAGTCAGTGATGCCATCCAACTGTCTCGTCCTCTGTCAACCCCTTCTCCTCCTGCCCTCAATCTTTCCCAGCATCAGGGTCTTTTCCAATGAGTCAGCTCTTTGCAGTAGATACAGAAATATGCATATGTTCAAGTTCTGTTCACTGGTAAGGCATAGAAGCTGTGAATATACTCAGTGTCCAATTTTATTTTCTAAGAACTTTTGCCAATAAAAAAGGAACAAGGACTGTAGCTAATAATAGGGCTGAGCCAGAGAAAGTGATATGCATGTCTGGGCTATCCTGTAGTTCCAGGCATTAAAGCAGTAGAGAATCACAGAGGCAGGTCAGGGGAGGACCACATACTCTCAGAGAGAGCAAGAGATAAAGAATGTTAAAGTAAAAGAGGATAACTGTCAATAACTGATGAGTGTGAGAAAAGCATGAAGCGACTTATCTGTAAATTTGAAATTAAAACAAGATGAAATGTAGTAAAATATATTGTAGTCAATGTCTTAAAAAGGATTGAAAGCCACTAGACCACTCTAGCCAGTATAACTGAATTCACCCCTAGAATTCTGACTGCATCCTTCTTTTACTAATACTTTCACTATGAATGATGCCTATTTCCTACATCCCTGTCATAACCAGTCCCTCAGAGTTCACCTGTTTTTTCTCCATGTGACTTTTTAGCTGACCATCTTTACACCTGATTGGGTGGACCACTCAGGTGTAATTTATAAGTGCTTCCCTTATATTCTTACTTTTTGGTATGTCTTTTGGTTTAAAGCGTTTTTAGCTCTAAAAGGCAGAAATGCTATTTCTACTGTTGCCAACCTTCAGAGCTAACTACTTTGTATGAGCCAAGCAAGTGCTTAATATTTTCAGTGTGATGGTTTTTCATATGAAAAAAAAAACATATATTAGAAAATTAAGTTTTTCCAGGGTTTGGGTTACTTTTAACTTTTGGAAATTGAAACTCATTTCATTACTGCAGTTGTGTTTTAATTTGTGAGTTACTTTAATAGTTCAAACATCAGTCAGTTCATGACATTGCATTTGCTACCCTGTCTTGTAGGATATAGCCTCCTCTATTCCAGTACTTTGGCCACCTCATGCGAAGAGTTGACTCATTGGAAAAGACTCTGATGTTGGGAGGGATTGGGGGCAGGAGGAGAAGGGGACGACAGAGGATGAGATGGCTAGATGGCATCACTGACTCGATGGACGTGAGTCTGAGTGAACTCTGGGAGTTGGTGATGGACAGGGAGGCCTGGCGTGCTGCGATTCATGGAGTCACAAAGAGTCGGACACAACTGAGCAACTGATCTGATCTGATCTGATCTGATTATGCAGTCAAAACATTTTCACACCTTGATTCTATTTTAATCACATTCATCAAAATTATCCAATTTCCTGGTCCTTGCCAGATATAACACAGTCTTTGTAGGCAGATAACATTATTATATGAAAGACTTTATCTTTAGTGGATTCTGTACTGACAAGAGGAGCGAGAGCGAACAGATGCGTTCAAACTCCAGTGACCATCTGCTGAGCCCTGAGCAGTCCTCCTGACAGAGGAGCAGTCTGCAGAGTGCTTACTCATAAAACACGCATTTTGTGAATGAAATGGTTTTAGTGGTCTCTGAGGCCATTGCTTTGTCACTCTCTGTCAGTACTAAAATTAATGTGGAAATAAAAGTAAACAAAGCATCTTTCCTTCCTGTGTTTCCAAAAATTTATCGACTTGTTTAAACATCTAACTCTACTGCAAGCAAACATGGTTTTATTATAATTGCATTTAAATCTTGATGGAAAACAGCAACTTCTCATCAAATAGCTTGTCCTCTTTCAGATTATATATACAGGCTTACAACTGAACTCTAGTCTACTCTTCAAGTAGAAGACCAGTTTTTTTGTTTTTTGTTTTTTTGTTTTTTTTTTTTAGTTTTATAGAGGTAATTTTCTCCTCTAGACATACTAACTGCCACATACTGATTTTGGCATATAGTGACATCACCTGCTAAAACCTGGAATAGTCTTCTAGAGCTAATCTAACATAATACCACAGACTGTGTGGCTTAAACGACAGAAATTTGTTTTCTCACAATTCTGGAGGCTAGAAGTCCAAGATCAAAGTTGGTTGGTTTCCACCGAGTGCTATACAGGAAGGGTGTTCTCCAGGTGTCTCTCCTCGGCCTACAGATGGCGCTCTCTCACTGTGTTGTCCCATGGCTGTCCTTTTGTACATGCCTGTGTTCTGTCCCCCTAAACTCCTTCAGAGCCTTTCTCATGTGAGTTATTTCCCTGGATCTAGACTTCACCTTAATCCCATCACTGCTTAGTCATTGTATGGGACCACCTTACTCAATTTCTCCTCTTTTATACATTTAATACTTCACCATTTAATGGACTTCTGTTATAAGCTCAATATAGTGTTAATTGCTGGAGATATAATAAATAAAAAGTACATTATGAGGGTACATTTACCCTCATAATATATAATTGGGAGATGACCTCTGGTTGTATGTATATAGGTATGTGTTGCAGGTGGTATTATACAGTGACTGAAAGTGGTAACTGGTGAGTGTCTAAGAAAACTGGTTTAGCTGTAGTTGGTGTTAGCCATTCAGTCATATCCAACTCTTTGCTCCTCCATGGACTATAGTCCACCAGGCTCCTCTAGCCATGGAATTCTCCAAGCAAGAATACTGGAGTGGGTATCCATTCCCTTCTCCAGAGGATCCTCCAGACCCAGGTATTGAACCCGGGTCTCCCACAGTACAAGGCAGATTCTTTACCGTTTGAGCCACCAGGGAGAAAGAAAGAGAACTCTAAAAATGCCTCCTCAGAGATATTTTAGTTTAGCAGGAGGAGAGCTGCCATCTGCTGAGGTGAGGAAAACAGCAATTGGAACAGGTTTGGAGTCAAGGAGGTCAGAATATCAGTTTTAGAAATGCCAAATTTGATAGGCTAATTAGAAACGTTAAAAAAAAAAAAAAAGCTAATAGGCTCTCACATGTATTAGGCTGAAATTCCTATAGAGGTCTGGTGGGAGATCAAAACTGAAAGTGACTAGGGTTGTATAAGATTACCAAGAAAATAAGTGCAAAGAGAAGACTAAGTCAGTGCACATCAAACAGGAGTGCTTAGAGGAAAAAGAATATTGCAGAAATTCTTTTCCTGGAGTAAAAGAATTTTTACTTTTTCTCTCATTTACCCTCATAATTTTCCCTGGTGGCTCAGATGGTAAAGAATCCACATTCTGTGCAGGAGACCTGGATTCCATCCCTGTGTTTAGAAGATCCCCTGGAGGAGGGCATGGCAACCCACTCTAGTATTCTTGCTTGGAGAATCCCCATGGAGAGAGGGGCTACAGTCCATGGAGTTGCAACATGACTGAGTCAGACATGACTGAGCGACTAAGCACTATCTTCATAATATATAGTTGGGAGATGACTGAGAAGGAGTAAATTGAAAGGACAGAGGGAATTCAGGTGATGGGAGTGTTCTGGAAACTAGTGAAGGAGTTCAAAACCAGGTCTCTTGGATTGCAGGCAGATTCTTTACCACCTGAGCCTCCAACGGATTTGAGACGATTGGAATTGCCAAGGGAAACTGTGCAGAAAGGGGAAAACTGGCACCAAAGTTGAATTTTATCAGCGTGTAAGTAGTGATTAAAGTAATTTAAACCACTGAAAATCTTGAAGGATTTCTCCAGCTGTTCTGAGGAGGAAGATGAGAAAAGGGCTAAAGTTGGAATCTAGGGGGTCCCAGCCCTGGGCGAAAATACAGCAAAGGCTGTTCCTAAACCTTAGAATTTAAAAAATTCTTAGGTTTTATGATATTTCAAACTAAAATTTGATTTCTAGTATTTGGCAGCTTTTAACACCATAGAACGTATTTCCCTTTCCTAAAACTCGAAGGTATATAGGTGAAAGCTTGTGTAGAAAAAGTTCAGTCTGATGCTTTGGTATCAAATGTACACTCCAAACTTTTTTCACTTTACCTTTTAACTTTATCTTCCTCAAGGCTCTCTTATAAATGCTGAGGTACAACACCCCTTCTCAAGCTTAAATCATTGCTCTGCATTTTCCTTTCATCCCCTAATTAAGGACATTTAATGCAGGCTGCTTTCCTCACATTTCAGAAGCCTCCATCACTGGCATATTCACTTCGGGACCTAGCTTCTCTCTACAAATTAAACTGAATTTCCTTTTATTGCTAAACCTCCTCCAGGGGATCTTCCTGAGCATGAAGTTGCATCTACCTGTGACTCCTACATTGCAGGCAGATTCTTAACTCACTGAGCCACCTGGGAAGCCCACTCTTTGACCTATATCTCCTTATTCTTCCAAGCCCTCAGTCCTGGGAAACCACCATTCTACTCTCTGTTTCTATGTGTTCAATGTTTTTATGTTTTAATGTAGGTGAGATAGTACTGCATTTATATTTCTTTGATAAACAGTTTTCTTATAATGGATCTTAAGGCAAATCACCAGAGGGAAACAGAACAGTCTAAACAATTTAGATATGGGCAGTGGCAAAGATTAGAGTGTTTTTAAATCAGCAGTTCTTAAACTTCAATTTCTGCCTTGCACTTCTGATAGCAAAATGAAGGTAATTCTGGCTTCAGATTCTAGCTTCATATTTTTGAGACTAGGATCCTCCTATTTCTCTCACCCTCAACCTTATTATCCCACTACTCAAGCAATGTAAAGTGATCTTGTAAACTTTGCCCCCTGTATCCATTATGTCTGGAAAGAAAATTGAATTTAACTCTGATGAGGCAAATTAGACATAATGAAGCTGGTGGGGGAAGAGGGGGCTCTCTCTCTTTGTCTTTATTAAACACTGAGACTCAAAGGAAATAATTTCTTTCCTAAGTATTGTCTCAAGTCCTACCTTCCTATGGTTCAGGATTTATTTTCTTTAGTCAGGTTTTCTTCTCAAGAAGAAGTTGTAGGTGAGGTGAGATATAGGTGTGCAGTGAGGTGCAAAAACTAAAAATATCTCAGTAGACCTTTGACGGAGAGAGATCTTTGTGTGATTAGAGGAAGAGCAATTCTTTACAGTTTTATGACCCTCTTTCCTAATCTGATTGAGGTCTTTATGAAGAAAAAGTGATTGTCTATTTCTTTAGATTTAACTGATTTATAGTTATTTTAAGTATTGAAAACATGCTTACAGTCAACTAGCAAATGGTTATCCGCCATGTTACACAAATTCTAGCCCTGGACCAGTCAGTCTCAATTCTTCAAACCTATCAGTCAGGTATCACTAATTCTAAGACACCTAGGGGTAACTGTATGTGTACATACCCATAAGTACAACAACTACGTGGATAAGAAAAAAAAAAAGAAAAAACAAATGAAACCCTCAAGGCCTGTATCTACTGGATCAGCAGTAATACCTCTCCATATAGTTTATTAGTAATACCTCCCATATAGTTTTTATCTTTTTTTACAGCTTGATCCACTTCATTCCCGGACTTCCCATGTGGCTGAGTGGTAAAGAATCTGTGCACAATGCAGGAGATGCAGGTTCAATCCCTGGGTCAGGAAGATGCCTTGAAGAAAGGAAATGACAGCCCACTCCAGTATTCTTGCCTGGAAAATCCCAATCCAAGGGGTTGCAAAAGAGTCAGGCATGACTGGGCGACTAAACAACAGCAACAATACATATATATATATATATATATGTATTGTTGCTCTCTCTCTATATATATATATAAATATATATATATATATATATCCTACTTCATTCCTAACACCAAAATAAAGGCAAATAAATTAAAGATTTACATATACATAGTGAGATATACTTGCTTTGTGTATTTTTGTATTGTTTGAATTCATTTAGCAACACACTTTTCAAATAATTTTTACTATGGTAAAATATACACAAGATTTACCATTTTAACCATTTTTAAGTGTACATTTCAGTGGCATTAGTACCTTTACCTTGCTGTGCAGTTATCACCACTATCCATTTTTTTCCCAGAAATTTCTATATTCCCAAATTGGAATGCTGTACCCATCAAACTGCTCTCCATTCTATTTTCACCCAATTCTACTTTTTGTTTCTATAAATTTGACTACTCCAGGTAATTCATATAAGTAGAATTGCACAGTATTTGTACTTCTGTGGCTTATGTCACTCAGCACTATTTTTTTTTAGCATAAATATCTTTATGATACATCCATGTTGTAGCATGTGTCAGAATTTCCTTGCATTTTTGAGGCTGAATAATATTCCATCCTGGTTTGTCTATCCATTCATCTACTGATGGGCATGTGGGTTGTTCCCACCTTTTGGGTATTGTGAATAATATTACTATGAGAATAGGTAGATAAGAGAGAAGAGACCAGAAAGTTCCTCCTCCCAGTATCACCCTACTCCATCCCTGTCCATAAGTCAGGAAGAGAGTTCTCACCAGAAACCAAATTGGCCAGAAACTTGAACTTGTAGTATTCAAGAACTGCAAGAAAGTACATTTCTGTGTGTGTGTGTGTGTGTGCACAGTTGCTCAGTCCTGTACTACTCTTTGCGACCTATGGACTGTTGTCCACCAGGCTCCTCTGTCTATGGGATTTTTCAGGCAAGAATACTGAAGTAGGTTGCCATTTCCTCCTCCAGGGGATCTTCCCCACCTTAAGTTCAGTTCAGTCACTCAGTCATGTCCGACTCTTTGAAACCCCATGGACTTCCCTAACCATGATACTTCCCTGACCATCACCAACTCCCGGAGCTTGTGCAAACTCATGTCCAGGGGATCTTCCCCACCCTAGTTTAAACCATATGGTTTTGATCTTATTCCACTCATTATTCTATGATGAAACTTCGTATAAATTTTGTGTAAATTTTCATTAGAATTAGTTTTTTTTTTAATTTTTAATTTTATTTTATTTTTAAACTTTACATAATTGTATTAGTTTTTCATGAAGTCTTTAAAGAGGAATTATTATGGTTAAATGCTCCTTAAATTAATGTTCACTTATCTATTTCTCAATAAGACAAAATAAAGCCTAATCAATCTGCTTCTGTAAAAATTAATGTCTTAGGTTTAATGATATAGGGGCAGTTCCTCCTGATAATTGCATTTATGGCCTTCTTTAGCTTTATTCATACCTTACTTTTATATTGAACTAGCTTCTAAAATCTACCACTGAAAAGAATGTGGAAGCTCCTGAATTAAGTTCTCTAGGGCAGCCTGTTCACTTTCTCCGAAGGGGAATGAAGTATGCATGTGGTTGTGAAAGGATGATGCTCTTTATTTTTTTGTGAAGTAAATTGCATTTTGTGGTAGAGACAGGAGAACTCAGTCCTTTCAGAAATTTGCTGAAGAAATTAAATCAGAATTTTGTTCTTGCCACCTCTTTGATTTCCCCAGTCCTTCTTAACTTTTCTTTAATGAATGTTGTCCTTTGAGCTATAACTCATCTGCTACAGAACATGCTGGTTCAAGTGAGGGTGGTAATTTCCTAAGGGGACTTGACTCAGAGAAATTCCAACAAAAAAACTAATTTTAAACTTAATGTTTGTTATAAATCACACCTAAGAAACCAAGGGGGGTTCTCCTTTTAAATGCTACTGAGACCAGAGTAAGCTAGAAAGGAGTTTAGTAGTTGGAAAAGTAAGGTTGAGACTCAGAAGAAAACGTCTTGTGTTTATTTTGTGCTCTTCTGTGGTAAGTCAAGAAGTCTTTTCATTTCTCCCCCCTTAATATATAACTTATCAACAATTTTATTAGGTGAACATATGAGCTGCTCTTCTCTTCAGAATGCTGCTAGTAAGGAGGGAGAAGGCTGGTAATGCTTAACCAGCAAAAGAAAAATAAAATCCAAGAAGTCTTTTAACTTATTTTAAGATGAAGCAAAAAGAATCAGGTGGTGTGTTTTTTTTTTCTTTTAAACAAAATCACATTATTTTTGTAACCTGAAATGAGAAATTCTAACCACTGATGAAGGCAAAAACAAGACGAGACCCTCTTCCAGAAACACATTTGTAATTAAATTGCTAAGAATCAGTAACACATCTCCTTTCCCCTCCTCTAGGCATTCCTTTTGAAGATCTTTCATCAAATGTATTTACTGCAAGGAAAAAAATGAGGCTGGACAAATGAGTATACCAATATTTAATCATTCATAATTTTTCTAGTCTAGTAAAACTTCCCTTCAGAAGATCAAGTGAAGGATAACACATCATGATAGGAAGGATTTCAAAGCCTGTAGTCAGCGTCAACATTAGAATCATGGTATAGGACAAAACCTCCGGAGTTTATGTACGGCTGGTGTAAACCTCACTCTTGTTTTGATTAAAAATGTCATACATTGACATTTGGTGTTTTTGCATGTACAGATGCAAGGTAGATGGTTCCAGCCTTTAAAAAAATTTATATGCAATGAATAAGTGCTATATTGAAATACAGTAAAATGAACATGTATGTTACTACTCATTTCTGTATTTACATGTTTATGCTTAAACATATATAAGAAGCTGTACCGGCAGATACAGACGCTGTTTCTAAGGATTGACAGTCTTCCATGTATTAGTTTTATGTCTCTGGGAATGTTGCTTAGTCTTTCTAAAACGTATGTTTCAGTATATACACACACACACACATATGCCGCTGCTGCTTCTGTACTGTGCTCAGTCGTGCCTGACTCTTTGTGACTCCGTGGTCTGTAGCCCACCAGGCTCCTCAGTTACCCAATATGTGAACCCCCCCATCCCCTGCTTCTGGCAACCACCAATGACAATGATAGGCCCACAGACGATGCTAGATACAGGTTTCCACCAGAGCTATTTTTGAACTTTTGCAATTATCAATATTGTAAGACGGTCTTCACAGGGAATTTCTAAAGTTGGATATACTAATAATGCCTTCTCTCCCCTATACTTATTAATGTTGACATGATTTTTAAAATGCTGTCACTCCTCAGTGCAACCCCTTATTTGATGCTCAGGTGTGAGTCCTAATTTAGGTTAAGCTCATCCTGGTAATACGGTAATCAGTGGTATGTACAGCAGTATCAATTTGGCACTGACAGCAGAGAGCAAGTCCTCTGGTAAATTCTAGGAAACTTTTTCTCATTATCATAAAAAATGAATTTCTACCTACAGCAAACATTGTCCTATTTGAATGTGACATCTGAAAATGAAAAAGTCATCTTTTAGAAACATGAGAACTCACTTGAAAAAATATAAAGACATGATCATGAAATCAAAGTGTGAAGATAAAAATAACCAACTCTGGAATAATTCTTCCTCTATATATTTTACTATGAGGGATCTTTTTGTTCTTAAATTTTAGTTCCTTTGGGTGGGATTTATCTTATTTTAAGAGGAAAGTAGTTTCACCCATTCATCAGAAGCAAGGGGCTAACTTCAGTATTTGACTTTTGGAGGCTGGTCATTTCATTTATGGGACTTCCCTTGTGGCTCAGCTAGTAAAGAATCTGCCTGCAATTTGGGACACCTGGGTTCCATCCTGTGTTGGGAAGATCCTCTGGAGAAGGGAAAGGCTACCCACTCCATTATTCTGGCCTGGAGAATTCCATGGACTGTATAGTCCATGGGGTCACAAAGTGATGACTGAGTGATTTTCACTTTCATTTCTTTTATCAGGTGTAAAACATTTTTAAAGAGTTGTTGGGTATGTCTCAGAATAGAGACTATATAATTGTTAAGCTGTAGCATTAGGGAAAGTGGAAAGCCAAATTCAAGACATTGGTGTTCCTTGGTCAATTCACACCAAGCATCTATATGCTTTTTTCATTATTATTATTGTAAAAGTAAAGATAAATATTCTGACTTAAATAATGTCCAATCTTTGGTAAGTAAAATATTTCATATGTAACTATATATTTATAATGTTCATTATCTTGACTAATGTTAATATCATGAAATGTTCTGATAATTTTGTGGTCAAACAACTTCCACTTAAGATGTGTGTATATGTGTGTGTGTGTGTGTATTACTTTTAAAAATACCTACAAACTTTTGTTCATAGCAACTAGGTAGATTAAGTACATATCTTTATACTAAAAGCAACAAGAATGGTGACTAAAATATGTTTAACTTAATCAGTTGGAAAGGAGGGGTAGAATATTTGGAAGCTAAAATCTCATTGTAAGAGAGATGCAGAGAGTTTACCAAAGCATTAAAACTTTCTTTTGCCTTGAAAACATTTGCTAAAACTTTTAATTTTCAGTCCACTGTGGATAAAACCCATAGCCTACTGAATTGTGTGAATGCTCATAAGAGACCGTTTGCTCCATTAATTTGGATACATAAGACTTAATCCTTACTGAAACAGTTAACTATAATTGCCCAACCTTATTTCTAAAGTATACCCAGTTCATGACTTCAAGGAGAACAGCCTTATATATAAACCTTGACTTTCAGGAGGGGAACATTTGTTTGTTTGTTTGTTTTCTTTAGATTTCATAATTGCAAGTCAACATCCCAGCAGGTTTGCATACCAAATTCACACTGTCTGGATATCAGGCAATCTCAGGTGAACAAATTGTTGGAGGTGACGTTGCTTCCATGTGAAATGTAGAAATGGGAGCAATTTCTTTCCAGAGTAATTATCTTCAACGCTAGCGTTAAATTTTTCCTCAAAGTGGTCTCATAATAAATGAGCTCATGGTGTAAACAATCCAAGCAAAAAATGAGCAAAGGACCTAAATAGACATTTTTCCAATGAAGAGAGACAGATGGCCAAAAGGCACATGAAAAGATGCTCAACATCACTAATTATTAGAGAAGTGCAAATCAGCATTACAATGAGATATCACTTGACACTGGTCAGAATGTCCATCATCAAAAAGTCTACAAATAATAAATTCTGGAGAGGGTGTGGAGAAAAGGGAACTCTCCTACATTGTTGGTGGGAATTTAAATTGGTGCAGCCATTATGGAAAACAGTATGGAATTTCCTTAAGCAAAGTAAAAATAAAGCTATCATCTTATCCAGCAATCCTACTCCTGGGTATTTATATGGAGAAAATCATAATTCAAGAAAATACATTCACCCTGATGTTCATTATAGCACTGTTTACAATAAACAAGACATGAAGCAACCTAAATGTCCATTGGATAAAGAAGATGTGGTGTATATATACAGTAAAATATTCAGTTCAGTTCAGTTCAGTTGCTCAGTCGTGTCCTACTCTTTGTGACCCCATGAATCACAGCACGCCAGGCCTCCCTGTCCATCACCAACTCCCGGAGTTCACTCAGACTCACGTCCATTGAGTCAGTGATGCCATCCAGCCATCTCATCCTCTGTCGTCCCCTTCTCCTCCTGCCCCTAATCCCTCCCAGCATCAGTCTTTTCCAATGAGTCAACTCTTCGCATGAGGTGGCCAAAGTACTGGAGTTTCAGCTTTAGCATCATTCCCTCCAAAGAAATCCCAGGGCTGATCTCCTTCAGAATGGACTGGTTGGATCTCCTTGTAGTCCAAGGGACTCTCAAGAGTCTTCTCCAACACCACAGTTCAAAAGCATCAATTCTTTGGTGCTCAGCCTTCTTCACAGTCCAACTCTCACATCCATACATGACCACAGGAAAAACCATAGCCTTAACTAGACAGACCTTTGTTGGCAAAGTAATGTCTCTGCTTTTGAATATGCTATCTAGGTTGATCATAACTTTCCTTCCAAGGAGTAAGTGTCTTTTAATTTCATGGCTGCAATCACCATCTGCAGTGATTTTGGAGCCCCAAAAAATAAAGTCTGACACTGTTTCCCCATCTATTTCACATGAAGTGATGGGACTGGATTACTCAGCCATTAAATGAAACTAAATAATGCCATTTGCAGCAAAATGGATGGACCTAGAAATTATCAAGCAAAGTAAAGTAAGCAAGACAGAGAAGACAAATATATGATATCACTTATCTGTGGAATCTAAAAAGAAACTGATACAAATGAGCTTATACACAAAATAAAAATAGACCCCCATACAGTGAAAACAAAATTATAGTCACCAAGGGGGAAAGGAGGAATGATAAATTAAGAGTTTGGGATTAATGTATCCACACTACTATATGTAAAATAGATAACCAACAAGGGCCCACTGTATAACACAAATTATACTCAATATTTTTAATAACCTATAAGAGAAAAGGGTCTGAAAAAGAATAGATATGTTTATATATATATATATATGACTATAAATATATAGGGTATATGAAATTTAGCATATAAAATACACAAAACATAGTTTATTGAAATAGAAAAAAAATGTGATAGAGCATATCAGAAGGGCCAAAATAATATCATCATTCACAGTTGCCAATATAGACAAATATTTAAAGAGGATTAAAGAAAAAATAAGGAATGTCAAGAAAATGAAATAAAATGGTGTTCTGCAAATGTAAACATAAAATAAAGATATATTAATTAAAATTTATATCACTAGAAAAACTTGAATTTATTTCTCAATAATTTTTAAAAAATGACCCTAAAGAAGAACTTACTAACATTGTAATAATATATTCAGTTGAATCAATATTACACGTGTTTTCTAGTTGCTAAGTCATGTTTGACTCTCTTATCTTTTAACAAATTAACAGGCCTAGATTTTGTTTTCAGTGTGAATTCTACCAATTTCATAAGTTTCAGGCTTACTCAAACTATTTTAGAGTCTTTATCTTATGAGAAGTACAGCCTTGACCTAAAGACCCATGAAGACATAAACAAATGTAAAAAGTTATGCTAATTTCATTCATGATTATGAATGTAAATATATTAAATTAGACATTTGTGGTAGAATCATGAATCTGGAAATGAAATTTGATTTATTTCAGAATTGCAAGGTTTATTTAACGTTATAAAATTAGATGATATAATTCACTAGCATGTTAGCAGAATAGTAATTCATAATGTTTACATAATAGGCCACAGAATAAATAAATTATTTTTAGAATAAGTAAAAAATTTCATAAAATTTCTCCATCTGTGACAAAAGCTTAATCTAATTATTAAAGGGTATTTCCATTGCTGATAACCTTATCAGAATAATTAAATTGTATCTTGTATTAAAAAATATTATGTTTATTTTGAGCTCACTTAACAGTTCACTATGGATTCACATTGTTGAGCAGCTGTGTCTTAGTGACCTCAGGGGTCAGTTGCTTTCTCTCTCATCGTGTGTTTATTTTTTAATTGGAGTATGATTGCTTTACAATGCTGTGCTAATTTCTGCTGTACAGCAAAGTAAATCAGCTAAATGTATACATATATCCACTCTTTTTGGACTTCCTTCCCATTTAGGTCACCACAGAGCACTGAGTAGAGCTCCCTGTACAATGCAGTAGGCTCTCATTTGTTACGTATTTCATGTATAACAGTACATGTATGTAAGTCCCAGTCCATCCCAACCGCTTCCCTGCCTGGCTATTGTATATAGTGCTGCAGTGAATATTGGGATACATGTATCTTTTCGAATTGTGGTTTTCTTCAGGTATATGTTCAGAAGTGGGATTTCTGGGTCATAGAAGATCTGCTGGAGAAGGAAATGGCAACCCACTCCAGTATTCTTGCCTGGTAAATTCCGTGGGCAGAGGAGCCTAGTGGGCTACAGGCCATGGGGTCACAAGAATTGGATATGACAGTGATTTAACCACAACTTCCACCATGGAGGTTCTATTTTTAGTTTTTTAAGGAATCTCCACACTGTTCTCCACAGAGCCTATACCAATTTACATCCACACCCACAGTGTAATTTAAAGAACTTTTCTCTACACCCTTTCTGGTATTTATTATTTGCAGATGTTTGATGATGGCCATTCTCACTGGTGTGAAGTGAGAATTGTTGTACTTTTCATCTGCATTTTTCTAACAAATAGTGGTGTCATCATATGGTTATAAAATAAGATGAACTTGTATTATTCAAAATGGGATATCTTTAACAGTGGCTGGGAGGACTATTATTCAGTCTCTTAAAATGCCAGGTTTAAGTCATTGTTGCCCCAGACAAACTAGTCTAATTGGTCATCCTTCAAAAGGATCCTTCTTGGTCATAGCAATTTCTGTCTTTAGGATGGGTCATAGAATATGAAAGAATACAAAGATTTAACCTGAGAAATTTTTAATGGGCCACCTTGAAATTACATGTATGACTTTTAAACAGCTTTATGTGTTGAAATTTTTCATACAGCTTATGGAACTGCAACCTTGACTAGGAAATTTGGTCAAACATTTGTTCATAAAGTAGGAGAGGATAGATTTTCATCAACAGTCATTGGTCTTTGCTACATATAATATATCTAAAAATATGAGGCAAATATACTTAATCCTGAAATACTAAAAGAATGCTAACTCAAGATCAAAAGAAAAGCAAGGTTACACAATCTTATTTAATACTATTTTGGAAATACTACCCAGAGATGAATGAGATGTGAGGTACAAAGATTGTAAAGGTATTCAAAAGTGTTGTTATTTTCCAATAATATGATTATTTTTATAGAAACCCCTAAATGCTATACATAAGGTATTGTGTGTTAATCTCTCAGTCGTGTCTGACTCTTTGTGATCCCATGGACTGTAGCCCACCAGGCTTCTCTGTCCATGAAATTCTCCAGGCAGGAATATTGGAGTCCATTGCCATTCCCTTCTCCAGGAGATTGTCCCAACCCAGGGATCAAACCCAGGTCTCCTGCATTGCAGGCAAATTCTGTGGAGAATTTAACGTGGATTCTGGATACAAAATTGACATTAAAAATGCCACCATTACCCCAATGGTAAATGTAATTTAATCACATAGATGATTTACTTCAAAGCATAAACAAAATGAATATACCTAACAAAAGCTATATATGACCAATAGAGAAAATATTTTAATAAACCTTTATAATAGGATCGCAAAGAGTCAGATACGACTGAGCGACTGAACAACACCAACAAAAAATACCTACATAAACTGAGATATATAACATGTTATAGATTCAGTTCAGTTCAGTTCAGGCGCTCAGTCGTGTCCGACTCTTTGCGACCCCATGAATCACAGCAGGCCAGGCCTCCCTGTCCATCACCAACTCCCGGAGTTCACTCAGACTCATGTCCATCCAGTCAGTGATGCCATCTAGCCATCTCATCCTCTGTCGTTCCCTTCTCCTTCTCCTCCTGCCCCCAATCCCTCCCAGCATCAGAGTCTTTTCCAATGAGTCAGCTCTTCGCATGAGGTGGTCAAAATACTAGAGTTTCAGCTTTAGCATCATTCCTTCCTGAGAAACCTATATTCAGGTCAGGAAGCAACAGTTAGAACTGGACATGGAACAACAGACTGGTTAAAAATAGGAAAAGGAGTACGTCAAGGCTGTATATTGTCACCCTGCTTATTTAACTTATATGCAGAGTACATCATGAGAAATGCTGGGCTGGAAGAAGCACAAGCTGGAATTAAGATTTCCGGAAGAACTATCAATAACCTCAGATATGCAGATGACACCACCCTTATGGCAGAAAGTGAAGAGGAATTCAAAAGCCTCTTGATGAAAGTGAAAGTGGAGCGTGAAAAAGCTGGCTTAAAGCTCAACATTCAGAAAATGAAGATCATGGCATCTGGTCCCATCACTTCATGGGAAATAGACGGGGAAACAGTGTCAGACTTTTTTTGGGGGGGCTCCAAAATCACTGCAGATGGTGACTGCAGCCATGAAATTAAAAGACGCTTACTCCTTGGAAGAAAAGTTATGTCCAACCTAGATAGCATATTGAAAAGCAGAAACATTACTTTGCCAGCAAAGGTCTGTCTAGTCAAGGCTATGGTTTCTCCAGTGGTCACATATGGATGCGAGAGTTGGACTGTGAAGAAAGCTGAGTGCCAAAGAATTGATGCTTTTGAACTATGGTGTTGGAGAAGACTCTTTAGAGTCCCTTGGGCTGTAAGGAGATCCAATGAGTCCATTCTGAAGGAGATCAGCCCTGAGATTTCTTTGGAAGGAATGTTATAGATTAGAAGAATTTAAATTAAGATGTCAGTTCTTAAGAAGTTGTCCAATAGATTTAATCTGATACATATTAAAATCCATGATAAAATAAAGTTAAAATCTGCAAAGAATTTCTCTCAACAATCTGAATCATACACACACAAACATGTATGCATTATGTACATGGAAAAGCAAATAGCTCAAAATGACTAACATATCACTTCTGGTAAAATATTACAAAGATAATTTTTCATAAATTACACATGGGTACATTTGTTATAATATTTTATTATGCTATGTAGTTTATTTGCTCTTCCCAATATTTTCAGTCAGTTCAGTTGCTCAGTCGTGTCCAACTCTTTGTGACCCCATGGTCTTCAGCACAACAGGCTTCCCTATTTTTCACAGTCTCTTGGAGCTTGCTCAAACTCCCAGTATTTTAGAGGAATAATAAAAATGTTGACTAGCTTAAAAGGTCAAATACTCATGTAAAACTTTGCATTAGAATTCTGCAAGTGATTTGACCAGAAAATAGTCAAGGATTCAGATTGATATTTTTCACCTGTAGAAACTAGAAATGCGAATAGAATTCTGTTTCACAGATCTTTATCACCTAATGTTGTTCTCTTGAGTTACAGACTTGTATACCAAACTCACACCCGTCTCTACATAGAAATTGTGTGCAAACTTAAATTTGCTTAAAATTGAATACATTATGTGTCCATCTTCCCTTTTCATCACACAAGACCTAATTCAACCACATCTCAAAGTAAATACTGGGATATCATTCCAAAATCTTTCTTTTCCTTCTCCCCTCCTACCATTTCTCCTGCCATATAAAAATCAATCACTGCCAGAAAATAGATGCAACAATAAAATATTTTGTCATCCTATCTGCCATTTTTAAATCCCTACTCACTAATTCAGGCTATTATCATTTCATGATGATTACTGAGACTCCGATTTGTCTGCATAGTTATGTCCCTTTATCAGTATTTTTCACTGTGTATTGAATACAGTTTCTAAATCAGAATTGATTAGGGTCACTCCCCTTTCAGTTTTATAGTGTTCCAAGTGTTTTCAGGAAATACAGTGTTGTTGTTCAGTTGATAAGTCATGTCCAACTCTTTGTGACCCCATGGACTGCAGCATTCCAGCATTCCTATCCTTCACTGTCTCCTGGAGTTGGCTCAAATTCATGTCTATTGAATCAGTGATACTATCTAATCATCTCATCCTCTGCTACTCCCTTCTCCCTTCCCTTCAATCTTTCCCATTATTAGGGTCTTTCCAGTGAGTTGGCATCTTTGCATAAGGTGTCCAAAGAGTTGGAGCTTCAGCTTCAGTATCAGTCCTTCCAGTGAATATTCAGGGTTGATTTACTTTAGGATTAGTTTCATCTCCCTGCAATCAAAGGGACTATCAAGGTTCTTCTCCAGCAGCACAGTTCAAAAACATCAATTCTTTGACACCCAGCCTTCTTTATGGTCGAATTCTCACATCTGTAGATGACTGCTGGAAAAACCATAGCTTTGACTACATGGACCTTTGTGGGCAAATTTATGTCTCTTCTTTTTAATATGCTGTCTAGGTTTATCATAGCTTTCCTTTCAAGGAGCAAGCATCTTTTAATTTCATGGCTGCAGTAACAGTTTGCAGAGATTTTGGAGCCTAAGAAGATACAATCTGTCATTGTTTTCACTTTTTCCCCTTCTGTTTGCCATGCAGTCATGGAACTGGATACCATGATCTTAGTTTTCTTTCTTTCTTTTTTTTTTTTTAAATTTTATTTTATTTTTAAACCTCAAACACTGTATTAGTTTTGCCAAACATCAAAACGAATCCGCCACCGGTATACATGTGCTCCCCATCCTGAACCCTCCTCCCTCCTCCCTCCCCACACCATCCCTCTAGGTCGTCCCAGTGCACCAGCCCCAAGCATCCAGTATTGTGCATCGAACCTGGACTGGCAACTCGTTTCATACATGATATTACATGTTGAGTGTTAAGCCAGCTTTTTCACTTTCTTCTTTCACTTTCATGAAGAGGCTCTTTAGTTCCTCTTCACTTTCTGCCATTAGATTGGTATCATCTGCATATCTGATTTCAGATGATCCTGGCAATCTTGATTCCAGCTTGTGATTCTTTCAGCCTGGCATTTCACATGATGTACTCAGCCAAGAAGTTAAATAAGCAGGGTGACAAACAGCCTTGATACACTCCTTTCCCAATTTTGAACCAGTCCATTGTTCCACAGCCAATTCTAACTGTTGCTTCTTGACCTGTGTACAAGTTCATCAGAAGACAGGCAAGATGACCTCATGCGCCCATCTCTTTAAGAATTTCCCACAGTTTGTTGTGATCCACATAGTCAAAGGCTTTGGTATAGTCAGTGAAGCACGTGTTTTCCTGGAATTCCATTGCTTTTTCTGTGATGCAGCAGATGTTGGCAATTTATTCTCTGGTTCCTCTGCCTTTTCTAAATCAGCTTGTACGTCTGGAAGTTCACAGTTGAACCATTGAAGCCTAGCTTGAAAGATTTTGAGCATACCTTGTTATCATGTGAAATTGTATGGTAGTTTGAACATTCTTTGGCATTGCCCTTCTTTGGGACTAGAATGAAAATTGATCTTTTCCAGTTCTATGGCCACTGCTGAATTTTCCAAATTTGACATATTAAGTGCAACACTTTAACAGCATCACCTTTCAGGATTATTAGGATAGCTCAGCTAGAATTCCATCAGCTTCACTGGCTTTGTTCCTAGTAGTGTTTCTTAAGGCCCACTTGACTTTCACACTCCAGGATGTCTGGTGCTAGGTTAGTGAACACACTGTCTTGGTATCAGGTCATTTAAGACCTTTTTCTGTATTCTTGCCACATCTTCTTAATCTCTTTTGTTTCTATTAAGTCCTTATCATTTCTTCCATTTATCATGCGCATCCTTGAATGAAATGTTTCCTTAATATCACCAGTTTTCTTGAAGAGATCTTTAGTCTTTCCTATTCTATTGCTTTTCTTTACTACTTTGCCTTGTTCATTGAATAAGGCTTTCTTATCTCTCCTTGCTGTACATATTTTCTGGAACTCTGCATTCAGTTGGGTAAATCTTTTCCTTTCTCCCTTGCCTTTAGCTTCTCTTCTTTCCTCAGCTATATGTAAAGCCTCCTTGGACAACCACTTACCCTTTTTGCTTTTATTTTTCTTTGGAATGGTTTTGCTCACTGCCTCCTATATAGTGTTATGAACCCTCCTCCATAGTTCTTCAAGCACTGTGTCTACCAGATCTAAGCCCTTGAATCTATTCATCCCTTTCACTGTATAATCATAAGGGATTTGATTTAGGTCTTGCCTGAGTGGCCTCATAGTTTTCCCTACTTTCTTCAATGTAAGCCTGAATTTTGACATAAGAAGCTCTTGGTCTGAGCCACAGTCAGCTCCAGGTCTTGTTTTTGCTGACTGTATAAATCCAATTATATAGATAGGTTGGTGTAGATTAGACTGTAGAATCAAATAAATTCCCCAAAGTGTACAATAGCTGGTGACAGAAGATGTTAAATTTCTTGCTTATGAATCAGCCTCATGAATGTTAATGTTTTTTTCAGGCAGATCTCCTCTGTACACTCACTGAAGGACCCACATTCTTCCCATCTTCTGGCTCTTTATAGTCTGGTTACATCCATCAGAAAACAAATCATGGGTAATATAAAAAGGCACTACCACTTTTGAAAAGCCTAGAAATAGTGTTCTTTTTCTGTTGGCTGGAAATCAGTTCTACAGTAGCATCTATTAATAGCTGCAAAGAAGCCTGAAAAATGAAATCAGGCTGTGTACTCAGGAGAAAGAGAAGAACACTGGGTTTTGGTAACCACTTATCTTGAAGAATTTTGTGATCTGGTCCTCTGATCCTCCTTGCCTTACAATATCTCTTTCTATTTCTGGCCTCCTCTGAATCTCTTCTCTGGCTCTGATAAGTTACTGCAATCCCTGACATTCACTTTCCTCAAGCATTTTTTATGTATTGGCACTTTCTTTTTCTTTCTTTCTTTTCTTTATTTTATTTTGGAGCATAGTTTATTAACAATGTTATGTTAGTTTCAGATGTAGAGAAAGGTGATTCAGTTATTCATATACATGTCTCTATTCTTCTTCAGATTCTTTTCCCATTTAGGTTGTTACAGATTTGAGCAGCATCCTCTGTGGCATTTTATGACTGAGTTTCACTTTCCACCCAAAGACCATTGTTAGGAGCTGAGTTTTGTCTCCAAAAGGTCATATTTCTTAGTCCAAAATCCAGTAACCAATCTTGGACGTATGCTGTTTAAAGAGAAAAGAAAGAATGTGAAGTCATTCAGTCATGTCTGACTCTTTGTGACCACGAGGACTGTAGCCTACCAGGCTCCTCCATCCATGGGATTTTCCAGGCAGGAGTACTGGAGTGGGGTGCCATTGCCTTCTCCAGGGGACCTTCCCGATCAAACCCTGGTCTCCCGTGTTGCAGGCGAATGCTTTTACTGTCTGAGACACCAGGGAAGTCTATTTAAAAAGGGGATTGAGTTAAAATGAGGTTCTTAAGAGTGGAGACTAATCCAGCATAGCTAGTGTCCTTATAAGAAGAGGAAGAGAAGCTAGGAATGCCTGCAGAGAGAAAAACGATGAGATGACACACCAAGAAGGTGGCTGAGGACAGAGGTCTCAGAAGAAACCAAACTGTCGCTGTAACTGACACCTCTGTCACTTGTGTGACTTTCTTTATGGGCTGACAGAGATGTGATGTATGAGTGTATGGGCCAGCCTAAATCAAGTGAGGGTTGAGGCAAGAACAGGGGAAAGAAACTAAGAAAACAGTGTGAAACTCAGACATCTAAATCACTGTAGAAAATTTCATGAGGAGAGAGAGGACCATATTTTAGAATAGCCAGAGCATAATGTGAGCTGATGGATAAACTCTGTTGAGTGAAAGCTAATTGTTTCTACAAACTTTGAACATATACATAGTTAGCTGATACTTTGGCACAACATCCAATACTGATGCATAGTTTTTGCGAATTACAATTGTAGTCTTGTGGAGCGGGACCCTGAAAGCCCGGCAGTATGCCTTGAAATAACATGCTTGTATTTTGCCCAAGCAAGCATAAATTTAAGATAGACACAGATTTACTAGGACTGGTAATTTAAATGTTGCATCCATTAATGTTATTTAAGAGGCTTGGTAAATAATAGCTAACCCATTTGTCCCTCTTGTCACCAGAGCTGTCTTGATCTGCTGAGTAAACAGGATCTTTGAAATTTTGGTTGTGAATATTTCTATGCTACTATATTCTATGGCTTAGAACACAGATAATTTTTTCCCTGCCTGCTCTCTTAAGCAGATAAATGCATGATCTCAAAAGTTATTATCATATCAATGTCTAATTGACTGTAATAAAAAATGAAAAATCCTAATAACATTCCTATATGTCATTCTCATAGACCTCAATTATTCAGAAGTTTCATAATGCTGCTGCTGCCTAGTAGAGTATAACCCATTAAATATGCAACTGGGCTAAAATATAAAAGTTTCTCAAATGCTCATAGGATGAAATCATGGTGGTGTTTTAAAATTTAATGTTGCTTAACCTGCAACACAATGAATTCCTCTGCCCAGATATAAAGTTTATGGTGTGAAAGTCGAAATGAATCCATAGTGTTTTGTAAAACTGGTCACACCAAAATTTTTATTTTTCTTTCTTTGTTCAGATTTTGATTTCTGCTCTAAATATACAGTTTGCTCTAACAAAGATGTAAAGTTTGGAAAGAAGAATGGACATATAATAAACTGTTATTCTTATCACAGATAAAGAAGATCAAGAAAAATAAAATAAGTAGAAACTGATCAAAGTTAGTTGCTCAGTCGTGTTCAACTCTTTGTGATCCCATGGACTGTAGCCCACCAGGCTCCACTCTCTATGGAATTCTCCAGGCAAGAAATACTGGAATGGGTTGCCATTTCCTTCTCCAAGGGATCTTCCCAATCCAGGGATTGAACTTGGGTCTTCTGCACTGTAGGCAAATTCTTTACCATATGAGCCACCAGGGAAGCTCCTTGTTATATATTTCAAACTCTATCTACCTATCTATAATCTGTCTTTGTAACTTTACTCTTCAATAGAAAAGAACCAAGAGTAACCCAGACACATTTTAAAAAGAATTAAAAAAAAAAAAAAAAACTTTAAAGTACTTCATGCTTGGGGCTGGTGCACTGGGACGACCCAGAGGGATGGTATGGGGAGGGAGGAGGGAGGAGGGTTCAGGATGGGGAACACATGTATACCTGTGGCGGATTCATTTTTATATTTGGCAAAACTAATACAATTATGTAAAGTTTAAAAATAAAATAAAATTAAAAAATAAATAAAAAAATAAAGTACTTCAAAGGTAATTTCTTCATATGCTTTATACGCTTTATGAAAAAATAAACATATTACTTATTACATGTTAAGATTAACAAATTTATTTTCTAAAAAATATGTTAGGCAGTTTATCATTTTAAAATAAGCCACATTTTTGTTATATATATACTTGCTTGCTAGTGCTTAGTTGCTCAGTTATGTCCAACTTTTTGCTATACTTTGGACTATATCCCTCCAGGCTCCTCAGTCCATGGGATTCACCAGGCAAGAATATTGGATTGGGTTGCCATGCCCTCCTCCAGGGGATCTTCCCAAACCCAGGGATAGAAGTGGCATCTCTTGTGTCTCCTGCATTGTGGGCAAATTCTTCACCATTAGGGCCACATGGGAAGCCTATATGCTTGATGTTTTATAAAATAAAGTATAGGCTATTTTATTTGATAATAAAATGGATATATACGGGCTTCTCAGGCAGCGCTAGTGATAAAGAACCCATTTGCCATCGTAAGAGACCCAAGAGATGCAGGTTCGATCGCTGGGTCAGGATGATACCCTGGAGGAGGGCATGACACCCACTCTAGTATTCTTGCCTGGAAAATCCCATAGACAGAGGAGCCTGGCAGGCTACAGTCCATACGGTCACAAAAAGTCAGAAACAAATGCAGCAACAGAGCATGTACACAGCATGGATATATATATTAGGAAATATGCAAGTCTACTTCTTATAGTAATAAAAATCTAATTTTAAAAATTTTAGAAATATTGTTATATAATGTCCTTGGAGCTTTAACAAGACTATAGATAATTTGTAATTTAAATATTATTTTTGAAGAGAAATATTTTAAAAATGATCTTAAACCAAGAATATGATTTATCATATACAGAACCCATTCTTAAAAAGCAATCAGAACATTTTTAGAATTTATAACATTTCATATCACTGATTTCCCTCTTTAACCTTTTTATAGATATGAGCATTTTTGGAAAACATTCTGAGGATAGTTATGTAGATGAATTGCTTTGGGCATCAACGCAAAGTTTAGATTTTTCCATTTCCTTCCTTCCTTCTTTCCTCTCTCCCTTCCTCCTCCTTTCTGTCCCTCTCTTCCTCCCTCCTTTTTTCTTTCTTTTTTTTTCCTTTACCTCTGCTCTTTTCAATACAGCCTGGAAGTGTAGATACAGGGTGAGAGATGAAGATAATGGTAATCCATTCAGGATTTGGGAGAGTTCCTAATTTAAAATGCTCAAAAATAAATTTTCTTTTTTTGAATGTAGTTTATTGTATAATCAACTGAGAATATATTAAAATGAGCTAAGACAACAGCTGTTAGTGGTTTATATGGAAAGGATTAAGTCATAAAATAGTTAAATGTACGTTTTAATAACAACGTGCATGCCTACTCAGTAGCCTCAGTCGTGTTGGACTCTGTGACCCCATGGACTGTAGCCTGCCCGGCTTCTCTATCCATGGGATTCTCCTGGCAAGAATAGTGGAGTGGCTTACCATACCTTCCTCAAGGGGATCTTCCCGACCCAGGGTTCAAACCATCTTCTCCTGCGTCTCCTACACTGCAGACAGATTCTTTACTGGTTAGCCACCGGGGAAGCCCTTAATAATAACATCGATCTTCATTTTCTCCCTTCTTAAAAAGCAGTGTTGGAAAACAAGAAAAACCACAATATCAATCTCCTCTCTTGGGTGGGGTAGTGATACTGCTGCTGCTGCTGCTAAGTCGCTTCAGTCGTGTCCGACTCTGTGAGTCCCCATAGAGGGCAGCCCACCAGGCTCCGCCATCCTTGGGATTCTCCAGGCAAGAACACTGGAGTGGGTTGCCATTTCCTTCTCCAATGCATGAAAGTGAAAAGTGAAAGTGAAGTCACTCAGTCATGTCCGACTCTTAGCGACCCCATGGACTGCAGCCCACCAGTCTCCTCTGCCCATGGGATTTTCCAGGCAAGAGTGGGTTGCCATTGCCTTCTCCGGTAGTGATACTGGTGATTTTCAAATAAGCTGGCCTATGTCTACCTTTCAAAAAATAGTACCAATCAATACTCTTTTTATGCATTTCTGTTTGTTTCATATTAATATTTTTTGCTTAACATTATATCAAAGGCAAAAAATTAAAAGTCAAACTAATGCCCCCAAAGTGTATGTACCTTCCTGTGTGCTTACATACAAACACATGTGCACACACACTCCACAAAATTTAGCCTGTGAAAGATATTGGGTTAAATGGAGCAAATCCAAAGGACTGAACCCCCAGTTCAACTATTTTTTCTCATGGCACATGTGGAAGTAATATACTTATTCTACCTTCAAAGAAGCAGTCATATAAATCACTTCTTTATTGTTCTATGAGTTGAGACATTTCAAAATGAGTAATTCATAGAATCTGTTAACAAAATATATAAATTGCCAAAATGCACATGTGAGTGTGTGCACACACACACACACACACACGCAGTCTTTTACTATACTAAAACATGTTTGAAATAAAGACATGGTTTTAACACTCCCTGAAGATCTGAGGATACTTTAAAATTCAAATGAGAAAATCTAGGTATTTTTAGATTAGAAAAAAAGTTGGTGGTAGAGGACAAATTTACAATTTAAAACGATTTTAAGTACAAACATTTTAAAGGTCTAATTGAAAGCTGTCTTTAAAGAGATCTGACAGTGAATAAGAAATTTTCTTTGTAAGTTGCAATATTACTATCTCATACAGCATTATACATGCTTTCTCCTTATTTCTTCAAATTAGTTAATGACCCTCAACAATAGCCCCATTTGTATTTGTGGAAATGCTTACATATTCTTTTTAAAGGGACCAATATTTGAAGAAAATATGTTAGTTTCAGTTCAGTTCAGTTCAGTCACTCAGTCCTGTCTGACTCTTTGCAACCCCATGAATCACAGCACGCCAGGCCTCCCTGTCCATCACCAACTCCCGGAGTTCACTCAGACTCAAGACCATCGAGTCAGTGATGCCATCCAGCCATCTCATCCTATGTCATCCTCTTCTCCTCCTGCCCCCAATACCTCCCAGCCACAGAGTCTTTTCCAATGAGTCAACTCTTTGCATGAGGTGGCCAAAGAACTGGAGTTTCAGCCTCAGCATCATTCCTTCCAAAGAAATCCCAGGGCTGATCTCCTTCAGAATGGACTTGTTGGATCTCCTTGCAGTCCAAGGGACTCTCAAGAGTCTTCTCCAACACCACAGTTCAAAAGCATCAATTCTTCGGCACTCAGCCTTCTTCACAGTCCAACTCTATGTTAGTTTACTCAGTCTAATTTTTGTTTTTTTGAAATAAACCTTTCTGAAATTTAGAAGAGTTCTAGATTTATAGAAAGGTTGCAAAAGAATGGAGTGTTCACACATCCCACACCCATTGTCTCCAACTATTAATAATTCATACATATATACATAGTATGTTTGTTACAATTAATGAAGCAATACTGATACACCATAATTATTAACTAAAGAAGCTACTTTATTCATATTTTCTTAGGTTGTTTAATGTCATTTTCCTGTTTCAGGATCCCATCCAGAAAACATCTTTGTGTTTTTTGTTATGTTTCAGACTTCCCTTGTTTTGATGACCTGGACAATTTTGAAGACTACCCATGAGGTAATTTTTAAAATGTTCCTTAATTGGAACATTTGTGAAATTATTTATCATGAATGGTATAGGTTTCTTCAAATACTTTCTCTGTATCAATGAATATGATCATGTAAATTTTTTCCCTTTAACTTGTGAATATAATAGTTTAAATTTGTAGAGTCTGAATGCTGAAACAGCCTTATATGCTTAGAATAAATCCCACCTGGTCTTGGTGAATAATTCTTTTTATACTTTGTTAGCTTTGTTGAGGATTTTGAGTGAATTTTCTGAAAGAGTTTGGTCTGTACTATTCTTTCTTGGAATATTTGAATCAGTTTTGTTTTGGGGTTATGCTTGCATCACAGCATGTGTAAGGACTGATTCTCTTGCTTTTATTTTCTTGAGGAGATTTTGACAAATAAAAATTTTCTTCTTAAATATTTAGTAGAGTTCGTTAGTGAAATCATCTAAGTTTGGTGCTTTCTATTTGGAAGATTTACAATTATTGATAAAGTTTTGTTATAGGTTAATGTTATCTGTCTCTCCTGGTGTGAATTTTGGTTATTGTGACATTGGCCCATTACATCTAAATTTTCAATTGTATTTACATTTATTTATTATTTTCCCTGTTAATGTTTTAATGTCCATGTATTAGTAGTGATAAACGATTTTTCATTTCTGATATTTGTAATTTGTATGTTATCTATTTTTTTCTTGGTTAGTCTGGCTAAAGATTTATCAGTTTTATTAATGTTTTGCTAAAAAAAGATTTTGCTTTCTTATATTTCTGTTTTTTTCCTCGATTTTGTTGAGTTCTGCTCTAATTTTATTATTTCCTTTTAAATCTGGTTCAGACTTAATTTTCTCTTCTTTCTCAAGATTTCTAGTGCAGAGCTTAAGTTATTTTTATATTTTCTCCTTTCTAATGCATATATTTATTTAAAAGTGTATATTTTAATCTGCAGATATTTGGGGATTTTCAGATGTCTTTCAGATACTGATTTCTAGTTTAATTCCATTGTTACTTGAGCACTTAATTTGTGTGATTGCTTGTTAAGGGTTTTTATGGCCAAGAATATTGTCTTGTCTTATAAACATTCCATGTGAGATAGAGGAATAAGATATATGTATTATACTGTCATTTGTGTATTATATTCTATAAATGTCAATTAGATCAGGTTGGTTGATAGTGATTTCAGTTTATTTATATCCTTATTGATTTAACTCATGCTCAACCAATTGCTGAAAAAGGGTATTGAATTCCCCAACTGTTGTATAATGCAGTTGTCTATTATTCCTTTAAATTTGTCAACTTTAGCTTGATATATTTTGAAGCCATTTTGTCACAGGCATAGCCATTTAGGATTATAATATCATCTTGGAGAACTGGCCCCTTTATCATTATATAATACTCCCCTTAAACTTGATATTAGTCCTTGTTCTGAAGTTGAATTTTTCTGAGGTTAGTATAGCTGTGCCAGCTTTCTTTTGATTATTATTAGTATGGTATATTTTTTCTGTTTTTTTTTATTACTTTTTTTTTACTTTTAACTTAGTGGGTTCTTTATATTTTAAGTGGTTTCTTTTACACAGAGTATATTTAGGTCGAGTTTTTATCTCCTCTGAAAAATATCTGTTAGTGGTGTAGTTAGGACATTCACATATAAAGTCCTTATTGATATTTGGTGGCTGTGTTGTTTAGTTGCTAAGCCGTGTCTGACTCTTTAGTGACCCCATGGACTGTGGCCCACCAGGCTCCTCTGTCATGGGATTTCCTAGGCAAGAATATTGGAGTGAGTTGCCATTTCCTTCTCAAGGGGATCTTCCTGACCCAAAGATTGAACCCATATCTCCTGCTTAGCAGGTAGATTCTTTACCACTGAACCAGCAGGGAAGCCAATGCTTATTGATATATTTAGGTTAATATCTCACATAGTACAGTACACTGCAGTGCTCAGTCATATCTGACTCTTTGAGACCACATGGGCTGTGGCCCATCCGGCTTCCCTGTCCATGGAATTTTCCAAGCAAGAATATTGGAGTGGGGGCCGTTTCCTCCTCTAGTGAATCTTCCCAACCCAGGGATTGAACCCTTGTCACCGGCATCTCCTGCATTGGCAGGTGAATTCTTTACTACTGAGCCATCTGGTAAGCCAATGATCACCTTCAAATGCACAGCTTTGTGTATAGTGCAGGTAACTTAGAACTGGGAATTCCCAAGTCCTCTCTCCTCTCCCTTGTGACACTCCTGTCGTTCATTTCACTTACTTGTGTGATATACTCACTCAATACATTATTACTATTATTTCTCTAAACACATTTTTTAGATCAATTAAGAATATGAAGAATAAAGGATTTATTTTGCCTTTATGTATTCCTTCTCTGGCACTAGTCCCTTCTTCTCTATGCCATTTCTTCTTTTTCTCTGGTGTTTCTTCATCTGAAAGCCCAGCTGTGAATGTCACATCTTTTGACACTTCTCACAGCTCTCAGGTTTACTATTCTGCTTATTTATGTAGTTTTTTCTTTGTCCTTCAGTTTGAGATGTATCTATTGACCTATCTTCAGGTTTATGTATTAGTTTACTAATCTTCATGGAATCTACTAATGATCTCATGAAAGGCATTCTTCATTTCTGTTGCTTTGCTTTCTATCATGTCGTTTCATTCTTTCTTAGGATGTATACCTCTGCTTATACTTTCTATTTTTGATGCATGTTATGCACTTGCAACTTTTGTGTCTGAATCCCATTTTGGTGATAGCCTGGATTTCTTTGATATTCCTACTCAGAAAGAGTATGTATCTGTAATCTTCTGCTACAGCATTGACATTTTCCTGGTGTGAGTAAAGTGTGAGTGGATGACAGACTTCTATAGTCTTTTGAATAAATCCCCATCTTTTCATGGACCTGTAGCTTAGGACTGTGACCCTCATAATTGTTTATACAGTGGCATGGCTTTTTATGGCTGGTTCTTTTTTCCTTTCCCTGACTGAAACATTCTCATTCTGTTTACTTGAAGCTCACTGCTATTGACTATTTTGCCTTTCCTGTTAGACAGAAAGGTTAGAAGATAATAGAGTGGAATAAAACTCCCCTTCTCCTAGCTACCATAAGGTACTAACAAAGTTTCTTCTGTTAAAGAATAAACCTTTGTTATGAATAATGCCCTGGGAATATTTCACAGTGATACTCTACTCTCCTTACCACAGCTGCGAAGGACTCTTTTTCACTCTTCACCGTGAGAATTCCTGGAGGTGAGGTTCCTGGAGGGAACATCCATGAAGCTGTGGGCCCTTGTAAAGCTCTCCTCCCTTCACTTTCTCACCTGCATGCTAGTCCACACTTATCTTCCCTTAATTCAACAAAATTATCATTTAAGTGTTCCTACCAGTTTATGGCTCTGGTGGCTTTTCCCCCAGGTAAGCAGCTCTAGGTTGCTTTATTACTCTGGAGGTACCTGTTCTCTAAATCTCAGGAGAACATATTATTCTCTAACTTTATTTCTCTGGTGGACCCTAGAAAAGTCATTGATTTTTAGTTTGTCCAGAGTTTTTCCTTAACACAAGGGCAAGACACACAAATCCAAGCTCTTTACATGTGAAAGCTGATACCAGTCAATTTGGTGACATAAAAATTAGGCTTGTTTGGCCAAGTCATTAACTTCTCTGACTGCATATGCATTTGCAAAATGTGAAACAATACATCTTGTATAAGTACAATGTGAAAGTTAAATTCAGTGATTGATATGAAAGATTTTTGTCAGTACTATAAATTACAAAACATATGTCTTGATGTTGGTGTCTTTTTATTGCATCCTAAGTTCAGAATAAGCTCTTGTATTATCATAAATCTATTGAGTACCAGGATGAAAAACCTACTTTTCTTAACCTGATGGTTTTATACACTATGCTGCTGCTGCTGCTGCTAAGTCGCTTCAGTCATGTCCGACTCTGTGCGACCCCATAGACAGCAGCCCACCAGGCTCCCCCATCCCTGGGATTCCCCAGGCAAGAACACTGGAGTGGGTTGCCATTTCCTTCTCCAATGCAGGAAAGTGAAAAGTGAAAGTGAAGTCGCTCAGTCATGTCCGACTCTTCACGATCCCATGGACTGCAGGCTCCTCCGTCCATGGGATTTTCCAGGCAAGGGTACTGGAGTGGGGTGCCATTGCCTTCTCTGTTATACGCTATAGTATGCTGAATAATGGCCTCCCCAAAAGTCCATATCCCAGTATGTTACCTTATATGACAACAGAGACTTTGCAAATGTGGTTAAGGATCTTGAGATGGGGGATGGGGGGGTGGATTATTCTGGGTTAACCAGGAAAGTATGATGTTAATCAAATAAGTCCTTCTAAGAGGAAGGTAGGAGATCAGAGACAGTGGAAAAGATATGGCAATGTGATGATAGAAAGACAAACTGGACTCATATTCAGAGAAAGTGACCATATGTCAAAGAATACTGGAGGCTACTCAAAGCTAAACATGACAAAAAGATTCCCCTAGATTCCAGAGAACACCAGCCCTGCCTACACCTTGACTTTATCTCAGTGTTACTGACTCCAAACTTCTGATCTCTAGAACTCTAAGAGAATAAATGTGTGTTGTTTTAGGGCACCCAATTTGTGATGATTTTTTACAGTGGCAACAGGAAACTAATACATACACCCAGAAATAAGTAAAAACACAGTGTGATAAATGAGTTCTGAGAGATTTCCTGAGCCCCAGAGGAATTTTCCTAAGGGTCAGTGATTTGGGAAACTTGACCTCACAGAGTTTGGAAACAAATATCTGCACTTGGAGAAATTCCTCAAACAGGACCTGAAGTGAACACTACAATAATATTCTAACAAATGGGGCATGCGCCCTTGCTCTTTCTTGTTCTCTATCTCAAGCTCACATTTTCCCTCTCTCTCCCTGTCTTTTTTCCATCTTTCCTCCTCTTGTCCTCCTTTCTTCCAAGACACACACACACACACACACACACACACACACTACCTGCTTTCTAAATCCTCCCTGTAAGTGGGGTTAAGCACTGGACTCATACACTGTGATGCCTTATAAGGATTAAGTGGGGTGATGCTAAGTCAGCTAGTTGCTCCCACCATTTTACCTTTGGAAGCCTGGATACATAACCCAAGTACATGCAGAAATACTGAGGCTGAGTATAGTGGTCAAATGTTTTTATATATTGTACTTGAAAAAAAAATGATCTTGTTGCAGAAAGGGGGACCCCCTTCCAGGGCCCAAAACTGGGCTCTTGCCTAATACTCGGAAATGAATTGTCCAAGGAGACACATGTGCTGACAAAGCAAGAGATTTTTTTCGAAAAGTGTGCCTGGGCGGAGAGCAGTAGGGTGAGGGAACCCAGGAGAACTGCTCTGCCATATTGCTCACAGTCTAGGCTTTTATGGTGATGGGATTAGTTTCTGGGTTGATGATCTTTAACTGATCATTCTGACTCAGAGTTCTTCCTGGTGGCGCACGCCTTGTTCAGCCAAGATGGACACCAGTGAGAATCCTGTGAGGTGGTCGGACATGTGGTGTCTCCTTTTGATGTTTCCAGAACTCTTCCAGTTGGTGGTGGCTTATTAGTTCCGTGTTCCTTACCAGGACCTCGGTCATGAAACAACTCATGCAGATGGCTACTATGGTGCCTGGCCAGGGTGGGCGGCTTCAGTCAGCGTGCTTCCCCTCACAATATGAGTAACCCGGTGTACTCTAGCCTGTCAGACCTTCAGCAATTTTGTCCCTAGATACTTTGATAGTTGAAAAATGCACAGTTTTCCCTGCTCTGCTTTCCTCAGGACAATATTTTTTAATTCTTTAGTGGGAGATCTATCAAGTTTTATATGAAGGATCAAAAGCCTTGGAAATTATATATATATATATATATATATGTATACACACACACAGATGTAATACCTTTAATAAAGCAATCACAGAGGTGTGAGATGTCTACAAAACCTGTAGATTGCAATTCTGTGACTTCTGTTTATTACCGAGTTCATAAGATGAATATAATTGTAATGTACTCCACTTACATTATACTTGAGTACAACACTTCCAACAAAAATATCTGCAAGATCAACACATCAAACCCAGTGTATTTTTTTTTTTAATTACAATAAGGCATTCTTGAAGGATGACTAGTGCCTCCAAGGAATGAAATGAAGATTAGACAAGTGTGTGTTTAAAATGGAGGCCCAAGAAAGGTTACATTCTCTATGCATTTATTCTCCACAGGGTGCACAACCCCCTAAGAGTAAAATAAATAGTTTCTAAAGCTGAAAGACTTCCATTTGAAAAGAAATGCTTAAAATAACAAATTGTGTTTGTTTTACCATCACATTTCCTTGACATATAGAAGAGTTATATTTCCTCATCACATTTCAAAATAAAAAAAATCTTCTTTTGACAAAAATTATATTTTGTCCCTACAAGATGTGTTGGACTAGAAATATAGGACATAAGAATAGGCTGACATTAAATTATGTTGAAAATAAAGGCAGAAAAAGGATTGAAAAATAATGATGTTTTAATGTAATAGTTCATTTAGACAATTAAGTAGCTCTTATACAAATACTAGTATTATTGATATCAGTATGCCTTCTTTTTTAAGTTTTTCATTTTTAAAAATGTGTAGTTTTCTTTATTTTTGGTTGTGCTGGGTCTTCACTGCTGTGCGCGGCTTTCTCTTGTTGTGGCGTATAGGCTTCTCTTTGCAGTGACGTCTTTTGTTGCAGTAGTTGTTCGGGCTCATGGGCTCAGTAGTGGCAGCTCATGGGCTTAGTTGTCCAGGGGCATATCCAATCTTTACAAACTAGGGATACAACCCATGTCACCTGCATCGGCAGGCAGGCAGATTCTTAACCAATGGACCACCAGGCAAGTCCCAATATGTCTTTCTTTTGCTAAGCATTGTAGATTTAAATAATAGTTACCAAGTGCATTGTTCACTATTCGTATTGGCATTAGTGAAACGTATAGTATATCTGTACCTTGGCTTCTCTACCCTTGTAAATATATTAATTATCTGAATACTTTTTTCTGTCTCATCAGCACCTATACTACCTACTTCATATACATTGTTAGTATTATCATAGTCTCTATGTAGCTAAAGAGGAATACCATAGTTGGAAGTATATATTTTTTGTTAAGCTTTTCTTTTTTTTTTAATCTAAATTTATTTATTTTAATTAGAGGTTAATTACTTTACAATATTGTATTGGTTTTGCCATACATCAACATGAATCCGCCACGGGTGTACACGTGTTCCCAATCCTGAATCCCCCTCCTACCTCCCTCCCCATACCATCCCTCTGGGTCATCCCAGTGCACCAGCCCCAAGCATCCTGTATCCTGCATGGAACCTGGACTGGCGATTCGTTTCTTATATGATATTATACATGTTTCAATGCCATTCTCCCAAATCATTCCACCCTCTCCCTCTCCCACAGAGTCCAAAAGACTGTTCTATATATCTGTGTCTCTTTTGCTGTCTCGCATACAGGGTTATCATTACCATCTTTCTAAATTCCATATATATGCGTTAGTACACTGTGTTGGTAGGAGAAGGCAATGGCACCCCACTGCAGTACTCTTGCCTGAGGAGCCTAGTAGGCTGCAGTCCATGAGGTCGCTAAGAGTCGGACACAACTGAGCAACTTCACTTTCACTTTTCACTTTCATGCATTGGAGAAGGAAATGGCAACCCACTCCAGTGATCTTGCCTGGAGAATCCCAGGTATGGGGGAGCCTGGTGGGCTGCCGTCTAGGGGGTCATACAGAGTCAGACACGACTGAAGTGACTTAGCAGCAGCAGCAGCAGCAGCAGCAGCATACTGTATTGGTGTTTTTCTTTCTAGCTTACTTCACTCTGTATAATCAGCTCCAGTTTCATCCACCTCATTAGAACTGATTCAAATGTATTCTTTTTAATGGCTGAGTAATACTCCATTGTGTATATGTATCACAGCTTTCTTATCCATTCATCTGCTGATGGATATCTAGGTTGCTTCCATGTCCTGGCTATTATAAACAGTGCTGCAATGAACATTGGGGTACATGTGTCTCTTTCAATTCTGGTTTCTTCAGTGTGTATGCCAGAAATAGTTCATTTAATAAATGTTCCTGCATATTTATTATTTTTAAAATTTTTTCTTGTGCTTTTCCTCTGAATTTTCTTTTTTTCTAGCTGGAGTACATTTCTTTAAGAGTTCTTTCAGTGAGAGATAAGCTATTCTAAGGTTTCATTTTATAATCTTCATATCATTTTGCCTCTTATCGTGAAAGGTAGATATCTGGGTATAAAATGCTGGACTAACAAGACCTTCCAGAACTAACACCAAAAAAAAAAAAAAAAAAAGATGTCCTTTTCATTATAGGGGACGGAATGCAAAAGTAGGAAGTCAAGAAACACCTGGAGTAACAGGCAAATTTGGCCTTGGAATACAGAATGAAGCAGGGCAAAGGCTAATAGAGTTTTGCTAAGAGAATGCACTGGTCATAGCAAACACCCTCTTCCAACAAAACAAGAGAAGACTCTAGACAGAGACATCACCAGATGGTCAGCACCAAAATCAGATTGATTATATTCTTTGCAGCCAAAGATGGAGAAGCTCTATACAGTCAGCAAAAACAAGACCAGGAGATGATTATGGCTCAGATCATGAACTCCTTATTGACAAATTCAGACTGAAATTGAAGAAAGTAGGGAAAACCACTAGGCCATTCAGGTATGACCTAAATCAAATCCCTTATGATTATACAGTGGAAGTGAGAAACAGATTCAAGGGATTAGATCTGATAGAGTGCCCTGAAGAACTGTGGACGGAGGTTCGTGACATTGTACAGGAGACAGGGATCAAGACCATCCCGAAGAAAAAGAAATGCAAAGAGGCAAAATGGTGGTCTGAAGAGGCCTTACAAATAGCTGTGAAAAGAAGAGAAGCGGAAGGCAAAGGAGAAAAGGAAAGATATACCCATCTGAATGCAGAGTTCCAAAGAATAGCAAGGAGACATAAGAAACTCTTCCTCAGTGATCAATGCAAAGAAATAGAGGAAAACAATAGAATGGGAAAGACTAGAGATCTCTTCAAGAAAATTAGAGATACCAGTTCAGTTCAGTTCAGTTTATTATCATTCACACAGTTCAAGGGAACATTTAATGCAAAGATGGGCACAGTAAAGGACAGAAATGGTATGGACCTGACAGAGCAGAAGATATTAAAAAGAGGTGGCAAGACTACCCAGAAGAACTGTACATACAAAATCTTCATGACCCAGATAATTGGGATGGTGTGATCACTCAACTAGACCTGGAATGTGAAGTTAAGTGGTCGTTAGGAAGCTCAAAACTCTCCAAGCCAGGCTTCAGCAATACGTGAGCAGTAAACTCCCAGATGTACAAACTGGTTTTAGAAAAGGCAGAGGAACCAGATATCAAATTGCCAATATCTGCTGGATCATGGAAAAAACAAGAGAGTTCCAGAGAAACATCATTTTCTGCTTTATTGACTATGCCAAAGCATTTGACTGTGTGGATCACGATAAACTGTGGAAAATTCTGAAAGAGATGGGAATACCAGACCACCTGACCTGCCTCTTGAGAAATCTGTATACAGGTCAGGAAGCAACAGTTAGAACTGGACATGGAAGAACAAACTGATTCCAAATAGCAAAAGGAGTATGTCAAGGTTGTACATTGTCACCATCCTTATTTAACTTCTATGCAGAGTACATCATGAGAAACATTGGTCTGCATGAAGCACAAGCTAGAATCAAGATTGCTGAAAGAAATATCAATAACCTCAGATATGCAGATGACACCACCCTAATGGCAGAATGTGAAGAAGAACCAAAGAGCCTCTTGATTAAAGTGAAAGAGGAAAGTGAAAAAGTTGGCTTAAAGCTCAACATTCAGAAAACTAAGATTATGGCACCTGGTCCCATCACTTCATGGGAAATAGATGGGGAAACAGTGGAAACAGTGTAGACTTTACTTTTTTGGGCTCCAAAATCACTGCATTTGGTGACTGCAGCCGTGGAATTAAAAGACGCTTACTCTTTGGAAGAAAAGTTATGACCAACCTAGATAGCATATTAAAAAGCAGAGACATTACTTTGCTAACATTGGTCCATCTAGTCAAGGCTATGGTTTTTCCAGTAGTCATCTATGGATGTGAGAGTCGGACTATAAAGAAAGCTGAGCACCAAAAAATTGATGATTTTGAACTGTCATGCTGGAGAAGACACTTGAAAGTCCCTCGGACTGCAAGGAGATCCAACCAGTCCATCCTAAAAGAGATCAGTCCTGAGTGGTTCATTGGAAGGAGTGATGTTGAAGCTGAAACTCCAGTACTTTGGCCACCTGATGTGAAGATCTGACTGATTTGAAAAGACCCTGATGCTGGGAAAGATTGAGGGCAGGAGGAGAAGGGGATGATAGGATGAGATGGTTGGATGGTATCACCAACTCGATGGACATGAGTTTGTGTAAACTCTGGGAGTTGGCAATGGACAGGGAAGACTGGCGTGCTGCAGTCCATGGGTTGCAAATAGTTGGACACGACTGAGTGACTGAACTGGACTAAGCTGAACTAGGAAGCATCACTACGAACAAAGCTAGTTGAGGTAATGGAATTCCAGTTGAGCTATTTCAAATCCTTAAAGATGATGCTGTAAAAGTGCTGCACTCAATATGCCAGCAAATTTGGAAAAGAGCAGTGGCCAAAGGACTGGAAAAGGTCAGTTTTCATTCCAATCCCAAAGAAAGTATTGCCAAAGAATGCTCAAACTACCATGCAGTTGCACTCATCTAACATGCTAGAAAAGTAATGCTCAAAATTTCCAAGCCAGGCTTTACCCATACATGAACCATGAACTTCCAGATGTTCAAGCTGGATTTTAAAAAGGCAGAGGAACCAGAAATCAAACTGCCAACATCCATTGGATCATTGAAAAAGTGAGAGAACTCCAGAAAAACATCTGCTTCTGCTTTATTGACTATGCCAAAGCCATTGACTGTGTGGATAACAACAAACTGTGGAAAATTCTTCAAGATGGGAATACCAGACCACCTGATCTGCCTAGTGAGAAATCTGTATGCAGGTCAAGAAGCAAAGTTTAGAACTGGACTGGTTCCAAATAGGAATAGGAGTATGTCAAGGCTGTATATTTTCACCCTGCTTTTTTAACTTCTATGCAGAGTACCTCATGAGAAACACTGGACTGGATGAAGCACCAGCTGGAATCAAGATTACCAGGAGAAATATCAACAATCTCAGATATGCAGATGACACCACCCTTATGGCAGAAAGTGATGAAGACCTAAAGAGCCTACTGATGAAAGTGAAAGAGGAGAGTGAAAAAGTTAGCTTAAAAATCAACATTAAGAAAACTAAGATCATAGCATCAGGTTTAACAGTTCAGTCGCTCAGTCTTGTCTGACTCTTTGTGACCCCATGGACTGCAGCACACCAGGCCTCCCCATCCATCACCAACTCCCAGAGATTACTCAGACTCATGTCCATTGAATCAGTGATGCCATCCAACCATCTCATCTTCTGTTGTCACTTTCTCCTCTCGCCTTCAAACTTTCCCAGCATCAGGGTCTTTTCAAATGAATCAGCTCTTATCAGGTGGCCAAGGTATTGGAATTTCAGCTTCAACTTTTGTCCTTCCAATGAACATTCAGGACTTATTTCCTTTAGGATGAACTGGTTGGATCTCCTTGCTGTCCAAGGGACTTTCAAGAGTCTTCTCCAACACCACAGTTCAAAAGCATCAATTCTTCAAGTCTCAGCTTTCTTTATAGTCCAAATCTCACATCCATACATGACTACTGGAAAAACCATAGCCTTGACTAGATGTACCTTTTTTGGCAAAGTTATGCCTCTGCTTTTTAAATGCTGTCTACATTGGTCATAACTTTTCTTCCAAGAAGTAAGAATTTTAACTTCATGGCTGCAGTAAACATCTGCAGTTATTTTGGAGCCAAAAAAATAAAGTCTGACACTGTTTCCACTGTTTCCCCATCTATTTGCCATGAAGTGATGGGACCGGATACCATGATCTTAGTTTTCTGAATGTTGAGCTTTAAGCCAACTTTTTCACTCTCCTCTTTCACTTTCATCAAGAGGGTCTTTAGTTCCTCTTCACTTTCTGCCATAAGGGTGGTGTTATCTTCATATTTGAGGTTACTGATATTTCTGCCGGCAATCTTGATTCCAGCTTGTGCTTCATTCACCCCAGCGTTTCTCATGATGTACTCTGCATGGAAGTTATATAAGCAGGGTGACAATATACCACCTTGGATACTCCTTTTCCTATTTGGAACTAGTGTGTTGTTGTTCATGTCCAGTTCAGGTTCCATCACTTCATGGCATGTAGATGGGGAAAGAATGGAAACAATGACAGACTTCTTATTTGGGGGCTCCAAAATCACTGACTGCAGATGGTGACTGCAGCCATGAAAATAAAATACTCTTGCTCCTTTTAAGAATAGTTATGACAAACCTAATAGCATATTAAAAAGCAGAGACATTACTTTGCCAACAAAGGTCTATCTAGTCAAGGCTATGGTTTTTCCAGTAATTATGTATGGATGTGAGAGTTGGACTGTAAAGAAAGCTTGGCACGAAAGAATTGATGCTTTTGAACTGTGGTGCTGAGAATACTCTTGAGAGTGCCTTGGACTGCAAGGAGATCTCACCAGTCCATCCTAAAGGAAATCAGTCCTGAATATTCATTGGAGGAACTGATGTTGAAGCTGAAACTCCAATACTTTGGCCACCTGATGCAAAGAACTGACTCATTGGAAAAGACCCTGATGCTGGGAAAGATTGAAGGCAGGAGGAGAAGGGGATGACAGAGGATGAAATGGTTGGATGACATCACTGACTCAATGGACATGAGTCTGAGTAAACTCCAGAAGTTGTTGGTGGATGGGGAGGCCTGACGTACTTCAGGCCATGGGGTCGCAATGAGTTGGACACGAGTTGGTGACTGAACTGAACTGAACTACCTTTTGTTTTTATAGTTTATGCTTTGCTGTTTTTTTTTTTTTTTTTTTTTTTTTTTTTTTTTTTTTTTTTTTGCCGCTGTTTGACTATATGCTTTTCAATTATCCTTTAATGATACTCTGCTAATTTTTTTTAAATAAAGCTATACATTGGTAAGCATTACGTTCTTTATTCTTTGTTTTATGAAGTTTCATTAGGATTTCTGTAGGCAAAATTGCTTTTTCTTTTTTCTGCTCACAATAGAGCTTGTTTCAAATATGAAAACTTGTGCTTTTCTGTAATTCTGGAAATTTCTAAGGAATGTCTTTTCAAATACTGCCGCTATATTTTTTCATTTCCTTGTTTCTGGAAGTCCTGGTATATGACTACTAAAACCTATCATTTGTGCTTCTAATTTCTTGCTATTCTTTCAATCACATACATGGGTATACAAATATATTTGAATGGTGTGTAGAGTCCTTTTGGTGTTACTCAGTACCATTTATTAATTCATGTATCCTCCTATGGACAGTATGTAATAGATCACTTATCCCATTTCTTAATTTTTAAATTGTATGTACTTTTAAATTCAGGAAATTTATTGCATTCTTTTACCAAGCCCAAGGATGTTTCTCTGATTGAACAGGACTAATTTTGCTTTGGTTCTAAAACTAATTTTATCCTAAATGGTGACTACTTAAAATATCTGGACAATTTTCTAAGTAAAAGTCTAATAAGCAATAGTGAGGATTTACAATTGTGCTGGTTAATGCAGTTTTAAAGTGCAAAGAAAAACCAGATTCTGAGTGTTTTACAAGGAGTTCTGATGATATTAACTCAATCTTTTGTCTCGTGTTTTGTTTATTTGCTAGTTTTCTAAATAATATTTTTTATCATTATTGAGGCATGGGTGAGGTAGTATAATTGAAGGCTTTTTAAGTATACATGATGATGGTTTGGTATACATATGCATGTGAAAATATACCTATTATTTAATTAGTTAACACATCCAATACCTTAGGTGTGTGTGTGTGTGCATGTGTGTATATACACACATTCAGTGAAAACATTTAAGTTTTTCTTTCAGCAAATTTCAATTGCACAATACAGTGTTAACAACTATAGCTGTCTAATGCATGTGATATATTAGATCTTCAGATCTTATTTATCTTATAGGTAACAATTTGTATTTTTTTAAACAACATCTCCCTATTCCCTCTACCTATTAGTCCCTGACAACCACTTTTCTAATCCACTTTTTCTGTGAGTTTGGTTATTTTTTTAGTTTCCATGTGTAAGACATACCTCTCAGTATTTATCTTTCTCTCTTTGGCTTATTCTTTTAGCATAGTGCCTATAAGATCGACCCTTGTTTTCCCAAATGGTAGTATTTCCTTCCTTCTCATGGCTCAGTAGTATTCTGATGTATGAATAAAGTCTATCCTTTTTAACACATTCACCCTTCTCATGGCTCAGTAATATTCAGATGTATGTATAAAGTCCATTTTTCTTACACATTCACACGTTGATGGACATTTGGATTGTTTCTATATCTTGGTTGTTGTGAATAATGCTGTAGTAAAAATGGGAGTACATGTATTTCTTCAATATCATATTTTCATTTCTTTGGAGGATGTACTTAAAGTGCGGTTTGGGTCATATTGTAGTTCCCTTTTTAATTTTTTGTTGTTCAGTTGCTCAGTCATTTCCAACTCTTTGCAACCCCATGGACTGCAGAACACCAGGCTTCCCTGTCCTTCACTAACTCCCGGAAATTGCTCAAACTCATGTCCATTGTGTCGGTGATGCCATCCAACCATGTCGTTTTCTGTTGTCCCTTTATCCTCCCACCTTACATCTTTCCCAGTATCAGGGTCTTTTCTAATAAGTTGGCTCTTTACATCAGGTGGCCAAAGTATTGAACCTTCAGCTTCAGCATCAGTCCTTCCAATGAATATTCAGGACTGATTTCCTTTAGGATTGACTGGTTGGATCTCCTTGAAGTATAAGGGACTCTCAAAAGTCTTCTCCAATACCACAGTTCAAAAGCATCAATTCCTCAGTGCTCAGTTTTCCTTATGGTCCAACTCTCACATCTGTACGTGACTATTGGAAAAACCATAGATTTGACTAGACAGACCTTTGTTGGCAAAGTAATGTCTCTGTTTTTTAATATGCTATCTAGGTTGGTCATAACTTTTCTTCCAAAGAGCAAGTGTCTTTTAATTTCATGGCTGCAGTCACCTTCTGCAGTGATTTTGGAGCCCAAGAAAATAAAATCTCTCAGTATTTCCATTGTTTTCCCATCTATTTGCCATGAAGTATTGGGGCCAGATGCCTTCTTTTTTTGAATGTTGAGTTTTAAGCCAGCTTTTTCTCTCTCCTCTTTCACTTTCATCAAGAGGCTCTTTAGTTCCTCTTCAATTTCTGCCATAAGGGTGGTGTCACCTGCATATCTGAGATTATTGATATTTCTCTCTGCAATCTTGATTCCAGCTTGTACATCATCCAGCCCAAAATTTCTCGTGATGTACTCTTCATATAAGTTAAATAAGAAGCATGACAATATATAGTCTGGACATACTCAGGAACCTTCATATTTTTTTTTCTTCTGTAGTTGCTGCACCAATTTACATTCTCACCAACAGTGTATGAGAGTTCTCTTAACTTCCTCATCAGCACTTGCTCTCTGCTGTCTTCTTCATGAAAGCCATTCTGACAGATGTAAGGTGATAACTCATTGTGGTTTTGATTTGCATTGCCTTTATGATTAGTGATGTTGGATATCTTTTCATGTACCTTTTGGCCATTTGGATGCATTCTTGGAAAAAATATCTATCAGTTTCTCAGCTCATTTTTGAAATTTATTGTTTCTTTTCTTGTTACAGAGCTGTATGAGTTCTTTATATAGTTTGAATATTAACCCTTTATCCAGTATATGGTTTGCAAATATTTTCTACTATACTGTAGTTCATATCCAGACATTCTGGGTCTAAAATTTGTGATGTGAACCATTATGGTATCCTGTGTCAAAGGCTGGCTCTTTGTTCTAGTTGGGCTGATTTTATATTCAGGGGTTGTTTATCAAGGCCATGTGGGAGACTAGAAAGGAAAGTAAATTTAGAGTCAGAATACTTGATATAAAGCTGTGGTCTTGACCATGTTATTTAGAATCACCTCTATAGTGAAGTGAAGTTGCTCAGTCATGTCCATCTCTTTGCGACACCACTGACTGTAGCCTGCCAGGTTTTTTTGTCTGTGGAATTCTCCAGGCAAGAATACTGGAGTGGGTTGCCATTTCCTTCTCCAGGGGATCTTCCCAACCCAGGGATTGAACCCGAGTCTCCTGCATTGTAGGCAGACACATTACCATCTGAGCCACCTGGGAAACCCCAAAATCACCTCTATAAGGTTAAGTAAATCCTAGTCCCTAGGCCTTGCCTTCAGAGATCTGATGATGTTTTATATATGCAGAACATTCCAGATGATTTTATGTTGTCATGGGTGGGAGGACTGGCAGAGGAATGGAGAAAACCACAGGTATAAATACTTGTCTGTACTAATTACATACACATTTTAGATTTGGGGATTATAATCCTATAATGAATTAGCTTCCTAATCTGTGAAATGGAAATGACCAAAACCTATTTTATTACCTTGCATGATTTTGGTAATGAATAAATGAAACAATGTATTTGTGACACATTTTACCAATTAGTGAAAAAGTGTTAGTCACTCAGTGGTGTCTGACTCTTTTCCACCCCATGGGGTGTAGCCCACCAGGCAAGAATACCAGAGGGGGTTGCCATTCCCTTCTCTAGGGGATCTTCCTAACCCAAGGATCGAACCTGGGTCTCCTTCATTGCAGGCAGATTCTTTACCATCTGAGTGACCAGGGAAGCCCCAATTAGTACATACATGCAAATAAGTTACTGTCCTTAACGTAGCTTCAAGATCCTTTTATCACAAAATATCACTGTTGGTCGCAATTATGTAATTCTAAAGCAACAAGATGTAATACTCAAAACACAGTCAAAGAAGGTCAGTACTATACCAAAGTTGAATTTGAGCTCTGCTAGGCATTCCTCACTTTATCTTCAACATAAATATTGCAATAGCCCCTGTTGTGGCTACATTTTTGAAACTTCCCTTGTGTGTGTGTGTATTTTTTTTACAGCAGACAAGATTTGTCTTGCAAGTGTGATGCTTCCCCATATGAAATATAGTATATGGAAGTAATGGGTAGATAGTTGTGTAATAAATGAACTTGGTAGTTAGTTGTTCTTAAACTTAACTTGCTATGATTACCAGTGCCAGTTCTAAATATGACTCTGAAAATATTGATGTAGTAGTGTAGTAGTGATTATTATCACATATTTAAATTCCTTTTTCTCAACAATTGACAAGTAAAGCATATTGGAGGAAACTACAAAGGAATATTTATCATTTCAATGAACTTTTGAATGGTGTTACTTTTAAAGAGTAGATATATTCTTTTATTGTATAACTAATCCATTGTTTTACTATTTGGTGTTTCCATTTTTGTCCACAATTATCCTTAGGATAACTGATAAACAATTTTTCAGTGCAGATAAAATCAAAACTATAGTCTTGCCTGTTCCTTGGCTCATTGAGCAAACCATCATTAATTTTTGACCTAAAATCAAAGAATATCCACTCATGAGATCGTGTATATATTTCAAAATTATACCTACATTATTATCTATATATTTAAAATGAAAGATTGTGAATGCTGTCCTATCTCTGTTCCATTAAGAATTTGTTGTTGCTGTTCAGTGGCCAGGTTGTATCTGACTCTTTGCAACTTCGTTGCAACCTCATGGAAACAGGCCAGGTTCCCCTGCTCTTTACTATCACTAGGAGTTTGCTCAAATTCATGTCCATTGATCTAACCATCTAATCCTCTACTTCCCCCTTTTCCTTTGCCTTCAATCTTTCCCAGACCCAGGGCCTTTCCTAATGAGTCAACCCTTTGCATCAGGTGGCCAAAGTATTGGAGTTTCAGCTTCAGCATCTGTCCTTCCAGTGGTTGACTTGTTTGATCCCCTTACTGTCCAAGAGACTCTCAAGAGTCTTCCCCAGTACCAAAATTTGAAAGCATCAGTTCTTTGGCTGTCAGCCTTCTTTATGGTTCAACTCTCACATCCATAGTGGAAAACTATAACATTGATTATATATACACCGTTGTCAGCAAAGTGATGACTCTGCTATGTGGATTTGTCTTAGTTTTCTTTCCAAGGAGCAAACATTTTTTAATTTCATGGCTTCAGTCACCATCCACAGTGAATTTGGTGCCCGAGAAAAGAAAAATCTGTCACTACTTCCACTTTTTCTCCTTCTGTTTGCCATGAAGTGATGGGACTTGATGTCATAATCTTAGTTTTTTGAATGTTGAGTTGAAAACCATTTTTTTTTATTTTATTTTATTTTTAAATTTTACGATATTGTATTGGTTTTGCCAAATATCGAAATGAATCTGCCACAGGTATACATGTGTTCCCCATCCTGAACCCTCCTCCCTCCTCCCTCCCCATACCCTCCCTCTGGGTCATCCCAGTGCACCAGCCCCAAGCATCCAGTATCGTGCATCGAACCTGGACTGGTGACTCGTTTCATACATGATATTATACATGTTTCAATGCCATTCTCCCAAATCTTCCCACCCTCTCCCTCTCCCACAGAGTCCAGTATACTAACGCATGTATATGGAATTTAGAAAGATGGTAACAATAACCCTGTATACGAGACAGCAAAAGAGACACTGATGTATAGAACAGTCTTATGGACTCTGTGAAAACCAATTTTTTCCACTCTCTTCTTTTTCACCCTAATCAAGAAGCTCTTTAGTTCTTCTTTACTTTCTGTCATTAGAGTAGTGTCATCTGCTTATCTGAGGTTGTTGATACTTCTCCCAGAAATCTTGATCCCAGCTTGTGATTCATCCACCCCAGCATTTCAAATGATATACTCTGTATAGAAGTTAAATAAGGGTGACAATATACAGCTTTGACATAACTCCTTTCCCAGTTTTGAACCGGTCCATTGTTCTATGTACAGTGCTAACTGTTGCTTCTTAACCTGCATACAGATTTCTCAGGAAACAGGTAAAGTGGTCTGATATTCCCATTTCTTTAAGAATTTTCCACAGTTTGTTGTGATCCACATAGTCAGAGGCTTTAGCATAGTCAATGAAGCAGCATTAGAAGGTTTTATGGCATTTCCTTGTGTCTCTATGATCCCACGGCTGTTGCCAATTTAATCTCTAGTTCCTCTGCCTTTTCTAAACCCAGATTTTACATTTGGAAATTCTTGGTTAACATATTGCTGAAGCCTAGCTAGAAAGATTTTGAGTATAACCTTGCTGGCATGTGAAATGGGCGCAATTTTATTTTAGTTTGAACACTATTTGGCATTGCCCTTCTTTGTGATTGGAATGAAAACTGATCTTTTCTAGTTCTGTGTTCACTGCTGAGTTTTTCAAATCGCTGACATTGAGTGCAGCACTTTCACAACATCATCCTTTAGGATTTTAAGAAGTTCAGCTGGAATTCCGACACATCCACTAGCTTTGTTTATAGTAAGTTTATAAGGACCATGACTTCACACTCTAGGATGTCTGGCTCTAGGTGAGTGACTGCACCATTGTGGTTATTTGGGTCTTCAAGACTTTTTTAGTATAGTTCTGTATATTCTTGCCACTTCTTAATCTCCTCTGCCTCTGTTAGGTCCTTGTCATTTCTGTATTTATCATGCCCATCCTGTATGAAATATTCCCTTGATATTTCCAGTTTTCTTGAAGAGATCTCTAGTCTTTCCCATTCTATTGTTTTTCTTGATTTCTTTGGATGGTTCATTTCAGACAGTTTTCTTATCTTTCTTCGCTATTCTCTGGAACCCTGCATTCAGTTGGGTATAAATTTCCCTTTATCCCTTTCTTGCTCTTCTCTTCTTTCTTCAATTAAGTATGGTGATCATTTTATCATCTTTCTAATCTTCAAGTTAGAAGGTGTACCACTTGTGTTTAGAAAACCACCATTGCAGATGACAGAACTGGTTTTATTTGAATGCAAAATATGCAGATATACAATTGTCCATGTCATTGCTTTAACAGGAAAAATGTGTTATGTATAATTAAGAAGTTATGTGAACCACATTTCTTTATATCTAGCCCTTGGCATTTTGGGTAAAGCAGTTGATTCTTTGTGTATCATTCCTCCCAAGCCCATTAACTGTAGTATTTTGCAGGGCAAGCTAAGAGCATGATAAGAGCTATCAACAACATAACCTCTGCTTGTCTAACTGATTCCTGTGTGTGCTACTTCATGGCAAAGCTTACCTCTTTCACCATCTCTTCCTCAGTTCTTGATGTGTTGAAAACTAGCCTTTGGTTTTATTGCATGACAATGGCCAATATCAAGACTCCCCCCATTATTTTTTCAAAATGCATATTCTGTAGGCCTATAGCCTTGTGCTCTTCCTGGGATTAACTGAAAACATTTCTTTACCAATTTGAAAGCTTACTGAGCTGATTTTATGAAAGTGATTCATTCAATGTGTGAAGTACATGATACCATTGGTCTGTCAGAAATGCAGATTTCTGATTTGCTTTCATGAGCAATTCATCGAAGAATGTTTCTGGGTGTTGCTGTTGTTGTTTTATTTTGCTTTATAAAATGTGCTGATCATAATATTTTAGATAAGTTCATGAATCATGTTTGACTAAATTGCTGAAAAGCAAAAGGGAGATGGCAACAAATACATGAACATTTTGTGAACAAGATGCTCCCTGTGTTAAGCTATTTCCTATGTAAATTATTCTCTGTTGGCAGTACGATTTTGTTCAGTTTCAAATTACAATGGTACTATAGAATTTTATAGTTAGCAGTCGCCTTTGAAAACCTTGTTTTTAACAATAAGGAACCCAACAGCAAAGAAACTATTCAATTCACATAAGAAATATGGTTAATAACAGACTGAGAACTAGTACTCAGGTTTTGTCATATTCTGTTTAGTTTTCTGCTTTAACTTTAAACTGCTCATCCAAGTAATCTATTTTAGAGACATATATGAGTTCCTGTTTCGTAATTACTGAAATTTCACATTTATTTCATTTGCTTGTTGCTGTTGCAAAGCATACATACAAAAATAAAACAAAATCAAACAAACAAGTATTTTTCTAGCGAAACTAACATTTGGTTCAGGGCAAATGTTTCTTATTTTCTGTTTCATGTAAAATAAACGTTAGCTTTGCTTTATTTTGTGTAAATGGCATGTTTTTTAACACATCAATAAAATTGTATTTAATTTATGTGCCACATCTGTCAGCTACATGCAATCCTGTTAGTGCAGTGATATGGAAACCTTTCCCTGAAATCTTGTTAAAAATGCCTCTGGGAATTTATATTCATATCCATTTAAAAGAGTGGATGAACAGAATCTGCCTAACGCAATTTGGGAGAAAAATCAATAAGATTCTCTTATCACCTGTCCTCTTTGCTTTCTGGTTATTGTTAGCACAGTAAGTATTGAGAAAGAACTATTTCTAGTCTTTAATTTGTTCTATTTATTTTCAGAATTGTATTATACTTCTTTTAGAAAGTAAAGACAGATGTTATATGAATTTTGGATACAGACCCATTACTTCAAATATTACTTGAAGGTTAAATTAGCTATTTTTTCCCTATACATCAGCCATTTCATAAGTTATCTTAGAGATGAGATGGTAAAATTAACCTCTGATTTTATGGGACACTGGAGTTTACAGAGAGTGGGACATTACTCAGGGCTCCTCAGTACAGAGCAAGGGGAGATTTTAACCCAGGGATATGACAGCTCTGTGCACTTTCTCACTCTACTTCACAGTCTTGGATGACATACACATTTTTGATCCCTTCAGAAATATTTTATCAGTTAAATAGTTTGGTTGATTCAAATTGAAAGCATCTGTTGATTAAAAACAGACAAATAAATAATTAAAAAATTAAAATCAGTGTTAGTAAGTACAAATAAATAAATACTTTTAAAGGCAAATCGATAGCAAAGTGACTGTCTTGTTTGAAATTCAACAGATATTATTGACTTAACTTATGCTGCTGTAATAAAATACCATAAACTGGGTGGCTTATCAACACAGAAATTTATTTTTCATAATTCTGCAGGCTGGGAATTCCAAGATCAAGGTGCAGTCTGATTCAGTGTCTGGTGAGAACTCTTCCTGGTTGCCAACAAACATCTTACTGCTGTGTCTCCCCATGGCAGAAAGCAAGCTACCTCTCTGGTCTCCTTTTATAAGGACACTAGTTCCATTCATGAGGGTTCCACCCTCATCATCGAATTATCTTCTAAAATTTAGCACCACCTCCAAATTTTACCACACTGGGGCTAGGTTTCCAACATATGAATTCTGGGGGAGACACAAACATTCAGTCCATAACTTTATGGACAAAGCTGTAGGTGAGACAAGTCCTTTTCTCTCACACTCTGAAGTGGTTTATCGAATCATTTAGGGACACAGCCAACAAATACATTTGTGAGGGATCAATTAGCTCCTCTCAGAAGCAGGTGTTCTGGTGATATGGGCACACAAGTGATTGAGCCAAAGAGCAGGAGAGATACTAATATATGAACTGAAAAGCTAAATAAACATTTATAGATGCAAATAGAATATATTAAAGTAAAATATGTGAAATACTTAGACTTTTATCTCACCATATTGATAATCTCTATCCAAATAATGTTAAATGGACTATTTGGAGTGTGAAGTAATACAGTTATAATGGCAGTTACTTAACCAAACTAAAATTCAAATTTTAGGACTTAGGATTTGTAAATGAGTTCTAGAACCCTCCAAAATGCTTTGATTCTATATCTTCCTATGCCAAAATAGCCACTAAATTTACTGAAGGCTGAATGAAAGACAGTTTTTGATCAAACAGTTTTTGGAGCAGGATATAAAACAGTTTTAGGAGTAGAAAATGGAGGTCTTTAATGTTGTGACTGTTTATTATGTTCTTTTGATTATATTGCCACTCAGATCGAAAACATAATCTTGTGGATATAAACCTGCAAAGTTGTCTCCTGTTATAATTTCTAACAGTTTTCCTTACTAAATTAGATGCTGCTATCAAATAAATATATTCCATTTCAATTACTTAATTTTTATATTATCCATAAGAAAAACAATGTCAAACTTTTGATCCTTTTATATGGGCTCATTGTTTCTGTATATCAAATTGAAATAGATTAATTTAACTTTAAAATATAGTTTTAAAGTTGTAATTCAGAACTAGATATTTCTAAGTGCATTTCCCCTAACTCGCTCACACAATTTAAGTGTTGGCTTTTTTTTTTTTTTTTAATTCTGCTAATGAGGAGGAAGAAAGTACAGTTGAGTGATTGTGAGTTTTGGAGGCATAAACTTTGGTACTATCAACTAATCACTATGCTCAGTCATCTGTTCTGACTATGTTTTAAAATGTAAAGGGATTTCTATTGTGCTACCTTCTTTGTTTATCTGAAAGTTATATTCAAATTCTTAGCTTTCTAAAAATCCAGTACATATCAAAAACTCAGAGGAATATCCTATCCATCACCACAGTTTTTATCTTCAACAAAAGAATGTATTTTTTCCTAATAAGATATTCACAGGATCTCTTAAATTCATTTATTGAGTTCTAGATTAAATCAAAATATGACAGCAGCTTTGAGTTTTTTGGATGACTGCATCAAAGAATGAATGATTGGAAACCCCAATGTGCTATACTATTCCATATCTCATGTTTTAAAGAGAGAGGAATGCCATAATCTATAATTTAATTCAATGAGCTTTGAAGCAATGGTACATACTGCTGTTTATGGCCAAGCAATACAGTCGCAAAATTCTTACTTGACAGGGATTGGAACACCATCCCATTTCTTATTGATTTAAGTTTAACAATAGATGGACCCCTCATAAGGAATGAAAACAGTGAGGGCGGTAGAAATGTTACCTGAGGAAAGGATGTGTCAAATGCTCTCAAGTAAATTAAAACATTTAAGATTTTGTTTTGTTTTGGTAAATGATATTTTTGTAAGTTTTTTGAAGTCTCCACTTCATAATGAAAAAATAATGAGTTATTTAGGCACACTGTTAAGTCTCCTAAAGGTTTTGGTGTTTGGAACTCCCTGGTTATACTATGCATATAATGAATTGTCTCCCTTGATGTGATAAATTATGCATTAGAATAATGGACAGATCAATCAGTGGAGCTGTATAAGTGAAACACACAGCTTTTGGCAAAGCAAGTTCTGCATGTTTACATTTATCACCCAAATGCCTTGACTTTGATGCGGACCTTTGAGATGCATTTATTAATCATGATTTCATTAAAATTTTTGGCAAACTAATGACTTTTATTTGTCAGGAATATTGCTGATGATATACTGCTGGTGTCCAGAAACACTCATCTCCCTTTTGCTACTTAACCTTCTGTGTGATTGTTAAACAATAACTTGCATGAGACATCATACTGTAGATTACCAGAAAGGTCTTAGTGTCAGAACTAATCAGATCCTGTATTTGCTGATAGTGGAATGATGTGACTTTTTCAAGTACAGTTCCAGTTAAAGTTCACTTACAATACCTCATCTATAGAAGAAGGAAGAGTTCTACTGTAGGGGAAAAAATTACTGTTAATATGATTAATGGTGCAAATTATTACTATTTTAATATGTTTCAATGATTGTGAAAAACTTGAGTTTGAGTAAACTACTAAAATAACCAAGTGCATTTCCTTTATGACCTATTTCTCATCTATAAATAAGAACATCTCTTGTGATATAAAATCTAAGCAAGTTACTCTGTGGGGAAAGAAAATTGAACTTTTCCATAATCCAAAATAATTTACAATCTACTTAGCTAGACAAAAATAATTATGGAAAGTGATGAACTCATAAAATGTACTCTATATTTGTGAAATACCTACAAATAATAAAACAGAAAATGGGAAAATGAATAATATAAAACATACTACTGTTGCTTTAGAAAAAGACAAAGATCTTTGCAGTTTTTTTCTACAAATTATATTTAGTGGATGAAATTTATAATTAAACTAATAATCTGAAGTTCTTTGGGAGAATCTATTTCCCAATGTTTAGAACACAATTATTGAAATATGCTATCGAGTCAGTTTTAGATTATGATGTTAACTGTGTAAGTATTTCTATTTCCATAAAAACATAAATTACTATAGCTTCATTTACTGGAAATTACTTAAAGAGTAGTTCAGTTAATTTTTTATGTAAAAATAGGTGCTTTGTGTGGTTATATATTGCTAATTAAAATCACCCAGGTGAAAAGGTTCTTGGACTCCATGTTACTTATCTAAGAGTCCTCAATCTGGTATTGGTAACCACATATTTTTCTGACTAACTGGAAATAAACTTTACTTATTATCAGGACCATGGCTTTCACCAAAGAGAGGCAGGCCAAGGCCTAAGCTGCCCATCACTAAAATTCCCCCAGAATTCATCAACTGAAAAAGAAGAAGGGTTGTAAGAGCAAAGTTTCTTGCTGAATACTGTTTTTCTCATACATTCTCTTATTGTTGATTTACACAAAATGCAGTATTTCCTTAGCTCATATTTCTTGATATTACACATAGATGTAAACCAGAAGAAACTTATAAAGTTTAAGTGGGTTTACTCTGAAGACAGATCTTTGTTTTCTTTATAAAAATAGTTTTAACACATTGCTGTTGGTGCCAAGTCGCATCATTCGTGTCGGATTCTGTGCAACCCTATAGATGGCAGCCCACCAGGCTCTGCCATCCCTGGAATTCTCCAGGCAAGAACATTGGAGTGGGTTGCCATTTCCTTCTCCAATGCATGAAAGTGAAGTTGCTCAGTCATGTCTGGCTCTTCGTGAACCCATGGACTGCAGCCTACCAGGCTCCTCTGTCCATGGGATTTTCCAGGCAAGAGTACTGGCGTGGGTTGCCATTGCCTTCTCCATAACACATTGCAAGCTATAAATTATTTGTGTGTATGTTTGTATGTGTGTAGGTGCTCAGTTGTGTCCAACTCTTTGTGACCAATGGACTGGCGATAGCCCACCAGGCTCCTAGTCCATGGGATTTTCCAAGCAGGAATACTGGAGTGGGTTGCCTTTTCTTCTCCAGAGGATCTTCCCAAACCAGGACTCGAACCTGGGGCTCCTGCATTACAGATGGATTCTTTACCAGCTGAGCTACCAGGGAAGCCAGTAGATATATATGATTTTCAGTTTTCAATTTGGATGAAATATACATCATCTTGATTCCATAATTCTGTTTTTCCTACATGAATCTATTCTTTTTTGTGATGAAAGTATCAGGTCATCAAGAAATTAAATGAAGCATCAACAAGAGAGGTTAGGAAAGGTTTCATTCCAGGTAAATTGTCATTTTATTTGTCAAATTTTAGAAATCAAGAAATCAGCTGTTGCCATATATATAAAGAAAAAAATATTTAAATATTGTAAGTCTTCAATTTCAGAGTGTGCACTCTTTTGTGGGGTATCATACTATGTGTAAATATCACAGAAATGAAAAGAGTAAACTTTAAAATTGTATTCTTTTTTAACATAACTTCTACACTTTCAGCATATGCAATGTAGTAAAATTAAAATTAATCACCTAGGCCTGAGTTACATCTTACTATTTCATTTAAATGTAATGGCATAAGAAATATGAAAGTAGGTTGTTATAAAAGGGTCGTTTATGTAAACTCTTTTCATGGAAAAAAAAAAAAATTTTGACCTGGGCCTGAACTATGGATCACATTCTGTCAGACCTCTCCACCCTGACCCTCCCATCTTGGGTGGCCCCACACGGCATGGCTTAGTTTCATTGAGTTATACAAGGCTGTGGTCTGTGTGATCAGATTGGCTAGTTTTCTGTGATTATGATTTCAGTGTGTCTGCCCTCTGATGCCCTCTCGCAACACCTACCGTCTTACTTGGGTTTCTCTTACCTTGGACATAGGGTATCTCTTCAAGACTGCTCCAGTAAAGCGCAGCCGCTGCTCCTTACCTTGTACAAGGGGCATCTCCTCATGGCCACCCCTCCTGACCTTGAACATGGAGTAGCTCCTCTTGACCCTCTTGCGATCGTGCATCTGCCGCTCCTTGGACGTGGGGTTGCTCCTCTCAGCCGCCAGCCCTGACCTTGAGCATGGGGCAGCTCCTCTTGGTCCACTAGAGAGGGAACGGCAAACCACTTCAGTATTCTTGCCTTAAGAACCCCATGAGCAGTACGAAAAAGCAAAATGATAGGATACTGAAGGAGGAACTCCCCAGGTCGGTAGGTGCCCAATATGCTACTGGAAGATCAGCGGAGAAATAACTCCAGAAAGAATGAAGGGATGGAGCCAAAGCAAAAACAATAACCAGTTGTGGATGTGACTGGTGATAGAAGCAAGGTCCAATGCTGTAAAGGGCAATATTGCATAGAAACCTGGAATGTTAGGTCCATGAATCAAGGCAAATTGGAAGTGGTCAAACAAGAGATGGCAAGAGTGAACGTCGACATTCTAGGAATCAGCGAACTAAAATGGACTGGAATGGGTAAATTTAACTCAGATGACCATTATATCTACTACTGCGGGCAGGAATCCCTTAGAAGAAATGGAGTGGCCATCATGGTCAACAAAAGGGTCCAAAATGCAGTACTTGGATGCAATCTCAAAAATAACAGAATGATCTCTCTTCATTTCCAAGGCAAACCATTCAATATCACAGTAATCCAAGCCTATATCCCAACCAGTAATGCTGAAGAAGCTGAAGTTGAACAGTTCTATGAAGACCTAAAAGGCCTTTTAGAACTAACACCCAAAAAAGATGTCCTTTTCATTATAGGGGACTGGAATGCAAAAGTAGGAAGTCAAGAAACACCTGGAGTAACAGGCAAATTTGGCCTTGGACTACGGAATGAAGCAGGGCAAAGGCTAATAGTATTGCTAAGAGAATGCACTGGTCATAGCAAACACCCACTTCCAACAACACAAGAGAAGACTCTACACATGGACATCACCAGATGGTCAATACCTAAATCAGATTGATTATATTCTTTGCAGCCAAAGATGGAGAAGCTGTATAGAGTCAGCAAAAAGAAGATCAGGAGCTAACTGCGGCTTAGATCATGAATTCCTTATTGCCAAATTCAGACTTAAATTGAAGAAAGTAGGAAAAAACACTAGACCATTCAGATATGACCCAAATCAAATCCCTTATGATTATACAGTGGAAGTAAGAAATAGATTTAAGGGACTAGATCTGATAGACAGAGTGCCTGATGAAGTATGGACGGAGGTTCATGACATTTTACAGGAGACAGGGATGAAGAGAATCCCCATGGAAAAGAAACGGAAAAAGGAAAATGGCTGTCTGAGGAAGCCTTACAAATAGCTGTGAAAAGAAAAGAAGTTAAAAGCAAAAGGAGAAACGGAAATATATAAGCATCTGAATGCAGAGTTCCAAAGAATAGCAAGAAGAGATAAGAAAGCCTTCCTCAGCGATCAATGCAAAGAAATAGAGGAAAACAACAGAATGGGAAAGACTAGAGATCTCTTCAAGAAAATTAGAGATACCAAGGGAACATTTCATGCAAAGATGGGTTCGATAAAGGACAGAAATGGTATGGACCTAACAGAAGCAGAAGACATTAAGAAGAGATGGCAAGAATACACAGAAGAACTGAACAAAAAAGATCATCATGAACCAGATAATCACGATGGTGTGATCACTGACCTAGAGACAGACATCCTGAAATATGAAGTCAAGTGGGCCTTAGAAAGCATCACTATGAACAAAGCTAGCAGAGGTGATGGAATTCCAGTTGAGCTATTTCAAATCCTGAAAGATGATGCTGTGAAAGTGCTGCACTCAATATGCCAGCATATTTGGAAAACTCAGCAGTGGCCATAGGACTGGAAAAGGTCAGTTTTCATTCCAATCCCAAAGAAAGGCAATGCCAAAGAATGCTCAAACTACTGCACACTTGAACTCATCTCACACGTTAGTAAAGTAATGCTCAAAATTCTCCAAGCCAGGCTTCAGCAGTACGTGAACCATGAACTTCCAGATGTTCAAGCTGCTTTTAGAAAAGGTAGAGGAACCAGAAATCAAATTGCCAATATCTGCCGTATCATTGAAAAAGCAAGAGGGTTCAAGAAAAACATCTATTTCTGCTTTATTGACTATGCCAAAGCCTTTGACTGTGTGGATCACAATAAACTGTGAAAAATTCTTCAAGAGATGGGAATACCAGACCACCTGACCTGCCTCTTGACACACCTATATGCAGGTCAGGAAGCAACAGTTAGAACTGGACATGGAACAACAGACTGGTTCCCAATAGGAACAAGAGTACGTCAAGGATGTATATTGTCACCCTGCTTATTTAACTTCTATGCAGAGTACATCAAGAGAAACGCTGGGCTGGAAGAAGCACAAGCTGGAATCAAGATCGCCAGGAGAAGCATCAATAACCTCAGATATGTGGATGACACCACCCTTATGGCAGAAAGTGAAGAGGAACTCAAAAGCCTCTTGATGAAAGTCAAAGAGGAGAGTGAAAAAGTTGGCTTAAAGCCCAGCATTCACAAAATGAAGATCATGGCATCTGGTCCCATCACTTCAGGAGAAATAGATGGGGAAACAGTGGAAACAGTGTCAGACTTTATTTTTTTGGGCTCCAAAATCACTGCAGATGGTGATTGTAGCCATGAAATTAAAAGACGCTTACTCCTTGGAACGAAAGTTATGACCAACCTAGATAGCATATTCAAAAGCAGAGACATTACTTTGCCAACAAAGGTTCGTCTAGTCAAGGCTCTGGTTTTTCCCGTGGTCATGTATGGATGTGAGAGTTGGACTGTGAAGAAGGCTGAGTGCCGAAGAATTGATGCTTTTGGACTGTGGTGTTGGAGAAGACTCTTGAGAGTCCCTTGGACTGCAAGGAGGTCCAAGCAGTCCATCGTAAAGGAGATCAGTCCTGGGTGTTCATTGGAAGGACTAATGCTAAAGCTGAAACTCCAGTACTTTGGCCACCTCATGCGAAGGGTTGACTCATTGGAAAAGACCCTTATGCTGGGAGTTATTGGAGGCAGGAGGAGAAGGGGATGACAGAGGATGAGATGGCTGAATGGCATCACCGCCTTGATGGACATGAGCTTGAGTGAACTCCTGGAGTTGGTGATGGACAGGGAGGCCTGGCGTGCTGCGATTCATGGGGTCGCAAAGAGTCAGACACGACTGAGACTGAACTGAACTGAATTGAACCGAACTATGGATCAGTAGGCTCCAGGTTATTTGCAAGAATGTGCTTCTTACCCTGAGGCAGAAAATGCACTTTATCTTATCTCCAGGAAGCTGACATAATATTTGTTTTTGGCTCATATCCCTAAAGTACCCTATTTCACTTCCATTCTAGTTACTTTAGTCTGCCTAAGCTGAAAATATGTTTCCCTTTTCAACACAAGTGCTATTTTAGTAACTCCCCTCAAGATCTAGGAAGAGAGAGAATTATCAGTCAGCTTCCTCTATAGCTTTTGTGGGGAAGAGATGAGCCTGTTAAACACTCTGTGGTGATACCAAATGCATAAGGTCACTGACAGGGATTAGAGCAAGAGAAGGAGAGGAAGATTCTCTCTTAAAAGTGTGGAATCCAGAGGCTATGGGTGAGGCTTGGGGACTCACATCATTGTCTACCACATATTGTTGAAAGTGGAAATCTTGGAATGAAGCTAGAACTTTACTTCTTTGGAGCAAAAACTGCCATGGAAATTGAACAGCAGAATCCCTCATTTATAAATACAAAAATTGGTGGCTAGAGAAGGTATGTTTTATATGACATGTTTTTTAAAAAAGTAGTATACAGTATGATTTACAAAAAAAAAATGTAAGCCTATTGCTCTTTCATAATATCCATCCAACTAGTTCAATTTAAATAATATTTATTTATCAAGTGTCTATTTTGTGCCATTAAGTTCCTGATTGGAAATTGACAATGAGCCACACACACACACTCAAAACTCTCAAGGAAGTTACTTTATGTGAATTATATTGACAGATATTTGTGTAGTAAGTATTAAATAGAATTTTCAAAGAATAAACTCTTTTGTTTCATAGTCTTTAAAATGCTGTGAATATTTTCCTTCAACCAGATGGTACGTTAAATCACCAACAGTCAGAAACTCATTTATCCATTTTCTTCTAAGCCTTAGGCTAGTTGAAAAAACAAGACTTGCAATAAAATTACACTATAATATCACACGTTTAAATTTTTTAAAACTTCTATTTCTCAAGAAGTCCAGAATTGTTTTGCAATAAAACCACTGTTAAAACCAATATGATAACCAAATAGTTGATAAAGACTTGATTTCATGGAGATTTTCCCCCATTGAGCATTTTACTTCCATGCATAAAAGACAAAATGATGAGTAATGAAGAATAACATCCTTGGAGGAAGCTGCATTGCTTGAGAAAATACAAGAATACAAATTAAAAGCATATCTCAGTTTTACACCTTACAAATTATGGTGGTGGACACAAATACCCTGGCTCCAAACAATGAAAATTTGGTCACTGTGAATCAAATGAGGAATCAGAATATCCAAAGCTGCATTTTAGCTAGGCAATTTTATCTATAAACTGTTCAAATTGCAAAGAAAGGATGATCTCAGAATTGAAAGCAATGATTTTGTCGTTAATTACTTTAATATTTAGTTTAATTTTCTGTTTTCCTCATCCTCTAAAGATGATTATAATGAACTGTCCCTACTCTTTTCCTACCCCCAAACCAATGAAAACAAAGATTCACAATTCTAAAGAATGGCTGGTTTATAAAGATGAAAGGAACAGAATTGTGAATTAGTTTCCCACTTTCCACTGACACATTAGCCCAATGATATTGACCTCATTTCTGATATTGTGTGTGACTGTGTATGTTCTACTTTTGTGTACTTTCTTAGACAATAAAACCAGGGTATTCCAAATGCTCCAAAGGAAAACTTGGTAACATATTTACAGCATGCAGCCTGGATAATAATATGAGTTTATGGATGAGACAGTGTCAAAGAATGTTATTATCATGAAGAAAAATAGAGTTGATCATTATCAGAACCACTGATGCTACTAGAAAAAAGTGGAAGGAGTATAAAATTTTAGTTGTGTCTGTATTTTACTTTCTGTAGATGAGCATGTTATATAGGAACAAACTATTCATTTTAAGATTGCTAAGGCTTGTTGAACTGAAAGAAACAATATAAATCAAGAAACTGAGAAATGTATCCTTAAGAAAATGATTTATATCTGGGATATACTTAATTCTAAGGAGTACCTGCGGAGAAGGCAATGGCACCCCACTCCAGTACTCTTGCCTGGAAAATCCCATGGCGGAGGAGCCTGGTAGGCTGCAGTCCATGGGGTCGCTAAGAGACGGACACGACTGAGCGACTTAATTTTCACTTTTCACTTTCATCCATTAGAGAAGGAAATGGCAACCACTCCAGTGTTCTTGCCTGGAGAATCCCAGGGACGGGGGAGCCTGGTGGGCTGCTGTCTATGGGGTCGCACAGAGTTGGACACGACTGAAGCGACTTAGCAGCAGCAGCAAGGAGTACCTGATCAAGGGTTATTCCCATACTACTTTTTAAAATAATAATAACAGATAGAATTGTGGCAATGATTCTACATCAAAAGACATAATATTATTTCCCTTAATAATTTTTAAGCATCCTATAGTAAAGCAGAGTGAACAGTAATATCTCTTAAGACTTGACCATGTGCAATACTGTTTTTGACTTGTTTGCCCAATTTGGCAATGTTATCCCTGCTGCACATGTCATATGTGGTCTACCGAATAACAGTAACGTTAGGAATGCGTCTTGATGATGAAGTTAATGAAAATGTGAAGCCAGAAATCTATGGGAGTCATATTCTGAAATACAGTGGATATAAATGTTCTATAAATTAAGATAAAGAATTTTACCTAAGATAGTGGTAGAACCTAGATGAATATTTTATTAGTAAATTAACTACATATGCACAAACATCTAAATGATAGGCTATGGGTGTTCAGACACTAATTTTTAGTTTCTTCCTAACTATGACATTTTAAAACCCAGCACTAACTCTGTTCTCTTTTGTTTTGAATTTCTCTTCTATTACTGATCCTCTTGTGCCTGATTCATGCTATTCATGTCCATATCATCATGTTCTTGGCTGACCACACCCTATATTAGTATCCATATTACTATGCACAGATAATTCTAAGTCTCTAAATATTCAAAGTTTATAATAATTACATGTTTTTCAGTCATACTTTTCAAAAGGGTTATTTTGCTCTAACCACCATTTTTTAAACACTACTATCTGTATTTTTGTGTGTGTTAAGAGGGACAAGTCATGATAATTCTTATAATAAAACCTCCTAAATCTCAGCATCTTAAAACAATTTCTAGTTAATTCCATAGTTTCATGAAGGTTGAGTGGCTCTCTTGGACATCTCCTCCATCCTTTTTTCCAAACATTGCATTTCATTTTTCTTTTAATACATAGAATGCCATCCCCATTGCCCTAAGAGTGATAACAGAAAATTTCATCTCTCAATCTTCACAGACCAAATCCCCAATCTCCAGTTTATTCATAGGTTTTCCCGTTAAGTCCAGATAATTCTTTCCAGAAAAGTGACCTATGAATAATTATAGACAAATTGTTGCATGCATACACACACACACACACACACACACACACACACACACACACACATACACACACACACATACTCTCTCTAAATATACATGGATGTAATGAGAAAAAATAACCAGAATGAAATCCCCTACTTAGAAAGGGAAAGAAGGAAAGGCATGCAAAGAATCTGGCTCACCTGATTCTTGAAATCTGCAGTGTCTATATACTAATAGAAGTATCGAGGCTGCTTCTCCCATTGTGTGGCTTTGTCATATCATTATTCTTCAAATTCACCCCTGAGGACTGAGGCCAATATATATGCAGGAGAATAGACAACATTTAAGAAACCAGGCTTAAAATGTCATATTCCTGTGGCCAGAACAAAGTCACACTTAAAGTTAACTGCTAATTTATTCTTCTTGTGTGACTAGTGGAAAAGGGAATTGTTTTTTAGAAAATAAAATTATGTCTGTTATACCACAATGGCTCATGTTTCTTCTCCCAGTAATCTACACTTTTCCTGTTTTTTAAATCTGAAATCAACATATTGATCCACCTATACTCTACTTTCTTCATAAAAATGAGAGTAATATTTTAGTAGAACTCTTTCTTGCTAAGTAATAATTTCATGATTGAATCTAAGCTGCAATAAAGCCTGCCTTAGACAAGGACAAGAAAAAAACATGATGCTTTTTGTGTAACATCATCAATATCTTCTCTGACTACAGTGGCAAAGGGGATTTCATAGTTTGGAATTGACCTGTCCTTATCTAGAAAACAACAGAACTGGTTAGACTTTGGTTTCTTACCTGAGTGGTATTATCCAAAATTCAAATTATCTAGAATTATATTTTTAAAAAATTGTTACTTTAGTCTTTTGAGTCAGATAAATGTGCTCTTTGTATTTTATAAGTGTATTTTTCACCCAGTTTTGATTATGAAAAACCATATCTACAATTTGGTCCAAGATAAGCTGAACTATATTAGAATTTTTAAGAGTTTACTTGATTAGATTGATTCCAATCTTACAGTGGACAAATCAAAAGTGGTTAGCAGTGTTCTGCCAACAGAAGTTGGGGAATAGTGCAGTGCATGTGAGTTTGTTCAGTTGTGTCTGACTCTTTGGGACCCTATAGACTGTACCCCACCAGGTTCCTCTGTCTGTGGGATTGTCCAGGCAAGAATACCGGAGTGGGTTGCCATGCCTTCCTCTAGGGGAAGCTGACCCAGGGATCCAACCCACATCTTCTGTGTCTCCTACATGGAAGGCAGATTCTTTTTTTTTTTTTTTAATTTTTATGCTTGATTAGAAGATAATTAATTTACAATAGTGTGATGGTTTCTACCATACATCCACAATAAGTCAGCCATAGATATAGGTATGGCCCCTCCCTCTTGAGCTACCTTCCCACCTCCCTCCCCATCCTACCCCTCTGCTGCTGCTAAGTCATTTCAGTTGTGTCTGACTCTGTGTGACCCCATAGACGGCAGCCCACCAGGCTCCTCTGTCCCTGGGATTTTCCAGGCAAGAATTCTGGAGTGTGTTGCCATTTCCTTCTCCAATGCACACATGCATCCTACCCCTCTAAGTTGTCACAAAGCACTGGCTTTGGATTCTCTGCATCATACAGCAAATTCTCACTGGCTATCTATTACTGCTGAGCCACTGGGGAAGCCCTTCATAAGGCAGACCCAGAAGCTAAGTGAAGACATTGCTTGATTAGATATAGCTTAGGTGCCTTATTTGGGAAAGCCTAGTTTGCTGAATAGTCGGTCCAGAATATTCATTGGCAAGACTGATGCTGAAGCTGAAATTCCAATACTTTGGCCACCTGATGCAAAGAACTGCCTCCTTGGAAAAGACCCTGATGCTGGGAAATATTGAAGGTGGGAGGAGAAGGGGACGACAGAAGATGAGATAGTTGAATGGCATCACTGATTCAATGGACATGAGTTTGAGCAAGCTCTGGGAGTTGGTGATGGACAGGGAAGCCTGACATGCTGCAGTCCATGAGGTCACAAAGAGTCAGATACAACTGAGCAACTGAACTGAGTTTTCTATTTGTGATTGGCTGTTCTTAAATTTTGTTTTTGGGGTATGAATGCATTTACACAATTGACTGTGGATTAGGTTTTTGTTAGCTTATATAAGTCACCAAGGGATTAGAGCCACCTCAGTCTAATGATGTCTTGTTTAATTGCTTTCAGTTCAGTTGCTCAGTTGTGTCACTCTTCATGACTCCATGGACCGCAGCACACCAGGCTTCCCTGTCCATCACCAACCCCCAGAGCTTACTCAAATTCATGTCCGTAGAGTTGGTGATGCTGTCCAACCATCTCATCCTCTGCCGTCCCCTTCTCCTCTTGCCTTCAATCTTGCCCAGCATCAGGGTCAATTGCTTTAACATGTGCAAAGATCTAGGCATGATATTAACAACAACAAAAATAGATGAACTCATTATTTTTAATTTTTTCATATTGAACATGTGTTTATGTGTAGAGGCATTTCCTAAGACATTTAAATACCTGTGCTACCCTATGAAATGTATGCTCTTCTGTGTTGAATCATAAAAACAAATGAGTGTAATCTACTGAACTAACAAAAATGTACCCTTAGACAACAGACTAGGGGTCATTATTTGATGTTATCCAATTACGTACATTGTCTAGCACTGGCTTTTCTGAATTGAGCAGATGTCGCATCTTCCAAGTAGGGAGTAAACATCAGGACTAAGTGCTGTAAAAAGAACAGTAACAACAAAAATAAGTCATTTTTTAACCTAGTTGGAGGTTATAATCTTGGAGAATGCAATGTTGAAATTAAGCTTTATTTTGATATTCTGAAAGTAGAATCATAACCAGAGAAGGAAATGGCAATCCACTCCAGCACTCTTGCCTGGAGAATCCCATGGATGGAGGAGCCTGGTAGGCTGCAGTCCATGGGGTTGTTAAGAGTCGGACATGACGGAGCAACTTCACTTTCACTTTTCACTTTCATGCATTGGAGAAGAAAATGGCAACTCACTCCAGTGTTCTTGCCTGGAGAATCCCAGGGATGGGGGAATCTGGTGGGCTGCCATCTACGGGGTCACACAGAGTCGGACACAACTGAAGCGACTTAGCAGCAGCAGCAGAATCATAACAGATCTTAATCCTGTGCTAAAATTCTCCACAGTGCTTTGAAGTGAAACATTTTTGTATTTTCCAAAACACACTTAGATAAGTAAATATCAAAGATAATATGAAAATTAAGCCTATTTCTTTATGTATATTCAGTCCATTTGAGCCTAGCTTAAAATTTTCATCTAATGTCCATCAGACAACCTCAACCAATTCTGAATAAGCTCACCTGTGAACAAATATAAACTCTGGTAGTAGCATGAGACAGATTGATTGTCTTAACCCACGATTCGGATAATAAGTCCTTGGAATTACTATACTTCTTTGAAACAAGATCTCCTAAGATATTTATATGTTGTCTACTTAGGAGAGTTTACAGTTTTATGTGAAATAAATAAAATCAGTAATTAGCCTTATCTTTTTTCCTATATACTCATTTAGACTCTAGAAATTTTAATATTTTAAGATTTGTCACTCAAAATCCTTAAGTTTCAGGAAAGAAAAGAATAGCTTGGGCAATGAAGGGAAGTCTGTTAGGAAAATAAAAGGGTGAGGAACCAAGGAAAATGGTATATTTTCTTTTTCATGCATATATTCCTTCTCCTTTCCTTGCTCAGTCCATGAAAGAAAATTTCTACTTCACAGCACACATGGTATGCAAAAGGCAGCTGAAACATGGCTTATAGCTCATATTCATTTTATGCAATCCAAGCTAACTAGAGCAGCTAGGGAAGATGATTCACAAGAAGAGGGTTTCCAATAATATCCATACAAAACAAAACAAAAAGAAAGAAAAAACTCACATTAGTTTTCCATAGAAATTTTGAAACTCATTATCAAAAGCAAATCTAATTTTAGTCTTCAGTTATTTTCTTCATAATATAAACTTTAAAGACTGTGCAGATTTATTTACAGCTACGTATATGATATATATGCAATCCTACATAGAAATACCTTTACATGTCAGTTTTATTATTTCTAATCAATAAGAGCTTTGAAGGAATTTTCCTGGGATGAAAAATAGAAAGTTTAGTTGAAATTAAAATTAAATAAAAGAAATGAAATCTATTCTAGGCAAATTCTAGAAGCAGTGTATGTATTTTATTGAAAAACTCATAGCTCAACAGATTGTTTTGTGTTAATCTACCATATTATTTCAACAGAGGTACCGGTTTCAAAAAACTGCTCCATTTAAATGCTAAGGTAGATACTGCTAGGGAGATCTCTTAAAGATTATGGGTTCTGAATACTCTGAATTATGGGTTATAGAACATTTGGCCTTTATAGATAAAATTCTTTGACTTCAGTTAAAAAGCTGTATCTATAAATGGAAAATGACTTTGTCACTCTGTTGGTTCCTAATATTATTAAATATTTATTAAGATTCAGTAGTACACTAACCATTTATAAAGTAAGAATAGAATAATATTTACTTTAATAAACCTAGTATCTGAAGTCTCTTAAGGGAGATGGATATAAGGTACACATGCTTCTGTACAGCTTTTCTGGTTATAGATTGTGATTCACAATCACAGTAGCTCAGGTCTGTCATCTTTTGTTTATTATTATGGAATTAGTAATAATCACTGCAGAAGGTGACTGCAGCCATGAAATAAAAAGATGCTTACTCCTTGGAATGAAAGTTATGATCAACCTAGACAGCATATTAAAAAGCAGAGATATTACTTTGCCAACAAAGGTCCATCTAGTCAAGGCTATGGTTTTTCCAGTAGTCATGTATGGATCAGAGAGTTGGACTATAAAGAAAGCTGAGGGTCGAAGAATTGATGCTTAACTGTGCTGTTGGAGAAGACTCTTGAAAGTCCCTTGGACTGCAAGGAGATCCACCCAGTCCATCCTAAAGGAGATCAGTGCTGAGTGTTCATTGGAAGGACTGATGCTGAAGCTGAAATGCCAATATTTTGGCTATCTGACGCGAAGAACTGACTCATTGGAAAGGACCCTGATGCTGGGAAAGATTGAAGGCAGGAGGAGAAGGGGACGACAGAGGATGAGATGGTTGGATGGCATCATCAACTCAATGGACATGAGTTTGAGTAAACTCCAGGAGTTGGCGTTGGACAGGGAGTCCTGGCATGCTGCAGTCCATGGGGTCGCAAAGAGTTAGACACAACTGAGCGATTGAACTGAACTGAATGGAACGGAATTAGAAAAAAACAAATGCTTAAAATTTCTTATGTCCATGATGGTAAACTCCTTAAACTGAAGACAGGTACATCTTTGAGACTGCCCTTACTGCTAGCACAGTTTTGCTTTTCCTAATTTTTATTTTGATGTTTATTCTACTAAAGAATGAAGATATCCAAATTGATCAAAATTCAGTACATATATTTATGGTTCACATGAAGCTGCTGTAATTTCTCTGTAGTATATTGAATCACCAACAATTAGAACCTGATGAGATTTTTAAGATACACTCTCACTTTGCCAGAAAAAATTATGGCTTTGAGAACTTAACATCCATTGACAATGCAATGCTTTTATCAACCTGTCGGTTATGAGGACAGACAAGTTATCTTCCTTCTATTATTGAAATATTTTGTGTACTTACATGGTAGATAGCTCACCTTTTAAAGTGAAACATTTCTCCTTGAATTTCATGAGTAAATGCTACTGTTTAATGTTAATAATACAGAAATACACACAGACCAAAGACTAGAAATACTTTTCTACTGTTATTATTTCTAATCAGATAATGGGAGAGGGGTAATGACCCTTCAATACTCCTGTGTGGTGAGAGATGACTCAGCACTCTTCTAACAGTCTTCTCTTTGAATTACTATGAAATTGGTGCAGTGGAGCATGATACCATCTGGCCTCCACATGACAGGAAATGCTTATTTGCCAATTAAATTTGCCTCTGTTCTTTTCTTATCAGGCTGTGTTATGCCCAGTGAAACTACTTGGTATCCAAAGGCAAATAGAAAAAAAAAGAAATCACCTATTGTACTTTATCATGAAAATGATAATGATGATGGATGTGGTGGTGGGAATGATAATCCTGTTATATAATTGATATAGGACCTCCAATATGCTAAGCATTGTTATCACTTTAAATGTATTATCCCATTTATTTATCACAATATTTCTATGAAGTAGCTGCTATGGTTATCCTCTTCTTAGACAAAAAAATTCATATATGGAGAGGTATAGCACCTATGTTCAAACACTGTGCAGCTTACTGTAACATCCTCACTAATTCCATTCCATTTATAGAGTGTATATTCATTAACACTCTCATCAATATTTATGACTATATCCTATATACTTATATATATATATAGACACACATATACATGTGTATATATATGTATATACACCATATATTTAAAGAGTTTGGAGTTAACTTGAAGATCTAAAAAAATAAATTATTGAATTACAGTTTGAGATTTCCATTTTTATATCACTGATAGAGAGCATCTTTGTGTATTGTCTTCTGTCTTCAAGCGATCACTCTTAATATGGTTATTATACACTGTCTTTAAGAGTTATAGGTGAGAGATTCTGTTTAATATAAAATATTATGACTTCCTTAATTTATTTATGCAAAGTAATAAACAAAGACCATGGTGGAATTTCCAATACTTTACACTTTCAGTCATTTTCCTTAGAAAGTTTTCCATTTACATTTTAAATTGTTTTGGCTTAGTTTAGTGACCCAGTTGCATACTTCATAGTATTCAGGAAAAAATCAGTGGTCCAAAAGTCTTATAAAAGTATATATTGTTATGAACTGACTCTAGGTTAGACTAGATTAAAATGGGAGATAATTTGGAAATCTCCTACCATTTATATAAAGAGAGTTGCACTTACTTTATCTCAGTGTAACCTGAAATATGAATTGCTCTATAAGGGTAGTCCTATTAGATGCAACATAAATAGTTAGGTATTTGAGACTGTTCAAAGAGGCAGTTCAATAATTGAAGACAATCATCGTCTTTTACCTTCTCCCCAGAAGATATATAAGCTCCCTCTAATACTAAATGTCTGTATTCTCCTCGACTTTACATGTTGAAATTCTAACTCCCCTTTTGGCTGTATCTGGAATTGGGACCTTTAAGAAGGTAAGGTGAAATAAGGTCACAAGGATGGGTCCCTGATCTGATAAGATTAGTATCCCATGAAGAAGAAATGCCACAGGACTCCTCACTCTTCTCCATCTCCTGTCTTTCATAAGTAAATTCCTTTTATTTTTAATTGTAGTATAATTGTTTTACAATGTTACAGTTGATTCTGCTGTATAACAAAATGAATCAGCTTTATGTGTGTGTGTGTGTGTGTGTGTGTGTATACTGTGCTTAGTTGCTCAGTTATGTCCGACTCTGTGACCCCATGGCTTATAGCTCACCAGGCTCCTCTGTCCATGGGATTCTCCAGGCAAGATTACTGGAGTGCCATGCCCTCCTCCAGGGGATCTTCCCAACCCAGGAATTGAACCCAGGTCTTCCACATTGCAGGAAGATGCTTTACCATCTGAGTCACCAGGAAAGCCATGTGTATATATATATTTCTTCCCTCTTGGACCTTCCTCCCACCCCACAATCCCACCCCTCTAGGTCACCACAGAGCACAAAGCTGAGCTACCTTTGCAACACAGCAGCTTCCCACTTTCTATCTGTTTTACGCACAGTAGTATAATCATGTCAATAATACTCTTCCTCACACCCCCCACTTCCTCCCTCCTCCTTCCTCCCTTCCTCTCTGCATGTCCATTCTCTATGTCTGTGTCTTTATTCATGCCCTGCAAATAGGTTCATCTGTACCATTTTTCTAGATTCCATATGTATAAGCATTAATATATGATATTTGTTTTTCTGACTTTGTATCACAGACTCTAAATTACCACACCCTGAATCCGTGTAGGGGACCAGGTTCAGATTTCACCTAGGAAGCTCCTGAGGTGGTTTCCCATGAACAAGCATACCTAGAGACTGCCTCTTTCTTTTAAATCCTCTACTTATTTTTAATTATTCAATCAAATCTTTTTGAAATCAAAGGTGAGAAGTCAAATAGTTAATACCTAAATGTCCCTCCAAAGCTTTGTAATAGAAAAACAGAAACGAGAGATTTTTATTTCTAGGTTTAGAATGGGATTAGAGCTGTTGAAAATTGTTGGATTATCTTTTCAGACAAATGGCATACTTGTAAAAAGATCCTGGAACTAATTTATATAGTAAAACATTCCTGAACTCAGTTGTATATTCACTCATTCCACTCCATTTCAGACTAGACTTTTGCATGTGGACAAGATAGGACCTAAAGCAGATCTAGTCTGGCAGGCCAGCATGAAGCTGTTACTGGGTGAAACTGAATGCTTAGACATTTCAGTTAGATAGTTGTTTTATGTTGTTATCTTTTACTAAACAGCTTCTGAAACTATTTTCTACTTCTGAAATCGTGTCATTTAAACAAGAAGAAAGTAGATCTTTACTCTTACTAAGGCACTGACAAATCTTAAGCAACCTGAGAAGTTTTGATAATCTAGATGAGCAATATTTTTTGAGAATAATTATTTAGAGAGATTATAATATTGGAGAGCTCCTAAAGCGGTCATTAAATTCTTAACCTTTACGAGACAGAAAGGTGAAATAAGATTTCAATACATTGACTAGAGAGCTCTAGGCTGTTAATGCCCATGCTATAGCTGTGGCATTATATGAGACCTTATCATCTTTATTCCCTGTTAAGCTATAATTAGTATGACTGTACCATTAGGATAGTAAGGATTAATTACACAGGCTATAAGTATGCTTTGTAAATAAACGATCACTTATTTATAGGTGCAGTTAATGTGAATTGATTCCCCAGCTCATTGTGGAATCACTGTTGAATCTTGACATTAGTCAGGTAAAAAAAAATTTTCCTCAAGGATACACCCTATATTAGTGAATGGCTTAATATTTTCCGATTTTGCACAGAACTACTTTTATAAAATTCGAAGGATTATAATTTAGATTAAGCTATTTTAATGGATTCTGGAGGTGAATTTTTTTTCATCTTGTGTTGAGGTTCTCTGGAAGTATCTGCCTCTGGAGAAATTAGATTCCATTAACTGTCTGATTCATTTAACCTGCAATTCTCAGAAAACAAACACACTGGCCATCACCAGAGGCTGAATATTTGAAGAAGAGACCACTTTGGTTTTATAAGCCTGGGAATTTTCTTTTTTTTCATCTGCTCAGAGTCCTTAAGTAAACACTATCTGACTATTTACTCTGTACCACAGAAGGACGGTAAAAAAATGCCTCCACTTTTTGGAACTTACCCAAATTAAAGAAATAAAGTTTCCATAGAAATACAACTGACTTCAGTCAGCTATGTGCTCCAACTTTTTCTCCCTCTAAATATGTTTTTCTTCTCTGAGAAACCTATCTCCTTTATGCATACTGTTACCTAGTGGTCCTTTATTTTACCTGACCACCAAAATCCATAGAGAAAGGGAATGTTCCATCGTTACAACTTGCATAGATAAGGTTTGAGATTTTGAAGCTGTAATTGTGCATGTATCACACACTCCCCTGCCTTCTTGTGCATTAGTGTATGGCAATTGCATGCTTTATTCAGTCCCCCAAGTAATTCAACTTTGGGGTGAAAAAAAAAACATGCTAAATAGATATTAGCAAATTGAATGTATATTGATTGACTTTTTAAAGTGAAGTGAAGGCATTAAACATCAAGAAAACATCAAAGATTCTCAGGACTGTATGTTTAGGCCAGGTGAAAAATAGTTCATGTCATTCTCTTGGTTCCTTCTGCATTCTGCTTCACATTGAGCTGAAGAAAGTTAAAAAGCCAACATTCTGCTAAAAAATAATTACCTGAGACTTCCCTTGTGGTTCAGTGGTTAAGACTCCACACTGTTAACACAGGGGGCCTGGGTTTGATCCCTGGTCAGGAAACTAGATCCCACATGCCACAACTAAGACCCAGTGCAGCCAAATAAATCATTAAAAATAAAGAATGTTAAAAAGAAATCTTCATGCAAATAGCTTGAATAGATCTAAATGGACTTATATACTCATTTACATTTTGTGAATTTTCACTAAAATTATACTTTTTTAAATATACCAAAAGTTTAAAAATCCTGAAAGTAACTGGCTTTGTCACTTGGAAAATTTCTCCTCAGTAACCACAGCCTTCATATGTACACTGCATAACCTGAGAAGATCTTGAATAAGTGATGAAAGATACTTTACACCAAAGGAAAGAAAAATTTTTTTTAAAAAATATTGTACTCATATTGTTTTATTCATTTTATAAACTTTCTATGGGATTCTTTAAAATTAGTACAAAATAAAAAACTAAGTAGGCTAGAAATATGAGAACTGCAAAGTCAAATCCGTGGTGTAAGAATTTCTATGTTAGTTCAGGGTACTTGAGTTTTGAGAATAAGATAAAGCCAAAGTGTAGAGTCAAGGGCTCGGACACGACTGAGCGACTTCACTTTTACTTTTCACTTTTCTGCATTGGAGAAGAAAATAGCAACCCACTCCAGTGTTCTTGCCTGGAGAATCCCAGGGACGGGGGAGCCTGGTGGGCTGCTGTCTATGGGGTCACACAGAGTTGGACACAACTGAAGTGACTTAGCAGCAGCAGCAGAGTTAAGGGCACTAAGGTGTGCAAGCTATTGCCTCCCCACGATCTTTTATCATAAAACCTCCTAAGACCATTAAGAAGACTGATCCCTTCTACTAAATCACCGGTGGATACTTTTGACCTGACTCGGTAGTTAAACTGTGGAAATTCTAACAGCTTACTTAAGGTATCTCATTAGAGAAATTTATCTTCTCTGACAGCCAGATAATATTGTGACCATGAAATAATGGGATATAAAATAGTCTGTCTTCATATACTTGGTAGTGAATTTTTTACAAACATCTCTCATTGTGTAGTAATGTGAAAACAAAACAGAAATGGTTGGGGGGGTGGTTAGATGTCACTCCTGGTTTATTGATTACTGTTTTATTAAAATTGGCCAAAAATCTCTTTGGATTTCAGCTTTATATTATATGAAAGAGAACTTAAAATAGCCTTTATTTTTCTTTTTATTTTGCAGGGATTTTGTAAGTAATAAAAGTGTTTAAAGTGGGTGCATATGTGTAAATAACATTTTAAAAAAGGTTAACATCTAAATGTTAGGCAAGAGAAATATTAAAAAAAAAAGCTCAAAAGGGATATTTGTTTATTTTTCCTTGTGTAGGCAGGTCATTTGTATTAATCTTTTAAAATCTTTTGGTTTTATATACTACAGTACATTCATTCTTCATGCCCAAGTCACTCAAACTGAACATGATTTTACTGAGTGTTTGTAGCATGTGGATACTGGAATAGGCTGGCCTTTTTAAAATTTAATGTCTGCACTTAGTCTGTAGTTATGCTTCCTATTTTGATCGAAACGATGTGTTTTTGAAACCCTGACACTGGTATTTTGATCACATCAGGTCTCTTACTTCTTTTCTATCATACCAATGTTTGCTTGACAAAGATCATTGCTTCTCGCCTCGCACAGCTGTATATTCCACTTGCCGTATCACTTCAGGACATTACAATTTTAAACACAGGGGGCCTTGACAAATCCATGCATAAAAGGTATGTGTCTTGTTTTTTGTTTTTGTATTCTCATGGTTAAGTCCATTAGATACATGTTATCCCTCGTGAACTTGGAGATAGGGGGATATCCTCCTTCATACTCCCCCCAAAATCTCACTGGGTTGAGAGATTGTGGCATTATTAGAAGGTAATTTTTCAGCATCAGTAACATTTTGGAGGCTGATTGTCCTCAAATTCAACCTTTAGGAAAGGTGGAATATTTTCCTTTTTGAAAAGAAAGGTAACTGGTATCAAAATTTTAGTAGGTTGCTTGCTTTTCAAATATTTACAAATAGCATCTCTAAATGGTAATACTAAAAACAGACAAACAAACAAACCAAAAACCACCAAAACACTATATAGCTATCCTGAATGTGGATTGCATATATCATCATTAGTGTCCTATGATGTTTTCCTGATTAGGGGAGCTTGTCCCTATGTTCTGGTTGATTGAGCTGTTCTCGTCTCTCTGAAGGTGCAGTGTTCAGTAGTAGGTTTGTGGGTGTCTATGGGTTCACTATATATTTGGGCAGTCTTTCTGGCTTTGGCAATGTTAAGACACATCTTTTTCCGCAGCCATGTAGAATCCCACTAGGGCTTCCCATGTGGTACTAGTGGTAAAGAATTCACCTTCCAATTCAGGAGGAATAAGGGATGCAGGTTCAATCCCTGAGTCAGGAAGATCCCCTGGAGGAGGAAATGGCAACCTGCTCCAGTATTCTTCTCTGGGAAATCCCGTGGACAGAGGAGCCTGGGGGCTACAGTCCATGGGGTAGCTGAGTCGGACATGACTGAAGTGAATTAGCACACACACACACACAGATAAGGTCCAGAAATGTATGTGGTTTGGGGGGTGATCATCTCCTGGAGTACATGGCAATTGCAATATGTACTGGAATCAACCTTGAAAAAAGTAATTTGTTCATAGATATTGTATGTTCATAAGAAATGCTAAGATATGCATTTAATAAGTGGTTACCATGTTTCCTGTACTAAATGTTTTATACAAGGTATATAATCTTAGGTACTATGCAAAAATAAATTTTATTTTATAAAACCTTTTAAGCATCTGTTTTTAAATGAAAGACTTTAGGCATTAAGAGCTGGCTGAAATTTTCGCAGCCAAAAAGATGTAGTCCCTAGATTCAAAGTGAAGAAATTTTGTTCTTACCCACTTAAGCACAGTTCCTTCATGCCTGAAGCCTATCTGTTTTCCTTATACACCTTCCTAGTAGAGCAGACATACAACAGTAAGCAAACTAAATTCACTTACATTTTTAAAGATTTTAACTTCTCTCAGAATATTTCAATATACGTACCTGCAGTGTACATGACAGTGATGCACATGGCAGAATAAACATCTGTATATTTAGGACTATGTCAGTATTTAAGTGAATATCTATATTCATGTGCTTGGCCTACTTCATTTGTCTCTCCATCTAGAACTGGAGTTGACGTGCCTGTTTTACATATTCCATTTATCTGTTTGATTGTTATTTGTCAGTTTCTCTGTCTAGCAATCTACTTTAATATGCATCTAATGTGACTACATATATCATTGTTCAACCTCAGAATGCTTGCTACGTCCTATTTCATTTTTCAACTCTTCCCTCATCTAAAAGATTTAATGGTTTCTAAAATAATGGCAATGGAAGCAATTCATACTCTAATGGAATTAATCTGATATACTTGACAATATAGTAGTATGTATTTTTTTCCTCTTTCCCCTTATTATTTAATGTAGATATAGTACTGAAATCAGGAGTGATTGTATTAAGTATACACTTACTATTAATATTTATTTTCATTATAAACATATATTTAAAAGTGTACAGGCATGTTAACCTCAAACAATTGATGTCACTTTGGTACCATATCTCTCTGGTCCTTCATATCCAATACATGGGTTACAATACAGTGCTTTAAAGGGCATAACTTATGTCCCAGTGCTTTTTAATAAGACTCTAAGAAGTTGATGTAAGAACATTTAGCAAAAGCAGGAGAAAATTCTTGTAATAGCTAGCTTGGGCAATAGACCCACTAGGGTGTGTAACTCTGTTCTAATAATGACTTACAACCTTGGACAAGATGCTTAAATTTTCTAAAACTGAGTTTTACTCAAACATAAATCACACAAGTTGTTTCAAAATGTCACTGTGGAATTTCTGCTTCTGGCTATAAGGCAATAATTGCCACCAGATTACCTGCAAAAAAAAAAAAAAAAAAAAAGAAAGAAAGAAAGAACATATATACCAAAGGACTAATTTTCAAATGTTTGACATAACCTAAAAACACATAATCTAAAGATAGAGTTGACTTATTGTTAAATTAGCTATCTGTTCCAAAAAAAAAAAAAAAACTTAAAATGAAATTTATTCTCAACATTATAGCATTAACAATGGATAGCATACAACAAAAAATTACTAGATATACAAAGAAGCAGGATAAATCTAACTGTATTACAAATATATGCAACAAGCACATTGACTGAGGTGACAGAAGTAGTGCTGACCTAAGTAACTTTGAAAAGGATTGGAGTCTGTAAATCCAAAGGCAAATAACTGTACATAGACGCTGTACACTAATTCATGACGTTGCTTACATTGAGAGTGTAGGTGAACAATATTGACACTCTAATCATGCGTGCGGGACTGAAAAAATTGTGTAAATTAAGGCCATATGGTGGGAGCTAAAGTTTTCACTTGTGGAATGGAAATTTATAGATAAGCCTGAACAGGAAGTTAAAATGAGGCCTGGGGTAATGAATTCTAGTTGGAAACATCAGAATGAATTTGTGAATAGCTTAATATAGATACAGATGGTTACGTATAGAAGTATATATAGATAAGTGAAAATATGTAGTAGTATACAGGAGTATATTTCTATGCTCTTTCAGCTGAAAGAGCCTGAAAGTAAAGACTCCAGAATCAACAAGTATCCCCAGCACTCACATCTTGATTTCTGATACCGTTCTCCAACAAAAGGAGCCAAGGTTTCTGGAGAAATGGCTGATTTAGTATTGTTTCCCATAATATGCAAAAGATAAAAGATGAGAATGGAATATGTTACAAAAAAACATTGACCCAACTGCCACACACACATGTGTGGGAATATGGCGAAGATCCATAGCTGGTTCAACTGAAAGAACTCACAACATTTTGAGTGTAAAATAAAATAAAATTGCATAATGACTCCATGTAAAACATTTGAGTCTAAACTGATATGAGTAAATGATTTAAATATATAAATAAATGGGGAGAATAAAAAATCTCATGTGTAAAACAATTCCAGTAATGTATAGCCATAGTCTGCCTTCAAGGAGTTTGTGCATAAATTCCCACCTTAGTGTGGGCTGCCATAAGAACTTTCTTCCGAAGAGAACAATACAGGAAGTGAGGAAAAAAGAATTTTAGGGTGAAGGAACTTGGCAAATACTGTCTCAGCCTTGTGATCAAAGTCAGCATAAAAAGTGTTAATTTATGTTGATAGTATGGTGTGATGAAAATGGCACTTTACCTGTGTTTTCTTCTTCTCCAAACACATGGCCCTACTATAAACATGAGAAAAATATCCAAATCCCAATACTGTACCTGAACAATCCTCCTAGAAACCATCCAGATCAGAAAAAAATGACGGTCTAAGAAATTGTCACAGATGAAAGGAGCCTAAGGAAAAAATTCAATCAAATGTAATGTCCTATCTTGGATGGAATCCTAGAACAGAGAAAAAGGCATTATATAAAAACCAAGGAATTTGGAATAAGCTATGTATTCTAATTAATAACAATATATCAGTATTAGTTCATTAACTGTAATAAGTGAAGTGAAGTGAAAGTTGCTCAGTTGTGTCTGACTCTCTGCGACCCCATGGAATTCTTTAGGCTGGAATACTGGAGTGGGTAGCTTTTCCCTTCTGTAGGAGATCTTCCCAACCCAGAGATCAAACCCAAGTCTCCCGCATTGCAAGTGGATTCTTTACAGCGGAGCCACAAGGGAAGCCCAACAATTAAAACTGTAACAAGTTGACCATAATAATGTAACATGTTAGAAATAGAAAAAACTGGGTAATATGTACACAGAAACTTTCTGCACTGTATTTGTACTTTTTCTAATCATTTTAAAATTAAAGACTTTTTTTAAATATCAAAAATAAAACAGAAGATTTGTACATATATTATCAACTAACTCAACCTGATTTTCTTTGTGCAACAATACAACTAAAACTTGAAGCATATGTATTTTTTTTAAGTATACGTGAAGCATTCACCATAATAAACTATATGCTAGACTTTGATATTCACCTCAATTTGAAATGACAGAGACATGTACACATGAATTCTCTGGCCTCAGATAAATTATTTTATTGATTAAAAACCCAGAAAGATATCTTTAAAAATATCCAAATATTTGGAAACTTAGAAAACATTGTAGTGTGTGTATCTGTCAAATATGAAATAACAAGGCAACTAGAATTTATTTGGTTGTGAAGATTTATGTATTTTAATTATCAAATATACAACTTACCAAAATTTGGGGGTGCAGTTAGAGATTCTGAGAGAAAAAGATATGTACCACAAATTACTGTATTAGAAAAAATAAGATTACAATAACTGATATTGATATAATAAGGGCATATATCAATAGACTATGTAAACAATCAGATTAGATCAGATCAGTCGCTCAGTCGTGTCCGACTCTTTGCGACCCCATGAATCGCAGCACGCCAGGCCTCCCTGTCCATCACCAACTCCCGGAGTTCACCGAGACTCAGGCCCATCGAGTCAGTGATGCCATCCAGCCATCTCATCCTCTCTCGTCCCCTTCTCCTCCTGCCCCCAGTCCTTCCCAGTATCAGAGTCTTTTCCAATGAGTCAACTCTTCCATTGAGGTGGCCAAAGTACTGGAATTTCAGCTTTAGCATCATTCCTTCCAAAGAAATCCCAGGGCTGATCTCCTTCAGAATGGACTGGTTGGATCTCCTTGCAGTCCAAGGGACTCTCAAGAGTCTTCTCTGACACCACACTTCAAAAGCATCGATTCTTCGGCACTCAGCCTTCTTCACAGTCCAACTCTCCCATCCATACATGACCACAGGAAAAACCATAGCCTTGACTAGACGAACCTTTGTTGGCAAAGTAATGTCTCTGCTTTTGAATATGCTATCTAGGTTGGTCATAACTTTCCTTCCAAGGAGTAAACGTCTTTTAATTTCATGGCTGCAGTCACCATCTGTAGTGATTTTGGAGCCCAGAAAAATAAAGTCTGACACTGTTTCCACTGTTTCCCCATCTATTTCCCATGAAGTGGTGGGACCAGATGCCATGATCTTCATTTTCTGAATGTTGAGCTTTAAGCCAACTTTTTCACTCTCCACTTTCACTTTCATCAAGAGGCTTTTGAGTTCCTCTTCACTTTCTGCCATAAGGGTGGTGTCATCTGCATATCTGAGGTTATTGATATTTCTCCCGGCAATCTTGATTCCAGCTTGTGTTTCTTCCAGTCCAGTCTTTCTCATGATGTACTCTGCATATAGGTTAAATAAACAGGATGACAATATACAACCTTGACAAACTCCTTTTCCTATTTGGAACCAGTCTGCTGTTCCATGTCCAGTTCTAACTGTTGCTTCCTGACCTGCATACAAATTTCTCAAGAGGCAGATCAGGTGGTCTGGTATTCCCATCTCTTTCACCATTTTCCACAGTTTATTGTGATCCATACAGTCAAAGGCTTTGGCATAGTCAATAAAGCAGAAATAGATGCTTTTCTGGAACTCTCTTGTTTTTTCCATGATCCAGCAGATGTTGGCAATTTGATCTCTGGTTCCTCTGCCTTTTCTAAAACCAGCTTGAACATCCGGAAGTTCATGATTCACATATTGCTGAAGCCTGGCTTAGAGAATTTTGATCATTACTTTACTAGCATGTGAGATGAGTGCAATTGTGTGGTAGTTTGAGCAGTCTTTGGCATTGCCTTTCTTTGGGATTGGAATGAAAACTGACCTTTTCCAGTCCTGTGGCCACTGCTGAGTTTTCCAGATTTGCTGGCATATTGAGTGCAGCACTTTCACAACATCATCTTTCAGGATTTGGAATAGCTCAACTGGAATTCCATCACCTCCACCAGCTTTGTTCTTAGTGATGCTTTCTAAGGCCCACTTGACTTCACATTCCAGGATGTCTGGCTCTAGGTCAGTGATCACACCATCATGATTATCTGGGTCATGAAGATCTTTTTTGTACAGTTCTTCTGTGTATTCTTGTCACCTCTTCTTAATCTCTTCTGCTTCTGTTAGGTCCATACCATTTCTGCCCTTTATCGAGCTCATCTTTGCATGAAATATTTCTTTCATATCTCTGATTTTCTTGAAGAGATCCCTAGTCTTTTCCATTCTGTTGTTTTCCTCTATTTCTTTGCATTGATCACCGAAGAAGGCTTTCTTATCTCTTCTTGCTATTCTTTGGAACTCTGCATTCAGATGTTTATATCTTTCCTTTCACTTCTCTTCTTTTCACAGCTATTTGTAAGGCCTCCCCAGACAGCCATTTTGCTTTTTTGCATTTCTTCTCCATGGGAATGGTCTTAATCCCTGTCTCCTGTACAATGTCACGAACCTCATTCCATAGTTCATCAGGCACTCTATCTATCAGATCTAGGCCCTTAAATCTATTTCTCACTTCTACTGTATAATCATAAGGGATTTGATTTAGGTCATACCTCAATGGTCTAGTGGTTTTCCCTACTTTCTTCAAGTCTGAATTTGGCAGTAAGGAGTTCATGATCTGAGCCACTCACCATCAGCTCTTGGTCTTGTTTTTGCTGACTGTATAGAGCTTCTCCATCTTTGGCTGCAAAGAATATAATCAATCTGATTTCGGTGTTGACCATCTGGTGATGTCCATGTATAGAGTCTTCTCTTGTGTTGTTGGAAGAGGGTGTTTGTTATGACCAGTGCATTTTCTTGGCAAAACTCTATTAGTCTTTGCCCTGCTTCATTCCATATTCCAAGGCCAAATTTGCCTGTTACTCCAGGTGTTTCTTAACTTCCTACTTTTGCATTCCAGTCCCCTATAATGAAAAGGACATCTTTTTTGGGTGTTAGTTCTAAAAGGTCTTGTAGGTCATTATAGAACTGTTCAACTTCAGCTTCTGCAGCGTTACTGGTTGGGGCATAGACTTGGATTACTGTTATATTGAATGGTTTGCCTTGGAAACGAACAGAGATCATTCTGTCGTTTTTGAGATTGCATCCAACTACTGCATTTTGGACTCTTGTTGACCATGATGGCCACTCCATTTCTTCTAAGGGATTCCTGACCAGAGTAATAGATATAATGATCATCTGAGTTAAATTCACCTATTCCAGTCCATTTCAGTTTCCTGATTTCTAGAATGTCGACATTCACTCTTGCCATCTCTTGTTTGACCACTTCCAATTTGCCTTGATTCATGGACCTGACATTCCAGGTTCCTATTCAATATTGCTCTTTACAGCCTCAGACCTTGCTTCTATCACCAGTCACATCCTCATCTGGGTATTGTTTTTGCTTTGGCTCCATCCCTTCATTCTTTCTGGAGTTATTTCTCCACTGATCTCCAGTAGCATATTGGGCACCTACTGACCTGTGGAGTTTCTCTTTCAGTATCCTATCATTTTGCCTTTTCATACTGTTCATGGGTTCTCAAGGCAAGAATACTGAAATGGTTTGCAATTCCCTTTTCCACTGCACCACATTCTATCAGATCTCTCCATCATGACCCGCCCATCTTGGGTTGCCCCATGGGCATGGCTTAGTTTCATTGAGTTAGACAAGGCTGTGGTCCTAGTGTGATTAGATTGACTAGTTTTCTGTGAGTATGGTTTCAGAATGTTTGCCCTCTGATGCCCTCTTGCAACACCTATCGTCTTACTTGGGTTTCTCTTACCTTGAGCATGGGGTATCTCTTCACGGCTGCTCCAGCAAAGCACAGCCATTGCTCCTTACCTTGGACGAGGGGTATCTCCTCACAGCTGCCCTTCCTGATCCTCAACATGGGATAGCTCCTCTAGGCCTTCCTGTGCCCGCGCAGCCATGGCTCCTTGGACCTGGGATGTAAACAATAGAGAATATCAATTAAACCCAGATCTTCAGAGGCACCAATAAAATTCAAAATCCTTATTTAGACTAAAACTACAGTGAGGAAATATATTAATTTATGAGTACTTAAAAATAAATGATAAATAATTATTTGTGATTCAAGATTGATATTTTGCCAGATTTGGAGGGGATCAAAGAGGACCCTCATTTGTGGGCCTCAATTCTTGGTATGGACACAAAGAAGAATCTTATGAGATTATAAGTAATCATTATGGGTAATGCGAGGTCTTACCCCTGGCAAAAACAAGTTTATTGAAGAAAGAGAAGGGTGAACAGAAAGAACACCTCTGGTAGAGGTCGGTCAGCCAAGAGAGGCATTGGCACTGAAGTGATGAGGTAAGACAGGGCCTTTACATATTCATCTAGACAGGCCTGGACTGATCGTGTTGATTGACAGTTGCGAGTTACATGATGACACGCTGTTTTGCACATGGCTTTTACATAATTCAGTCTGTTGTAATCAGATATATGTATCTATAAAATATATATGAACCCTTAATGATAGTGTGATCACTCACCTATAGCCAGACATCCTTAAATGTGAAGTCAAGTGGGCCTTAGAAAGCATCACTAAGAACAAAGCTAGTGAAGGTGATGGAATTCCAGTTGAGCTATTTCAAATTCTGAAAGAGGATGCTGTGAAAGTGCTGCACTCAATATGCCAGCAAATCTGGAAAACTCAGCAGTGGCCACAGGATTGGAAAAGGTCACTTTTCATTCTAATCACAAAGAAAGGCAATGTTAAAGAATACTCAAACTATTGCACACTTGCACTCATCTCACATGCTAGTAAAGTAATGCTCAAAATTCTCCAAGCCAAGCTTCAGCAATATGTGAACCGTGAACTTCCAGATGTTCAAGCTGGTTTTAGAAAAGGCAGAGGAACCAGAGATCAAATTGCCAACATCCGCTGAATCATCGAAAAAACAAGAGAATTCCAGAAAAACATCTATTTCTGCTTTATTGTCTATGCCAAAGCCTTTGACTGTGTGGATCACAATAAACTGTGGAAAATTCTGAAAGAGATGGAAATACCAGACCACCTGACCTGCCTCTCGAGAAACCTATATGCAGGAGAGGAAGCAACAGTTAGAACTGGACATGGAACAACAGACTGGTTCCAAACAAGAAAAGGAGTACATCAAGGCTGTATATTGTCACCCTGCTTATTTAACTTCTATGCAGAGTACATCATGAGAAACGCTGGACTGGAAGAAACACAAGCTGGAATCAAGATTGCTGGGAGAAATATCAATAACCTCAGATACACAGGTGGCACCACCCTTATAAGTGAAGAGGAACTAAAAAGCCTCTTGATGAGAGTGAAAGTGGAGAGTGAAAAATTTGGCCTAAAGCCCAACATTCAGAAAACTAAAATCGTGGCATCTGGTCTCATCACTTCATGGGAAATAGATAGGGAAACAGTGGAAACAGTGTCAGACTTTATTTTTTGGGGCTCCAAAATCACTGCAGATGGTTATTGCAGCCATGAAGTTAAAAGACTCTTACTCCTTGGAAGGAAAGTTATGACCAACCTAGATAGCACATTAAAAAGCAGAGACATTACTTTGGCAACAAGGGTCTGTCTAGTCAAGGCTATGGTTTTTCCTGTGGTCATGTATGGATGTGAGAATTGGACTGTGAATAAAGCTGAGTGCTGAAGAATCGATGCTTCTGAACTGTGGTGTTGGAGAAGACTCTTGAGAGTCCCTTGGACTGCAAGGAGATCCAACCAGTCCATTCTGAAGGAGATCAGCCCTGGGATTCCTTTGGAAGGAATAATGCTAAAGCTGAAACTCCAGTACTTTGGCCACCTCAATGGAAGAGTTGACTCATTGGAATAGACTCTGATGCTGGGAAGGACTGGGGGCAGGAGGAGAAGGGGACGAGAGAGGATGAGATGGCTGGATGGCATCACTGACTCGATGGACATGAGTTTGAGTGTACTCCGGGAATTGGTGATGGACAGGGAGGCCTTGCGTGCTGCTATTCGTGGGGTTGCAGAGTCGGACATGACTGAGCAACTGAACTGAACTGAACTGAATGAACTCCCGGCTGCCTAAAGGTCACTTGAGGACATAGCCTGGCATTGGAGAAGCCCCTGTGGTTAGTTTGTATACTCTTTGCCTAGAGTGTGTGCTTAAGAGTTGGAAAAGTCTCTGGTTACTTTGTAGAATATCTGTGAGCTCCCCTGGGTGTGTCTGGGATGGGGTTTAGAGATAAGCTTGCATCCCTTTCAGCTTGACTCATGCCTAATTTCCTACCTAACAAATATATAGCTTTAACAAATAACTAGCTATTTTATAAATATACACAATAAATATTTTATATATTATTTATTTATAATAATTTTAAAGGTTGTATATGTAGGATTAGTTTATAAAATTTAATTGTATTTTATTAAAAACAAACATGGAAAATAGAATCAAAAATGTAATCCTTAAATGATCAATTTATTTCTAGTTTCAATAAAAATAAATACAAAAATACCTGAAATAAATGAAAGACAACCTTAAGTAATGATGATTTGTACAGTATTCATGCATTTGCGACTTAAATATTGATAAGTATACTGTCATAGTGATGTATAATTTGAAAGAAATCCTACTCAAATACACTGTCCTTTTTAATTAACAATTGAGAAAGTGATTCTAAAGTTTATATGGAAATGTAAATGGACCTAGAATAGTGCAGATTTATTTGGAAAAGAACAGTATTAAAGGGCAGCTGAGCACCGAAGAATTGATGCTTTTAAACTGTGGTGTTGGAGAAGACTCTTGAGAGTCCCTTGGACTGCAAGGAGATTCAACCAGTCCATTCTGAAGGAGATCAGCCCTGGGATTTCTTTGGAGGAAATGATGCTGAAGCTGAAACTCCAGTACTTTGGCCACCTCATGCGAAGAGTTGATTCACTGGAAAAGACTCTGATGCTGGGAGGGATTGGGGACAGGAGGAGAAGGGGACGACAGAGGATGAAATGGCTGGATGGCATCACTGACTCGATGGACGTGAATCTCAGTCAACTCCAGGAGTTGGTGATGGACAGGGAGGCCTGGCGTGCTGCAATTCATGGGGTCACAAAGAGTTGGACATGACTGAGTGACTGAACTGAACTGAACTGAAAGGGCAAATATTTTAAAAAAGGGACACATCTTGCCTACCTTAATCAATTGATGTAAGCTATAACTGATAATATGGTATCCACTGGAGAAGGAAATGGCAATCCACTCCAGCACTCTTGCCTGGAAAATCCCATGGACGGAGGAGCCTGATAGTCTATAGTCCATGGGGTCGCAAAGAGTCGGACACAACTGAACGACTTCACTTTCACTTTTTTCATGGTATCCATGCTGAGCGCAGACATGGAGATTAATGCAGTAGAATAGGGAATTAAGAAATAGATGACTCCTTCATACCTGTATGTTCAATTAATGCCTGAAATGTACAAAAACAATTCAATGAGAGCAAAGATATTTTCAACAAACTCTTCTGGAATAGGTTGTTCTACACGTGAAAAAGAAACAGTAAGAAAACTACCTTACACCTTCCAAAGAAGGGCTGTACTTGAAGAGGGAGTTAACAACCATGCATCTGTTGAAGGAGGTGACAGGATGCCTCGGTGTTTCAGTTGGTAGCCAAAATAAAAATAGTTCTGAAATAATTTGAGATCTGTGCTTTTTGGGGACTGTGAGATCTGAATATTTGCTACCATCTGACCACAACCACATGACATGAGCAATGCCAGGCAGGAATCAACCATTTGAGAGTTGTCAAGACACAAGACCGTGTGTGTGTGTGTATTCAGTCTCTCGGTCATGTCCGACTCTTTGTGACCCCATAGACCACAGACCTCATAGAATGTCCATGGGATTTCCCAGGCAGGTGGCCATCTTCTACTCCAGGGCATCCTCCCGACCCAGGGATTGGACCCACATGTCTGTCTCCTGCAAGCAGGTGGATTCTTTGCCACTGATCCACCTGAGAAGCCCCACAAGACCATGAGAATTTATATATATATATATATATATATATATATATATAATTTTTTTTTAAATTTTAAGCCAATTGTACATAAGTAACATGACTCAACATAAGATGATTGAAATAGAAGAATCCTTTTCCTACAAGGGGAAAACAAGCAAAAAACAACTGAAGCAACTTCAAAGATCATGTACACAAAATTTTAAACATCCAAGAAATAGCCCATAGTAAAGGAATTCAGGTGGCAACAGAGAGTTAATGACCTCAAGAACTTATGACAATAGATAATCTGAAAGAATACATATTATGTAATAGAGCTAAAATAGGGGCAATAAATCAGACTGTCCTTGTATTTTACCTTGGAGATAGTATTATATCCTAATCAAAGCTGAGACTCATATGAATTATGAACAGTAGTGGATATACTTTATAAGGGATGCAAAGTAGATGACTTGAAGTAAAATAATATTTAATAAAAACAGTATAATTTACATTTAGAAGCCAGGGTATAACTGAAAGTTTTTGGGCTAATCTAATGAACTTGACTATAATAAGTACTTTTACTAGTAGCTTGTTTTATTTTATAGCAATAAATTATGCTAGAATAACAATTATATATTTAAGTACATTGCCATTAACTTGCACTAGTTTGAATTATATATTGAAGAGAACATGCTAATTTGAGAATATAGACTCTATTTAGCATAATACATTGTTTCTTGAGGAATGATATTCTGCATATTAGAGAACTAGGTTATAAACAGATAATTAAATGTGAGAATTAATTTTGTTTCATGGGGCTCAATTACTTTATGTGAACAATGTAAATCATTTAAGTTTGTTTTTAAATATAGCATGCATATTCAAAAGGCCCATGATTATAATCTACGAATAATAAGTAGATATATTTTTAGTCAAATAAGCTACTATGCAGAGGAGTACTAACGTTGCTTATCTTCACGGTGAACTTTCAGTTCCAGGTCAAGCTGCAGCGAAGCATCTGCTGTGGCCATATGTTATCTCAGTAGATTGCCACCAGGTGAAATTCCTTACAAGACACACCAAATTCTAAAAACTATCACAGGAGATGCTATAATACATAAGGCTTCCCCCCGTTTGGCCTCCTGGTCCCAATGGGGGAGATAATTCCACATTTCAGCTAATATTATTTTGGTTCCTGCCATGAAGTTGGAAGATATTTCTTGCAGTATAGAATCTCCTACCAGCATCTGGAAAGTGAGCATAAGATTGAAAGTCAGAGAAAGAATTTTACTCACCATGGGAAAATATTTTTGAGGGCTGGAAAACAAAAGTGTGAAGATGACAGTATTTTCCTTTTACCATTACTCGTGCTGTGCTTAGTCACTTAGTCGTGCCCAACTCTTTGTGACCCCATGAACTGTAGCTCACCATGCACCTGGGTCCATGGGGATTCTCCAGGCAAGAATACTGGAGTTGTTGCCATGCCCTCCTCCAAAGGATCTTCCCAACCCAGAGATCCAACCCAAGTCTCCCGCTATAGAGATGGATATTTTACCATCTGAGCTGCCAGGGAAGCCCAGCTGGCCTTAAGTTTCTCACTTTCAGAGACTCCCAAAGAAGGATTAGAATTTTCTGTTGTTTTGAGACACCCATGAACCTCCTTGATTCAGTAGGGTGCTTTCAGATCCTTAAATTCTTAGTTTTATATTGTACTTAGTTTGTTGTGTATGTTTTTTATGAACATAGATCATTTTATTTGGTTTTAAGCAGAATGAAGTCTCAATTTTTCAATAAACTATATTAAAATATATTGAGATGATATAAAAAGTACAGTATTAATATGTTTACCACAAATCATTTTAAAATAAATGCAAGTCTGTATTTTCATATTTTTCTGAAATATTTTTTATATTTTTAAACAACAGTTTGGTATAGAAGAAGGATGGAGAAACTGAAGTGAGAAAAATATCAGTGTAGCTAAAAAGAGTCTCCAAATAGAATATAGTTTAGCATTTTACCTTTAAAATGTGCATAAAAAGCATGCATCTGGACATTAAAACTCCATTAAATAGCTGATTTTAAAGATTTAGAGCCCTTTCTAACCCAGTCACCTGGAAGAAGGGAAGTTTATCATGTTTGTATCAGATTTGGAAAAATGACCTATGGTAGACATATCTAAGACACTGCAAGTTTTCTGTCTCCTGATGTATGTACCCAATGTAATTCCCTCCTCTTGAGTGTAATGAACCTGTGCATGTGGTGGGATGCCTTCCTTGTAATTAGATCAGTCAGTTCACTTTAATTTAAAAGAAAGCTGAAGCGTCAGAAAGATGCTCGTCTGTTGGCCTTGAGAAAGCCAACTGCCATGCTGTGAAAGCCATGGTACAGAAGACAATGAGTGGCCTCTTAGAGCTGAGGACCTCCATCCTTTACAATTATAAGGAAATTAATATTGACAGTAGATGTTGGGCTTGGAAATGAATTTCAAGCCTAAAATTGGATTCTGTTCCCTACCAAAGCCTTGATTCCAGCCTATGGAGATGCTGGGTAGTGGTCCCCACTATTTGAACTAGTTTAGTACTTCAAGGCAGGGACTGTTTTGCAGTAGTGGGTAGTGGGGTTCAGCTTCTACAATGTCACTTTCATGTAAATCGGGATGGAAGAGATTCATTATCAATCTGGAGAAATGTTTCTCCAAACCAATTAAGAGCAAGGATTGGAAAGAGCCCCTGTAGTTCCTCGGAACCCTTCATTGAGAGCTGAGAAGTTGGAAAGGCTGGTTAAGTGAGCTGAAGGCACTTAAAGTACTTAATTTGTAAACAGTCTCTTTTCCAGTGGTCTAGCTCTTTGCAAATAATAGCACAAACTAGGAGGGTTTTGGTTTCATTTAGAATTGTTCATTTACTGGAGTTGAAGATTAAGACTTTCGGTGTTTTTTGTGTGTTTGTTTTTGAGGTGATTCATCTAAAGTGTGAGAGAATTAATTTGCCATATTCACTAAATCTGGAGTGGGCATGGTTTCCCATTCTCTCCTGACAAGTTTTACCGTAAGGGAGTGATCCTGATTCACTCTATTCATAAATATTTGGGAGAATGGCATTGAAACATGTATAATATCATATATGAAACGAGTCGCCAGTCCAGGTTCGATGCACGATACTGGATGCTTGGGGATGGTGCACTGGGACGACCCAGAGTGATGGTACGGGGAGGGAGGAGGGAGGAGGGTTCAGGATGGGGAACACGTATATACCTGTGGCGGACTCATGTTGACATGTGGCAAAACCAATACAATATTGTAAAGTTAAAAAATAAAATTAAATTAAAAAAATAAATATTCATAAACTTAGAAGATCCCTGGGTAAAATAAACATCTGAAGGAAAATCAGATTTTTCTTTAAAAGCAAGCTGAAGTTTGTATTAGTCGTGAACAGGTTCATCAGATTTTTTTGTGTATGAGTGTGCAAGTGTGAATTTTGTTCCAAACAGGTTTTGATAAACCTTGAGGAATTGCTTAGTGAAGTCACCCAGTGATTGCCCAAGCCTGATCATACAATAAATCAGTGGACTGATCTCCCAGTTGTAATTCTAGAGACCTTTCAGGATTTTCCCAGTTAATGATTTTCATCCAGTGCTGGGCCTGGCCTTCACTGGCAAGCATATGGGCCAGCTTATACAAGTCAGAGAATCAGATTGATAAGTTTGGATGAATATTAAATTCCTGAGCAAGTATGTAAGGATCTTTGGTTGTTTTAGGAAAATCTTTGACTATGGCTCACAGATCAGCTTCAGTCCAGGGAATATAAGAAATTAAGAGTTAAACTTCTGGGTCCTCAGAAGACTTAATTTTAAAGGGAGAAGTTCTTATAAATTCGAAAAAGAAAGTAGAGAGAATTTTTAAGAAAGGAAAACGGGGATTTGAGAGTATAGAAGAGGCACAGGTGGCATAAAAAAGAAGGAGGAAGGGATCTTTCCAACCCAGGGATTGAACCAGAGTCTCCTGTGTTTCCTGCATTTCAGATCAGTCACTCAGTCGTGTCCAACTCTTTGCAACCCCATGAATCACAGCACACCAGGCCTCCCTGTCCATCACCAACTCCTGGAGTTCACTCAGACTCACGTCCATCGAGTCAGTGATGCCATCCAGCCATCTCATCCTCTGTCCTCCCCTTCTCCTCCTGCCCCCAATCCCTCCCAGCATCAGAGTCCTTTCCAATGAATCAACTCTTCGCATGAGGTGGCCAAAGTACTGGAGTTTCAGCCTCAGCATCATTCCTTCCAAAGAAATCCCAGGGCTGATCTCCTTCAGAATGGACTGGTTGGATCTCCTTGCAGTCCAAGGGACTCTCAAGAGTCTTATCCAACACTACAGTTCAAAACCAACAATTCTTGGGCACTCAGCCTTCTTCACAGTCCAACTCTCACATCCATACATGACCACTGGAAAAACCATAGCCTTGACTAGATGGACCAATGTTGGCAAAGTAATGTCTCTGCTTTTGAATATGCTATCTAGGTTGGTCATAACTTTCCTTCCAAGGAGTAAGCATCTTTTAATTTCATGGCTGCAGTCACAATCTGCAGTGATTTTGGAGCCCAGAAAAATAAAGTCTGACACTGTTTCCACTGTTTCCCCATCTATTTCCCATGAAGTGATGGGACCGGATGCCATGATCTTCGTTTTCTGAATGTTGAGCTTTAAGCCAACTTTTTCACTCTCCACTTTCACTTTCATCAAGAGGCTTTTGAGTTCCTCTTCACTTTCTGCCATAAGGGTGGTGTCATCTGCATATCTGAGGTTATTGATATTTCTCCCTGCAATCTTGATTCCAGCTTGTGTTTCTTCCAGTCCAGCGTTTCTCATGATGTACTCTGCATATAAGTTAAATAAACAGGGTGACAATATACAGCCTTGATGCACTCCTTTTCCTATTTGGAACCAGTCTGTTGTTCCATGTCCAGTTCTAACTGTTGTTTCCTGACCTGCATGCAAATTTCTCAAGAGGCAGATCAGGTGGTCTGGTATTCCCATCTCTTTCAGAATTAAAGCCCTGGAATCTGGCCACTGGGATCCAAAAGAGAGAGACAAGATAGTGGTCGTGTGCAGTGGCTGAGCCTAAGACAAGGAAGAGAAGCCCGAGGCTTTAGGAGCCTTTTTATCTTTCTTTAATCATTTGTTTATCTCAGTTAATCTTTAAGAAATCTTTTATTTTGCATAGAGGCATTTTGAGGATTCTGACAATGCTTGGAAGCCTCAAAAATATCAATTACCATCAACATTCCAGTAACTTCTAGAAATTTTAAACTATTATAGTCCAGTTAGTTTTACAGATATTAAATTTGGGGATTTCAAAAGTTCCCCATAATGACCACTGATATTCTAAATTGGATTTGGTCACATTGGCCCATTTGTTTAGAAAGGCACATGAAGAAGGACCACAGTTTTTTAATTATAAAATCAAACAGAGCCTTGTAGCTAAGGGCACCATCAAAATACTTAGATAAGTGGAATCCCATTTCTGAGAGGATTTTCTCTAGAGTAAAAGTTTTACAGTAGCTCACATAGCTTATAGCTCCAATAGTTCAATGCAAACAGCTTGCAAGCTAATCCCAGACAATTCTAAGGAAACAGCTTGGTCAAGAAGAGTCAAGTCAAAGGTTTTTCAGCCAACTTCCATAGAATAACCCCAATTTCATAGAAATAGGCCAAAGGCTGGACAGCTGGCACAATTTTAGTGAAACAGTCTCAGTTTTAAAAGGAATGGGCTAAAGATATTTTTAGCCAGCTTTAGTTGATGAAATCTGTGGTCAAATCAGTTCAGTTCAGTTCAGTTGCTCAGTCATGTCCAGCTCTTTGCGACCCCATGAATCGCAGCATGCCAGGCCTCCCTGTCCATCACCAACTCCTGGAGTTCAAACTCATGTCCATCGAGTTGGTGATGCCATCCAGCCATCTCATCCTCTGTCATCCCCTTCTCCTCCTGCCCCCAATCCCTCCCAGCATCAGGGTCTTTTCTAATGAGTCAACTCTTCACGTGAGATGGCCAAAGTACTGGAGTTTCAGCTTTAGCATCATTCCTTCCAAAGAAATCCCAGGGCTGATCTCCTTCAGAGTGGACTGGTTGGATCTCCTTGCAGCCCAAGGGACTCTCAAGAGTTTTCTCCAACACCACAGTTCAAAAGCATCAATTCTTCGGTGCTTAGCTTTCTTCACAATCCTACTCTCTCATCCATACATGACCACAGGAAAAACCGTAGCCCTGACTAGACAGACCTTTGTTGGCAAAATAATGTCTCTGCTTTTGAATATGCTGTCTAGATTGGTCATAGCTTTCCTTCCATGGAGTAAGTGTCTTTTAATTTCATGGCTGCAATCACGATGTGCAGTGATTTTGGAGCCCAGAAAAATAAAGTCAGCCACTGCTTCCACTGTTTTCCCATCTATTTTCCATGAAGTGATGGGACCAGATGCCATGATCTTAGTTTTCTAAACGGTGAGCTTTAAGCCAACTTTTTCACTGTCCTCTTTCAGTTTCAACAAGAGGCTTTTTAGTTCCTCTTCACTTTCTGCCATAAGAGTGGTATAGTACTCAACAAGTACCCACATACAGAACAAGGCTTTAACCAAAGACAAAACCTTTTTTAAATAGATCCCAAATCAAGCTTGGAGAGCTTCAAATGCAAAAAGAGTGTGAACTTGAGTCATGGAGAAAGAGATGTGCAGTCAACCTCCAGAGTCAATGAGAAAAAGAGTGATGATGAGCTTACTTGTAGGTATCACACCTGTTTGCTCACCAGCACTGGAACATTTGTGGGTCTGCACTGGTCCCTGTATTGACCACCAGAATATTGACTTGAAACAGAGAGACTGCCAGATATTTCTCCAGCAAGCATACATTTATTCAGGATCAGCGGGGAATTGCAAGTATCAGCAAGCCATGTGCAGGACAATGAAAGGAAATCTCTTTTCTAGAGAGGAAAAGGAAGCTGGGAGGGCTGGACTAAACAAAGAGAACATGGCTTTTTATTGACTGAGTCCTTGCCAGGAAAAAAAAGGGCTCTTTTTTCTTCTTGGGCTTTGCTATTGTTGTAGGGTATGAGAGTGTCTCCTCTGGTGTCCTGGTTGAGTCTTAATTGAAGTTTCTGTTTATCAATTTTTTTTACACTGATATACATTTGGAAGGCATGACATCTGTATTTTGAGGTTGAAAATGTAGTAACTGGATCACTAACACACATGCATTATATATTATACATTATTATCATTACATATATATAATGTGATATATATTAATTCTCTCTGGCAAGATCATCATAATAACAATCTTTCTAAGATATTTAAATCATCTAATACTATGTGAAAGGAAAAAAGTGTTAGTCATTTAGTCATGTCCAACTTTACCACCACAAATGCTGTAGCTCGCCAGGTTCCTCTGTCCACGGAATTCTTCAGGCAAAAGTACTGGAGGGGGTAGTCATTTCCTTCTCTGGGGAGTCTTCCTAATCTGGGGATTGAACCCAGGCCTCCTGGGTGCATTGATGGCAGATTCTTTACCATTTGAGCCACCAAGGAAACTCATGTGAAATGAATCCCTTCACAGTATCTAGCTATCTAGCTGCTGCTGCTGCTGCTAAATCACTTCAGTCATGTCCAACTCTGTGCGACCCCATAGACAGCAGTCCACCAGGCTCCCCCATCCCTGGGATTCTCCAGGCAAGAACATTGGAGTGGGTTGGCATTTTCTTCTCCAATGCATGAAAGTGAAAAGTGAAAGTGAAGTCGCTCAGTCATGTCCGACTTCTCGCAACCCCATGGACTGCAGCCTACCAGGCTCCTCCATCCATGGGATTTTCCAGGCAAGACTACTGGAGTGGGGTGCCATCACCTTCTCTGAGCTATCTAGCTAGCCCTGCTCAAAATGCAACAGTTCAAACTGCTAGTCATCTTATGTTTAAGAGGGAAAATATTTGTGTATGATCCAAGTCAGAAGGCAGGAGGGCACCACTTAGTTTTGGTTGTAAAGCCACAGTGCATGGATTAGAAATGTCAGCTTTACCTCTTACTGCCTGGATATTCCTAAACAAGTTATTTGATCTCTCTGTGCTTCAGAATCTAAATCTATAAAGTGGGGATATTATTGACTTCTTATGTGTTAATTCTTTGAAGGCTGCCTGAATTAAAGTATGTAAAAACCTTTGTTTCTCACACATAATTAATGTTTATAATTAGCTTTACTATGTCAGGAGGACCTGAAGTACAGTATACAAAATTACTACAAATGTTCTTAAAAATGGAAACTAAAAATGAAGGTTTGTGTTTCAGGCATGCTGTGCTTCATTTATTTATTGCTTGGCCAGAGGTATCATTTAGTCAAGGTCTTTAAAGAAGATGGTGTTGATTTTTAATTTAAAATTAGCAACGGATTTGCTTTGTTTGTTCTATTCAACATTGTATTTCATGTTCTTAATTCCCCTTCAAGTTACTTTATCTGTGGTTCTTTTAACTACCCTAGTTGGTTTTATCATGTGGTCAGATTGACACTTTGCTTAGTTGTTTATAAAATTGCCAAACTGAGTTCATGAAGGGGTAATGAATACTCCATATGACATTCATTATTTTGATTTTCAATAATAGTGTAAATTGCATCCACAGTTTGTCATTAATTTCACTTGGAAATTAAACAGTTTCTCCAATGATTATTCTGTCTTTTTATTGACAGTAACTGGTCTCTTATATGAATGTCAAATAATGGTTCTATTTTATATCCATATTTTAAAATTTTTATCAAATGCAGACATCAAGTTATGAAATTGATGATCTTTTTTATGAAAATTAGCATTGATTGAACATAATAGTGGAGAAAGTCCATATTGTCCCTGCGGAAGGCAGGATCATGCATTTCCTCACCCCGTAGGGTATCCACTGGAGAAGGCAATGGCAACCCTCTCCAGTACTCTTGCCTCAAGAATCCCATGGACGGAGGAGCCTGGTAGGCTATAATCCATGGGGTAGCTAAGAGTCGGACACGACTGAGCGACTTCACTTTCACTTTTCACTTTCATGCATTGGACAAGGAAATGGCAACCCACTCCAGTATCCTTCCCTGGAGAATCCCAGGGACAGAGGAGCCTGTTGGGCTGCCGTCTATGGGGTTGCACAGAGTTGGACACGACTGAAGTGACTTAGCAGCAGCAGCAGCAGCAGGGTATCCACATCCTGATCCCAGGAACATGTGCATATGTTCTGTTACCTGGCAACGGGTAACTAAAGTTACTTGTGGAAATAATTTTTTTGCGCAGCTGACGTTAATGTAAGATTATTCTATATTATTGGGATGGACCCAGTGTTACCACCAAAAAAGTGGAATCGAAATGCAGAATGGAAAGTTAGAATAATGCAGTCTGAGAAGGATTAAGTCTGCCCTTTGAATTTGGAAAAAGGTGGTCTTGATCCAAGGCTTAAAGGAAGCCTCAAGAAGCTAGAAGTGAAAAAGAAACAAATTCTCCCCTAGACTTTCTGGAAAAGAACTCAGTCCTGCTAAGCCCTTGAAGTTGCCAGAGGAAGCCTGTGTCAGACAGGCTTCTACAGAGATGTGAAATATCAAACGTCTAAGTCACTCTTTGCAGTGTTTGTTTCAACAGCAGTACAAAGTCAGTGTGGTGCCATCTTCTGAGGGGGGCTCTCCCTGCTGTCTCAAAGTCCGAGCAGACTGGGTGCAAACCGAGCACCTAGGACCACAGACAACACTTCAATTTCAGACAGTGTACTTGGCAGAAGAAGAATATTTCCTGAGCGTCTGTGAAAGAAATGATATGAATGTAACAACCAGTCTACAGACATGACTGCATACAGCCACTGATGCCAATTTTATAAAATCCCAAGCCACTTCCTTTGCAGAAAAAAAAAAAAAAGTTAGCTTAACATACCACATGAATCTATTTTATATACTTTGATAGTTTTCACAGTAGTTTTACATTTTACTCAAATTGTGATCAATATCCTAAAATTTTCTATTTTCTGCTTTACAGCTTAGAGATAGAGTCCCTAGATCCATTGTTCGAAATGCTATATATAATGTATATATATAGATACAGATTTGCATATTTAAATTATACATATATATATAGTTATACATATAATTCAGCCTTTTGAAGAAAGGGGAAAAATGGAGGCAACATATGGGTTTAGTTTTAGAAATATATGCCTGTATTCATGTATGTGTTTGCCCTACTGAATTAAAATGTGCCTTTTCCTTCCAGCCTCTCACAAGAACATTCTTGCTTTGCTTGCTAGCATTTGAAGAGGAATGAAAGAATTAGTTCATGAGGTGTGAAGGAACAGGAAATTCCTTCCTAAAGTTGTCCTGCTATCTTTCTGGCCACCTGGCCCATGTTCTGACACAAACGAGACCAGTTTAGTTTATTATTTAAAGCTGAATACACCAATTCTTCTAGAGAAGGCTAAAAAAAACTTAAGAAAGTACTTCACTGGGGACAAGAAATTACTGTGACCATGACTCTATGTTTCATTAATGGTGAATTTTCATTTCAAGTGTCTTTTTATATCAGAGCAGCAGGTTATGTTGAACATGAAACTCTAAAGAGAAACTATGATATGTTTAAGGATTGCTACTTTGCGTTATTGTAACTATTCAGAGCTATTTGGTTTCTTTCCAGAAGGACAACATGGTACATATTAGAAACAATGACCTAAAATATAGCACACTTTTTTTTTTAAGGTTTACTTTTAATTAAAAAAAAAACAAAAACTTTTTCATCAGATAAAGCACTGACTTATGAGTAATTATTTTAAATTTTCTCTTTTACCTCTCTTCCCTCCCTTAAAGAAGCACTGTTAACCAACTTCATGATGGATTATTGCTCCCTGCTGCACTAAAATGTGGCATATAACATGGAATTGATAAACTTAAAATTCTTACAAAATGGGGATATTAGTAAGGGTCAACACATACAATTCTTACCTTGTGAAGGCACTATTTTAAACATTGTTTAGGTACTGATTCACTAAGTTGTCACAAACAGTAGGAATACTACACTTGCATTTTATGCAAGACAGGTGAAGTAAGTTATCAGGGTCATGTAGTGGATCTGGTAAGCATAATAATCTTGCTAACAAAGAAATTTTCTTTTTTGTGCTTTTATCCACAGCTTAGATTGAAATTAGTTTGGCTTTTTGGTTGCAAATAACAGAATAAATTCAAGAAAGAAGAGGCAACAAAATGTGTGTGTGTGTGTGTGTATATGTGTGTGTGTGTATATATATATACACACACATATACATATACATACACTAGCATAATAACATCTCATGGAACACAAGTGTTGTTGTTATTGTTCTGTTGCTGAGTCATATCTGAATCTCTGTGACCCCATGAATTATAGAACACCAGATTCCTCTATCCTCCACTATCTCCTGGAGGTTGCTCAGATTCATATCCATTGAGTCAGTGATACTATCTAACCATCTCATTCTCTGTCACCCCTTTCTCATTTTGCCTTCAATCTTTTCCATCATCAAAGTCTTTTCCAGTGAGTTGGCTCCTCCCATCAGGTGGCCAAAGTACTAGAACTTCAGCTTCAGCATCAGATCTTCCAATGAATATTCAGGATTGATTTCCTTTAGTATTGAGGGTTTGATCTTGCTGTCCAAGGGACTCACAAGAGTCTTCTCCAGCACCGCAGTTTGAAAGCATCAGTTCTTTGACTCTCAGCCTTCTTTAGGATTGAACTCTCACATCCATACATGACTACTGGAAAAACGATAGCTTTAACTATACAGACCTTTGTCGGCAAAGTGATGTGTCTACTTTTTAATACACTGTCTAGGTTTGTCATAGCTTTCCTTCCAAGGAGCAAGCACCCTTATAAACATAGGAGGTCTTAATAAAGACATTTGGAGTCACGCAGTAATAAGCACTTAGAATCACATTTCCACCTTTCACTTCTTGTCTTTTTCTTCTGCTACTTTAGTCTTTCTTCTTTCTAGACTAATATTTTCTGTTCCCTTATCTTCATGGTCAATAGAAACTAGCCACCACATAACTCTCATGATCAATGGCTCTTCATTTCATGTCCAGTCCATATGAGGTTTGTCTTAATTATACATTCTTATGCTGAGAAATTAGATTGGCCAAACTTAGCTTAGGTGTCCATATTGTCATGTCAAAACAGTTTTACTGTTGATGACTACATTTGAAGTACCTTGAATATAAGAAGTAGAGGAGAGGAAGTTGAGTAGAAAATATCATAATTTTAGTAACTGGAATCTTCCAATGTAAACTAATGCTTTTTTAGTATTTTAATATGCTAATGTATACATTGTATATTATTAATTCAAACTCATGCAATACTACCAATGCAAGGCTGATGATCTCTTTCTATGCAAATTATATGAATAGACAAAAGTACATGAAAAGTAGAACAAGAAGCTCTTTGAATTCCACTCCAGCAAACACATGCAAAGGTTGTCTATAGAGAAGCTCAATAGTATGACTATATATTATTATATTAAATTGATTAATACTTGATTGATATATACTTTTGTAATGGATTTTTGGATAAATATTGCTAAGTGTGAACAATCAATTCATTTAAATCCCATGATTCTTTATTCTCTATTATTTGTTTATATGAAAGCTCTTGATTTCTAAAAAAAAAGAAAAAATTTCCAGTATTACATATATATGATAAAAACAATCAGATATAATCTGAATTTGTGATATTTATGATATAAACTCAGGCATAATCTGAATTTATAATCAGACCATTTATAGTACCTGCTGCTGCTAAGTCGCTTCAGTCATGTCCGACTCTGTGCGACCCCATAGATGGCAGCCCACGAGGCTCCCATCCCTGGGATTCTCCAGGCAAGAACAATGGAATGGGTTGCCATTTCCTTCTCCAATGCATGAAAGTGAAAAGTGAAAGTGAAGTCGCTCAGACGTGTCCGACTCTTAGGGACCCCATGGACTGCAGCCTACCAGGCTCCTCTGCCCATGGGATTTTCCAGGCAAGAGTACTGGAGTGGGTTGCTAGTGCCTTCTCTGTTATAGTACCTACTTCTACACAAGTATCACAAGTATATGAACTGTGTCTTCCTGACAAGATATCATTGGGCACTTACTATGAAAGAACTAAATTCTGCTAAACTATAAATGTTATAGATTTGGGGATTTTATACCACACTATAGAAGACTTTCAGTGGTCAAAAACAGTACTAAGCTTTTGGGGATGGTAGGGTTCTCTGTGGGGCTCTCTTTAGTTGCTATGTCATGTCTGACTCTTTGCAAGTACGGGTACTGTAGCCCACCAAGATTCTGCTGCTGCTGCTGCTAAGTCGCTTCAGTAGTGTCCAACTCTGTGTGACCCCGTAGATGGCAGTCCACTAGGCTCCTCTGTCCCTGGGATTCTCCAGGCAAGAATACTTGAGTGGGTTGCCATTTCCTTCTCCAATGCATGAAAGTGAAGTCACTCAGTTGTGTCCGACTCTTAGCGACCCCATGGACTACAGCCTACCAGGCTCTTCTGTCCATGGGATTTTCCAGGCAAGAGTACTGGAGTGGGTTGCCATTGCCTTCTCCCACCAAGATTCTATGTCCATGCTATTTCCCGGGCAAGAATACTGGAGTGGATTGCCATTCCCTTCTGCAAGGAATATTCCTGACCCAGGGAAGGAACCCACATCTCCTGCTTGGGAGGCATTTCCTGCTTGGCTGGTAGATTCTTTACCACTGAGCCACCTGGGAAAACCTCTCTCTGTAGGGTGGAGAGATTAATTAGATTTCCATACCAGCAGGAGATAAGACCATTGTCATGGGATGGGTCCCATGTCAATAGCACACCCTTGATCCCACCAGAAGGAAATGAAAGTTCTTTCTGAGGGAAAGCATGATTGATTTAGGCCCCAGATTTCCACAGTCACATCTCTCTCTCTCTCTTTCTCTTTCTCTGTTACTCTCACACACACATACACATTCTCTCACTCACTCACCATGAATGAGAATCTGTGGGAGCAAAAAAGTCACACAAAATTTAGACTTTCATGGACTTGAATGCTGACATTTAAGCAATAAATAATAATTGATTAAACTATATGAAGAAAAAACTTAGAATTATTAAACTGAGCCAGCAACAATAAATAAGGGAGAAAAAACAGAAAGAACTACATGGAGTACATTATTTAAAAAAAATAAATAAGTGAAATGAAACAATATATTGTTTCAATGTAAACATGTGATAAAGTATAAAAAGGCCAAGGATGATAAGTCTAAAATCCAGGATGTTATTACCTCTTTTCTGGGAAGGGGACCATTAGGGATTTGAAATCCTGAATGAAGGAAGTGTTGGGTGGAGAATGACAGAATTCCTTAGAGTAAGGTTGCAGTTCTTAAATGGCCAGTAGGTTCTCAAGTACTCTGTATTGCTTCAAAATTTATATGCACGCCACACATATTTTGTATATATATATTTGTTGTTGTTGTTCAGTCACTTAGTTGTGTCTTAATTTTTATGACTTCATGAACTGCAGCATGCCAGCCTTCCCTGTCTTTCACCATCTCCAGGAGTTGGCTCAAACTCATGTCCATTGAGTTGAGGATGCCAGTCAACCATTTCATCCTCTGTCATCCCCTTCTCCTTCTGCCCTCTATCTTTCCCAGCATCAAGGTCTTTTCCAATGAGTCAGCTCCTCGCATCAAGTGGCCAAAGTATTGGAGCTTCAGCTTCAGCCTCAGTCCTTCCAATTAATATTTAAGGTTGATTTCCTTTAGGATCTGCTGGTTTGATCTCTTTGCAGTCCAAGGGACTCTCAAGTCATTATATATATATATATATATATATATATATATATATATATATATGATGTATATTGTCACCCTGTTTGTTTAACTTATATGCAGAGTACATCATGAGAAATGCTGGGCTGGAAGAAACACAAGCTGGAATCAAGATTTCCAGGAGAAATATCAATAACCTCAGATATGCAGATGACACCACCCTTATGGCAGAAAGTGAAGAGGAACTCAAAAGCCTCTTGATGGAAGTGAAAGTGGAGAGTGAAAAAGCTGGCTTAAAGCTCAACATTCAGAAAGTGAAGATCATGGCATTCGGTCCCATCACTTCATGGGAAATAGATGGGGAAACAGTGGAAAACAGTGTCAGACTTTATTTTTTGGGGCTCCAAAATCACTACAGATGGTGACTGCAGCCATGAAATTAAAAGACGCTTACTCCTTGGAAGGAAAGTTATGACCAACCTAGATAGCATATTGAAAAGCAGAGACATTACTTTGCCAACAAAGGTTCGTCTAGTCAAGGCTATGGTTTTACCTCTGGTCATATATGGATGTGAGAGCTGGACTGTGAAGAAGGCTGAGTGTTGAAGAATTGATGCTTTTGAACTGTGGTGTTGGAGAAGACTCTTGAGAGTCCCTTGGACTGCAAGGAGATCCAACCAGTCCATTGTGAAGGAGATCAGCCCTGGGATTTCTTTGGAAGGAATGATGCTGAGGCTGAAACTCCAGTACTTTGGCCACCTCATGCAAAGAGTTGACTCATTGAAAAGGACTCTGATGCTGGGAGGGATTGGGGGCAGGAGGAGAAGGGGACGACAGAGGATGAGATGGCTGGATGGCATCACTGACTCGATGGACGTGAGTCTGAGTGAACTCCGGGAGCTGGTGATGGACAGGGAGGCCTGGTGTGCTGCGATACATGGGGTAGCAAAGAGTCGGACACGACTGAGTGACTGATCTGATCTGATCTGATACACACACACATACATATATATAATATTTTAAAATAATGAAGAAAACTTCTAAAAGGAATTATATAAGCTAATGTAAAATTAAGTACTGTTTTATAAAATAACTTTAAACTTTGTACTTTGGATTACATGTTAACACAAGGTCTAAATTGATATTTCCCATGGAGCCATATATCCTGATGTCCTGAAAATTTCTCTTCTTTCTCCATCTTCCACTTCTTCTCCTCTCTGTCCTCCTTCTTTTTGGCAGTAACCCTGAGAAAAGTTTGTGTCTGCATTTACTTCAATTTTAAGTTTAAACAATATAGTATATTCTGCAGTATTTTAGTAGTTACCTTAGAGCTGTATGGTTATTTACAACTATGATGGCAACAGTCAGACTTAATTCAGTAAATGCATTTACTTTATGATTTGTGAGTCAACAAATCATTTTACTTTTTAATGGTTTCAGGTTAATGAGAAAAGAATGGAGGTTGAGGGAAAAATGGAATGTTCTTGCTAAGCCAAGACCATGGGACCTCGTGGTATATTTACTTTAGAGTAGTTTGAATAGTAAAACCAAAATTGATTCCAGAATGGAATCATCACATACCTGAAACTAAAGTAAGTATACAGAACTCTAAATATCCTTAACTGTGTGACAAAACTCTTTTTGTATTTTAAGAAGTGATTTAGTTTCAGCAAAACATTATCTGCTGCATTGCAGTTATTATCTAATTCTTCAGTATTTAGTGTAATAAATTTAATTAGTAATTTTTAGTGGTGTAATTTTATAAATGATATAATAGTTCCTTGCTAGTTTCGTGTTTGAGTATATTTAGTTAACTTTATGACTACATAATTTGTCATCACTGAAACACAGCTTTTTTAAATTAAAAGTATGACTAATTTAATATGTTTGAGATCACCAGATTAAATCTGCAAAAGCTCAGTTAATTTTTAAGATTGGTATATTACTGTTGACTTGAATTCTCATTTGAAAGTCCAAGGGACTCATAATTAATATAGTAAAAATGCAAAGTTCAAACCTAACTATAACATACCAAAAGCAAGTTAAACCAATAATATTAGGTAGTAGGGAAGAAGGAAAACATGTTCATGTTCCTACATTGAACATCATGTAACGTCACTTTTAAGAGATTTTTCTACGAAAATTTGGAAGACATGTGACCTTCTTATTGGAAAGATATTATAGTTAGTTCTGTAAAATATGACTGATATTCCTACACAGCATTCCAGTTCACTGCATTTAGCTTGTTACATTCAAGATATTAATGTTTATTTTTATGAATTGATGAATGAGTGAACAAAGGAACAAATAAGTGAACAAATTCTTCAGGAATCTATTTTATATCTTCAGCATCACTCTCTTTCAACAGAAGATGTATTCCAGGATCCTAAGTGTCAGAAACTGATTGTCTCTTCTGGTCTATGGCCTGATTCTTTCATACTTCCTTTAATCTCCTGGTGTTTTCTTCCTCAAATGCTTCTTATAAGTGCATCTAGGTTTAATGATGATCCAAGGTACCTTCTGAAGCTAGTGTCATTTCATTATTGTATGATAAAGGTTTTTTAAGTAGAACAGCTTAAGTTTGACTAATGTGCAATAGAATGACATTCCAAAGATGAATCAGCATGTGAAGCATCTACAAAGAAAGTTTAAAATAATTAAAATATGTTGTTCTTAGTGTCTTGAATCTTCTCATCTCAAGTATATAAGAAAAGAGAGAAAAAGAGAGGGTTTTAGGGAAGAAGATAGTGAAAGGAAAATATATTTTTGTATATAAAAGTAAGGGTGCTATTTTTCAAATCCCCTCCTCCAGGTAGGATGTGATATTCCTTTCTGCCTCTTCTCCTTCTCTCTGCTTAAACATCTATGTGGGGTGCAGGCTGTCACCAGGATCTACAGAAAGTTTGACACACTACGCCTGCATTTGGGAGGCAGGGTGGACTAGGATCTGACTCTCACTGTGGGACCCTTGCAAAAGAAAAAGGCCTTAATAACTCTTTGGATAGTGATGCTATTTTAGGGTCGACCTACATACACTCCCTGGATAAGTCCTAACAATGGATTGAAGGCCTGTAGGGTTCTCTCCTACCTGATGTGAACCGAGCAGAGAGCAAGTCATCCTGTCCAAGAGCGCCACCTGGAGTCACGGAGGGAGCAAAGCAGCAAGGAACTGAATGTGCATAGACACAGCTCAGGGAAGAATGGCAAAGGGCTGTTGAGAACAGAAGTCAAGAAAAAGGTAGGGGAGAGAGAACTGGACTGCAGCGAATGTCAGAAGAAAAAGAAAAGGAAACTCTTGCAAAATATATCAGGACCTTAGAGCTGAATGGTGGTTAAAGAACTGTTTTTATCTAGAAAAGAGGGCAGGGAAAGAATTGTCTATGAGAGAGGTTTCAGTAAACAAATAAAAAAGTCAACTCTCCATTTTTAATCTTAAAGGCATCTGACCTGAAATAGGCTGGTGTTAATATAATTAAGTCATAAAAAATATGCTATTAAATAAAAATTCTGAGTGGTGAAGGATATCTTGAACTCAACATTATGATTACTTACTGAATTGTGTCTGTGAAAAACAGTGTGAAGTATCCTTAGAACAAATTTTGTCTGAGTGGGCAGGAAAATCCTGACAGTTACCACACTGAGTATATTTTAAAGGAGCAGTGGGTGATAAAAGGAAATTTGCGTTTTGGATATGGCAAAAGAAGTTGTTCAACTTCCAGGTTACATAAGAAAATGTAAAACTTTCCATAAAAAGCTAATTCTGTTCTCTAATACTGTCAAAGTAAGTGGCTGTTTTCTTTGACAAGGTTGCATTTGATATTATTTTTATTTCCTCTATTTCTTTTGGATTTATTATCCAAATCCTGTGTCTTGATCAAAGCTTGGAGTGAGGGGAAAATATCACTATCCCACGAAAATTCTGTTTCTAAGAATATATATGAAATTTCAGCAAACATTTGTTATATCACAACTTAACTTTTAAACATTTTAACAGTTAAGTTGAAAACTTAATATTATAGCAAAGAACAACATTTTCCTCACTGTCACCTGCCAGATTCTTGTTGGAGATGGTGTAATGCACTTTTGAAGTATTATTTAGTGCTCATTTTCAGCTAAGGTCAGGGAGAAGTAAGAGTGTGTGTGTGTGTGTGTGTGTGTGTGTGTGTGTGTTTCTTTATTACCTCGTTAATGATGAGTGTCTGAAATTGTCTTCTCTTTAATTTAAGGATTTGGAGATATCTTCCATGGTGAGATGCAGTTTCATTTAAGCAATCTGACAAGTTGAAACTTTATACATCACTTGCAGAGGAAGCCTGCTGAATACATTTCCAAACAGATCTAATGCTGTCACTTTCAGATGTTTGTTTTAAATTTCTTCTATATTTTTTCAATTTGCTGTTTAACAGAATCACCCAAGTACTTAGCCAGTTAGTACTTCATGCTTCATTTTTATCACAAAAACAAAATCATCTGGATTTTCATATACATTTCTGCTTTCTTTGCACACCCACTAAATTTAGCATCTTTCCTACAACAGATATAGCAGAGGGCCTTACAACAGGTCTCATGAAAGAAATATTTTGAAGATATATCAAAATCATATTTTATCAGCAGCTACCAACAGTTGAACAACTTTTTGTGTTATATGTCGGCATCAGTTGTTAATGAGCTCTGCTATGTTGGTATTGCTATTGACAAAATAACATATTTAAGATTTCTATTGTCAAGCAGCCTTTTCACACTGAAATAACACTTATTACATTTGTGTAAATATAACAATATACTTACAAATTTGTTTCCATGTCATTAGATTTGCTGCTACTGCTGCTAAGTCACTTCAGTCCTGTCCGACTCTGTGTGACCCCATAGACGGCAGCCCACCAGGCTTCCCCGTCCCTGGGATTCTCCAGGCAAGAACACTGGAGTGGGTTGCCATTTATTTAGGGTTAAAAAAGAATGAGGAAGATAGATTGGTTACCAGTTGGCTTACAAACAGTATTTTTATTTTGTTGCGATATAATCATTTTATGGATACATAACTGCAGCATGTAAGCAAAAACAACATATTATATGCTTTTGATACTTGGAATTATCCTTATCATATTTATCCAGTTGTTGTGACAGTAAGCTAATTTTCCATCCTATAAATATTTTTTCAATCATATTGCCAAGTTGTTAGTTGAGTAACATCCTGAAATATTGCATCAAGCAAGTGATCAGCAACTCAGTTAAGTTAATCATAAATCCATGACACTTTCTACATAAAAAAGCTCTTATCTGATCTGTTATAAATAGCACAGTTTATTCTATAAGTTGGGTAAGAATTTGTATATCACTGTAGTAATATGAACAAAATATTATGAAAACACAAGGGAACAAAGGAAAAATGATATATTGGTGATAGAAAACTTTTGAGGGCAGGGATATTTTAATCTGATCAAAAAGAATAAGATTTTTCCTGACTAAAAGCTATACATTGATTTGGCTTCTGTCCTTCCTCCCTCTAGCCCTCTTTTTTCTTTCTTTTTATAAACTGGACCATTGGTTTGAGTTTTTTGACGTTTTCAGATAACCATGAATAACTAGAGATTATTCCTTCATGATAGTAGCATGTGTTATGAATATTAGGCACAGTGTCTCAAAAAGAACATTGAATATTCTCATTTCTTTTCATGGAATGTTAAAGAATCAATTGTTTAAAATTTTAGTAAAAATTATTTATATTGTACAATAAAAATGATCGTCTCTGGTTACTGTCAAATTGTGCCCAAATCCTGGCCTTGTTACATATCAGTTATGTGATTATATGTTATTTTCCTCCTGTTAGCAGTGGAAAATCATGGCATTTACTTGATAAGAGTTGTTGTGAAGGTAGTCCTAGTCCCTGCTGTTGTGAAGAATCAGGAAGCCAAGAAGGTGGTAAACCACCTGTTTGAGGAAAGGCCCAAGATTTCTGTCTCTGGAAAGGACATCCAGCTTAAAAAGGCACTTCACTGATTTGTGACATGGCCAAGATGCACTGACAAAACGCTATCCTCTGTAAGCAGTTGAAAGTGCCTCCTGCAGTGAACCAGTTCACCCATTTAACCAAGCCTTGGACAGCTGAACAGCTACACAGCCGCTTAAGCTGGCCATCAAGTACAGACCATAGACAAAGCAAGAGATTGTTAGCTGCGCTTGAGAAAAAAGCTGTGGGCAAAGGGGATGTCCCCACTAAGAGGCCATATGTCCTTCAAGCAGGGTTTCAGACTGTCCCCACCTTGGTAGAGAACAAGAAAGCTCACTGGTAGTCATTGCACAAATGTGGACCCTACTGGGCTGATTGTCTGCCTGTGTCTTAAAGTGGGGGTTTCCTACTGCATTATCAAGGTGAAGCCTAGGCTGGGGCATATAGTCCACAGCAAGATTAATACCACCATCACCTTCACACAAGTTAATTCTGGCTAAGCAGCTGGAAGCTACAATATCAGGACCAATTATACTGACAGATATAAGGGGTTCCCCATCACTAGGGGAGGCAATGTCCTGGGTCTGAAATTGGTGGCTTGCCTTGCCATGCTGGAAAAGGCAAAGGACAAAGAACTGCCCACCAAACTGGGCCACATGTATACTATTGAGTTTTCTGTACTTAAATATAAGTTCTCCTTCAGCCAGAGTTGACTGAGGGAAAAAAAAATTAGCATAGTGCATATCCATTAAAATGTATGGCTTACAGCATGTTAAAATAAGCCATTGATTTCTGAGTTTTGGGTATATACTATCTTTGATAGTCAGTTCCCAGGTTCTTCACTTTAGATCAAGAATTATACCCTTCTCCCTATTATCTTTTTCACATAGTCTTCACAAAAGCTTACACGGTGCTTTTCAACATCATTTCAAGAAAGTACTTATTTCTCAACAGTCATTCAGTATAAAGAGCTGCAATAGACTCTTGCCTCTAAATCCTGTCTGCATGTTAAAAAATACTAGAAGCTAATGTTTCCTTTCAATAAAACCAATGTCACCTTGTTTTTCTATAGTACCATTAAAAGGTCTCTATCAGCATCTTTACCAAAGGTGCTTCCCTGTCCTTGTATTTGTGCTTCAAATACTTTGCTGATTGTGCATTCACTCAGATGATATTTTGAGTCCCATTTATAGTAGTTCTGTGTCCTTTATACTAAGGTGTAAACCTATTTTGCCCCTAAAAGTAAAACATTTGGGAAATGTTAATCCCAGACACTCCTTGTCACTATTCTCTTTCACACTTCCTTTGCACCATGCCTTTAGAAAAGAGAAAACTTGAATATGTGTGTTGTATGCATGTATATAGCCTTCCCTGGTGTCTCAATAAAGAATCTGCCTGCAATGCAGGAGACCCGGGTTCAGGGGTCCAGAAGATCTACTGGAGAAGGAAATGGCAACCCACTCAAGTATTCTTGCCTGAGGAATCCCATGAACAGAGGAGCCTAGTGGGCTATAGTCAATGGGGTTGCAAAGAGTTGGACCCAATTGAGAAACTAAGCACAGCACCTACATATATCAATGTAGATAAATTAAATCTATAGGTTTTAAAAAATTTATGTTTAATGAGAAGAGACAAAAAATATCCAAGATGTTGATACCATTACACGTCACTCTGTAGACTGGTAATAAATGCTATGGGGCTATAGGAAGCAGAGAGGACAATAAGTAATGATGAGAGTTGCTATTGTTCATTAGAGCTGATAAAGCAGCCCTCTCAGATGAAGTGGCTTTTAAACAAAACCTTGATGAAAGGGAGGGAAGAGCTATGTAATGTTTGAGGGGCCAGCATTCCAGGTAGAGAGAGGAAAGAGCAAGTGCAAAGCTTGCAAAGGTAGGAGGATGTTTAGGAAAGTATTCAGAAAATACAAGGAGAATAATACAACTGGAACTGAGTAACTATGAAGATGATGGCAGGTTAAGATATAATGTCAGCCATGTGGAGAGGTATGAGGCAGTGCTGCTTGGGTGCACTGAATTGAGCACTTTCACTTTTGACAAATGTGTGTCTGTGTGTTTGACAAATGTGTCTGTGTGTTTATATATATGTATATAGTTGTTGTTTAGTTGTGAAGTAGCATCCAATTCTTTGAAATCCCATGGATAGGCTCCTCCGTCCATGCCTTTTCCGAGGCAAGAATACTGGAGTGGGTTGCCATTTCGTCTCTAGGGGATCTTTCCGGCCCAGGAATTGAACCCAGGCCTCCTGCATTGGCAAACAGATTCTTTACTATCTGAGCCACCAGGAAGCCACATTCATATTTATAATAGGGAATTGAAATATGACACCCCCAAATATGCCTGTTATTTTGAGCTGAAGGCATTTGAAGTTCAACCAGTAGGAAAGAAGTCTTCCTAGAGCTTCCCTTATCTGATTAAACTCTTGAGTTATGATGACTGCCATATACATCCCCTCTCCTGTAAAGTTGCAAGACCATGGTGAACAGAAAAAGTTGGCACTGAAATGGACCAGTACAAATACTACTGCATTAGTTTCCCCCATATGTTTGCCTTCCCACAGTTTATCACCTTGGAAGCCTAAAATCTTTCCTTTTGTCTTATCTCTTCTCTACACATTTATTATTAACATTCTAAATAAACTAAATTTCTAACCATTCCTTTGAGTTACTCATCACTGAGTTTCTCCTGCATATATGCACACTATATAGGATAATATGCTCCATTTGTCTTTTCTCTTATTAATTTGTTTTTTGTCAGTTTAATTCACAGGGCCCCAGCCAGAGAAACTAGGAAGGAAGAGGAAAAAGGACTCTACATTTTGTAGGACTCGACTGAACAGCAATAGCAAATAGTTTTTGCTATCTTTAAATGAAAATCATAGTTTGTTTAACCATATGCTGTGCTGCTGTGCTTTGTCACTCAGTCGTGTCCAGCTATTTGCGACCCCATGGACTGTAGCCTGCCAGGCTCCTCTCTCCATGGGGATTCTCCAGGCAAGAATACTGGAGTGGGTTGCCATGCCCTCCTCCAGGGGATCTTCCCAACCCTGGGATCTAACCCAGGTCTCCGGCATTGCAGGCAGATTCTTTACCATCTGAGCCACTGAGGAAGCCTAACCTATGCATATAGAATGCTTTTAAAGCTAATGTACCATCCGTACAGGGCAATATGAAGAAAAAATAAAACTAAAATAACTTATAAAGTGCATTTCAGTACGAAGGCACAACTGTACTTTAAGACACAACAAAGCTGCTGGATGCTTGCCTTCATATGTAGAGTTACTGTGACCCTTGTAGCCATACTTGTAGTCTGAATTGGCAACTCAGCACTACAGACACTTTAGGTTATGGCTATGTGATTGCTCAAAAAGTGAACAGTGCTTTGCAAAATTGAAGAAAGCTCAGACCTAACTTCACCTGATTTGCATAAGTTTTGTCTTCTCTGTAATGGAAAAGTAATTTACATCTAAAGTGGTGTTTGGGTCTGAGCCAGACAATAAAAAGTACTGAAACAAGCAGGGTAGTTCTTCATTGTATGGCATTGTCTTTGAATTTCAGAATGTCCTACTGTCTGGTATTACCAAATAGTGTGTCACAGACAGTGAGATAAATAAAGCACTTTGAATAATTCCAATTTTCTCCCTTGCATCTTGGTAAAGATCTTGGTTTTATTCTTTCCTAAGTGTAATGAGCAACTATTGCCGTCTTTAGAAGAAAAAATACCATAATCAGATATATATTTTAAAAGAATCATCTTTTGATTAAATGTTAAGTGCTAGGACATGAGAATTAAAATTCACAAATCAAATAATTTTATTTTATATGCTTTTTGTTTGTTTTGTTTTTATTTTACCCTCAGTGTTTCAGAATAACATATTTTAGGGAAAATACTGAATTCATTTGAAACAAAAACATTTTACCAATTATCAAGTTTAAACATTGTCATAGGGAACATCAGTTTGACAGAGTTCAAGGCTGAAGAAAAATGGGAAGATAGTCCAGAACTACAGATTTGGTGTTCATATATTGAGTTCTAATAGTGTCTGTATTACTAACTGTTATGGAAAGTAGACAGTAGCTTCTCCACACTCATAAGTATAAATCTAAAATTGTATTCTACCTCTAATGACCCCACATTATAATTAACACTATATTGGGGGGTAACATCATGTTCTTTCTCATTCAACAATGAACCAAAATAATGGGGATCATTTTGGCTTAAAATGAGTTTGTTTTTCCTTCTCTACCACACTGCCTATGTCTCTGGATACAAGCTTTTCCACCCAATAATTCATCCTGAGAGTAAACTGGCCAGGGTAGCCAGGAAGACTGCTCAAATCAAAGAGATATGTGGTCCCAATGGAGACAGTACTTCTCTCTGAACCTTATATCATACTCAGTTGATTCAAAAAATGGTTGTTTAAGGGAGATGTTTTTTCCTAGGCCCAATTCATCAAATATATTAGAAAACTTTTCACACTAAAAACATGTGCTTAGCAATAAATCACACAATAGTATCTGTAAGAGAGGAAAAGAAAAGCTGCTTTAATTGTTTCCAGCCATTAAATCAGTTAAGACGGACACACCAATTTAGGAATTTTAACAGTCAAATCTTATCTATGAACAATCTACTAAGTTCATCAAGTTTATCATTAACACTGTATATGAAAGTATTTGATTTGATGTTAATGAACAAATATTAACATACTTCCCAGGGATACTAGTGGTAAAGAACCCACCATCCAATGTAGGGAGACACAAGAGACATGGGTTCGACCCCTGGGTCGGGAAGATCCCCTGGAGGAGTTCATGGCAGCACACTCCAGTGTACTTGCCCGGAGAATCCCATGGACAGAGGAGCCTGGAGGGCCACAGTCCATAGGTTTGCAAAGAGTCAGACACCACTAAATCTTCAGGCATGCATGAAGATTACTAAAAATGTGGGTCTAGAACCAAACAACAATTGCACATATAGTGTTGGGGAATGTCTAGTAGTATTTCATTTAGAAGCAGGGACTTTCGAGTTTGGCTGCTGCTGCTGCTGCTAACTAGCATCGGTCGTGTCCAACTCTGTGTGACCCCATAGACGGCAGCCCACCAGGCTTCTCTGTCCCTGGGATTCTTCAAACAAGAACACTGGAGTGGGTTGCCATTGCCTTCTCCATTGAGGTTGGCCTATCTGAGTTTAAATGTTAGCTCTACCACTAACCAGATGTGTTACCTTAAGTAAGTTATCTTTCTTTTCTATATTTCATTTTCCCTATCTGTAAAGGGATTTCTAACTACATGTTTGTTGTGTGAACAAGATAACCCATGCACTTAAAATACTTAAAATGTTTGTTGAATAGGAACTCATAGATAAAAATTTGGCATTATTGCAGTAATTTAGAAGATAAGCTGTACTAGATATTTATGTTTCACTTTAAGAAAGAGGAGCAAGATTTTGACACAGGGTAACTGGGAATATATAAATGTTTGCTCCATGGTGCTGAACAAATACAGCTTTCCTATGATATAATGAACTGTGATACTTCAAAAATTTCTCTCTTTTAAAGTGGAAAAGTTCACATCTGAGCTTTAATTTCTATTAAATTTTTGGCAGAATAGGCAGCTTTTATTGCTACAACAGGGATTAAGCACCAGACGTATTTGTTGACAGCATGTAGATTCTTAAAGAAACTCGATATATGGCTCTAGTTTATGCCGTTTTATGAATATCCTAATCCTTATTGCCAAATTCAGACTGACATTGAAGAAAGTAGGGAAAACCACTAGACCATTCAGGTATGACTTAAATCAAATCCCTTATGATTATACAATGGAAGTAGAAATAGATTTAAGGGACTAGATCTGATAGATAGACTGCCTGATGAACTATGGACTGAGGTTCGTGACATTGTACAGGAGACAGGGATCAAGACCATCCCCATGGAAAAGAAATGCAAGAAAGCAAAATGGCTATCTGGGAAGGCCTTACAAATAGCTGTGAAAGAAGAGAAGCAAAAAGCAAAGGAGAAGAGGAAAAATATAAGCATCTGAATGCAGAGTTCCAAAGAATAGCAAGGAGAGATAAAAAAGCCTTCCTCAGCAATCAATGTAAAGAAATAGAAGAAAAAAACATAATGGGAAAGACTAGAGATCTCTTCAAGAAAATTAGAGATACCAAGGGAACATTTCATGCAAAGATGGGCTTGATAAAGGACAGAAATGTTATGGACCTAACAGAAGCAGAAGATATTAAGAAGAGGTGGCAAGAATACACAGAAGAATTGTACAAAAAAGATCTTCATGACCCAGATAATCATGATGGTGTGATCACTCACCTAGAGCCAGACATCCTGGAATGTGAAGTCAAGTGGGCCTTAGAAAGCATTACTACGAACAAAGCTAGTGGAGGTGATGGAATTCTAGTTGTGCTATTTCAAATCCTGAAAGATGATGCTGTGAAAATGCTGCACTCAATATACCAGCAAATTTGGAAAACTCAGCAGTGGCCACATGACTGGAAAAGGTCAGTTTTCATTCCAATCCCAAAGAAAGGCAATGCCAAAGAATTCTCAAACTACTGCACAATTGCACTCATCTCACATGCTAGTAAAGTAATGCTCAAAATTCTCCAAGCCGGTCTTCAACAATACGTGAACTGTGAACTTCCTGATGTTCAAGCTGGTTTTAGAAAAGGCAGAGGAACCAGAGATCAAATTGCCAACATCCACTGGATCATGGAAAAGGCAAGAGAGTTCCAGAAAAACACCTATTTCTGCTTTATTGACTATGCCAAAGTCTTTGACTGTGTGGATCACAATAAACTGTGGAAAATTCTGAAAGAAATGGGAATACCAGACCACCTGACCTGCCTCTTGAGAAATCTGTATGCAGGTCAGGAAGCAACAGTTAGAACTGGACATGGAACAACAGACTGGTTCCAAATAGGAAAAGGAGCATGTCAAGGCTGTGTATTGTCACCCTGCTTATTTAACATATATGCAGAGTACATCATGAGAAACGCTGGACTGGAAGAAACACAAGCTGGAATCAAGATTGCAGGGAGAAATATCAATAACCTCAGATATGCAGATGACACCACACTTATGGCAGAAAGTGAAGAGGAACTCAAAAGCCTCTTGATGAAAGTGAAAGTGGATAGAGAAAAAGTTGGCTTAAAGCTCAACAATCAGAAAACAAAGATCATGGCATCTGGTCCCATCACTTCATGGGAACTAGGTGGGGAAACAGTGGAAACAGTGTCAGACTTTATTTTTCTGGGCTCCAAAATCACTGCAGATGGTGACTGCCACCATGAAATTGAAAGACGCTTACTCCTTGGAAGGAAAGTTATGACCAACCTAGATAGCATATTCAAAAGCAGAGACGTTACTTTGCCAACAAAGGTCTGTCTAGTCAAGGCTATGGTTTTTCCTGTGGTCATGTGTGGATGTGAGAGTTGGACTGTGAAGAAAGCTGAGCGCCGAAGAATTGATGCTTTTGAACTGTGGTGTTGGAGTAGACTCTTGAGAGTCCCTTGGACTGCAAGGAGATCCAACCAGTCCATTCTGAAGGAGATCAGCCCTGGGATTCCTTTGGAAGGAATGATGCTAAAGCTGAAACTCTAGTACTTTGGCCACCTCATGTGAAGGGTTGACTCATTGGAAAAGACTCTGATGCTGGGAGGGATTTGGGGCAGGAGGAGAAGCGGATAAAGGAGGATGAGATGGCTGGATATCATCACTGACTCGATGGACGTGAGTCTGAGTGTACTCCAGGAGTTGGAGATGGACAGGGAGGCCTGGCATGCTGCAATTCATGGGGTCGCAAAGAGTCAGACACGACTGAGTGACTGAACTGAAATGAACTGAATATTTAGAAACAAAAAGACAGTGACCATTGTTAACTTGGTTCAGTTCTTTTGCTTTGTCCTGTCTGACTCTTTGCAACCCCATGAACCACAGCCTCTGCATCCATCACCAAATCCCGTAGTCTACCCAGACCCAGGTCCATCAAGTCAGTGATGCCATCAAACCATCTCATCCTCTGTAATTCCCTTCTACTTCTGCTCTCAATCTTTCCCAGGATCAGGGTCTTTTCAAATGAGTCAGCTCATCGCATCAGATGGCCAAAGTATTGGAGTTTCAGCTTCAACATCAGTCCTTCCAATGAATACCCAGGACTGATCTCCTTTAAGAATAACTGGTTGGATCTCCTTGCAGTCCAAGGGACTCTCAAGAGTCTTCTCCAACAGCACAATACAAAAGCATCAATTCTTCGGTGCTCAGCTTTCTTTTTAGTCCAACTCTCACATCCATACATGACCACAGGAAAAATCATAGCCTCGACTAGATGGACCTTTGTTGGCAAAGTAATGTCTCTGCTTTTTAATATGTGTCTAGGTTGATCATAACTTTCCTTATAAGGAGTAAACATCTTTTAATCTCATGGCTGCAATCACCATCTGCGGTGATTTTGGAGCCCCCAAAAATAAAGTCAGCCACTGTTTCCACTGTTTCCCCATCTATTTCCCATGAAGTGATGGGACCAGATGCCATGATCTTAGTTTTCTGAATGTTGAGCTTTAAGCCAACTTTTTCACTCTCCTCTTTCACTTCCATCAAGAGGCTCTTTAGTTCCTCTTCACTTTCTGCCATAGGGTGGTGTCATCTGCATATCTGAGGTTATTGATATTTCTCCTGGCAATCTTGATTCCAGCTTGTGCTTCTTCCAGCCCAGCATTTCTCATAATGTACTCTGCATAGAAGTTAAATAAGCAGGGTGACAATATACAGCCCTGACATGCTCCTTTTCCTATTTGGAACCAGTCTGTTGTTCCATGTCCAGTTCTAACTGTTACTTTCCTGACCTGCATACAGGTTTCTCAACAGGCAGATCAGGCGGTCCAGTATTCCCATCTCTTTCAGAATTTTCCACAGTTTATTGTGATCCACACAGTCAAAGGCTTTGGCATAGCCAATAAAACAGAAATAGATGTTTTTCTGGAATTCTCTTGCTTTTTCGATGATCCAGCGGATTTTGGAATTTTGATCTCTGGTTCCTCTGCCTTTTCTAAAACCAACTTGAACATCAGGAAGTTCACAGTTCACATATTGCTGAAGCCTGGCTTGGAGAATTTTAAGCATGACTTTACTAGTGTGTGAAAAGTTAACAACTCTATGAAGACCTACAAGACCTTCTAGAACTAACACCCAAAAAAGATGTTCTTTTCATTATAGGGGACTGGAATGCAAAAGTAGGAAGTCAAGAAACACCTGCAGTAACAGGCAAATTTTGCCTTGGAGTACAGAATGAAGCAGGGTAAAGGGTAGTAGAGTTCTGCCAAGACAACACACTGGTTATAGCAAACACCCTGTTCCAACAACACAAGAGAAGACTACACATGGCATCACCAGATGGTTGTCACTGAAATCAGATTGGTTATATTCTTTGTAGCCAAAGATGGAGAAGTTCTACAGTCAGCAAAAACAAGACTGGGAGGTGACTGTGGTTCAGATCATGAACTCCTTATTACCAAATCAGACTGAAATTGAAGAAAGTGGAGGAAACCACTAGACCATTCAGGTATGACCTAAATCAAATCCCTTATGACTATACAGTAGAAATGAGAAATAGATTTAAGGGACTAGATCTGATAGACAGAGTGCCTGATGAACTATGGACAGAGGTTCGTGACATTGTACGTAAGACAGGGATCAAGACCGTCCCCATGGAAAAGAAATGCAAAAAAGCAAAATGGCTGTCTGTGGAGGCCTTACAAATAGCTGTGAGAAGAAGAGAAGTGAAAAGCAAAGGAGAAAAGGAAAGATATACCCAACTCAATGCAGAGTGCCAAAGAATAGCAAGGAGCAATAAAAAAGCCTTCCTCAGCCATCAATGCAAAGAAATAGAGGAAAACAAAAGAATGGGAAAGACTAGAGATCTCTTCAAGAAAATGAGAGATACCAAGGGAGCATTTCATGCAAAGATGGTAAAAAAAAAGTGCAGAAATTGTAGAGACCTAACAGAAGCAGAATATATTAAAAAGAGGTGGCAATAATACACAGAATAACTGTACAAAAAAAGATCTTCATGAACCAGATAATCACGGTGGTGTGATCACTGACCTAGAGCCAGACATCCTGGAATGTGAAGTCAAGTAGGCCTTAGGAAGCATCACTATGAACAAAGCTAGTGGAGGTGATGGAATTCCAGTTGAGCTATTTCAAATCCTGAAAGATGATGCTGTGAAAGTGCTGCACTCAATATGCCAGTAAATTTGGAAAACTCAGCAGTGGCCACAGGACTAGAAAAGGTCAGTTTTCATTCCAATCCCAAAGAACGACAATGTTAACTTGCTAGTAACAATTAATTCTATAAAATCCCAGAATGGAAATCAGGAGGTAAAGAAAAAATTGCAGTTAAGAGCAGAGTAAGTTAGTTTGTTCACACAGTTTTTCAGGAAATTTTAAGTTAAACCTTACTTATAAAGTTAAATGTCATATAAAATCATGATAGAAAGATATACCAAAAAAGAAATAAATAAAATTAGTGTCAAAATAAATGGTGTTGTCTTTGCAGACTCATATTAGCCTATGAATGCAGGAAAATAAAAACCTGCTATAACAGTATTAGAACTATAGAAGTGCTATTAATCAAACTGATTTTTTTAGGGGCAAATGCAGGGACTAAAGTGTTATTTTTATGGTTTTTAACTCCGTTTTATGTTATTTGTCCATTAAGTTTTTAAAGAATCGTGCTTCCAGCTTATTTGCATAGCACTATTGTTCTATAGCCACACTGTCAGCTGTTTCTGTTTTTTTCTCTGAATGATGTTCTCATCTGTTAGTATGGATGGAGTTGTCAGCAGCAACAGTAGCAGCAGGAATCACTATGATGTTCTGGAAACCTGTGTAAAGACAAAAGGGTCTGTGAGTCTCAGAAGGGCTGAGGATTTTCTCTTTAGTTACCATTTACTAAGACATGTTCTTGGCAATGTGGATTAGGTGTTTACTATATATCTTGTGACTTTTTTAGGCAAGGGATGCAAACCTGAATGAAACCAAGTCCACAGTTCCTGCAGCAGCTCCACCATGGAGTAAATTCATGCTTATACTGAGGTTGCTGAGACCACTGTTCTCTCCTCTTCCTTGTTATTAGTGTTGGTGATTAATTTGAACAAGCCCCTTCATCTCCACTTCAGAGGGAAAGGCATGAGCAAGTACTGGTTATGAAAACGGAGATGAGATTGCTCAGTGGCTGAGTCATGCCCAACTCTTGAGACCCCATGGATGATAGCCCACCAGGCTCCTCTGTCCATGGGATTTCCCAGACAAAAGTACTGGAATGGTTGCCACTTCCTTCTCCAGAAGATGAAATTAGAGTACTATTAAACCAAACAACTTCCCTATAAATTCATGTTTCTTTGAGAAGGATATTTACCTTTGGTGGTGTCACATTCAAGTGCTTCTGTTGATAAGAATCTAAAAACCAGTGTAGACCATGGTGGAGTTCTAATGACCTAAAATCAGATGAATGAGGTATATTAGGAGTGATAATTTTGTCTGAAGATAACTGGTCTCTATACATGCTCTGCCTTAAAATTAAGCCCAAACATGTGCATATTATATTTTCTATAACATATAATATCAAAATATTACTTTTATATTTTGAAACATAAAAAATAAGTGGGTATGCCAGGTATATAAATGTATTCAAAGGCTAAGTACCTGCAATAGTGCATAAAATACATGGACTTCAAAATTTTATTAATGTAAATATACCTGATTAATATAGTTTTTAAATATAATATCTGAAATTTCTTTAAGATATTTGAGGTAGTTTGCCTGCCTTATGAAAATTATCAACTTGGGAAACTATTCTATGTGTTACTAAATGTCAGATGTTTAAAACAAAATATCTGCTTAGTTTATTAAAAGTCAAGTAAGCAAACTTATTTTAACCTTCTGTTAATACTTCAGTGAAGCTGCACTGCATGAGGGACAGGCTTTTATTACCTAGGTGGAAATGGGGACCTGAAAGCTACTAAGCACTACAGATTTCCCAGTGGATCATAATTATAGAAACACCTGTGTCAAATCACTCTGAGTCGATCCACTCTAAAAATACAGAGCGCTTAATAGTCCCGAGAATGAAATTCACTGCCAACAAGCCACAGGTGTTCACCGCAGGAGGCCATAAAAAATGTGAAGATGAAGGATGTGATGACATTTCCCAACATAATATATATATATATCCCCAAATGAACTTATGCATTTATAATTCAGTTGGTTTTTAAAAATTGTTAATGTGGCATTTAGGTTATTTTTAAAAATAAAAAGCTGTTAAACTTCCAAAATGTGCATAATATGTTAGTTTATAAAATTGGATGCAAAGGGATAAAATCAAGCTAGAATCAGAGTTTTAATTTTTAAAATGTTTTATCTTATTCATGATAGCACTTGAATTGCCGATTTCCTATATTGAATCTTAAAGTTTATGCAGATAAGTAATTATATGAATGAATCTTCATTAAAATACAGCTTTTTAAATTTTATGAATTCAAGTAGCAGCCTTCAGATAGACTGTTTGCTGTAATAAAAATTATAGTCATGTTTCACTGAAGATTTTGTTATTTTTCATATAAAAAGTTATATCTAAATTGAACCATAATCATATTGTTCCATATTTCTTTAACATCTACACTAATTTTTCTATTTAATTTCATTCAACATGAAAATAATACTTAGTAATGCATTTTTCAGGCTTTATTAATGCCTTCCAGACATTCATGTTTGTTAACTGAACACATTTGATTATCCATGCTGATGGAAGACTACAGAAGCATGGATAATTGAAAATAGTAGGTAATTCAGAAAATTGCTGTGCAGTCAGATGCACATTCATAGAAACATATTCACATGTTTGTTCAAATATATCCCCTTTGTCAGTTCTCTAAGTAAATGATCCAAAGTAGTTGATATGGTTTCTGCCAAAGCACAGGCAGATAATAAATTGCATGTGCCACCATCTCACTCAACAGAGAAAGAGAAGCATGTCTGTATTTCTGCCTCTAGAGCCTTATGTTTCCATGTAGGCAATCCAAACTCTCCTCTAGGTTAGTTCTATCTGAGATGGTCCAGTTAATACGACGGCATTACCAGTCTAGAGGGAAAAGTATGGGTTAAGGTTATAAACCAGTTTGACTGGTAGATCTGACCAGTAGGTCAGAGTCAGCTCAGTGGACTATAGAGCAGAATCAGAAATAACCCCACATTCTGACATTTTAAAAGTAAAGTTCATTAATAAGTTTATTTAACTACATCCAAAAAATGGAAGTGTTGTAAATAAGATAGAAGTTTACTTCTCTTTTGTGTTAGGCATGATATGCTAGGAATGGCAAGGTGATGTTTCTTTGCTCAGTCAGGTGAGCTTTGAGGCTTCCTGTACTTTCTTGCTCTGGTGCCTACTGCCAGTTGCCTCCTGACATGACCAGATATAGTTTACCACAACCATATCCACTTCTCAGCCCACAAACAGGAGAAAAGGAAATGGAGGACAAGCAATTTCCATTCAGTGAGGGTGACCTGGGAGGAGCCAGTATCATATTTTCCAGAACTTAAGCAAGTGCTCCAGGCTGGCTCAGTGAGGCTGTGAATATAATCTCCAACAAGGGGCTCATTTACTCAACTAAAATGTAGGAGTTCAAAGACTAAAATAAGAAGAGAAAAATGAATGCTTGAAGATAATTGCAGTCTTTCCTATAAGAGATAACAAACAGAAAATATTACAGTAAATCATAATGAATAGTCAGGTTATTTATCCCCCAGAAATGGTTAAAATCAGGTCAGATTCTGAGGAAAGAAAATGAGACTACGCCTATTGATAGTATGAAACTCCCTATGGAAAGACTCTAGAAATGTTAAAAGGTCCCATCTTCCCTGTTGAGACAGTGACCATTACTATTTCTAATAACTGAGACACTATATTCTGAAAAAAACTGAATTTCATATTACATAGAAAGCCAGAAGTTAAAGGGAAAGTAGTGTCTGTATTTTTCAGTGTTTTCCAAGGTATGTTCCCTTGGATAGTAGTTCAGTGAAATAGTTATTGGAAAATTTGTTTTCTTATCAAATAGTTTTAGCAGACATTGACTACTGTATCACCAACTAGACAATTTTAAGGTCTAAGCATATGTTTTTCCAGTAGTCATGCATGGATATGAGAGTTGGATCTTAAATGGCTGAGTGCTGAAGAATTGATATTTTGGAATTGTGATGCTGGAGAAGACTCTTTTATTTTATTTTATTTTTTTAACTTTACAATATTAGAAGACTTTTTTATTTTATTTTTCTAACTTTACAATATTGTATTGGTTTTGCTATATATCAACATTAATCCGCCACAGGTATACACGTGTTCCCCATCCTGAACCCTTCTCCCTCCTCCCTCCCTGTACCATCCCTCTGGGTCATCCCAGTGCACTAGCCCCAAGCATCCAGTATCGTGCATCAAACCTGGACTGGTGACTCGTTTCATATATGATATTATACATGTTTCAATGCCATTCTCCCAAATCATCCCACCCTCTCCCTCTCCCACAGAGTCCAAAAGACTGTTCTATACATCAGTGTCTCTTTTGCTGTCTCAGGGTTATTGTTACCATCTTTCTAAATTCCATACATATGCATTAGTATACTGTATTGGTGTTTTTCTTTCTGGCTTACTTCACTCTGTATAATAGGCTCCAGTTTCATCCACCTCATTAGAACTGATTCAAATGTATTCTTTTTAATGGCTGAGTAATACTCCATTGTATATATGTACCACAGCTCTCTTATCCATTCATCTGCTGATGGGCATCTAGGTTGCTTCCATGTCCTGGCTATTATAAACAGTGCTGCGATGAACATTGGGGTACACGCGTCTCTTTCAATTCTGGTTTCCTAGGTGTGTATGCCCAGCAGTGGGATTGCTGGATCATAAGGCAGTTCTATTTCCAGTTTTTTAAGGAATCTCCACACTGTTCTCCATAGTGGCTGTACTAGTTTGCATTCCCACCAACAGTGTAAGAGGCTTCCCTTTTCTCCACACCCTCTCCAGCATTTATTGCTTGTAGACTTTTGAATTGTAGCCATTCCAACTGGCATGAAATGGTACCTCATAGTGGTTTTGATTTGCATTTCTCTGATAATAAGTGATGTTGATCATCTTTTCATGTGTTTGTTAGCCATCTGTATGTCTTCTTTGGAGAAATGTCTATTTAGTTCTTTGGCACATTTTTTGATTGGGTCATTTATTTTTCTGAAATTGAGCTGTAGGAGTTGCTTGTATATTTTTGAGATTAGTTGTTTGTCAGTTGCTTCATTTGCTATTATTTTCTCCCATTCTGAAGGCTGTCTTTTCACCTTGCTTATAGTTTCCTTTGTTGTGGAGAAGCTTTTAAGTTTAATTAGGTCCCATTTGTTTATTTTTGCTTTTATTTCCAATATTCTGGGAGGTGGGTCATAGAGGATCCTGCTGTGAGGTATGTCGGAGTGTTTTGCCAATGTTCTCCTCTAGGCGTTTTATAGTTTCTGGTCTTAGGTTTAGATCTTTAATCCATTTTGAGTTTATTTTTGTGTATGGTGTTAGAAAGTGTTCTAGTTTCATTCTTTTACAAGTGGTTGACCAGTTTTCCCAGCACCACTTGTTAAAGAGATTGTCTTTTCTCCATTGTATATCCTTGCCTCCTTTGTCAAAGATAAGGTGTCCATAGGTGCGTGGATTTATCTCTGGGCTTTCTATTTTGTTCCATTGATCTATATTTCTGTCTTTGTGCCAGTACCATACTGTCTTGATGACTGTGGCTTTGTAGTAGAGCCTGAAGCCAGGCAGGTTGATTCCTCGAGTTCCATTCTTCTTTCTCAAGATTGTTTGGCTATTCGAGGTTTTTTGTATTTCCTTACAAATTGTGAAATTATTTTTTCTAGCTCTGTGAACTATTGAGAGTCACTTGGACTGCCAGGAGATTGAAACAGTCCATCTTAAAGGAAATAAACTCTGAATATTCTTTGGAAAGACTGTTGCTGAAGCTGAAGCTGCAGTATTTTGGCCACCTGATGTGAAGAGTCGATTCACTGGAAAGATGCAAGGCAGAAGGAGGAGGGGCTGGCAGAGGATGAGATGGTTAGATAGCATCACCAACTCAATGGACATGAAGTTGAGCAAACTCTGGGAGATAGTGGAGGACAGAGGAGCCTGGTGTGTCAGAATCCATGAGGTCACAAAGAATAACACAATATTTTGTGACTGAACAGCAACAGCAAGCATATTAATAGATATAGCATCATATGCTTCTGCTGCTAAGTCACTTCAGTTGTGTCCAACTCTTTGCAACTCCATAGATGGCAGACCACCAGGCTCCTCTGTCCCTGGGATTCTCCAGCCAAGAATACTGGAGTGGGTTGCCATTTCCTTCTCCAATGCATGAATGTGAAAATTGAAAGTGAAGTTGTTCAGTCTTGTCTGACTCTTTGCAACCTCATGGACTGTAGCCTACCAGGCCCCTCTGTCCATGGGATTTTCCAGGCAAAAGTACTGGAGTGGGTTGCCATGTCCTTCTCCAATAGCATCATATAGTAAAGTGGTAATCAGGACCTTCCCTGGTGGCTCACATGGTAAAGAATCTGCCTGCAGTGCAAGAGACCCAGGTTTGATCCCTTTGTCAGGAAGATCTGTGGAGAAGGAAATAGCAACCCACTCTAGTATTCTTGCCTGGGAAATCCCATGGACAGACGAGCCTAGAAGGCTCCATTTAAATGCCTTTATTCCAAATATATTAACCACATAATTATTATTCAAGTGCATTTATCAGTGTATTTTCAAATAGCTTTTTAAGGAAATCAATTTGATCCAAACTCTTTATTTTACAAGATATTGTAACAAATGAGGACTAAGTATTTATATACTTCAATGTGAACTATATAAGTCAATTAACCTAAACACTCCATGCAGTGAGGTCTCAACTTTTAGTATAAACTATTTATTGATTTAATTCAGAGTTCAGCAAACTATGGTTCATGGACTAATTCTAGCCCATTGCCCATTTTATAAATAAAATGAGATTGAACTTTTATACTTATTCATTCATTCATTGTCTGGGGCTCACTTCTCAGTGCAGTAGTAGATTTTACTAGTTGTGATAGAGTTTGTGTGGCTCACAAAGCCTCTAATATTTACTGTTGTTTTTCGTTTGCTTTTACAGAAAGACCATAGACTCCTGATTTAATTCGTTCTGAAATATACCTTAAATATGAGTTAGTATGGCTTCCCAGGTGGCACAGTTGGTAAAGACTCTGCCTGCCAGTGCAGGAGACACAAAAGATGTGGATTCAATCCCTGGATTGGGAAGCTCCCTTGGAGGAGCAAATGGAAACCCACTCCAGTATTCTTGCCTAGAAAACATGGACAGAGGAGCCTGGTAGGCTGCAATCCATGTGGTCACAAAGAGTTGGACAGTACTGAGAGCTCACACACACAGATCTCAAGTACCCCAGTATAGAAATCCATCAAATATTATATGATGACAAGATCTCTAATAATGTCCACCAAACTCTATCTAAGAAAGAGGTATGTCACATTATTTAAATGTACCTTTTCCCTCTTTTTCCCTAACAGTTACATATTACGCATACATCAGGCATATTCCAGTTACTTTACATATACATGTGTGTGCATGATCAGTCACAACCAACTCTTTGTGATCCTATGGACTGCAGCCTGCCAGGCTCCTCTGTCCATAGAATTTTCCAGGCAAGAATACTAGAGTGGGTTGCCATGCCCTCCTCCAGGGGATCTGCCCAACCCAGGGATCAAACCTGCGTCTCTTGCATTGCAAGTGGATTCTTTACTCACTGAGCCACCTGGGAAACCCTTTAAATATACATACTAACTCATTTAGTAATCACAACAACTGTAAGTATAGTGCTTCTCAGTCTGTAAACACACAATTATTAGGAAGGAAAAGTGTTTTACAGAACAGAATGTGTCAGACAGTGCAGTGGAGTTTCTGAAACAAGAGAAAGTGAGTGAAACTTCTTAAGTTTTCATTTCAAATGCAATATTAAGAATAGGAAACAAGAGTGTGTGAATCAACTCAGGAGAGCATCTTGTCTAAAAAATTTTATCACAATTATAAAAAGGATAATAGAAATCTCATGTCAAATACTGCTGCTGCTGCTAAGTCACTATAGTGTAACCATCATTACCATCCATCTCCAGAACTCTTGCAGAACTGAGACTCTATATCTATCACATACTAAATACCTACCCATTCTCCCCTTGTCCCCGCCCCTGACCACCACTCCATTTCTGACTCTGAATTTAACTACTAAGGCTGCTGCGACTAAGTCACTTCAGTTGTGTCCGACTCTGTGCAACCCCATAGATGGCAGCCCACCAGGTTCCCCCATTCCTGGGATTCTCCAGGCAAGAATACTGGAGTGGGTTTCCATTTCCTTCTCCAATGCATGAAAGTGAAAAGTGAAAGTGAAGTTACTCAGTTACATCCGACTCTTAGAAACCCCATGGACTGCAGCCCACCAGGCTCCTCCGTCCATGGGATTTTCCAGGCATGAGCACTGGAGTGGGTTGCCATTGCCTTCTCTGTCAAATACTGACGTATGGTAAATTCAGAGATAATACTCTCATTATTTTAGTTTACTCCAGTATCCTTACCTGAAGAATTCCATGGATAGAGGAGTCTGGAGTATTCCAGTCCATGGGGTCGCAAAGAGTCAAACATGACTAAGCAACTAACACTTCACTTTCATTTTTATTTTCTGGCATCTGATATGGTGAGATCATACTGTGAAATTTCTCAGTGGCTCCGTGATGGTTTGAATCTTCACAAAATTCTGCATGGTGTATAGTTAACTCAAACTATGTAATTATTGTTTGTAATATTTCACAATATCACATTATTAATTGTAATAGTAATTATTATTGTAGTAATAAGCTGGCATTATTAAGAATAGTCTAAATAAAATAGTGGTTTAGGAAATTATACATGTGCACAAACATTATTTGAATAGATTGGCATTGATAAAATATCAAATTATCTTAAGGGGTTATCTAGGAGAAGGCGATGGCACCCCACTCCAGTACTCTTGCCTGGAAAAATCCCATGGATGGAGGAGCCTGGTGGGCTGCCATCCAGGGGGTCACGAAGAGTCCGACACGACTGAGTGACTTCACTTTCACTTTTCCCTTTCATGCATTGGAGAAGGAAATGGCAACCCATTCCAGTGTTCTTGCCTGGAGAATCCCAAGGACAGGGGAGCCTGGTGGGCTGCCGTCTATGGGGTCGCACAGAGTTGGACACGACTAAAGCGACTTAGCAGCAGCAGCAGTCCAGTATCTTAATTTATTCAGAATTGTGTAGGCAGCTTTATAAAACTATACAGCTAATCCCATCATTATGACTTCCAAAATATTAGAAAGTCTATATTCTGTGAACCATTTATCAACTCCTTTGTTTTTGAAGCAGAGTTAGCAGTAGGTGGATTTTCCACTGTGTGAGAGTTGGGACCCTAATCCCTATATTGTTCAAGGTTCAACTCTATTTTACCTGTACATGAATGCAAAAATTATTTTGCTTTTAGCTGCATTAAAGGAATGCATATCTAGATCTATGCCCACCAGTGTCTTTCTGTCAAGACAAAATGCCATCTTGACAGAAAAATGATGTTTTTGCAAAATGCCGTTTTCTATGATAGAAAGTGAAAGTGAAGTCGCTCAGTTGTGTCTGACTCTTTGCAACCCATGGACTGTAGCCCACCAAGCTCCTCCATCCATGGAATTCTCCAGGCAAGAATACTGGAGTGGGTTGCCATTTCCTTCTCCAGGGGATCTTCCTGACCCAGGGATTGAACCCAGGTCTCCCACATTGCAGGCAGACACTTTAACCTCTGTGCCACCAGGGAAGCCCTTAAATACAAGATCATTCTAATTCAGAGTCTTTCCTGGTGGCACATGCATCGCTCAGCCAAGATGGATGCTAGCGAGAGGGATTCCGGGGGCGAAAATAAAGCTGCTAAAACTGGTTGTTTGGACTGTAATTCTAGGTGCAGTAGACAAATAATATGTTTGTCTTAAGACCCAAATGCATACATGCCCTTATAAAAAAGTTATTGATGCTAAATAGAACTACCATCTATATCTCAGCTTCCAAATTCCTTAAATTAATGGAACCAACCAAGCCAAGGTCAACTGAGAGACACTTGCCTATTGTTCCTCTCCTCCTCTAATAAGCCTAGCATACTTCTTTACTTAGAACTAAGAACACATTCACATTTTTGTGCTTCTATAGGTCAGGCCATCCTTTCATTAGAATTTTTAACAATATGTCTTGGAATAGGAAATAAATAATCTGATGAGAGAACTTCCCAGGTGGCTCAGTGGTAAAGAATCACCTGCCAATGCAGGAGATGCAAGTTCAATCCCTGGGTAGGGAAGATCCTCTGGAGGAGGAAATGGCAACCCACTCCAGTATCCTTGGGGGAAAAATCCCATAGATGGGGGAACCTGACAGGCAGCAGTCCATAGGGTCACAAAGAATCAGACACAACTGAGCATGCACACAATCTGATGAGAAATAACTCTTGGTTAAGAGCAAACTATTTATACTCTTAAGTTTGGTTGTCTTGCTTTACTATGAGCTACTGATTTTTCATATATTTTGGGTCAGTTACTTTTATAGTGTGGATAATATGTATTAGCTTTTACAATTGCACTTCTTTTCCTGTTTTACTAAGAGAGTATATTTGTGTCTGTCTTCCCATTCCTATACTGAAAGCAGTATGTGACTTCTGTATTTCCCCGTTCATCAATGTGTTTCTATAGAAATCTTCTAAGAGAGTCAATCTATGACTCATTCAGCACTGATCTTTCAGGATTATTCTTCCTATTGCAGACTTTGTAACTGAAAGATAATTCAGTTTTCAGTGTTGATTCTAAAAGAACAAAACATGAATTATTTCTTTAGTTTCATAAGCACTAATTTTCACAACAGTTATGGAGAATAAGATAAAACATATAAATATAGTACACTTAGGATATTTTAAATCCATAGGAATTAGAGCAGGTTTTATGACTGTGTCAGATAAAAAAAATGGTATTAAAATATTTGTTGGTCCTTTATAGCATTTTTTTTTTTTTTAAATTTTATTTTATTTTTAAACTTTACATAACTGTATTAGATTTGCCAAATATCAAAATGAATCCGCCACAGGTTTACATGTGTTCCCCATCCTGAACCCTCCTCCCTCCTCCCTCCCCATTCCATCCCTCTGGGTCGTCCCAGTGCACCAGCCCCAAGCATCCAGTATCGTGCATCGGACCTGGACTGGCAACTCATTTCATACATGATATTTTACATGTTTCAATGCCATTCTCCCAAATCTTCCCACCCTCTCCCTCTCCCACAGAGTCCATAAGACTGTATGGCATTTTTAATTTAAAATAAAAAGTGCCTTTGAAAACAGCAATACAAAATTAAATGTAAACCATTTAGAATAGGTATTTGGCAGTGATATCAAGAGAATTAAGAAAGTACATATTGTCATAATTAAATAATAATTCCATTTCAGTTGTGCCCTAAAAAAACCCAAAATGGAACACACACGCACACACACACACACATATATACATATATACACACACACACATATATATAAATTGCATTCTAATACAGATAGTATGATTAGTACATACTTTAATTCTCTGGAGCTCCAGATAACATGTGGCAACAATGAGAAAATATTAAAGTATAATACAGTTCATGTTTTGTGACTCCATGGAGTGTAGCCCACCAGGCTCTTCTGTCCATGGGATTCTCCAGGCAAGAATATTGGAGTGGTGTACCATGCCCTCCTCCAGGGGATCTCCCCAACCCAGGCATCAAACCCAGGTCTCTTGCACTCAGGCAGATTCTTTACCATCTGAGCCACCAGGGAATAGCTATGCTCAAAAATGACTAATTTCTCTATAGTTCAGAAGTAGAAAACTGTTGTCACAATATTATGTGAATGGTAATCCCATGTGAGGCACATGATTTTCAGCAAAAACCTTGGAATAGTTTGATTCCAGTACGGTTAACTATGACCAGATTTCCCATCATGTTACTGAGAATTCAGTGAGGCCCATCATTTTATATCAGGATCTGGGCTGTACTTCTTTAAAATATAGAGAAAAATTCTGGCAGCTCTATGGAGTTGATACTTTTATAAAATTTTTCAGTAATAAGTTAGAAAGAAGGAGGCAGTGGCCACAAAATGGGAGCTGTGCCAAGATGTTCACTGGTTCAGTGAAAAGATCTATGATGTTAATTATGTGATATGAGACCTGAAAATTTCACTCTTATTAAGGATTGCACAAGACTGGGGTGAAGTGGCAATTTGCCATAGTGGAAGCATAACCAGACACACACACACACACACAGCGCATGTTCTCATTCAAGGTGAATATACAATAATACCTCTTCAAAGAGCTTGAAGAATGCTACCCACTAAGTTACAGTTATCATCAATTTGTCTGAAAATAAGGAAAAATAATTTAAAATAAGTGTGTTTAGCAGTACTCTTGCCTGGAAAATCCCATGGACAGAGTGAATTATCTTCACTTTGACAACAATAATAATGAGATGACCATCAAGCTAGAATTCAAAATCAAGCCTAAGGAACAGTCAAGATTTGGGGTAAAATTACATTTTCAGACATACAAAAGTGAAACCAGGCTAGAGCACACATAATCATGCTGAATCACCTACTGAACAATAGTTTCCAGTAAGAATAAAATTAAACACAAAAGGAAGGAGTGAGATGCAGAAAACAATGGTCATAAAAATCAATGTATGATAATGGGATAGGATTGATGTGGTGGTAGTTAAAATATGCTAACTTTATTTCATTTGTAAGATGATAAAATTCCAAGTCACTTTAGAGTTTGTGAGTTAATGTGTTTCTGTATGTTGAAAAATTATGGGTAATTACAAAGATGCAAAATTGCATATGTAAGCTGTCAAGCTAGTAGAAGACAATACATGAAAAGAAATGAAGAAAATCTTACCGATCTAATAGAAATGAAGAAGCCCAGGTAGGTGGACAAACATGCCAATAAAAAGCTATGGAAAAGCAATAGAACACTCAATCTAAGATAAAATATATCATATCACTAATTACAGTACATCAAAGATATTGTATTCACTTCAAATTGGTATTTTTAAACTTGACTTTTGTTGTTTACTTGATCAGCTCATAAGATAAATCAGTACTAAATGTTATACCTAAAACTATGAAAGCTAAGTCAAACAATAGATAACAAAATAAACTGTGACTATTACTATAGTATAGTGTATCAGTTTCCAAAACTGTGTTATTTTAGCAAATTGCCACAAATTTAGTGGCTTCAGTTCAGTTCAGTTCAGTTCAGTCGCTCAGTCGTGTCCAACTCTTTGGGACCCCATGAATCACAGCACGCCAGTCCTCCCTGTCCATCACCAACTCCCGGAGTTCACCCAGACTCACGTCCATCGAGTCAGTGATGCCATCCAGCCATCTCATCCTCTGTCATCCCCTTCTCCTCTTGCCCCCAATCCCTCCCAGCATCAGAGTCTTTTCCAATGAGTCAACTCTTCACATGAGGTGGCCAAAGTACTGGAGTTTCAGCTTTAGCATCATTCCTTCCAAAGGAATCCCAGGGCTGATCTCCTTCAGAATGGACTGGTTGGATCTCCTTGCAGTCCAAGGGACTCTCAAGAGTCTTCTCCAACACCACAGTTCAAAGGCATCAATTCTTTGGCGCTCAGCCTTCTTCACAGTCCAACTCTCACATCCATACATGACCACAGGAAAAACCATAGCCTTGACTAGATGAACCTTTGTTGGCAAAGTAATGTCTCTGCTTTTGAATATGCTATCTAGGTTGGTCATAACTTTCCTTCCAAGGAGTAAGCATCTTTTAATTTCATGGCTGCAGTCACCATCTGCAGTGATTTTGGGGCCCCAAAAAATAAAGTCTGATACTGTTTCCACTGTTTCCCCATCTATTTCCCATGAAGTGACGGGACCAGATGCCATGATCTTTGTTTTCTGAATGTTGAGCTTTAAGCCAGCTTTTTCACTCTCCACTTTCACTTTCATCAAGAGGCTTTTGAGTTCCTCTTCACTTTCTGCCATAAGGGTGGTGTCATCTGCATATCTGAAGTTATTGATATTTCTCCCGGCAATCTTGATTCCAGCTTGTGTTTCTTTCAGTCCAGTGTTTCTCATGATGTACTCTGCATATAAGTTAAATAAGCAGGGTGACAATATACAGCCTTCACGTACTCCTTTTCCTATTTGGATTAACCCATTCCAAAAAATTAATGAGGCCTATCAATTGGAGAAATAGAGAAAATGAACTATTAAAATTAAAAATTTTAATTAAAGCTTGATAAAATATTAAATATTTAAAAATACTGTATTTGTAAATACATGTGTATATTCATATAAAAATATATAACATATACACATAAACTTCATAATGATTGCCCCTAGTGAAAGAAACATGGAAGAAGGAAAAAATAAATATTTCTGTAAATTTTAATTCATTTTTAACAAATATCTAAATTATTAAAACTTTAAAACATTTTTAAGAGTTTTAAAATTCACTGATAAAATTTTCTTCATTTGTTTATATGTTGTCATTTCCTAGCTTGATAGCTACATATTTAATTCTGTATCTTTGAAATTACTAATAATTTTTCAACAAACAGAAACATATTAACTCACAAACTCTAATAAAATTGATGTGAAAATTTATCTTTTAAAATTTTCTGAAATAAATTTGGAAATATATTGTCTTTAAAACTTTTAAACTTGCTGATTTCATGATTAATAGAAGCTTCTTATTATTTGGCTCCTTTATCACAGTTGTTTTTAATATCATATATTAAAACAATGTAAATATTTAAATATGTTTTAATGGTTATATAAATGTCAAAGAGTATCATAACATTGAAGATGATGGAGAAGTTTCTATAACATGGAAAAGTCTTATGTTTGCAATATATGTATAAAAGATTACAGAATTAAATTCACAAATATACTAGTTTAGAAGAGTTCCTATTTCAAAACTTTTACTCGTATACATTATCCTATTTAATTTTTACTGCCTTCTGAGTTAAAATACCTACATTTTTGACACCAATTCTACAGATGAGGAATCTGAGGAATAAAATAACTGAGTAGTTGAGCATTATTTCAAACCTATTCTGGCTGACTCTGATCTTGAACTCTTAATTTCTGTATAATATTGTCTATAGAGCAAACAAGAATTACAAAACATCTATTTTTAAGAAAATAACTATTATTAAGCAATAAGTCAAAAGTAAATGGTAATTGTTTTCAGTTTGTAGGCCTATGGATGATTAATTTTTCTGTATTCTCAAAATACTATGTAATGAAATGACATTCTGTATTTTTTTAATGATAAAATATTGACATATGTGGGTACAAAAGTGATATTGCAGAACATCAGATATTTCATTTATGGCATATACAATCTAAAGAAAAATTAAGTTCTTTGGAAACATCCATTTTAGGAATGATGAAAAACTTAAAAAAGAAAGTGTCATTTTAAAATAACTGTTGTTTTTGTTCAGTTGCTATATCATGTCCAACTCTTTGCAATCCCAAGGACTATGGCTTACAAGGCTCACCTGTCCTTCACAATCTCCTAGAGTTTACTCACACTCATGTCCATTGAATCAATGATGCCATTCAACTATCTTGTCCTCTGTTGCCACCTTTTCTTCCTACTCTCAATCGTTCCCAGCATCAGTGTCTTTTCCATTGAGTTGGCTCTTTGCATCATGTGGCCAAAGTATTGGAGCTTTAGCTTCAGCATCAGACCTTTCAATGAATATTCAGATTTGATTTCCCTAAAGGTTATCTGGTTTGATCTCCTTACTGGGACTCTCAAGAGTCTTCCCCAGCACCACAGTACAAAGGCATCAGTTCTTTGATGCTCAGCCTTTTTATGATTCAACTCTCACATCCACACATGACTACAGGAAAAATCGTAACTTTGACTATAAAGACCTTTGTCAGCAGAGTGATGTCTTGGAGTTTCAATATGCTGTCTAGGTTTGTCATAAGCTGCTATTGTCTTATTAAAAGAAGTTCATTTTCTTGTGACTCCATGAACTGTAGCACTCCAGGCTCCTCTGTTCATGGGATTTCCCAGGCAAGAGTACTAGAATAGGTTGCCATTTCCTTCTCCATGGGATCTTCTCTACCCAGGGATCGAACTCACATCTCCCACATTGCAGGCAGGTTCTTTACCACTGAGGCATCATAATTAATGGATATATTTACAAAATAGCTAAATTTTACTTTTCTATCTAATTTTGTAACATAGTATAATTTCTGACAGAGTGTTAGACAAGGATGGGCCATACATGAGGAATAAAACATGGGATGTGTACATGTTAATTACATTTATGTCATTGGCAATGCTCTGTTATTTTTTTTCTGGAAGTTTTTTTACACTGGCAACATAAAACATTTAAATAACTCAAAACAATTTGTGATCAACTCTTACAATTGAAACAGTTTAATGTTTACATATTAACTTATATGATGATATACAGCAATCTAGAGAGCTTGTGAGTCTACAAACTATTATTTTAATAAAGAAAGAACTAATAACCAGAAGCCAGTGTACAGAATGACAGTAAATATTAATACATACCTCACAATAATTATTTTAAATATATTGATAAAATAGTCTAATTAAAAGAGATAAGGGCAGCAGAATGAATTAAAAAAAAAAAAAGATTCATTGAATGCTGCCTCAAGGATATCTTCCTAGACATAAAGAAACACAGAGACTGAAGTGAAAAGATTGAAAAACGTATTCCATGAAAATAAAAAAAAAATAACTAGGATATCAATACTCATATCAGACAAATATAGACTTTAAAACAAAGACTAACAGAAGACAAAGAAGGGAGTTGATAATGATGAAGTGGGTCAGTCCATCAAGAGGGTATAAAATTTGTAAATATTTATGCATCAATATGCATGTGTTCATGTTTAGTTGCTCAGTCATGTCTGAATCTTTGGAATCTCATTGACTGCAGGCTCCTTTGTCCATGGGATTTTCCAGGCAAGAATACTAGAGTGGGCTGCCATTTCTTCTTCCAGGAGATCTTCCCAATCCAGAAGTTGAACCTGCATCTCCTGCATTGGCAGGCAGATTCTTTACCATTGAGCCACCTGGGAAGCCCCATGAACCAACACAGGAACACCTAAATATATAAGGCAAATATTAACAGATACAAAGGGAAAAGAGACAGCAATATATTAATAGTAAGGGACTTTAATACCCATTTACATCAATAGGTAGATCATCCAGACAGAAATTCAATAAGTACACTCTAGCATAAAATGACACCTCAGATCATATGAACTTCATAGATATATACAGACCATTCCAAAGTAGAGGAATTTATATTCTTTTCAAGTACACATGAGAATTTCTCCAGGATAGATCACATATTAGGCCACAAACAAGTTTCAGTTAATTTAAATAGATTGAAATTATATCAAGAATCTTTTCTGATCACAGCAGTATGAAAATAGAAACCAACTACAGGACTCTGATGCTGGGAGGGGTAGGGGGCGGGAGGAGAAGGGAACGACAGAGGATGAGATGGCTGGATGGCATCACTGACTCGCTGGATGTGAGTCTGAGTGAACTCCGGGAGTTGGTGATGGAAAGGGAGGCCTGGCGTGCTGCGATTCATGGGGTTGCAAAGAGTCGGACACAACTGAGTGACTGAACTGAACTGAACAAGAATAAAATCTATGGGACACAGCAAAAGCAGTTCTAAGACTGAAGTTCATAGTGATATAGGCCCACATTAAAAAACAGTAACACTCTCAAAAAAACAATCTAAATGTATATGTAAAGGAACTGAAAAAAAGAGAAATCAAATCCAAAAGTCAGTAGAAGGAAGGAAATAAAGATCAGAGTGAAAATAAGTGAAATGAATAATTAAGTAAGAAAAAGAAAATATCGATGAAACAAAAGTTGGTTCTTTGAAAAGATAAAATTGACAAAACTTTAGCCAGACTCATCAAGAAAAAAAGAGAAATAGCCTAAATAAACAAATTAAAAGTGAAAGAGGATAAATTACAGTTGAATTACAAAAATAAAAAGGATCATAAGAGAATACTATGAAAGTGTATGCCAACAAATTAGAGAACCTAAAAAAAAAAAAAGTAAACTTCTAGAAACATAAAATCTTCCAAGACTTAATAATTACAAAGTAGAAAATTTGTATAGTTTAATTGTTGTTGTTGTTTAGTCATTCAGTAGTGCCAACCCCTTTGTGATTTTATGTATTGCAGCCCATCAAGCTCCTCTGTCCATGGGATTTCCCTAGCAAAAATACTGGAGTGGGTTGCCATTTCCTTCTCCAAGAGATCTTCCTGACCCAGGGATTGAACCCACATCTCCTGTATTGGTAGGCAGATTATTTACCACTGAGCCACCAGGGAAGCCAAAACTAATATAAAGCTATGACAAACCTGGATGGTGTATTAAAAAGCAGAGATATCACTTTGCCAACAAAGGCCCATATAATCAAAGCTGGTTTATCCAGTAGTCATGTACGAATGAAAGACTTGGACCATAAAGAAGGCTGAGGGTAGAAGAATTGATGCTTTCGAACTGTGGTGCTGGAGAAGACTCTTGAGTGCCTTGGATAGCAAGATGAAACCAATCAATCTTAAAGGAAATCAACCCTGAATATTCATTGGAAGAATTGATGCTGATGCTGAATATCAATATTTGGCCACCTGATGCAAAGAGCCAACTCATTGGAAAATACCTTGATGCTAGGAAAGATTGAGGGCAGGAGGAGAAGCAGGCAGCAGAGGATGAGATGGTTGGATGGCATCACTGACTCAATGGACATGAGTTTGAGCAAACTCTGGGACATAGCAAAGGACAGGAAAGCCTGGTGTGCTGCCTTTCATGGGGTCACAGAGTCAGTCGGACATAACTGAACAACAGTGTTACTTATAACTCATTTTTTTTTTAAAGTAAGCACTCATGTCAAAGACCTTGTTTAATTGATTCCATTCTGCTTTATTTGTCTCACTTACTTATGAAACACTGTTGCAACCAGAAAAGCCACTTTAATATAGTCCATTGATGAGGTTGCTGGCTTTATATCCTTATTATAATGATAACCCTGAATGTTCATTGAAATGATTGATGCTGAAGCTAAAGCACCAATACTTTGGCCACCTGAGGTGAAAAGCCAATTAATTGTAAAAGACCCTGATGCTGGGAAAGATTGAGGACAGGAGGAAAAGGGGGTGACACAGGATGAGATGGTTGGATGGCATCACCGACTCTATGGACATGAGTTTGAGAAAACTTCTGGATAGTAAATGACATGGATACCTGTCATGCTATAGTTCATGGGGTTGCAAAGAGTTGGACATGGTCTAGCAACTGAACAACAAGCCTCCTGTATTAGTCAAAATCACCGTTTAAGTGGTCTCACCTATTTATGTATCAGTACCTTCTGCTCTCGATTGCTGTTGTTCAGTTGTTAAATCCTGCCCAACTCTTTGTGATCCCATGGACGGCAGCAATGCCAGACTTCCCTGACCTTCACCATCACCTAAAGTTTGCACAAACTCATGTCCATTGAGTTAGTGATGCCATCAACTATCTCATCCACTGCTAATCTAGATTAGCAGATTTTAATTACAGTATCACTCTGAATTTGCCTCATTCTCCAGATTTCAAGGAGACAATTTGCCTTGTGGCCTCTGTTTTACAATGTGTATAAGAAAAATAATTTAGTTTTAGTCTCTACTGCTTTTCTTGTTTTAAAAGATAGAAGTGGCAATTTCCAGATTTATTCCATGTCATCTCTGAAAGCAGAAGTCACAATATTGTTTCAGTAGCATATATACCTTACATTGGACATGTCAGTACCTTAGACTCCTAAGCCACACTGAATTTCTCTCACCCGGCAGTTCCTATCTTGATTTCTTCCATTTAGCACATAGTTTTCATTCTTTGGTTTGCTACTTTGGTTTCCATTCATCCACCTGCATTGCATCTTAAAAAATTGTTGGTATTATTGTTACATTATTGTTTTTATTACTCAGTATTTGTGAATTTATACTATTTTCTCCTTCATTATCACTTAGTAATTTTTTAGTAGTAGAGATTAGCTAACATGCATCTGCCCTTTTATATTTTGTGAACTGGTCTCTTTTCTGTTTCTTTATTTGTTGAATGTGTACTTAGAGCTAACTAAATGTAGATTAGGACATCAGATCAGATCAGATCAGTCGCTCAGTCGTGTCCAACTCTTTGCGACCCCATGAATCACAGCACGCCAGGCCTCCCTATCCATCACCAACTCCTGGAGTTCACTCAGACTCACGTCCATCGAGTCAGTGATGCCATCCAGCCATCTCATCCTCTGTCATCCCCTTCTCCTCTTGCCCCCAATCCCTCCCAGCATCAGAGTCTTTTCCAATGAGTCAACTCTTCACATGAGGTGGCCAAAGTACTGGAGTTTCAGCTTTAGCATCATTCCTTCCAAAGAAATCCCAGGGCTGATCTCCTTCAGAATGGACTGGTTGGATCTCCTTGCAGTCCAAGGGACTCTCAAGTGTCTTCTCCAACATCATAGTTCAAAAGCATCAATACTTTGGTGCTCAGCCTTCTTCACAGTCCAACTCTTACATCCATACATGACCACAGGAAAAACCATAGCCTTGACTAGACAGACCTTTGTTGGCAAAATAATATCTCTGCTTTTGAATATGCTATCTAGGTTGGTCATAACTTTCCTTCCAAGGAGTAAAGCGTCTTTTAATTTCATGGCTGTAGTCACCATCTTCAGTGATTTTGGAGCCCAGAAAAATAAAGTCTGACACTGTTTCCACTGTTTCCCCATCTATTTCCCATGAAGTGGTGGGACCGGATGCCATGATCTTGGTTTTCTGAATGTTGAGCTTTAAGCGGACTTTTTCACTCTCCACTTTCACCTTCATAAAGACGCTTTTTAGTTCCTCTTCATTTTCTGCCATAAGGCTGGTGTCATCTGCATATCTGAGGGTATTGATATTTCTCCCAGCAATCTTGATTCCAGCTTGTGTTTCTTCCAGTCCAGTGTTTCTCATAATGTACTCTGCATATAAGTTAAATAAACAGGGTGACAATATACAGCCTGGACGAACTCCTTTTTATATTTGGAACCAGTCTGTTTTTCCATGTCCAGTTCTAACTGTTGCTTCCTGACCTGCATACAAATTTCTCAAGAGGCAGATCAGGTGGTCTGGTATTCCCATCTCTTGAAGAATTTTCCACAGTTTATTGTGATCCACACAGTCAAAGGCTTTGGCATAGTCAATAAAGCAGAAATAGATGTTTTTCTGGAACTCTTTTGCTTTTTCCATGATCCAGCGGATATTGGCAACTTGATCTCTGGCTCCTCTGCCTTTTCTAAAACCAGCTTGAACATCTGTAAGTTCACAGTTCACATATTGCTGAAGCCTGGCTTGGAGAATTTTGAGCATTACTTTACTAGCGTGTGTGATGAGTGCAATTGTGCGGTAGTTTGAGCATTCTTTGGCATTGCCTTTCTTTGGGATTGGAATGAAAACTGACCTTTTCCAGTCCTGTGGCCACTGCTGAGTTTTCCAAATTTGCTGGCATATTGAGTACAGCACTTTCACAGCATCATCTATCAGGATTTGAAATAGCTCCACTGGAATTCCATCACCTCCCCTAGCTTTGTTTGTAGTGATGTTTTCTAAGGCCCACTTGACTTCACATTCCAGGATGTCTGGCTCTAGGTCAGTGATCACACCATCGTGATTATCTGGGTTGTGAAGATCTTTTTTGTACAGTTCTTCTGTGTATTCTTGCCATCTCTTCTTAATATCTTCTGCTTCTATTAGGACTATACCATTTCTGTCCTTTATTGAGCTCATCTTTGCATGAAATGTTCCTTTGGTATCTCTGATTTTCTTGAAGAGATCCCTAGTTTTTCCCATTCTGTTGTTTTCCTCTATTTCTTTGCATTGATAGCTGAAGAAGGCTTTCTTATCTCTTCTTGCTATTCTTCGGAACTCTGCATTCAGATGTTTATATCTTTCCTTTTCTCCTTTGCTTTTCACTTCTCTTCTTTTCACAGCTATTTGTAAGGCCTCCCCAGACAGCCATTTTGCTTTTTTGCATTTCTTTTCCATGGGGATGGTCTTGATCCCTGTCTCCTGTACAATGTCATGAACCTCATTCCATAGCTCATCAGGCACTCTGTCTATCAGATCTAGTCCCTTAAATCTATTTCTCACTTCCACTGTATAATCATATGGGATTTGATTTAGGTCATACCTGAATGGTCTAGTGGTTTTCCTTACTTTCTTCAATTTATGTCTGAATTTGGCAATAAGGAGTTCAAGGTCTAAGTCACAGTCAGCTCCTGGTCTTGTTTTTGCTGCCTGTATAGAGCTTCTCCATCTTTGGCTGCAAAGAATATAATCAATCTGATTTCGGTGTTGACCATCTGGTGATGTGCATTTATAGAGTCTTCTCTTGTGTTGTTGGAAGAGGGTGTTTGTTATGACCAGTGTATTTTCTTGGCAAAACTCTATTAGTCTTTGCCCTGCTTCATTCTGTATTCCAAGGCCAAATTTGCCTGTTACTCCAGGTGTTTCTTGACTTCCTACTTTTGCATTCCAGTCCCCTATAATGAAAAGGACATCTTTTTGTGGTGTTAGTTCTAAAAGGTCTTGTAGGTCTTCATAGAACCATTCAACTTCAGCTTAGGACATTGATGGTAACAAAATTTAATTTTTAGTTTTATAAGTTTTGTATCCCTATGAGGGTAATAGATGGGAAAATTGTAAATTTTATACAAAATAAAACAGACTTGATGTGTGAAAATTTTTTTCCTATTATTTTTGAACAGTTCACATGGGCTACTTACTTATTTTACCCCTAGATAGTCTTCATCCTGTCCAAAAATTTTAAATCATACAGATATTAATTTCATAGGTTCTTAGATTTCATAGACATCAATCATAAATTCAATGTTTTTCCACTGATAAAAATGATGTCTCTTCTAGTTGGCACTACGTTTCTAACTTCCATCAATCAAGAGAGTCTTTAAACTAAATATAAAGATATTGTATCTTAAAAAATTGAATTCAACACTACTGTGACCCTTTGAAAGGGAAGTCGCTCAGTTGTGTCCGACTCTTTGCGACCCCATGGACTGTAGCCTGCCAGGCTCCTCCTCCATCCATGGGATTTTCCAGGCAAGAATACTGGAGTGGGTTGCCATTTCCTTCTCCAGAAGATCTTCCTGACACAGGGTTTGAACCCAGGTCTCCCACATTGTAGGCAGACGTTTTACCATCTGAGCCACAAGAGAAGTCAGGCCCTGTGACCCTTTAGGGCCTGATTAAATTGCAGAAAGCTTTCTTACCAAAGTTCATGCCTTCCTGGGGCATTCTGTATGATAACTGAGCAACTCTGGAGTGTTAAGATGCAGCATCTTAGCCAGGCATCAGATAATTCTGATGGGAAATAGTTACTCCAGAGCTCCCTGTGGGGTTGCTGTCATGGACTGAATGTTTGTGTCTCCTCAGAATTCATATGTTGAAATTGTAACCCCTGATATAATGATATCGGAAAGTAGGGCCATTGGTAGATACTTAGGTCATGAGCGTGGAGCCATTGTGAAAGGGAATAGTTCCCTTGTCAAAGAGACTCATGAGAGCTCCCCTGCCCATTCTGACATGAGAGTATACCGTAAGGAAATGGCCTTTACAACACAGAAGGGAAATCACATCAGAATCTGATCATGCTTGCACTGTAATCTCAGACTTCTAAAACTCCAAAACTATGAGAAATAAATTTCTGTTGTTTTTAAGCCATCCAGTGTATGGTATTCTGTTTTAGCAGCCCAAGCTGACTCAGGTATTGGCCAAGGTTTTGTGGGTTTGAGTCATTATTTGACTTCCGTTTTTGTCCAATTCTACTTCTCTCACTTCCTTTCAAAGATGGTGTTCCCTGATGAAGGTCTTATACCCTAAATTCAGCATCTCAGCATAAGCCAGGAAACTAATATGACAATAACTTAAAGAAATTAAAACCAAGAAAAGTTATAAGTATGTGTATCTACAATTATCTCTTCTTAGCACAAATTGCTTTGAAGTAGCAGTTTCTTACCCACTCATTGTTTGACAGCATCACTTTTACCTTGAAGGGATAGATTAATGTTGGGCTAATGACAAGATTATTTATGCAATAGAATAAGGGTCAGTTCTGTCTCTTTTATTGCACTTGTGTTTGCATAATAAGAGTTCATCAAACCATAGTCCCTTAAATAGAATCTACATAAGACACTTCAATTTTGTTAGCATTGGGTTAGCAGCTAAACTTCAGCTTATATTAGAAGAAGTGTCCAAAATTTGACTTAATTGGGTGCACACATATCAAAAATGTACAACTAAGTGTGAGCACCATGCTTCACTTTTTCTTCGTGGATTTCTACTCACACCAGAATAATGAAAGCAGAGTGTATGAGAAGTATAACCTGGATTAGTATTTAACTGAGGACATTATTGTAAATGTGCCCTTGATTTCTTCCCTTTCCATTAAAACATATACCCATAAAAATTTTAAAATTTCTTTTCAAACCAAATTTGCATATGTTGTGTGTCCTCTGGAATGCATTCAACTCCAGTTGGACACCAATAATAGGTTAAAGGTCCATGAAATAAGAAACTGTAGGTATCTTCTTGTTGCTGTTCACTCGCTAAGTCATGTCAAACTCTTTGTGACCCCATGGACTGCAGCACACCAGGCCTCACCATCCGTCACTATCTCCTGGAGTTTGTCCAAGTTTATGTCCATTGAATGGGTGATGCTATCCAACCATTTCATCCTCTGCCACCCTCATCTCTTTTTGCCTTCAGTCTTTCCCAGCACCAGGGTGTTTTCTAATGAGTAAGCTGTTTGCATCATGTGGCCAAATTATTGGTGCTTCAGGTTCAGCATCAGTCCTTCCAGTGAGTATTCAGGGGTGATTTCCTTTAGGATTGACTGGTTTAATCTTCTTGCAGTCCAAGGGACTCTCAAGAGTCTTCGCCAGCACCACAATTCTAAAGTATCAGTTCTTCAGTGCTCAGCCTTCTTTATGGTCCAACTCTCATATCTGTACATGACTACTGGAAAGACTATAGCTTTGGTGGACTTTGTAGGCAAAGCAATGTCTTTGCTTTTTAATATATTGTCTAGATTTGCCAAAGCTTTCCTTCCAAGAAGCAAGAGTTTTCTAATTTCCTTGGCTGGAGTCACTATCCACAGAGATTTTGGAGCCGAAGAAGAGAAAATCTGTAGCTGCTTCTACTTTTCCCACTTCTGTTTGCCATGAAGTGATGGGGCTCAATGCCATGATCTTACTTTTTTGAATAATGAGTTTTCATCCAGCTTTTTCACTCTCTTCTATCACCCTTATTAGGAGGCTCTTTAGTTCTTCACTTTTGGCCATTAGAGTGGTATCATCTGTGTATCTGAGGTTGTTGATATTTCTCCCAGCAATCTTGATTCCAGCTTGTGATTCATTCAGCCCAGCATTTCACATGATGTACTCTGCAGATAAATTAAGTAAACTGAATGACTCTATATAGCCTTGTCATACTCTTCCCAATTTTGGACTAGTCAGTTGTTCCATGTAAAGTTCTAACTGTTGCTTCTTGACCCACATACAGATTTCTCAGGAGACTGGTAAGATGGTCTGGTATTCTCATCTCTTTAAGAAATTTCCACAGTTTGTTATGATCCATGCAGTCAAAGGCTTTCACGTAGTTAATGAAATAGAAGTAAATGTTTTTTCTGAAATTCCTTTGTTTTTTCTATGATCCAATGACTGTTAGCAATTTGATCTCTGGTTCTTCTACCTTTTATAAACCCATCTTGTACATCTAGAAGTTCTGAATTCATGCACTGTTAAAGCCTAGCTTGAAGGATTTTGAGCATAACCTTACTAGTATGGGAAGTGAGCGTAAATGTCCAGTAATTTGAACATTCTTGAGCAATGCCTTTATTCAGAACTGGGATGAAGTCTGATCTTTTTCCAGTCCTGTGGCCACTGCTGGGTTTTCCAAATTTGCTGGCATATTGAGTGCAACACTTTAATAGCATCATCTTTTAGAATTTGAAATAGGTCAGCTGGAATTCCAACACATCCACCAGCTTTGCTAGTACCAATGCTTCCTAAGGCCCACTTGCCTTTACACTCCAGGATGTCTAGATCTAGGTGAGTTATGGGGAGGGAAGAGGGAGGAGGGTTCAGGATGGGGAACACATGTATACCTGTGGCAGATTCATTTTGATATAAGGCAAAACCAATACAATATTGTAAAGTTAAAAAAAAAAGACATTTTTTATATAATTCTTTTGTCTATTCTTGCCACCTCATCTTAAACTCTTCTGCTTTTGTTAGGTCCATACTGTTTCTGTCCTTCATCATGCCCATTATTTCATGAAATAGCCCTTTGATATCTCCAATTTAGATGAGATCTCTAGTCTTTCATATTCTGTTGTTTTCCTCTTTTTCTTTGCATTGTTAATTGAAGATGGACTTCTTATCTCTCCTTACTAGTCTCTGGAACTCTGCATTCAGTTGGGTGTTCCTTTCTCTTTCTCCCTTGCCTTTCACTTCTCTTCTTTTCTCAGCTATCTGTAAAACCTCCTCAGACAACCACTTTGCCTTTTTGCATTTCTTTTATTTATTTTTTTGACTGGTTTTGGTCACTGCCTCCTGTACAGTGTTAAGGATCTTTGTTCATAGTTTTTCAGTCACCCTGTCTGCCAGATCTAATCCCTTGAAACTATTTGTCATCTCCACTGTATAATCATAAGGGATGTGACTTAGGTCATACCTGAATGGCCTAGTGGGTTTTTTTTTTCCCACTTTCTGTAATTTAAGCCTGAATTTTGCTATAAGGAGCTGATGATCTGAGCCACAGTCACCTCCAGGTCTTGTACTTGTTGTCTGTATGGAGCTTCTCCATTTTCCACTGCAAAGAATGTAATCAGTCTGAGTTCTGTATTGACCATTTGGTGATGCCCATGTGTAGAGTCATCTCTTGTTAGAAAAGAACATTTGCTTTCTCTTGGCAAAACTCTGTTAGCCTTTGCCTTGCTTCATTTTGTACTCCAAGACCAAACTTGCCTGTTACTCCCAGTATCTCTTGACTTCCTAATTTGCATTCCAGTCCCCTATGATGAAAAGGACATCTTTTTTGAGTGTTAGTTCTAGAAGGTCTAGGTCTTCATAGAAATGGTCAACTTCTGCTTCTTCAGCTTCAGTGGTTGAGGAATAGACTTGGATTACTGTGATGTTTATGGTTTGCCTTGGAAATGAACCAAAATCATTCTGTCCTTTTTAAAATTGCATTCAAGTACTGCTTTTCAGACTCTCTTGTTGATTTTGAGGGCTCCTCCATTTCTTCCATGGGATTCTTGCCCACAGTAATAGATATAATGGACATCTGAATTAAATTCACCCATTCCTGTCCATTTTAGTTTAGTGATTCCTAAGATGTTGATGTTTACTCTTGCCATCTCCTGCTTGACCATGTTTAATTTACCTTGATTCAAGGACCTAACATTCCAGGTTCCTGTGCAATACTGTTCTTTACAGTATCGGGTATTACTTTCACCACCAGACACATCCACAACTAAGGGTCATTTCCTCTTTGGCCCAGCTGCTTCATTCTTTCTGGAGCTATTAGTAATTGCCTTCCACTCTTCCCCAGCAGCATTTGGGCACCTTCCAACCTGGGGTGGCTAATCTTTCAGTGTCATATCTTCTTTGCTTTTTGTACTGTTCATGGGATTCTCATGGCAAGAATACTGTAGTGGTCTGCCATTCCTTCCTCCAGAGGACCATATTTTGTCAAAACTCTCCCCTGTGTCCCATTTGTCTTTGGTTCCCCTGTGTGATATGTCTCATAGCTTCATTGAGTTATGCAAGCCCCTTTGCCATGACAAGGCAAAGATCCATGAAGGGGGTAGGTATCTTTTATTGCTATTATTTTCAGTTCCTTATGTAGTATCTGAAAAACATTTCATACCTATATAGATACATAAATACAATATGTAATAAATATGTGAAATAATAAAAATATATACATATGAATATATACTTTACAACTGATGGGGGGACTTATAAAAATGTTTATAATTCCCAAGTCATAAAATGATTCATATTATCATTTTAAAATATTTTATCCTTAGAAAAAAGAGTTTTTATCTGTTTTCCTGTGAACTCTTGAACTTTTCAGCTGCAGTTAACTACACCTCCCTCCAAAGCCCCTTCTACCTTCCTCTCTATCTGCATTAATAAATTTATTGGATTTAATGCCATCACTCTTTATATGTTTATCTCCCCTCTCTTCTGTGTTCTCTTCAAGGTGTTCACCTTGAAAGCCATATCTTTTTATTAACTTCCAAACCCTAGTGCCTAGCAAAGAGACTAATGCAATAACATTTCATAATAGTTTTTTGAATATAATTAAATATATTAATATGTTAACTTTTTTCCCTTAAGTGAGCTAAATTATTCAAGTAAAATACAAAGGTATTAAAGAGAATGCCTAAAATGCAAAGTACAAAACCAAACTCATATAATGCTTGTAAAGTAGGTGGATTTAACAGATTATTTTTGTCTCAGCAGGCATCAGCAAAAGAACATTAAGAAAATATAAAGGAGCATTAATAGTCTTTGCTGTATTTGTGTAATATTTTGTCTTCCTATACAACTGAACAATATATGACAATAAGAATCCATAGTGGTATTTTAAAATAGCATTACTTCTCTGAGTTATCTCAAACTGCTAGTATTATGCTTTCTTTTTCTTCATTTTACTTTCAAATTCAAGCTAAGATCTAGAAAGGAAACCTAAATAGATAGTAAATAAATTAAGGACAGATTTTTTTGAAAAGATTTGCAGGGAAGAAAAGCAGCTGGAAGCTCTGCCTGTTTGGTATTCAGCTTCTGTCCTACCAAAGTACCTGTTAGCTTGCCTTTCCATTATCTTTCCTCTCTTCCTTCAAGACCGGTTATTTACTTAATCATACTCTATAGCCTCTGTTTGTTGTTTACATATTATATGGGACTTTATTATTTCTCTCTATTTTTAACAGCCAGTCTCTTTGAGTAATCTCAATATAGATTTTTTGAAAATAAGTCATATTCTCTCACCAGATGATAAGGGCCTTATGAATAATTTAGACCCTGGAACGAGCTTCGTTGTGGAGAGATTGTAACTTACTATGGACACGCTCAGATTGCCCATGTGTAAATTGAAACACACTGAATATAGAAGCAATCATCATCATAATATGATTGTTATAAAAAATCATTACTTTTCATGCTGGAAATGTCAGTTAAATGTCAGTTTAGAAAATATAGAACTCCAGCTTGTGCCCTCACTACATGCCACTTAATTCACCTATTTGAGATGAAATGACATTCTACTAAACAGCTATCATCTTGCACCTAATGTACTTTTTTTGATTGACTAAAATGACTGAATGATGTACAGTTTATCAGCTAGAGTATTTCAATTATTCCTTTTTCTTCTAAACCTGTAAGACCAGCTATGCAAATTGCAACAATAACTACAAGAGAAGTAAAATACCAGAGTAAATATGCATTTTCATGAATCCTTCTGTCTGGTTATGCAGAGTAGTGAGGTTTAGCTGTTTTGGAATTTTGCTTACATGGAATTCACCTTTAAAACTTTTACTTCCTTATAAAGTGTAAGATGAAAAAGTCTCCAAAACTATTAGGTAAAGCAAGTGTCAAAAGAAAATACAGAATCCTTACTATCAAAACCCTTCTGTTTAATCTCTAGAAAGAATTTGATTTTTGGAGGCAAGTTGCAGCTAGTACCTCTTAAATAAGGATGTTTTCAAATAATTTTACTGGTAAGAAAGTATTGTCAAGTTCTTACTAGATAGTCCTCAGAATACTGCATAAGGCCTGTAGAAGTTTTAACTTCATAGCCTTTCATGCAGGAAATAAACATTGCTCCCAAAGAAGTCCAGCCAGGCACAGTGTTTAATGAGGTAAATAAGACTCTATTGCGTGCAAGTTCAGTGGAGACACATTAATGGCTCTGGAGAGGAGAGATAACACAGCCATTAACAGCACCACCATGAGTTCATACAGCTACAAGCAATTTAACTAAAGGAAATCACACGCTTTACAACCAGTGTGTCTCACAACTGGAATCTAAATCCCAGGTGTTCTCACTACTCATATAAATTAGTCTGTGTATTGAAAAAAAGGGTAACAAAAGGAATTGTCATCTTTCTTAAGATACTAGAATTTAGAGGGTTGTGAGGAGAAGGCACAATGATTAGAGTGATATCAGTGTCTGCATTTCTTTGGCACATTTTCCAAGACAAGGTCCCCACTTTGTTCACCAAAAGTCACTGAAAACTACTAAAGAAAAATGCTGTAACTGTGAAGAAGGGATGCCATTTTGGTCTCAGGAGGACACTGAGGGACCCTTAGCAATCCTTTTATATGTCCCATTAGCAGCCAGATTCATCTTCTATTATAGGGAATGGATACTGAAGAATTTCATCACTTCTCTCAATATATTTATATTGTCTCTATCCTTGGCCTCATTGTCAAATTCACAGATATAGTGAAAGCTAGATATAAGCATGATTTCCTTCCGTTTATTACACTTGTCTCCTTCTAAACCTGTTGCAATCTGTTTTGTCCTTTTTGTCTGATCCAGTGGTTCTCAAACTTTATTGTGCAGAAAAGCTACATGAGGGATTTTTTTTTTTAATCCACAGAGAATGCTGGACTCCAAGTCCAAACTTTCTAATTCAGTAGATCTAGGGTGGGACTTGAAAAAAATTGTTCTAGTAATTTCTAAGGAAATGCTGATGCTGATGGTTTAGGTAACACTTTGAGAAATGCATGTCTAAGAAAAAGAGCAAAAACTTCATTCTATTGAAGTTTAACTTCATCAACTGCCCTGCATTACAGCGCATTTTATCTTATTTTAATCAGTTGTTTCCTCTCATTTTTATTTAATTTATCCTTCAAAATATAATCATATGTAAATACCTCCAATTTTGAAGATCTTTTGATGACCCTGTGTTTATCAAACTAGTAGCCACATAATTTTATTATGACCACCTTGTTTAATGTTTCAGCTTTATTAACCTAACACTTCTCATTGCTGTATATTCTTGATTCAATTCATGTTATTCTTCTACATAACTTCTTTACAGATTCAACAGTTTCCTAACCATTTTAAAAATTCATTAACCTCTTCAGCTCTGGCCTTTCTGTTCACCTCCTCATCTTGAGATACTACCGTGTCTTCTGACCCTCTCACGGCTTACCATATTTCTCCCTGCTTCTCCTTGCAATCTCTTTACTGAAAGCCACTATTTCTTTGTCTCCCTGGGATGTCTATACTACACATTGGGTGGCTTATAAATAACAGAAATTATCACTTACATTTCTGGAGGCTGGAAAGTCCAAGATCAAAGTACCAGCAGATTTGGTATCTGGTGAGAGCCTGCTTCCTAGTTCATAGATGCCGCCTTCTCTCTCTGTGTACTCTTTGGTAGAAGAGGGAACTCTCTGGGGTCTCTTTTATGAGGGCACCAATCTCAGGCTTGAGGGCTCTTGTCTAATGATCTAACTACCTCCCAAAGGCCCCACCTCCTAATACCATCTCATTGGGGTTAGGATTTCACTGCAACTCCCTTGCCTCCTTTCTGCTGGTGATAACCAAGATTTCCTCATTATAATTGTCATTATCATTCCACATACAATAAGGATGAATTAATTCACATCCGTAAGTTTAGCAGATACTTCTCCCATGAATCAAACTCTGCCTTTGTAGCCTAGAGCCCTCTCCTGAGGTTCAGATCTGTACAACAAAATTCCTATTGGACATAACCACCCAGATGTACCACAAAAACCTCAAACTCCTTGAAAATTTAAGAAAATGGTAATTTTATCTTTATATACCAATTGCTAGATATTTCTAAACCTTCATTAAAAACATCTCTATCTAATGGGTTAGACAATAAGAAATTTAGGAATTCTCTCTCTTAATGTGTAATCAGTCGACAAACCTTCCCAAAGCTGCTTCAGTTCTTGTAGAATTTTGGCTCCTACCTTCAACTTCCTCCAAATCATGCTATACTGCTGCCGGTGCAAATTTTCTGAAACAAAACTCTGATATATTTATTTTTACTCCCCTGTACAAAATCTTTCCTATGCTCTCTTCATCTTAATAAGATTCAAAAGGTCTGCCTACATATCTATACTTAATAAGAGTCTGTTCTCCACTTGGAGTTTATATCCTCACCTATTAATTTAATTGCAGATCCCTAAAGTGTGTTCGGAGAAGGCAATGGCAACCCACTCCAGTACTCTTGCCTGGAAAATCCCATGGGCGTAGGAGCCTAGTAGGCTGCAGTCCATGGGGTCGCTGGGAGTCGGGGTCGCTGGGAGTCGGGCACGACTGGGCGACTTCACTTTCACTTTTCACTTGCATGCATTGGAGAAGAAAATGGCAACCCACGCCAGTATTCTTGCCTGGAGAATCCCAGGGACAGAAGAGCCTAGTGGGCTGCCATCTATGGGGTCGCACAGTCGGACACGACTGAAGCGATTTAGCAGCAGCAGCAGTAAAGTGTGTTACTTTTTGTTGTTCATGGTGTTAGCACCAATTGGAATTTCTTATATTTTGGTATCTTATGTTCGCATTTCCTTTCTGAAAAGTTTGCTCTCCCCCTCAAGTATTATAATTTAAATGTACTTTAGAAAATATCATACCATTTGGTACTTTTTAAAAATGAAAGTTAAAGTCGCTCAGTCATGTCTGACTCTCTGCGACACCATGGTCTATACAGTCCATGAAATTCTCCAGACCATGCCAGAATACTGGAGCGGGTAGCCTTTCCCTTCTCCAGGGCATCTTTCCTACCTGGGGATCGAACCCAGGTCTCCTGCTTTGCAGGCAGATTCTTTACCTACTGAGCTATTAAGGAAGCCCAAAAGTTGCTTTATTATTTTCGACTTGTTATTTTATAAGAAACAAGTTTTGGCTTTTATGTTTTGTATATCTAGAGTCTATTACAGTGCCTGATAAATAATAGTTGCTCAATAGATGTTTATTGAAATGAACTCAGATTAGATAAGAAAGAGTATGGAACTGTTTGCAATTAAGGGGACAGCAAGGCTATTGCCTGTAGGATCAAAAAAATAAATACAAATATCACCATAAAGCCATGCAAATGTTCATACCAGTTACATTTATCATAACTAATAATTGGAAACAATGTCCATCAACTTGTCAATCAATTAAAAAAAGTGACATAACCCTGGGATGCAATTATTGTTCAGCAATAGAGACACAGCATGGATGCATCACAAAAGACAAAAATGATAGTGATCTAATGAAGCTAATAGAATAGCACGTATTCTATGATAACATTTACCGTAAATGTTATCTATCATTTTAGAACAAAAAAGCATAAGTAAACTTTCAGGGTGATAGAAATATTATGTATCTTGATTGTGATGCTAATTTCATGGGCGTATTTATCTGTCAAAGTAAAGAAACTATACACATAAAATGGATGCATTTTGTCATATGTAAATTATAACTGGATTTTGTGTATGGTGATATATAAAGCCAGTTTTAGATCAGATGTTTCAAGCTCAAATTCTATTAAAGATAAGTCAAGAAACATGCATGCATGGAGATAGATCCAGGTCAAAGACAATATAAAATGTTATGAATTGTTTAATTGGACATGATATACTGTTATCTTAAAACTTTCAAATTTAAATACCATGAAATATTTCTCTAGCCAAATGAAATGTATCTCCTTGATGGAGACAGTCCATGGACAGTGGCTGGAAACTCCTATGTGAGATAAAATAATAGTTTTTCCAAGAGCAAGCTGAAGCAAAGAAAAATAACATAGAAAATTAAGCTAATTTATTACAAAGAAGATGAAAGGTAAATTTTACCTTTTGGCATTTCTTCCAGTAAAACAGCTCTGCTGTAAATTGACCTGGTAAGATAAATGATGAGTTCAAAAGTATAAACTATTCTCTGGAAAGATATTGCCAACCTATGCCAGGTGAATTAATTATTCCAGTAAAATTTAAGAGCCGTGTGTGTGTGTGTGTGTGTGTGTGTGTGTGTACTAGTGTATGAAAGAAAGAGAGGTACATATATATTTTCACAGCCAAAAACACACAGATATATAAATGACCTTTTGCAAAAATCTCTTGTGACAAAACATTCAATTTAGCTATTGAATTTCTTGATAAATAAGCTAAAGAGCTTTGAATCTTCTTTTCTGAATTAACTGCAGTTGAGGTAGACTTCAGTGTCAGAACATTTTTAAAGAAGTCAGCATCAGGTCACTAAACCTGAGTTTCCTGATAACAGAGTGAAGATTCTTTAGTTGAGTCAACCTTTTGTGGTGAACTTAATGTTACCAGTTCAGAGGTTCAGGACTGTGTTATCAAGATGTCCACAGAAACATGAAGTTCAGGTTGTCAAACTCTAGTGGTAATCAGGAGCAGCAGAGGGAACATTATGGAACAGAATCATGTAGGAACACAGCAAACACCAGAGACAGATCATCACCTAAGAAGCAGCTTGCCCTAAAGGCCTGATAAATGTGTGTGCTCGGCTTAGTGCCCTCGTTAGCAGATCCTCATTTGTAGATTAGTAAAGTCTTGCCTGTGTACCAGGATCACATAAAGGTCTCTTACAAATATGAGTATGTGGCATAAACACTTCAACTTTTGCTGAATCTGACTCTCTAGGGTGAGATTCAGCCATCTTCATTTTTAAAAAATCCCCCATGTGATTCTGATGTCCCTACAAGTTTGAGAAGCTCTTGCTAATTCCCTTTTTATGTAGTCTTATGTTTCTCTGACACTAGTGTTCTCTTTGCCATAGCTTGACCTAGGCAGGCATCTTAGCTACATATTTAACTTTTTATTCCTGTGTTGAGTTTGATTAAAGCATTCTGGTAAAGATGCTGTATTAAGTGGATTGATATAAAGTAACACTATAATTGTTGAGGTCAGGTGCCTAACAGTTGTGCCCAGACAAGAGACCAGAAATCAGTATTAAAACATCCATCCTTCTCCACTCCTGGAGTTATTTTAGTTGAAGCCTCATTTTGTGTGTGTGTGTGGGTGTGCTCAGTCGTGTCTGACTCTGCGACCCCACGGACTGTAACCCACCAAGCTCCTCTGTCTATGGGGTTTCTCAGTCAAGAATATTGGAGTGAGTTGCCATTTCCTTCCCAATCCAAGGGTCTTCCCAATCCAGGAATTGAACCCATGTCTCTTCCATCTTTGCATTGGCAAGTGAATTCTTTACCACTGCACCACCTGGAAAGCCTCATAACCTCTTGCCAAGACTACTGTTTTAATTACCTAATTGGTGCTCCTGTCTTTTCTGGTTGGTATTTCTGGAAGGTAATTGCTCAAAATAGGAAAATTATATTCTCTTCCTGTCACATGTCTCATTGACACCATACCAACAACACCAAAAATAAAATTCTAACATGCCCCTGAACTCAAATACAGACTAGAATGAAACTTAGATTTTCCCTAAGTAACAGCTCTGTTTCAGGCACAGCCCCAGTTCAAAATCTTTGCCTACTGACTGAAATACAAATATGATTCAAAGCCTCCAACACCAAAGAATACATCTATATTTTCAGTTCAATGGTGCTTTGTTCCTGTTCATATAAGACTCTCCAGCCATATATATGGAATTTAGAAAGATGGTAACAATAAGCCTGTATATGAGACAGCAAAAGAGACACTGATGTATAGACCAGTCTTGTGGACTCTGCGGGAAAGGGAGAGGGTGGGATGATTTGGGAGAATGGCACTGAAACATGTATAATATCATACATGAAATGAGTCACCAGTCCAGGTTCGATGCACGATACTGGATGCTTGGGGCTGGTGCACTGGGACGACCCAGAGGGATGGTATGGGGAGGGAGGAGGAAAGAAGGTTCAGGACGGGGAACACGTGTATACCTGTGGTGGATTCATGTTGATATATGGCAAAACCAATACAATATTGTAAAGTTAAAAAAAAAAAAAAAAAGACTCTCCAGCCAAGTTCATTGTCTCCACAACAGCTCTTGGTTTTCTGATTCCATGCTCTGATTCCATGTTCTTCTTTCTGGAATAGTTTTTCCCATCAAAATAACAGCTCTTGGTTTTCTGAGTCCATGCTCTGATTCCATGTTCTTCCTGGAATAGTTTTCCCCATCAAAATAACTCTCTAGCCACCAAAGGGACCTAGTGACCCTCATCTTGCTACATTGTTCTTTTCTTAAGTAGTTAGTTAATTGCTCAAAATAGGAAAATGATACTCTCTTCCTGTCCCATCTCTCAATGACACCATACCAATAACAACAAAAATAAAATTCTAACATGACCGTGAAGTCAAATACAGACTAGAATGACACTTGAGAAGCAGTTCTTACAGACAGCCACCTTATGTAGTTGGCCCTCCATAGCCACAGGTTCTGCATCTGTGAACTTAAACAATTGTAGATCAAAAGTTTTTTTTAAAAAAAACTCCAGAAAGTTCCAAAAAGCAAAGTTGAATTTACTGCACTCTTCAGACAACTATTTACATAACACATACACTGTACATCCAACTATTTATATAGCAATTATTGACTTCCTTTGTGGCTCAGAGGTAAAGGGTAAAGAAATCTCCTGCAGTGAAGGAGACCCAAGTCCAATCCCTGGGTCTGGAAGATCTCTTGAATAAGGGAATGGTAATCCACTCCAGTGTTCTTGTCTGGATAATTCCATGGACAAAGGGACCTGATGGGCTACAGTCCACAGGGTTGCAGAATCAGACACTACTAAGCAACTAACACTACTGCTATATAGAATTTACATTGTATTAGGCGTTTTATGTAGAGATGATTTAAAGTGTACTGGAGGAGTGCATAGGTTATATGCGAATACTGTGCCATTTCATATGAGACTTGAGCACCTGCTGGTTTTGGTATTTGAGGGGGCTCCTGGACCCCATGCTAACAGATACTGAGGAATGACTATATTTACAGAAATATAGGGATATGAAGTTTGTGTTGGATTCACTGGTACCTCACCTGGCAAAGAATCTTTCTGCAATGCAGGAGATCCCAGTTTGATTTCTGGGTCAGGAAGATCCACTGGAGAAGGGATAGATTACCTACTCCAGTATTCTTGGACTTCCCTGGTGGCTCAGTTGGTAAAGAATACACCTTTGTGTGAGCAAAACCTACCAACCAATAACAACAAAAATCCTGAGGAATACTTAAAAATGGTTTGAATTTAGTAATACAATTTCATAAATAAGAGTGTCTGTATTTGTAATGCTTATTTGAAAACTGTTACATTCCTATTTTGTCTGGCTGCTTCATGAAAACTTCAACTAATCATTGACCCTATTTAAAGTCAGGTGAGGGACCAGATAGACACTGCTATAATATCAAGAAAATAATCTAAATGAGGGGATTTAGGAATTTATTCTGTACATACTGTATTTTCATCCTCAAGGAACATCTTTTAAAAGTACTTTGAAGTCTCTTTCAATATATGTTTAACATGTACATTTATCTGGAAAACAACAGCATGTTGAAATGCTCTTAGCTGACTGAATGGTCTCTAGGCTGAGGTTGCTCAGGAGAATTTGTGTGTATGGGCTTCCTGAGAATGAAAATATGCAGAGGTTAAAGAAGATAGCAGCAGGACTAATGTCAGTGGCAATGCCTATCACTGGAATCTCAGCTCTCTGTCTCTGCACCTCACTTTAGTGATCGGAGATCTTAACCACTCTAGCCATTCCATAGCATTTCACACTTTATGAAAAAGATCACATGTGTATTTTTTGGAGAGCAAAAAGTAGCAGGTACCCTAAAAACAGGCTTTCCAGTGGGTCAGTGGTAAAGAATCCACCTCCAGTGCGGAAGCTGTGGGAGACGTGGATTCAACTCCTAAATCAGGAAGATCCCCTGGAGGAGGACATGGCAACCCACTCCAGTATTCTTGTCTGGAGAATCCCATGAACAGAGGAGCCTGGTGGGCTACAGTCCACGGGGGCACAAAAAGACACAACTGGGGCGACTTATCACACACCTACACACCCTAAAAACAGTGTTAACTGACATGTTCTGGAGATTAAAAGATCAGTTCTTTGAAAAGGTCACATTCTACTGTGTCTGTGAAGTTTTGAGCATGGAGTGCTATGTGAGTGTAAAGACAATGCTGAGTTAGTGAAAGCCAAGTTGATTGACCATGATACTCCATCCATAAAATTTGCTGAATACTGTTTCTTATGTTCTTTTGAGCCCATGTGTACACTTTGTTACATGGACAGTTAAAACAAAACAAATTATAGATTTGAGTGATGAGCAGAGCACACGATGGCCACCAGATGGTCCAATGTAGGGAGCAGAGCTCTCTGCGTTCTGCCACAGAGAGCCTGGAGATTCAAAACTGTATGCAGAGTTTGGTGGGACCTTTGGGATCCTTCTGGGGCTCCTGTTCCAGACTCAGATAAAAGAAGCACAATATATTTGGCAAAACTAATACAGTTATGTAAAGTTTAAAATAAAATAAAATTAAAAAAAAAAAAACAAAATTTCAAAAGGTTTTGGCTGTTTTAGGAAATTCCTGTTTTCTTTGAGGAATATAATTGCCATTTACACTAGACTTTAAGGCGAACAAGACATCTGTAGTTTCTGGCCTTTTATAAATATAGACAGGCCCTGAAGCAATTCCAACAGGAAAATCCTGGAGGATACCGCCTGAGATCTTCCACTCACATGCACACCCAGACCTGCCACAAGGTCGCTGTAAGTTCACACTGCTCTGTTCACAGGGTGGCCCCTGTGAAGACTGTGTGGGGAGGAGGGATTCTAAACCTGTCTGTGAATTCCTCTGCTCTGTGCCTGCACCAGCTGAGAGGAGGCTGCTCAGAGTCATGGATATCTCATCCAGAAAATGAAACAAACAATCCTATAACAGGATTTGAGGACTTGATGGGATATGAAAAGGATAATTCACTTGGCCTCAGCATTGGGACTTCTCTTTCAGGCAACAGAAATTCGATTGTACTTTCTGCTGTGTTTGTTCCATTTTATCTGTTTGCTTCTGCCGCATTAAATTCTCATCCAGGGTGACCAGGTTCTCTTGTCACAAGAGTCTGAGCTATTGCAGAGATGAAGGCTTTTATGTTCTTTTATATACTTATCTGTACCGTTTGATTTTCTAAAGCCATGTATATTCATTTCTTTGTGTCAATAGGAGTTGTGTGAATGGTGATTTCTAAGCCGTTTAAAATACGCTTCTTATAATTCTCTGTACCAGAAACACTGAAGTGGTATTAAAATAAACAGATGCAATAGCAATACAGTAGAAAGAATTTTGGAGATAAAGTGGAGGAGAGGAGAAGAGAATGTAGGAGTCATGGATAATACATAGAACAAATCAAGAAAGACAAGTATATTCCATAAGCTTTGAAATGTAGGACTATTACTAAAAATAATAACATCATGAAACACAGGAAGGAGAGTAATAGCAAGTGGGGGTTGATGTATCTGAAATAGAGATAGAAGCATATGTTCTGGTTATGGAAGTAATCACTATATAATCTTAAAAAATAAAACTCATAAAATTGTTATCTTTGAGAGCAGAGATTCTTAACCGAGAAGCAAATTTTGCCTCAAGGCGATATTTGCCAATGTCAGGAGACATTCTAATTGTCACATCGTGAGGGAGAGGAATGATACTACTGGAATATTTTGGGTAAGGGACAGAGAATCTGGCAAGACATGCTATACAGCCCAGGACTGCTGCTAAGTCGCTTCAGTTGTGTCCGACTCTGTGCGACCCCATGGACGGCAGCCCACCAGGCTCCCCCGTCCCTGGGATTCTCCAGGCAAGAACACTGGAATGGGTTGCCATTTCCTTCTCCAATGCATGAAAGTGAAAATTGAAAGTGAAGTCATTCAGTCGTGTCTGACTCTTAGCGACCGCATGGACTGCAGCCCACCAGGCTCCTCCGTCCATGGGATTTTCCAGGCAAGAGTACTGGAGTGGGGTGCCATTGCCTTCTCTGATACTGCCCAGGACAGATCCCTGCAAAAAGTATAGTGCATCCCACAGGGTCTGTAGTGCCAAGGTTGAGAAAGCCTATAATAGAGAGCTGTGTTAGGATAACCAGCAAAGAATAGTAGGCAATCTTTCATTTTTATCTGTTTGTAATGTTAACATTCTTATTCTGATTTTTCTTTATTACTTCTGTTTCATCTTCTTGTTAAGGATTCAATATGTTCCAGAAAAAAATTATGAAAGCACACACAGATCTAGACGTTGAGCTGAAATTTTGTCTGAAAAAAAAAAAAAAAAATCTCAGCAAAACCAAAGATTAAAATTAAATAAACGCATATATAGAGAGACAAGAGCCAGATTGGTCTCAGAATTAACCTCTAATGATCTTTCATTTATCCTCCACCATACTAAATCCTAGAAGATAATCTCCCCAGATCAACTGCATTTTAAGGAGGAAAGTTTGAATTCACCCTCTTTCCTTTCATATGTAAACATAAGAGAATTGGATTCATAGGTTGTAGCTCACTGTTTTGTTTTTCAGAAATGGGCAAAGTGTGGCAAAACTGAGTCTATGCCAATTGGTCTTGTTACATGGTTCCAGGAGATTCCTAAGTAGACATGCTATGCCCTTTGATGAGAATCCAGGGAAGTAGAATGGGCCATGCCCTTAATCTCTCTTCTAGGAGTTGCTTCTTTCACCATGTGGCCCCAGAGAAAGGTATTAAGGAAATCTTTTATGCATGTTGGGAAAACTGCTCTCTCCCTAGCTGATAAATGAAGAGATACAGGATATCATGGGCTCACCACTTGTTGCCATCAGGAGTCAAAGTAGCTTTTAGGAAAGCATGTTGTTTATTCTGGGAATTTGCTGAGGTTGACCTGCAATGATAAAATGCCTACTTGCTTCTTGTCAAGAGAAACCACAATGCAAGCTGTCATCTCAAGCAGCCTAAAATAGTAGGGCCGGGAGAGAGGGTCGGCCTTAGGAGCAGCCTCCTTTATACAGTTTGACATGGCAACATGTGTGTGTTTTCCTTTGGGTCAAGAGACAGCCTAAAACACAGCTGCACTAAGATAGATGCCTGCTGGGATAAGGAGACCCCAGGAGCAAACCAATCAAGCCAAGGGGTCTATGCTGCTGTTGCTGCTGCTAAGTCGCCTCAGTCGTGTCTGACTCTGTGCGACCCCATAGATGGTAGCCCACCAGGCTCCCCCATCCCAGGGATTCTCCAGGCTAGAACACTGGAGTGGGTTGCCATTTCCTTCTCCAATGCGTGAAAGTGAAAGTGAAGTCGCTCAGTTGTGTCCGACTCCCAGTGACCTCATGGACTGCAGCCCACCAGGCTCCTCCGTCCATGGGATTTTCCAGGCAAGAGTACTGGAGTGGGTTGCCACTGCCTTCTCCAAAGGGGGTGGGGTCTATAGCCCTTGCCAAAAATTGGCATGTGGGGATGGTGGAGCTCACAAATTCACTAAAATAATCAGTAAAATGTCTAGCATTTGAGTACCTGTCATGACAGTGGATGGTCATAAACAAAAGGGACCTCCAAATATTGCAGTCATATTATTCTTGGTCTTCTTATTCCCTGTCCTCTAGATCTGACCCTGAGAGGCAGAAATCAGACTCAGAGGAGAATATGCCAAACAGAACCATTTCCTTTTTTACCAACAAAATCTTAAGGCTATAGAGAACACTTTAGTGAGGGGATAATACCTGAGGTATATGAGACTGGAGTACAAACCCAATCAAATATCTTCAGTAACCCCCCAAGAAAGACATGATTCAAAACCCCAAAATATATAAAAAATACTAGGACAAGAGAAAAACTAGGCTGTAAATTAGGTCTGTGTGTGTATGTCTGTGTGTGTGTGTGTGTGAGAGAGAGAGAGAGAGAGAGAGAGAAGAGAGAGATGGGGAGGTAAGCTGCAATTTCAACTGGCATACCAAATCCAATTAAAAAAAAATAAAGATGCTGAGAAGTCATGACATGACTCATAAATTACTTTCCTAGCTACATCCTTGGCTGGCCAGAAGCTGTGTGTTCACCAACAATGAGGCAGAGTTTGAGGGGAGCCAAGAGTAATTGCCTCTTACTCCTGGGACTTGTCAGAGGGGCACCAGCAATGGGGAATGTGCTGAAGAACACCCTGAAAGCACTCACAGGAGAAAGGGTTAACTTTAACCCTTGTCAGGCCCAGAGACGGAGAAGGCAATGGCACCCCACTCCAGTACTCTTGCCTGGAAAATCCCATGGACGGAGGATCCTGGTAGGCTACAGTTCATGGGGTAGCTAAGAGTCAGACACGACTGAACGACTTCAATTTCACTTTTCACTTTTCACTTTCATGCATTGGAGAAGGAAATGGCAACCCACTCCAGTGTTCTTGACTGGAGAATCCCAGGGACGGGAGAGCCTGGTGGGCTGCCATCTGTGGGGTCCCACAGAGTCAGACATGACTGAAGCAACTTAGCAGTAGCAGCAGCAGGCCCAGAGAATTCAATGCTGTCTTATAACAGGTCTAGTTAGGTAAGAAAGTCCTACTTCATTTCTTTTTGGTGTATCTTTATGCATCAGTCTCAAAGAGAGAAAACCACAGCTAGTTGCAGAGGAGGATCTTAATTTAGAAAGAAGCTGTCCATCTCATCCCACCTTCCCAGACTAAACTTTAGAGAAACTAAAGTTTCTCTGACAACTCCATTACACAATTGAGTCTGTTTTCAACCTGAGCAAAGGAATAGCCTCAACATAAAAGAAGAGTGAGGTGGACATTATATATGCTGATTCCTTGTCATGAATTGTGCTGGTTCCACATTCTAAAATGACGTGGGGTGTGCTTGTGTATCTGTGTGTGTGTGTGTGTGTGCATGCATGTGTGTCTGTGTGTGTGAGAGAGAGAGAGAGAGAAAGAAGGGATTGACTGATTGATTACAGTTCTGGTCTTTATATCATTTAAAAACATGTTGAAGAAGAAAGATGTAGCAAAAAAATATTGAAGTGATTAGTGATTAGTTCTTTAAGCTATATCAAAAATCTGTGGCTTACTGGCTAAATCCTACCAATAACCTGCTTTTATAAATAAAGTTTTTGGGATACAAATATGCTTCTTAATTTATATATTGTCTATGATTGCCTTTGTAACCCAAAGGCAGAATTCATAGTGACAGAGTCTAATTGACTGGAAGAGCATAAATGATTTACTGTCTGTTCATTTATAGGAAAAATTTCCAATCCTCCTGCTATAAGAGATTAAAAGCAATAAGAAATTCTCAGTTAAAATTGTGAGTTGGATATGTGCACATAATTTCACTCTCTCTCTGAAACTTCACTAAAGTGATTAAGGGAAGCAGGATTAAAAAGAAAGTGAATCATAAAGTCAGGCAGGCAGGGAGGATAGAGGAGTATGTTATATATCAACAAAATATCGTAAGCTAGAAAACAGATGGTTTAGTGGTTACAGAATTAGCAGAACCAATAATGCTGAAGTCTGATCAGGAAAGGAGGTAAGTTGAGAAGCTGAGAAGTATTTTATAGCGCAGAACCCTTAAAAGTCTTATAAAATGGTAGCAATAGAAACAGGGGAGTTGGGAATACTATAATGTTTGGCTGAACTGAATGATAAGACAATAAAGACGTGTGATCCTTTTATGTATATTAATAATGTATTACTACTAGGCAAGATTCTGGCAAGATCACACCAATTTTTGTCAAAAAAATCTGTCCTATACACCAAAGTGATTCAGCTATATATATGCATATATTTTTTATATTATTTTCCATATGGTTTACCACAGGCTATTGAATATAGTTCCCTGTGCTATACGGTAGGACCTTGTTGTTTATCCATTCTTTTGTTTTTTTAACTTTGGTGTACAGCAAAAATTAACACAGCATTATAAATCAACTATATTTCAATAAATAAATAAATAATTGCATTGTTATACATCTGCAAAAAAAAAAAAAAAATCTGTCCTAGTAATAGAAATTCTTGTATTGCTGGAAAGCTAAAAGAAAAAAAAAACGTCATTATTAGGATTGTCTTTGAGGAGAAAATCTAGGTATTTGGGGGAAAGGATCTGAGGAAGGTTTATCTTTATTGGTTCAACTGTTCATAAACTTTGAATTTTTCCATGAGAACTAATATATCATGAGCCAGGAGTCAATGATATAAAAGGCACCTCCCAAAATATTTTTTCTTTTAAATAATATTTCACTACTTTTTAATGATAAACCAAAACTGGATATACTTTTGTCTGAATTCCTTGTTGAAAGGACTTATTAAACAATAGATTTATGTGACAAGGCTGAAATCAGAAGGCTCTCAGAGTCCATTGAGGTGTTCCCCCTCCCGCCACCACCTCCCAACACACATGGCTCACCGTGAAGCTCTGGGAGTTACAGAATGGCTTGGTGAGCGGGTAGAAGAGCTCAGTGAGGGGGAAGCAAGCAAGGCCTCTGCTGGGAGATAAGAGATGTAACAACTGGAGACAAAGATGAGTTTCTTTCCAAGCAAAGTTCTGAAAGAAACTCATATATCCACCCTGTCCCCAAGTATCACATCTCCCAGAACCAGCTTTACATCTACATGTTAAAAGGCAGATCTAATGTTAGATAAACAGTATTCTATGAAGGAAATCCACAACATGTTTTCATGCTTTAAGAACAAACATACTGGAATCTGATGAAGTCAGCAAAGCCAGAAAGGGTTTCTCTGAACACATGATCTTAGAATTGATATTTTAAGAATGAGTTGTGCAATGGCAAGAGGGGGCATTGGATGAGGCAGTCAGAAGGTAGAAAGTTGCAGTTATAGATACATAAGAACCAGGGACATAATGTGCAATATGATAAATATAATTAACACTGCTGTATGTTATATATGAGGGCTTCCTCAGTAGCTCAGTGGTAAAGAATCTGCCTATAATGCAGGAAATGCAGGAGACAGAAGTTCAATCCCTGGGTCAGGTAGATCCCCTGGAGGAGGGCATGACAACCCACTTCAGTATTCTTGTCCAGAGAATCCCATGGACTGAGGAACCTGGCAGGCTTCAGTCCATAGGGTCGCAAAGAGTCAGACACGACTGAAATAACTGAGCATGCACATGTGTTATGTAAGAGCGTAAAGCCTAGGAATTCTCATCACAAGGAAAAAAGATATTTCTCTAGTTTTGTATCTATATAAGTTTGATGGACGCTCACTAAACTTATTGTGATAAGCAGTTCACAATGCAAATCAAATCATTATGCTGTGCACCTTAAAGAGTGCCATATGTCAATTATATCTCAATAAAATTGAAATAAAAAGTTAAAAACAAAGCAAAATAGCAACAACAAAAGAAGGGCTTGGCACTTAGCTTTTAATGCGTGTTAGTTTTCGTCTTCCTGCCATCTGTTAAATATTCATAGTGATTTGTTAAAGCATTATGCCTTTGATTAATAGGTGAATGGATTGATCACCCAATGAAAGATTTTATGTATGTAAAAAAAGAGTGAGTATTTTATACAGAGTTAGAGCAGGTATAATAATTTTTTATAAAGGGAACTTGTATAAATTATTTATGGCAGAAGACAACATGGCAGTTTTGGGGATCTCCAAGAAAGCCCATACGCTTGCAGCAGGCAAAATAGGGCAGGAAATGGTGACATTAGGCTGGGCAGGAACCCAGGTGCTACACGAAAACCATCGGAGTAACGTGAAATACTTTCTCTTTACCTTGAAAGCAGTAAAAGCCATTGGATATTATGAACAGTAAAACTGCATAGTTTGAATAATCTTTATAAAAGACACTGAAAATTAAGAATGGATTATAAAAGGGCAGGTGTGGAGAGTGGATTTTATTTAAGCACTGTAGTAGATCAAGGAAGATACAGTGATAACGTGGATTTTTTGAACAAGGTAGTAACTCAGAGCCTTACAAGATTCAGAATGCAGGTATGGAAGCTGGAAGTTTTATGGTGACATTTCCAAGATAGGGACTGTTGGAGAATGTTTGTTGAGCAGTTACATTTTGTGCATTGGGGAATGTTGGGTAGATAAGAAAGTCACAGATCCTCCATTCATAGTATTAAATAAAAATGAGGAACAATTGTGTTATGGACTTTATTACAGTACAGGGAACTAGTACACCATTTTGCAAGGTGTCAGGAAAGGCCTGTCTATAGAGTGAAACCTAAAGAGAGGCCTGAAGGATTAGAAAGAGGTAGCCTGTGAAATCAGAGAAGGCAATGGCAACCCACTGCAGTACTCTTGCCTGGCAAATCCCATGGATGGAGGAGCCTGGTAGGCTGCAGTCCATGGGGTCGCTAGGAGTCGGACACGACTGAGCGGCTCCACTTTCACTTTTCACTTTCATGCATTGGTGAAGGCAATGGCGATCCACTCCAGTGTTCTTGCCTGGAGAATCTGAGGGATGGGGGAGCCTGGTGGACTGCCATCTATGGGGTTGCACAGAGTCGGACACGACTGAAGCGACTTAGCAGCTTAGCAGCAATATGATAAAAGAAATGGAAATAGTTTTGTATATTTAAGAAATAACTCTTCTACTGTTGTAGGTTGAATTGTATCCCTTAAAAATGTATGTTAAAGTTGTGTGTGTGTGTGTGTGTGTGAGATAAGTCGCTTCAGTTGTGACTGAAGTTTGCAACCCTATTTACTGTAGCCCGCTAGACTCCTCTGTCTATGGGATTCTCCAGGCAGGAATACTAGAGTGGGTTGCCATTTCCTCCTCCAGGGGGTCTTCCCAACCCAGGGACCGAGCCTGCATCTCTTATGTGTCCTGCATTGGCAGGTGGATCCTTTACCACTAGCACCACCTGGGAAGCCCTGAATTCCAGAATATGACCTAACTGGAAAATAGGATCATTGCAGATGTAATTGCCTCAGATGAGTTGGTACTGAAGTGGGTGAGTCCTTAATGTAAAATGACTGGTGTTCTTTTAAGAAGGAAAGACAAGCATGCATGGAGGGAAGACACTGTAAACACAGACCAGTAGGAGGAGGATATCATGTGGTGACAGAGGTGGACACAAGAGTGATGCAGCTGCAGGCTGAGCAGCGGCAAGGTTTGACTGTTGCCCCTGGAAGCTACAGAGAAAAAAAGGTTTTACATAAAGCCCCAGAAGGGTCATAACCCTGCCCACACTTGATTTTGGCTTCCAGTGTCAGGAACTGTGAGAGATTACACTTCTGTTGTTTTAAGCCATACCTTGACTGTGGTATGGCAGCCTTAAGAAACTATATCATTTTCTGGAAAATTAATTTGTTACTCAATAAAACCACCTAAATCAGGAGTCACTGGTGGCTCAGATAGTAAAGAATCTGCCTGCCATGCAGGAGACCGGATGGGAAGATTCCCCTGGAGAAGGAAATGGTAACCCAGTCCAGTATTCTTGCCTAGAGAATTCCATGGACAGAGGAGCCTGGCAGGCTACAGTCCATGCATGGGGTTGAAGAGTCAGAGATGACTGAGCAACTAATACTTCTTTTCTTAAGTAGAACACTGAATTTATGTCCAGATTTTAATTAAGCCATTCTTTTATACCTTCATAGACTCAAGTATGTTTGTCCTTGAATCTGTGTCTGTCTCTGTATGTTTGTGTGTCTGTGTTTGGGTGTCTCTGCAGATGTGGAGCAGAAAGAGAAGTCAGAATCAGGGAGATGAGTCTTTTTCTGTTTTTCTATTGGAACTCTATTATAAAGTTTTCTATATCTTCTATTTATGTGGTGGAAAGGGTAGACTTGTACATTTCAGATATTTTAAAGTCAAACTGACAATACTGTTATGAAGACCATAATTTACACATCTGATTTATAGTTACCAAAACCCTAATTTTATAGTTCTTTGAAACATGAGCTAGTTTTAAGATTTACTGATCAAAACATAAAGAAATGCAATCATATTCAAGATGGGAACTGTCTCTGTGACAAATCAAACAGTCCCTATTTTATAGACATTCAAAGACTTCCCACAAACTCAGTTTATTTCCCTTACAAGTTTGAAGATAACTTAGCCAAGGAAAATGAATGTTTCTAAGCTTCAGTGCTTTACTACAATTAAATTTTTGCTGATGGTAGAGTGTGATCACTTTCTTTCCTCTTTAATAAACACCAAGTGGAGCAAACAGAATTACTTTCCTAAACCTCTTTGGTGAAATGATGATAATGGATTCAATTCCTTGATCAAGGCAGTGATAAAATAAAGCTAATTTTTTTTTATCTTTCCATGTATTCTCCCTTCCTCTCTTGTTTCTCATTTCTTCTCTCTTTTATCTTCTGCCCTCTGTCTCTCCCCCTGCCCCTGAAGCCTTCCCTTCTTTTCTCTCTCATACTTTACCTATCATCACTTTCACTTTTCTCATGTGTTCTTAGTAACATGTGACACTATTTTGGAATTTACAATATTGTGCCAGTCCTGTATAAGTAAATCAGAACATCTTCAAACCTTTTTTATGTTATCTTAAAAACATATTCATCAACATAATATTGCTTATGGATATGCATAGTGATTTAGTACATTTCAAGATTTGTTATGCAAATAGTTCTGTTGCTTTAAAATGTCAATAGTACACCCTGAAATGCATTAGGAAAGCCCTATAAGCAGTAGAATTTGTATGTTTTTGTACTTCCTAAAAATAAATAAGTCTTATTTTTATACTGATAGTGCACTGGAATATACAGTTAAACTCAATGACATAGGTTTACAACCTAATGAAATTATTTCCAATTTTAAAAAGTGTTTCTACATTAATGTTATACTTAGGAAGTTATATTGAGTTTTTGTGTCTGTTTCAGCAATAGGCGGGCCTCTCACTATTTTAGAGTTTAGTGACCCCAGCAGACAACCAAACAGAACAGTGCAAGGATTCATGCAAGCGGATCCCAGAGGAACAAACAAAAACACCAGATTTCTTGAGATCATCTGAGGTGGCCACAACAATCATAAAAAGCAGTTCTTAGGAGTTTGTTTGGTTGACAGTCTGTCAAGCAGCGTGATTAGTAATGAATATACAAATGCAAAATGTCCTTTGATAGTTTCCTGAGCTTTAGCATCCAAAGGCCCACCTGGAACTGCTGAGACCTAGAAGAGTGGACCCCAAAATGGCAGAGAAGCCCAGCAAGCAGAGAGAGGGCAGATATCAAGATAATTCCCCATCCCCACCAAAATTGCCCCATAGCCACTGCCAAGGTTATGACATTCCCAAGGTGAGATGAAGGCAGGCTTTGTGGATTCCTCAAGCTTGCCTTTCCCAGGTCACTGAAGATATTCCAACAAGAACCTGCTGACCACACCAAGAAAGTTTTTCATTTAAACATGTTCCAGATTCAGGGGTTCTGGAGACTGATTACTCCTCACCACCACCCAGATTATTGATACTGATGTGCTACCATGAAACCGAATGTCACCAGCTGGTCCCAGCAACTACTACAGAGTGGTGTCATCAGCACTGGACAAGAGCTTAGACGGCATTGTGCGTGCTGTGCTGAGTCGTTTCAACTGTGTCGGACTCTTTGGAACACTGTGGCTGCTCTGCCAGGCTCCTCTGCCCATGGGGATTCTCCAGGTGAAAATACTGAAGTGGGTTGTCATGCCCTCCTCCAGGGGATCTTCCCCACCCAGGGATCGAATCACCCATGTCTCCTGTGGTTCCTGCTTGGCAGGCAGATTCTTTCCCACTGAGCCCCTGGGGAAGCCCATAGTGGTTTTGTGGCTTTGGTAAGAGTCTTATCAACCTGGGCCTCCTGTATTTCAGGCAAATTCTTTACTGTCTGAGCCACCAGGGAAGCCAATAAAGACATTACTTCATCTCATTCCACAGACCCCTCCTCCAACCCTCTTCGTGGTTAGTGGCTGCTAAAATTTTCAATATGTAACAAAATTTACGGGATGCAGAGGGTAAAGCTCTTTTAAGGGAAAAAGTCTTTGAGTATGGGGTTGTGAATTTTTTCCCCACCATTTTGAAATTAGATATGACTGCCTGACTATTCTATCTGATGAAATGACAATGCAAATTATCTGTGCCACTTTAAAGCCAGATGATGACACTGTTGGTACTTGTCTCTCAAGCTGTTTCTTGCACTGCAGTGGTGACTGAAGAGACTCTCATATCCAGATGATGCAGTTGCATGATGATGGAGCCTTTGTCATCATGAGTTCAGAATTACTATGAAGAGCTGATATTTATTGACAGCTTGCACTGAATATGTAGCATGGATTGTATGTGTGTGTGTATGTTTGGTCTTAACTTACTGTGATTAATATATTATTCAAATTCTGGAAAAAATGGGGACTATATCAAAAGAGATGAAGTTCAAAACATTACACTCTTTGCTGATAAAGGTTAAATTGTAAGTGATAATCGACTTTTTAACTCAGCCCTAAAATTAAGTATCAGTAGATTAGCCTCCCTCCCGTCATAGGCAATGCTGGCCCTAATGCAGACTCCCTATCAGATCAGTATTCATGGGGAAGAGGCAGCCCACATTAGCTTGGGGCTTCTCTTCCATTATCAACCATTGTTCCTGTGAGTTCATTTTGGGATCCCTGGTGAGAAATAACAGATTTAGCCCCCAGAATTCTCAGAAATAAATTTCTGTGTTGTGCTTAGTTGCTCAGTCATGTCGCACTTTTTGAGACCCCATGAACTGTAGCCTGCCAGGCTCCTCTGTCCATGGGATTCTCCAGGCAAGAATACGGGAGTGGGTTGCCATGACCTCCTCCAGGGGATCTTCCCAACCCAGGGATTGAATCCATGTCTCCTGCATTGAAGGTGGATTCTTTACCACCTGAGCCACCAGGGAAGCCCAAGAATATAGCAGTGGGTAGCCTATCCCTTCTCCAGGGAATCTTCCCAACCCAGGAATAGGACTGAGGTCTCCTGCCTTGCAAGCAGGTTCTTTGCCAGCTGAGTTACTAGCGAAGCCCAAAATACAGTACATTTTTTTGGAACAGTACATTTGGAACAGTACATTCATTGTATTAGCTACAAAGCCTAAGTCTGAGGCTAAATAACTAAGTCTGGAAATTACTGTTTTTTCAACCTCCATTTCCTAATTATATCTGAAATAGCTTACCAGTAACTTGAAAAGAGATTGACAAATTATGATGCTTCTGTAAATAGACACTCTAATAATAATATGCCAATGCTAATATTTTAAATATTAATCATTTTTAATTTTCAAATTCCCAGGACAACTGAAGATTAAATATACTTGTAAATTTATGTATAGATATGTTAAATCCAAAGGAATTAATATATGAAATATTAGTTTTCTTGTTAAACTGACTTTATGTATCCAGTGACCAAAATTTCTTGAGTTACAGATCAGAAACCATGATTTCCAGTCCCCTTCACTCCATTTTCTTAATTTGGCAATTATCAACCTAAAATAGTTTCAGTAGCTGGGAGGAGTTGAAGTTCTATCAGGAGACTCACCTTAATTCTTACAGGAATTGGAATAGTTAACTTCAGGGAATGAAAAATTCTATTTGTTTGCTGTGTTTTGAAGTCTTCCATTTATAAAGACCCCAAGAGTTAACAAAACATTTGTTATTAGTAGTTTTGCTACATAGCAGACTGCCCTTGAACTTAAAAGCTTAAAACAAAAATCATTTACTTAGTTCACAATTTATGTGCTGGCAGTTTGTTCTGGGATCAGCTTTATGGTTCTCCCAGGTCTGCTTGACTGACCATGGCTAGTTTATCTCACTGAACAAAGCAGGTCACAATCTTAAGACCAGAGTCAGTGTGGGAAAGAACATAAGACTCCACTGCTTGATGTGAGTTGCAAAGTTTTGTATCTGGTTTTACAACCTATTACAATTTAGAAGATTATCAAAGTCCAGTCAGCAAATTTAAAGAACATGCTAATCCCTGATCTCTCAAGTGGTTTCCAAATCAAATTTTGTTCTCAAAATAGAGAATTTGATTTGCCAAAACAAACATAGCAAAGACTCATGGAAAGAGAATGAAGCTAAAAAGAGGGGGAAAGTCCTGCTACTTTTATCCTTACCACATTAGTTTATGTTGTCAGTCCAGACATGCACTATTCATTCCGATAGCCATTAGCCAACTAGTTACTTGTGGCTATTTGAATTTAAATTATGTAAGTGTGGACTACAAAAAAAAAAAAAAAAAAAAGGCACAACCTAAACATTGAGAGCTAGATTTTATTCCATGGGAATGTTAGTACCCCTGCCAGGGAGACAGTCTCTCAGGTGACTGACTCTGAGGAGACAGGGGAGGAGCCAGGCTATATACAAGTTTGCAGCAAGGAGCAGATAATCTGAATTTTAAAAGATTACTGTTATTTAAGAGAAAATTAAATCCCTCACATGAAGAGATTTAGTGATCTTCTATGTATGGGAAGATACAAGTGTCCAGGCTTGCTGAAATCATTTCTTTCATATGGATCTAGCTCTCTGGGGCCAATCCTACTTTATTGGTCACATTCTAATTACTTGTTTACCACAAGAGATGACAAATGTGGCAGATGGCCACCTCTCACATCCCCCCAGGTCCCCAGTGCTTACCAGAGAGGAAGTAGCTGATGGCTTCCAAATAGATGGCTTTGTTTCACCTGGGCTCAGAAACTTGCATTTGGAAAAGCCTTGTTTACTGGTAGAGCAAAAATACTCCATTTCACATGAAAGTGAAAGTGAAATTTTGCTCAGTCATGTCCCACTATGTGACCCTATGGGATGTAGTCCATGGAATTCTCCAGGCCAGAATACTGGAGTGGGTAACTTGTCCCGTCTCCAGGGGATTGTCCCAACCCAGGGATAGAACCTAGGTCTCCTGCACTGCAGGCAGATTCTTTACCAACTGAGCCAAACTTGGGGAAGCCCAAGTTGAGATAAATTCAATTTAAAGTTCAGCTCCTCAGTCATATTAGGCACTTTTATAGTGTTCATTCGGAGAAGGCAATGGCACCCCACTCCAGTACTCTTGCCTGGAAAATCCCATGGACAGAGAAGCCTAGTAGGCTGCAGTCTGTGGGGTCGCTAAGAGTCGGACACAACTGAGCGACTTCACTTTCACTTTTCACTTTCATGCATTGGAGAAGGAAATGGCAACCCACTCCAGTGTTCTTGCCTGGAGAATCCCAGGGACAGAGGAGCCTATTGGGCTGCCGTCTATGGGGATTTGCAAGAGTCGGACATGACTGAAGCAACTTAGCAACAGCATAGTGTTCATTTTCCCTGATAGCTCAGTTGGTAAAGAATCTGCCTGCAATGCAGGAGACCCAGAATTGATTCCTGGGTGGGGAAGATCCACTGGAGAATGGATAGGCTACCCAGTCCAGTATTCTTGGGCTTCCCTTGTGGTTCAGCTGGTAAAGAATACACCTGCAATGCAGGAGACCTGGGTTTGATCCCTGGGTTGAGAAGATCCACTGGAGAGGGAAAGTCTCAGTTCAGTTCAGTCCCTCAGTCGTGACACTTTGTGACATCATGGACTGTAGCAAGCCAGGCATCCCTGTCCATCACCAAGTCCCAGAGATTGCTCACACTCATGTCCATTGAGTCAATGATGCCATCCAACCATCTCATCCTCTGTCATCCCCTTCTCCTCCTGCCTTCAATCTTTACCAGCAGGGTCTCTTCCAATGAGTCAGTTCTTTGCATCAGGTAGCCAAAGTACTGGAGTTTCAGCTTCAGCATCAGTCCTTCCACTGAATATTCAGGACTGATTTCCTTTAGGATGGACTGGTTGGATCTCTTTGCAGTCCAAGGGACTCTCAAGAGTCTTCTCCAACACCACAGTTCAAAAGCATCAGATTTTCGGCACTTAGCTTTCTGTACAGGCCAACTCTCACATCTGTACATGACTACTCGAAAAACCATAGCTTTGACTAGATGGACCTTTATAAAGGTAATGTCGAATATAAAAGTAATATATATATAATATATATATTATTATATATATTATATATATAATATTATATAATATATATAATATATAGTATAATATATATATAAAAGTTTATATTTATATATATATTATAAAATATAAATATTTTATTTATTATTTATTTATTATTTTTATATAACATTTATTTAATATATATAATATATATAAAATAAATATATGATATTTATTTAATATAATATTTATATAAATTTATATAATAATTAATAATTATTATTAATTATTTATTGTTATTATAAATATTATAAAATATAAAATATTATATATATAAAATATAATATAATAATATAATATATATAAAAGTAATATATATATAAAAGTAATGTCTCTGCCTTTTCGAAGAAGGCAATGGCACCCCACTCCAGTACTCTTGCCTGGAAAATCCCAGGGATGTTGGAGCCTGGTAGGCTGCAGTCCATGAGTTCTCTAAGAGTCGGACACAACTGAGCGACTTCACTTTGACTTTTCACTTTCATGCATCGGAGAAGGAAATGGCAACCCACTCCAGTGTTCTTGCCTGGAGAATCCCAGGGACAGAGGAGCCTATTGGGCTGCCATCTATGGGGTTGCACAGAGTCGGACACGAGTGAAGCAACATAGCAGCAGCAGCAGGAATGTCTCTGCCTTTTAATATGCTGTCTAGGTTTGTCATAACTTTTCTTCCAAGGAGCAAGTGTCTTTTAATTTCATGGCTGTAGTCACCATCTGCAGAGATTTTGGAGCCCAAGAAAATAAAGTCACCCTGTCTCCATTATTTCCCCATCTACTTGCCATGAAATGATGGGACCAGATGCCATGATCTTAGTTTTTCTGAATGTTGAGTTTTAAGCCAATGTTTTCACTCTCTTTCACTTTCATCAAGAAGCTCTTTAGTTCTTCACTTTCTGCCATAAGGGTGTTGTCATCTGCATATCTGAGTTTATTGATATTTCTCCTGGCAATGTTGATTCCAGCTTGTGCTTCATCCAGCCTAGCATTTCTCATGTTTTTCTCTGCATATAAGTTAAATAAGCAGGGTGACAATATATAACTTTGACATACTCCTTTCCTTATTTGGAACCAGTCTGTTGTTCCATATCTAGTTTGAACTGTTGCTTCTTGACCTGCATACAGATTTCTCAGGAGGCAGGTCAGATCATCTGGTACTCCCATATCCTTAAGAATTTTCTACAGTTTGTTGTGATCCACACAGTCAAAGGCTTTGGCATAGTCAATAAAGCAGACATAGATGTTTTTCTGGAATTCTCTTGCTTTTTCCATGATCCAGCAGATGTTGGCAATTTGATCTCTGGTTCCTCTCCTTTTTCTAAATCCAGCTTGAACACCTGAGATTTTATGGTTCATGTACTGTTGAAGTCTGGCTTGGAGAATTTTGAGCATTACTTTACTAGCATGTGAGATGAGTGCAATTGTGTGGTAGTTTGAACATTCTTTGACATTGCCTTTCTTACCCACTCTATTATTCTGGCCTGGAGAATTACACGGATTCTATAGTCCTTGGGGTCCCAAAGAGTCGGAGAGGACTGAGTGACTTTCATCTTCACTTTCAACCACATAAGGCTAGTGGCTATCATATTGGGCTGCAGAGAATAGAATAATTTCATTCTTAAGAAAGTTTGCTTGGACAAACATGGTCCAGAGATTTGAGCTTTGAACATGTAATCAGTTGATAGTACACTTTTCAATTCAAAGGATTTTCTCAAAGCCATACTCTTAAATATGTTTTTTTTTCTTCTTCTTCTCCTCTAAGGAACTAATTCGTTCAGAGATTATAAAAATAGATGCATTATAAATTTAGAATTTCTTCCCTATGAGGGAAGTGACTCTTATGACATCTGTCTGACATCATTGTCCTGTATTATTGAATGGCCATGCCTGACTTCAAGGACATCAGAAGGGCAATGTAAATGTGTACTCAGAGAAAGGAAGAGCAGAAAAAAATCTGTGTATAATTTATTAAATCTTACAAAGTTTTGTACATTTCTTATTAAGATTATTCACGAGTATTTACCCTTTTTTGTTACTACTATATATGGGGTCATTCCTTTTATTATATATTTAATTGTTTATTTTTATTTAGGTAGAATATTGATTTGTGTATGTTAATTTCACACTGTGCTATTGTTTTTTCATACTTTTTCTATTGATTTATTAGTATATTATACAATGTATTTATAGTATATAGTATATTTATTAGTATATTAGTATAATATATAGTTAGACATTATGCAATTAGTATATTGTCACTTGCAAATAGAGGTAACTGTGCCTATATTTAAAATGATTACCTCCAGAGAACACCTATGTGATCTGGTAGCCCTCAGTCTTAGCCCCTACATACCCTGAGCACTGAGGAACTCTGGATGTGGAAACACACAGGATGCTGGCCCCAGATAGCTGGAATGCATATGAAAGGAATGATTTCAATGAGCCCAGACTCTTGCATCTTCCTATACATAGAAAAGAGCTCAATTCCTTAACTTGGGGTATCTGGTTTTAATTCACAAAATTATTTTTGATGTTCAGACTACCTGCCTTTTGTCGCAAACTTCTATGTAACCTGACTCCTCTCCCCTCCTCCTCAGAGAAATTTCTCAGGGATACTTGAGATGCTATCTCCCAGGTTTGAAGTCGTGAAAATTCCCACTGAATAAAACAACTCAAAAAATAAATAAAATGAAATTATCACCTCCAGTTGCATTATCTTATTAATCACTTCCTCCAATACTATTATAGCCCCAATATAGCACCTCCAATACTATTATATCAGGAGTATATGTGTAATGAAGTGTTCATAAGAAATGTTTCTAGTGGGTGAAACATCAAACAATGCAATTGTTTATCCACCTTGCCTAGAATAAAATATGGTCAGAGGTTTGTATCTTAATTCATAGGAAGCAGCCAACAATGTTCCTTGATGGTCAAGGGCATGAATGGAGCAATATTGGAACATATAGGACAGAAACCTCTCAAGAAGAATTTTATGTATGAACTTATTAAAGTGAGCCAAGATGGCAATAATAATAATATCCCATGTTGATGTTCATCAAAAGACATCCCTTAAAGAGAAGTAACAGGTAGCCATTACAACTTTACCTCTCGATGTCTATCAGCCTATCAGCCTGTCTATCAGCCTGTTTTTCCAGCCGCCCCGTGCTTGCTCAAGGGCCCTATATAGTGCGTAGATACAGGGTGGGGATAGAAACTGTGTTAAACTCAAGAATATGAGTTATCCCTGCAACAGGTCTGGCCATTAACTAAGTGGCTCTCATCCAACAGCAGAAACCAATGCTGAATCTGTTTCATTATTCTCTTGGGTGAAGTAGCCTTCCATCTGTTGTTACGTTGATTACATTGGAATCCTTCCATTACAGAGGGACAACAGTTTGTCTTTACTGGACTAGACAAGTAGTCAGGGAATGGATTTGTTTTTCCTTTTCAAAGTGTTTCTGGCAGCATCACCATATGCAGACTTATGGAATACCTTACTCACTCTATTGCTATCTAACGCAATATTGCTTCTGAAAAAGAAATGCATTTCACATGGAAATAAAGCCAGAATTGGACTCATATCTATGGACTCAGCTTTCCTGAAAGAACAATGCAATGGCCTACAAGGATGTAGTTGTAGTGTACAGGCAAAATAGAAGCATTAGAATCGTATCTTACAGGAGCTAGGATATGTTTTGAAGCTACCGCGAATATATGTTTATCTTTCCCTTATAGCCAGACTATGCAGATCTGAAAACCAAGTAAGATTGACTCCTATTGCGTTTTATTTATTTTTATCATCTTTACTGAAGATTAATTTATTTTTAATTCACATTTTTAACAAACTATAGTTGATTTACAGTGTTGTATCAGTTTCAGGTGTATAACAAAGTGATTCAGTTAGACATGTACATGCATTTATATATATATATGTATGTATATATATACACATATATATGTATGTATATATGGTATTTTCCAGATTATTTTCCATTATAGGTTATTGCAAGGTATTGAATATAGTTTCCTGTGTCATATAGTGAGTCCTTGTTACTTATATATTTTATATTAATATATAGCAGTATGTATTTGTTTAATTACAAACTCCTAATTTATCCCTCCCCCCTTTCCCTTTTGGTACCATTATTTCATTTTCTATGTCTGTGAGTTTGTTTCTGTTTTGTAAATAAGTTTATTTGTATCTTTTTTCGATTTCAAATATAGGTGATATCATATATTTGTCTTTTCTGTCTGATATACTTCACTCAGTATGATAATCTCTAGGTCCATCCATGTTGCTGCAAATGGTATTATTTCATTCTTTTATGGCTGAAAGTTATTCCATTGTATACGTATGTCACATTTTTGTCCCTTCATCTGTCAATGGACATTTAGGTTGCTTCCATATCCTGGCTGTTGTAAGTAGTGTTGCAATGAATGTTGTGGTGCATGTATCTTTTATAATTATGGCTTTCTCCAGGCTTCCCAGGTGACACAGTGATAAAGAATCTGCCTGCCAAGCAGGAGCTGCAGGAGACATGGGCTTGATCCTTGGGTCAGGAAGATCCCCTGGAGAGGGAAATAGCAACCTACTCCAGTGTTCTTGCCTGGAGAATCCCAGGGATGGGGAAGCCTGGTTGGCTGCCGTCTCTGGGGTCACACAGAGTCGGACACGACTGAAGCGACTTAGCAGCAGCAGCAGCAGCCGCCAGTATTCTTGCCTGGAAAATCCCATGAACAGAGGAGCCTGGTGGGTTACAGTCCACAGGGTTGCAAAGAGTTGGACATGACTTATTGACTGAGCATGCACACTGGATATATGCCCAGCGGTGAGATTACTGGATCATATGGTAACTCTTTTTCAGTTTCTAAGGAAATTCCATATTGCTCTCCATAGTGGCTGCACCAATATACATTCCCACCAACAGTGTAGGAGGATTCCCTTTCCTCCACACGCTCTTAAGCATTTATGGTACAATATTATTTGTAGACTATTTGATATGGCCATTCTGACTGGTGTGACATGATAACCTCATTGCAGTTTTGATTTTCATTTGTCTAATTAGCTATGTTGAGCATCTTTTTCTTTGCTTTTTAGCCATCTGTCTGTCTTCTTTAGAGAAATCTCTGTTTAGGTCTTCTGCCCATTTTCCAATTGGATTTTTTTGTTTTTTTAAATTGAGCTGTATGAGCTGTTTGTATATTTTGGAAATTAAGCCCTTGTCAGTTGCATCATTTGCAGATATTTTCTCCCAGTCCATATGTTGTATTTTTGTTTTATTTATGGTTTCCTTTGCTGTGCAAAAGTTTGATTAGATCCTGAAGTGTAATGTCAGTTTGATAAACTATTTCCCTTGATACCATATGATTTTATGAGTTTCAGGAGATATGTAAATCCAAATATCCACTGCCACAGTCAAGGTAGAAAATTTTCATGAACTCTAAAATGTCCTTTATGTCTCTTTGCAGTCATGCCTCAGTCTACTCTTGGCTTAAAGCAAATACTGATTTCTTTCTATAACTACAAGACAACTTGAAATTTCTAGAATTTTATGTAAATGGAAAATACAGTGGGAACTGTGTTTTCAATACACAATAAAATTTAGTTTAATTAATGTTGGGGAAATTTTAGTTTAATTAATGGGGAAACAATGGAAACAGTGACAGACTTTATTTTCTTGGACTCCAAAATACTGCAGATGATGACTGAAGACATGAAGTTAAAAGATGCTTGCTCCCTGGAAGAAAAGCTATGACAAACTTAGCACATTAGAAATCAGAGACATTACTTTACTGACAAAGGTCCATCTAGTCAAAGCTATGGTTTTTCCAGTAGTCATGTATGGATGTGAGAGTTGGACCATAAAGAAAGCTGAGTGCCAAAGAATTGATGCTTTTGAACTGTGGTGTTGGAGAAAACTCTTGAGAGTCTCTTGGACTGTAAAGAGATCAAACCAGTCAATCTTAAAGGAAATCAGCTCTGAATATTCATTGGAAGGACTGATGCTGAAGTTGAAGCTTCAGTAATACTTTGGCCACCTGATGTGAAGAACTGACTCACTGGAAAAGACCCTGATGCTGGGAAAGCCTGAAGGCAGGAGGAGAAGGGGATGATAAAGGATGAGATGGTTGGATGGCATCACCAACTCAATGGATGTTAGTTTGAGCCAACTCTGGGAGTTGGTGATGGACAGGGAAGAAGGTGTGCTGCAGTCCATGGGGTCACGAAGAGCTGGACACTACTGAGTGACTGAACTGAACTGAATTAATGTTACTGTACTTATTCACAGTTTTCTCTTTTTAAATTTCCAAATAATATTTCACATATTACAGAAAAACAATACTGTGTTGTCCATTTTCCTATTGGTGGACATTTGATTTATATACAGTTTGGAGCGGTATGGTATTGACAATCTGTGGATATTCATCTGCAGTTCTTTGTATAGACATCTATATTAATTTACTTTGGGGGAATTGACTGTGTGTAGTGTAATTACATGCGTATGTATTTTTGTAATTGCCAAGTAAGTTTCCCACAGTGAGCGTGTATGAGCATTACTGTTGTAAATCCTCACCACCACTTGGTATTGTCAATATTTTTACTTTTAGCCAGTGTAATAGATATGCATTGGCATATCATTTTGGTTTTCACTTGTATTTTCCTGATAACTAAAAATGCGAACATCTTTTCATGCAATTATTGGCCTTTGAATACCTTATTTGGGAAGTTCTTGTTCATGTATTCTGTCAATTTTTCTTTTCATTTTTTTGTAGTAAAGTCATCATCTTTAGTCCATCTTTGTCATACTGAAAAAGGAGAATTTCTTAAAACATATTTGGATGTCATCAATAAAATTACCTCAATTTTTATTATAAGAAGGGATTTAGAATTCATATTTGTTAATATAGATTTTTGAGATTATAGCCCAATTTTCAAATTGTATACTTATGAAAAATTCCGGAGAAGGCAATGGCAACCCACTCCAGTACTTTTGCCTGGAAAATCCCATGGACAGAGGAGCCTGGTAGGCTACAGTCCACGGGGTCGCTAAGAGTCGGGCACGACTGAGCGACTTCACTTTCACTTTTCACTTTCACGCATTGGAGAAGGAAATGGCAGCCCACTCCAGTATTCTTGCCTGGAGAATCCCAGGGACAGAGGAGCCCAGTGGGTTGCCGTCTATGGGGTCACACAGAGTCGGACACGACTGAAGCAACTTAGCAGCAGCAGCAGCAGCATGCTATATCAGCCTGTCAGTATTTCGATTAAGTCGTTTATCTTCTTGTTTTTGAGTTGTAAATATTATTTATATGTTCTCAATATAAGTTCTTTGTTAGTCATGTGTATCAATGATATTTCTCCTGTTCTTTTACATTAACCATATATTTGAAAAACAAACTTTTAATTTAAAAGTCCAAATCATATCACTTTCTTTTATGATTTATATGTTTCTGTGTTATAACTAAGAAATATTTTCCTACATCAAGTTCAAAAATATTTTCTCCTGTGTTTCTTTTTAAAAGTTTTATTATTTTATTTCTTGCATGTTGGTCTCATTCATTTTTATTGAATTTTTGTATATGATATGAGGTAAGAGGCAGAGTTCTTTTTACTTTTAATACATATACCTAGCTATTCTAACACTTTATATAAATAATTTAGTCATTTAATTGTCTTAATACTTGTGTTGAAAATTAATGAACCATATATTTGTGGGTCTAATTTTTATCTTTTATGGGTGGTGTGTTTTATTTTTTGGATTTAACTGACATCCTAACTTAGTGGGATGGAGTATATTTTGTTAAATGTGCTATTTTATTAAATTTTTTAATACTATTTTAGACGCTATTTTTCAGTAATACATATGCTGCTGCTACTAAGTTGCTTCAGTCATGTCCAACTCTGTGCGACCGCATAGACGGAAGCCCACCAGGCTCCCCCATCCCTGGGATTCTCCAGGCAAGAACACTGGAGTGGGTTTCCATTTCCTTCTCCAATGCATGAAAGTGAAAAGTGAAAGGGAAGTCACTCAGTCGTGTCCGACTCGTAGCGACCCCATGGACTGCAGCCCACCAGGCTCCTCTGTCCATGGGATTTTCCAGGCAAGAGTACTGGAGTGGGGTGCCATTGCCTTCTCCGACATTAATAAGTTGCCTAGGACCACTACTTTAATTGAATCCTGTGATTTTCTAAAGCAATTATTTTATTGAGATTTGGCACACTTTTTGCAAAAGAGGTATAGTTTCTATTATTGATATGGATTTTTATCAGTATTATTTAAATATCAGTATTATTATTATTGATATGAAATTTTGGTAACTACCTATATTAGTCATTATTAGAGTGTCTCTGGTTTAGATTTTCAGCTATCTTATCCCTGTGGCCTCAGGAGATGATATAGGTTCCTTTAGAGTCTGGTATAGGAGCTGTCAGGTTTTTCTTTCTTTCTTTTTTTTTTTTTTTTTAAATATAAATTTATTTATTTTAATTGGATTCTTTAATGCAAAGTTTGAGCTGGGAGTTTGAAGCCCTGCTGCTGCTGCTAAGTCGCTTAAGTCGTGTCTGACTCTATGAGACCCCATAGATGGCAGCCCACCAGGCTCCCCCGTCCCTGAGGTACTCTAGGCAAGAACACTGGAGTGGGTTGCCATTTCCTTCTCCAATGCATGAAAGGGAAAAGTGAAAGTGAAGTCGCTCAGTCGTGTCCGACTCTTGCGACCCCATGGACTGCAGCCTACCAGGCTCCTCCGTCCATGGGATTTTCCAGGCAAGAGTACTGGAGTGGAGTGCCATTGCCTTCTCTGGTTTGAAGCCCTAAGCTCATTCTATTATTTCTCCACTTCATTCATAGATGTTAGAAGCAGCCAGCCAATCTTTTGTAAGTCTTTAAGTTAGAGTAAAATGTATGTATGGTACTGAATAGGTGATCACCCAGAACCTTATCTTCAGGGGGTTTCATTAGGATTAACCAGTAGTGATATTTTGTATTATCTCCATTGCCACACCACACCATGGCTCACCAGTGCTGCCAGGTGATAACTAATTATTAAAACACACATGCTAAAAAAAAATAAGGTTAAATTTTAAATATTTAAGTTTTCCAAATTTGAAGACATATTTATCTAAAGGTTTTTATTCAGAGTTATATATTCCATCATGACACTCATTTGCCTTTAAAAAATAGGCTTTTATACATTTTCTAATTATGTTTTATTTATCAAATAATTTTTATTGGCTCTTGTACATCTGAAACTTTGAGCCAGGTACATCATTAAAAATATTATTAGACTGCACAAATCAGGGAGTGTAGAATTGATAATGCCCAAAGAGCATGATTATTAACAGTGCAATTTTTCAGCCATTTATTTTAAGCAAATTACTGCATTATTTTAAATAAGAAAAAAAAATATGACTTTTCCCCCTTAGGTTTCTATAGGTGGGATTAGCACAGTAAGATTTAAAACAGGTTTTAGCTACACTCCCAGCCCATCCCACATTTAAAACCTTGATGTCTTTTATTCTGGAAGATTGCTGACTGTCCAGATTGTAGGACCTCCCACCATTCCCAGCATTAACATCCCCTCTGAGTGTCTTCTGTAGATAGTTTGGTTCACAGTTCTAATGGCTTTGTCTTTCATTAGTTAATAATCTAGTTTATCTCATTTTCTGGTGGCTCAGATGGTAAAACATCTCCCTACAATGCGGGAGACCCGGGTTCAATCTCTGGGTTGAGAAGATCTCCTGGAGAAGGAAATGGCAACCCACACCAATATCCTTGCCTGGAGAATCCCATGGATGGAAGAGCCTGGCAGGCTACAGTCCAAGGGGTCACAAAGAGTCGGACATGACTGAGTGACTTCACTCACTCACTCATGGGAGTATATGGTTTTCACTTCAGACTGTACCCTCTTACCATTACCAAACCCAAAGGTCTGTACTGTGGATGGAAGTGCATCCTGTTCAAAATTCAATGATTGAAGCCCTGATCCCCAACATGACTGTTTGGAAATAGAGCTTTTAGGAGGTAGTTAAAGTAAGATGGAGTTTAAAGAGAAGGGTCTTAATCTGATAGATTGGGAGGATTTATAAGAGGAAGAGACAGAGATCCCTGTCTCTGTGGACATGCAGCTGAGAAAGGTTACATGGGCACAGTGTTAAACAATGCAGTTCATGGTATTTTGTTGAGGCAACCTTAGCAGAATAAGATTGTGTGTATCCTGGAACAAGTGTTATACGTCTGCAGTCTTGGCAAGCCCCTGTTCCTTACCTATAAATCCACATCCTTTTATATCTAGATCCTGAGAACACTACATCCATACTATTTTAGCCACTGATCTTCATGGAGTATGGAGTTTGATGTAATTTACGTAAAGACAAAACCAAAGCAGACAATGAATACAGTTTCATACACAGATATACAGTGCTTGAAATACAACATAGTTTTTCCCATCAGCTAACTCTATCAGACCCATCTGCCTGGAGTGGTGATTTCCTCAGCCACTTTAATAAACAAGCTTATAGCTTTTCTCACAAAGTTTTCAGGCAACTTTGGCCTCTTCCAGCACTTCTGAAAATGGTGGATAGGGGCCTATCTACCCAGTAGGCACAAGTAACTGGTAACAATCTCATAAAATTTCTGTGTACTTAGAGGTAGGTGGTTGATACCACAGTGATAGCTTCCCTTTATCAGGTGCTTATCAGAACTAAAGTCTATCCTTCCAGGAAATTACATGTACTTTAATTTTACAGTGAATAAGATTAGCATATCTACATTTAGGAGCCACTAAATATAAAGAAACCAAAATATATGTGGCTTAATCTGATTCCCCTTATAGTTTTTTATATATATTTTAAATCACAGTAATTGTCTTTTAATGATTCACAGAGATATGTAGAAATAGATTTTAGTGTTAGAACATTTTTCTATTTAAAAACCTTAAAACACTATGGATGATTTGGGAATTGTTTCCACTTTTTTTTTTTTCCTTAAATCTTCTTAAAATCCTAAAAGCACAGTCTGTCACCAATTTCATATAAAATCTAAAAGCATTTGCTCTCTACAAGAAAAACAAGTTAGGATCTGTATATAATACAACTATTAATAATTTCTTCTTATATATTTTTATTGTTCCTATGTCCTCAACTGAGTCATTTATACCTATCTTAATGTTAAAATTAAAAGATGTTCCTAGTGTAGATGAACTAAGGTGATTCTGTTATTATCCTAAGATAATGGGGAAACAGTGGAAACAGTGTCAGACTTTATTTTTGGGGGCTCCAAAATCACTGCAGATGGTGACTGCAGCCATGAAATTAAAAGACACTTACTCCTTGGAAGGAAAGTTATGACCAACCTAGATAGCATATTCAAAAGCAGAGACATTACTTTGCCAACAAAGGTCTGTCTAGTCAAGGGTATGGTTTTTCCTGAGGTCATGTATGGATGTGAGAGTTGGACTGTGAAGAAGGCTGAGCACTGAAGAATTGATGCTTTTGAACTGTGGTGTTGGAGAAGACTCTTGAGAGTCCCTTGGACTGCAAGGAGATCCAACCAGTCCAATCTGAAGGAGATCAGCCCTGGGATTTCTTTGGAAGGAATGATGCTAAAGCTGAAACTCCAATACTTTGGCCACCTCATGAGAAGAGCTGACTCATTGGAAAAGACTCTGATGCTGGGAGGGATTGGGGGCAGGAGGAGAAGGGGACAACAGAGGCTGAGACGGCTGGATGGCATCACTGACTCGATGGACGTGAGTCTGAGTGAACTCCGTGCTGTGGATAGGGAGGCCTGGCACGCTGGGATTCATGGGGTCGCAAAGAGTCAGACATGACTGAGCGACTGAACTGAACTGAACTGAATGTAATTTGATAACTTTGTATTTTTTAAGCTTATTTCAATAACTTGAGTAACAAATGAAAGTTAGCTCATAAATTATTCAAAAAATTATAGAACTGCATATCCATTGAGCAATCAATAAAATAGCAGAAAAAAGGAAGATATATATTTAATACATGGTGCAATAAGTGAATTTCTTGAAACTTCTGTTACTGTCTTAACACAAGTATTAATAATTTTATATTTACAAAGGTATAACATTCAATGTATTGGGATTCATTCTGCTTTATTTTCAAAAATGTATTATTATTTTAAAACATCTTTGTTAAAAGACTTTTTCAGAGCAGTTTTATGTTTATAGAAAAACTGTAAGTGCAGAGATTTTCCATGTGCTCCTTGTCCCCAACATGCATAGCTTATCGCATTCTCAGTATTCCCTACAAAAATGGTACATTTGTTATAACTGATGATAAACCTATATAAACAAATCACAATCACCCAAATTTAATAGTTCACCATATGTTTCACTTGGTGTTGTCCTTTCTGTGGGTTTGGGCAAATGTATTTTGATATGTAGACATCAGTATACTATCATGAAAAGTATTTTTGCTGCCCTAAATATCACCTGAGTTCTGCCTATTCATTCCTTCCTGAAAACCACTGATAAGTACTGAACTTCAGATACCATATAGTTGTAATCATACAGTATGTGTTCATTAGCTTTTCAGACTGACTTTTTTCATTTAGTAATATACATTTTTGCTGGGGTCCAGCCCCGGTGGATCCAGGGTATTCGAAGGGGAGATGGCTTCGGCGATCAGGATACGATAGAATTAAATATATAAAGAGTGGTTAAATAAGGATAGCTCAGCGAAGAAATTCAGTGAAGAAAAGAATCCAAATAAATTGATTTACATGGAAAGTCAATAAAATTCCAAGACAAGGAATTTGTGTCACCTACGTAGGCCGCAGGCGTCCTCCCGTTCTCCCGAAGAAGAGGAGACACTAAGGCCTCCCCGGTCAGATCTTAGAAGCCCAGGCAACATTAATAGGCTTGACGAGCCTCCACACTCCAGATGGGAATTCAGCCAGAAGGTGAGAGAAAGAACGACATGGGGAGACCAAGCTTCGGTGAACAAGGCCCGCACTTTATTTTCCAAAGTAGTTTTTATACCTTAAGTTGTGCATAGAGGATAATGGGGGAAGGTCAGCAGTCCTTGATCCTTATCGAAGCCAGGCTTTCAAACTTATCATATGCAAAAGTTTAGGTGATTTACATCATCTTCTGGCCAGGGGGCCTGTTAAAATTTTATGACCCTTTCTTCAGAAAACTTATTTTTCTCTAAAGGTGATTATTCTAAAGTCAGGCACCACCCTCCGAAAGCATTAGATAAAGTTGCATTCCTATAGGGCAAAGGTGTGGTGGGCTGTAACAAGGAAAGAATTAATGGTCCAAGGTTACAAACATTAAAGGTACTACTTACATTCCTATACACCAATTATATTAAACAATACACTCCCAGGGACACAGTAGGTAAGGGATATAGAAACTTGTCAGCAAATATTGGCCCAACAAGTGAAAAACCCTTCACCAATACAATTTCTAATCAATCTTTTAACTGCTCAAAGGAATCTGTATTTAGACAGTTTAGAACATCTCATGTCTCTCACGGTTGGGGGGCTGTGAACAATCACATGTGGCCGGAAGAACCTGTTCAGGCAGGCTAGAGGACTTCCAAAGGAGTTTGTAGGTTGAAACACTCTTGTCATGCCCAGGAACTTTATTAAGTGGAGCTGTAAGTTAACTCTTTTTCAGAGAGAGGTGGTGGGGGACAGCCCCCCGTAAAGTCAGAGGTGTAGGCGAGAGCACAAAGCAGTAAGTAGACAGACTCTGGTTTTGGGGGTAGGTGCTCAAGAATTTCCAGGGGGACTCCTGAGGCTTGATCCCGTATTTGCGTATGCTGAGCCTCCTTCCTCATGACCTTTGCCATGGGCAGAGTTCCTCACACTGGCTCCCTGCACATTTTAGATTCCTTTGATAAGTCTTCTTGTGGCTTGATACCTCATTTCTCCTTAGAGCTGAATAATATTCCATGGTCTGGATATAACATAGTTTATTTCTCCATTCAGTTATCAAAGGATACGTTGGTTGCTTCCAAGTTTGGACAGTTATTAAAATGAATAAAACTACTGAAAATATTCATGTGTAGGTTTGTGTGTAGAGTTGTTAGAATCTGGGTAAATACCAAGGGCACAGTAATTGGTTCATATGGTAAGAGTATCTTTAGTTTGATAGGAAAACTGCCACTCTTCCATTTTACATATCTCCTGCAATAAATGAATCTTCCTGGTTCTTCACATCTTTGCCAGAGTTTGCTGTGGGCACATCTCATTGTATAGTGTAGTTAAAGGTGTGTAATGATGTCTTCTTGTCATTGTAATTTACATTTCTCCAATGACATATGATGTGGACTGTCTTTTTATATCCTTATTTGCTATGTGTAGACTTTCTGGATGAGTTGTTTGTTAAAGTCACTGGCCCAATTTTTTTTTTTTTTTAATCACGTTTGTTTTAGTAGTGATTTATAAGTCGTCCAAGGTAAGGAGCATTGGCTGCGCTTTGCTGGAGCAGCCATGAAGAGATACCTCACGCCCAAGGTAAGAGAAACGCAAATAAGATGGTAGGTGTTGCAAGAGGGCATCAGAGGGCAAACACACTGAAACCATACTCACAGAAAACTAGTCAATCTAATCACACTAGGACCACAGCCTTGTCTAACTCAGTGAAACTAAGCCATGCCCGTGGGGCAACCCAAGATGGGCGGGTCATGGTGGAGAGATCTGACAGAATGTGGTCCACTGGAGAAGGGAATGGCAAACCATTTCAGTATTCTTGCCTTGAGAACCCCACGAACAGTATGAAAAGGCAAAATAATAGGATACTGAAAGAGAAACTCCCCAGGTCAGTAGGTGCCCAATATGCTACTGGAGATCAGTGGAGAAATAACTCCAGAAAGAGTGAAGGGATGGAGCCAAAGCAAAAACAATACCCAGCTGTGGATGTGACTGGTGATAGAAGCAAGGTCCGATGCTGTAAAGAGCAATATTGCATAGGAACCTGGAATGTCAGGTCCATGAATCAAGGCAAATGGGAAGTGGTCAAACAAGTGACAGCAAGAGTGAATGTTGACAGTCTAGGAATCAGCAAACTGAAATGGACTGGAATGGGTGAATTTAACTCAGATTACCATTATATCTACTCCTGTGGGCAGGAATCCCTCAGAAGAAATGGAGTAGCAATCATGGTCAACAGAAGAGTCCAAAATGCAGTACGTGGATGCAATCTCAAAAACGACAGAATGATCTCTGTTCGTTTCCAAGGCAAACCATTCAATATCACAGTAATCCAAGTCTATGCCCCAACCAGTAATGCTGAAGAAGCTGAAGTTGAACGGTTCTATGAAGACCTACAAGACCTTTTAGAACTAACACCCAAAAAAGATGTCCTTTTTTATTATAGGGGACTGGAATGCAAAAGTAGGAAGTCAAGAAACACCTGGAGTAACAGGCAAATTTGGCCTTGGAATATGGAATGAAGCAGGGCAAAGACTAATAGAGTTTTGCCAAGAAAATGCACTGGTCATAACAAACACCCTCTTCCAACAACACAAGAGAGGACTGTATACATGGACATCACCAGATGGTCAACACCAAAATCAGATAGATTATATTCTTTGCAGCCAAAGATGGAGAAGCTCTATACAGGCAGCAAAAACAAGACCAGGAGCTGACTGTGGCTCAGACCATGAACTCCTTATTTCCAAATTCAGACTTAAACTAAAGAAAGTAGGGAAAAGCACTAGACCATTCAGGTATGACCTAAATCAAATCCCTTATGATTATACAGTGGAAGTGAGAAATAGATTTAAGGGCCTAGATCTGACAGATAGAGTGCCTGATGAGCTATGGAATGAGGTTCGTGACATTGTACAGGAGACAGGGATCAAGACCATCCCCATGGAAAAGAAATGCAAAAAAGCAAAATGGCTGTCTGGGGATGCCTTACAAATAGCTGTGAAAAGAAGAGAAGTGAAAAGCAAAGGAGCAAAGGAAAGATATAAGCATCTGAATGCAGAGTTCCAAAGAATAGCAAGAAGAGATAAGAAAGCCTTCTTCAGCTATCAATGCAAAGAAATAGAGGAAAACAACAGAATGTGAAAGACTAGAGATCTGTTCAAGAAAATCAGAGACACCAAAGGAACATTTCATGCAAAGATGGGCTCGATAAAGGACAGAAATGGTATGGACCTGACAGAAGCAGAAGATATTAAGAAGAGATGGCAAGAATACACAGAAGAACTGTACAAAAAACATCTTCATAACCCAGAAAATCACGATGGTGTGATCACTGACCTAGAGCCAGACATCCTGGAATGTGAAGTCAAGTGGGCCTTAGAAAGCATCACTATGAACAAAGCTAGTGGAGGTGATAGAATTTCAGTTGAGCTATTTCAAATCCTGAAAGATGATGCTGTGAAAGTGCTGCACTCAATATGCCAACAAAATGGAAAACTCAGCAGTGGCCACAGGACTGGAAAAGGTCAGTGTTCATTCCAATCCCAAAGAAAGGCAATGCCAAAGAATGCTCAAACTACCACACAATTGCACTCATCTCACACGCTAGTAAAGTAATGCTCAAAATTCTCCAAGCCAGGCTTCAGCAATATGTGAACCGTTAACTTCCCGATGTTCAAGCTGGTCTTAGAAAAGGCAGCGGAACCAGAGATCAAATTGCCAACATCCACTGGATCATGGAAAAAGAAAGAGAGTTCCAGAAAAAATCTATTTCTGCTTTATTGACTATGCCAAAGCCTTTGACTGTGTGGATCACAATAAACTGTGGCAAATTCTTCAATAGATGGGAATACCAGACCACCTGATCTGCCTCTTGAGAAATTTGTATGCAGGTCAGGAAGCAATAGTTAGAACTGGACATGCAACAACAGACTGGTTCCAAATAGGAAAAGGAGTACGTCAAGGCTGTATATTTTCATTCTGTTTATTTAACTTATATGCAGAGTACATCCTGAGAAACGCTGGACTGGAAGAAACACAAGCTGGAATCAAGATTGCCGGGAGAAATATCAATAACCACAGATATGCAGATGACACCACCCTTATGGCAGAAAGTGAAGAGGAACTAAAAAGCCTCTTGATGAAAGTGAAAGTGGAGAGTGAAAAAATTAGCTTAAAGCTCAACATTCAGAAAACGAAGATCATGGCATCCCACCACTTCATGCAAATAGATGGGGAATCAGTGGAAAAAGTGTCAGACTTTATTTTTCTGGGCTCCCAAATCACTGCAGATGGTGACTGCAGCCATGAAATTAAAAGACGCTTACTCCTTGGAAGGCAAGTTATGACCAACCTAAATAGCATATTCAAAAGCAGAGACATTACTTTGCCAACAAAGTTTCATCTAGTCAAGGCTATGGTTTTTCCTGTGGTCATGTATGGATGTGAGAGTTGGACTGAGAAGAAGACTGAGCACTGAAGAATTGATGGTTTTGAAGTGTGGTGTTGGAGAAAACTCTTGGGAGTCCCTTGGACTGCAAGAAGATCCAACCAGTCCATTCTAAAGGAGATCAGCCCTGGGATTTCTTTGGAAGGAATGATGCCCCCAGTACTTTGGCCACCTGATGTGAAGAGTTGACTCATTGGAAAAGACTCTGATGCTGGGAGGGATTGGGGGCAAGAGGAGAAGGGGACGACAGAGGATGAGATGGCTGGATGGCATCACTGACTCGATGGATGTGAGTCTGGGTGAACTCCGGGTGTTGGTGATGGACAGGGAGGCCTGGCATGCTGCAATTCATGGGGTCACAAAGAGTCGGACATGACTGAGCAACTGATCTGATCTGATCTGATAAGTGTTCTTTGTGTGTTTTGCATAATATTCCTTTATCCGATGTGTCTTCTGCATTTTTTTTTTCCCATTCTGTGGCTTGTCTTCTAACTCTCAACATTTTCTTTTATAGATAAGAGGGTTTTAATTTTCTGGAAGTCCAAAATATAGTTTATTTCTTTCATGCAACATGCTTTTGGTTTGTGTCTAAAAAGTCATTGCCATATCTAGTGTCATTGTGGTTTTCTATGTTGTCTTTAGGTGTTTTATGATTTTTCATTTTATATTTTGGCTTATGATCCTTTATGAGTTAATTTTTGTGAAAAGGTGTAAGGTCTTTGTTTAAATTCATTTTCTTGCATGTGGATATCCACTTGTTGCAACACTATGTTTTAAAACATTTTTTGATGTAAACCATTTAAAACTATCTTTATTACAGTATTGTTTCTTTTTTATGTTATGGATTTTGGCTGGAGGCTTGTGGGATCTTAGCCTCCCGATCAGGGATCGAACCTACACCCCGTGCATTGGAAGGTAAAGTCTTAACCTATGGACAGCCAGGGAAGTCCCTGTAGCACCTCTTGTTGAAGAGACAGTGTTGCTCCATTATTTATTATTACTTTTCAAATTAAATTTTTATCATATTAAAAAAAGTAAGCATCTAATCTATCAAAGAATACTAAAAAGCTTATCTCAGAGTTGTAATTTTTGAATCATTTACAGAGGAAACCATTTTCAGTGTTTTTAGTTACACTGCAATATTTGTCTCTCTAGACAGACAGACAAATAGTTTATTTATATTCTGCTGTTACTTGGAATTTTAAAAGTCATCTTTTTTTGACTTCTTGTATAATGTTTAAAATTTTTTGTGTCAAACTTCAGTTGTCTTCCAGCTCTCTCCTAGTATTTCTTCAACCCCTATAAAATTGATGATTTCGAACCATGATGTTGGAGAAGACTCTTTAGAGTCCCTTGGACAGCATGGAGATCAAACCAGTCAATCCTAAAGGAAATCAACTCTGATTATTCATTGGAAGGACTTATGCTGAAGCTGAAGCTGAAGCTCCAATACTTTGGCCACCTGATGCAAAAAGCTGACTTATTAGAAAAGACCTTGGTGCTGGGAAAGATTGAAAGCAGGAGAAGAAAAGATGAGATGTTTGGATAGCATCACTGACTCAATGGACATGAGTGAGTAAGCTCCGGGAGATGGTGAAGGACAGGGAAACATGGTGTGCTGCAGTCCATGGGGTCATAAAAGTAAGACACGACTGAGCAACTGAACAACTTAGTTAAAAGATACATGATTTATCATTTACCTTGCAAAAAAAAAAATGTATGTATATGTTTGCATATATACTTTCTTAAGTGTTTCAAGTATTTATTAATATGTTTTCCAGAATTCCAAACAATTGAAATAAATTACAAGGTTTTTTTTTTCCTCCCTGAAATATAGGTCTGTCTCCTTTTCCAATCATAAATGTTCTTATAGTCTGCTCCACAGCTGTTATCCTAGGATTCTCTTCCCTTCTAGTTTAGATTTCAGATTTCCTGAATCCCACGTCTTACAAAATCTTAGATTATTCTTGTTCATATGTTCTGCTCAAGCTAATTCTCCAATAGTATTCTAAGAATGATTCAAGAAATTTAACATTTTGATTCTCTTAACGTTGCACATACTTCTCCTTTAGAATTCTCAAGGCATAGCTTCATGTCCTTAAATATATTTAGACTTGCTATTGAGCAGATCAGTTCTCTTTAGATTTCTGTTTCTTGGCATGTAATTTGTGCTCTCTCGCACTTTAACGTTTTTTTAAAGCTATCGCTTGTGTTCTCATTTTCCGTAGGATATTCTTCAGTGGAGGTCATTTTTTAAAAGTTATGCTGAATACTAAGCTGACCCTTTGACTTTAGAGACTTGTTTCACATTTGTGGAAATTTTCCTCCATGGTTTACTTTTGTAATTCCTCACTATCCATTTTTACTTGCATTAGTTTATCTTTCTCACATTTATCCTTAGTTGCTGGATATTCTGGTCATAACTTCTCATTTGCTATCTTTTCTCTCATTTTCAATCTCTGTCATTTGAGGGGATTTTTAAAATCATTTAATGTTTCTATTCTATTAATTTTTTTAATTTAAAATAGCCAATTTGAGGGCTTTTTGCTTCACATTTAATTTTCATATCATATAGTCTCTTCTTGATTTTTAAAAAATGATATCTTCTCTTAATGATCTTAAAATGTCATCTGTTTTTTTAAAGTTTTCTTCTGTGTTCTCTCTTTGTCCTATGATACTTTGGTTATTTTCCTTCCTGATAGAGTCTTTTCTCAAGTATCTGGATATCCTTGGTTGTTCATTTACAATTTGATAAATAGTCACTAAAATCATAAAGAAAGTTGAATATATGTGCTTAGGAATGGATTGGGGCTTATGAGAAGTAGGGCTACTCAACAGGAGGTACATATGTTGTTGTTCAGTTGTTCAGTCATGTCCAACTCTGCAACCCCATGGACTGCAGCACATCAGGCGTCCTTGTCCTTCACCATCTCCCAGAGCTTGCTCAAACTCATGCCCATTGAGTCAGTGATGCCATCCAATCATCCTGTCCTCTGTTGTCCCCTTCTCCTCCTGCCTTCAATCTTTCCCAGCATCAGGGTCTTTGCCAATAAGTCTGTACTTCATATCAGGTGGCTAAAGTATTGCAGTTTCAGCATAAGTCCTTGCAGTGAATATTCAGAGTTGATTTCCTTTAGAATCGACTGGTTTGTTCTCCATGCAGTCCAAGGGACTCTCAAGAGTCTTATCTAACACCATAGTTTGAAAGTATCAAATCTTTGATGCTCAGCCTTTTTTATGGTCCAGCTCTCACATCTGTACATGACTACTGGGAAGATTATAGCTTTGACTATACAGATCTTTGTCAGCAAAGTGCTGTCTCTGCTTTTTTAATAGGTGTGTCATATGCTTTTCTTCCAAGGAGCAGAAGTGGCTGCAGTCACTATCTGCAGTGATTTTGGAGCCCAAGAAAATAAGATCTGTCACTGTTTCCATTGTCATTGCCATGAAGTGATGGGACCAGATGTCTTGATCTTAGTTTTTGAATATTGAGTTTTAAGCCAGTTTTTTCAATCCCCTCTTTTACCTTCAAGAGGCTCTTTAGTTCCTCTTTGCTTTCTGCCATAAAGGTGGTGCCATTTATGTATCTAAGATTGTTGATATTTCTCTTGGCAAATTTGATTCCAGCTTGTGATTCATCCAGCCCAGCATTTCACGTGATGTACTCTGCATATAAGTTAAATAAGCAGAATGATAACATACACCCTTGACATACTCCTTTCCCAATTTGGAGCCAGTCATTGTTCCATGTCAAGTTCTAACTGTTGCTTCTTTACCTGCATACAGATTTCTCAGGAGGCAGGTAAGGTGGTCTGGTATTCCCATCTGTTGAAGAATTTTCCACAGTTGTGATCCACACAGTCAAAGGCTTTTGCATAGTCAGTGAAGCAGAAGTAGATGTTTTCTGGAATTCTCTTGCTTCTCTATGATCCAATGGATGTTGACAATTTGATCTCTGGTTCCTCTGCCTTTTCTAAATATATTCAGTGGTTTTGAATCTCCTTATCTTTCCTTTCAAATATAATCTCCCTGATTTTTCACTTATCTTATTGTTTTATTTCATTATCCTGGCTATTTTTTCTTATCTTTCTCTAATGTTTCTATTAAATTTCTATTAAATTCTCTCCTCTGAGTATAAAGTAACAATCGGAAATGAGGTCAGAAGGCAGTAGGGCCAGATTGTGTAGAATTCTACATTTTAAATTCTTGGAAATTTTAATTTTACTCTGAGTGAAATGGAGAAGGTACAGGATTTAGTGTAAGGAGTGACATGACCTTACTAGAATTTTTAAAAGAACATAAAGTTAGAAGTGCTGTGCATAGAATTGTGGTAGGAGAAATAGGAGAGGAAAGGAGGAGGGAGCCAACTGAGTGGCTATTAAAATAAACCTAGTGAGTGTCCAGTGTGCTCATTGAAAATGCAAAGAACTATCTGGATTCTAGGTTTATGTTCATAGCTGTGTTTAGGAGTTTATTATGTTTCTTTTGCTGAAATTATACAAAAAGATGGATATTTTAGTTTATCAGTAGTGATTGAGTCATTCAGGAAGTTTTCCACTGCTCTCTTACTCACTGTGGAAAGTAGTATTACATCAGTTTCACTTTCAATTGTTGATAAAATCTTTCAGGACATCCTTAATCCCTATAAAGAGCCTTCTTTCTGATTGAACAGTTCTTGGAGGCAACACTTTTTATATCTCTGGAGTCTTAAAATTTTATAATCAAATTTTCAGCTTCATCTTTAGATCATGGTTTTCTGTAAGTGTCCTGGACATGATATTAGATAGGAAAATGTTTCTAAATTTTAGCCTGATTTACTATTTTTAAGAGACTGAGAATCTTTGATTCCTGTAAGTCTTAGCTCCTTTTAATTTAACATTCATTCATTTAGTTTATCACTCCCCTCTTATATTTTGCTATAAGTAGCAAGAAGAAACAAAGACTTTCAGTTGTGTGCCTGGAAATCTGAGCTAGATTGCCTAGTCTTTTAGGTACCGTGGAAATAAGGCTGCTGAATGTTTGGCCTCTTGCTAATAACATTGATCTGTGCTCCTATGGTTTCTGACAAGATTTTTCTCACTTTCTGTTAAGCCTTCACCAGAACCTCATGAGAGCCCAAATTCCATGAGTGGTGCATTCACGGCCAAAGTTTTCACTTTATCGTTCCTCAGAATCCTTACAGTCTATTCAGCTTCTGTCCACTGGCATTTTCAAAGTCACCCCCACAATTACAGTTTTGCTGTGTGGCATTCCACTTGTCATTCAGTACAAAAAAAGAACTAAATTAGCTGCATGTTGGCAACATACCAGTAGTCTATTGCCCCATACCAAATTATTCACCAATTTCACATCTTAAAACTAAATATAAAAATGTATTGCATCATAATCCCTTTGGATCATGAAACTAGGGCAGCAATCTGGGATGGTTCTAACTCAGAGCCCCTCATAAATTTGTGTTTAAGTGATCAGCCTGGCCTCAGTAAAGCTTCTTCCAGGCTCTCTCATGTGGTTTTCAATAGGCTTCAGTTCTCTCTGGCTACAGACTACAGACTTCATTATTTTTGCTTTATTAGTTTCTCCATAGGTTCCCTGAATATCCTCACAATATGTCAAAAACTTTCTGTCTTTTATTATGTAATCTCCAAAGTAACTGGTGACATGCTGCCTATTCTGTCTTATGCTGTCAGAGACTAACAGTCTTGGTTGGATGTGGCAGATGTGAGCAATAGAACAAGGAGATCATCAAGGGGCATCTTTTAGGCTAAATACACACTCAGTAGAAACTAAGCTCCTAAAAAAAAAAAAAAAAAAAGAAACTAAGCTCCTCTTAAATTTTATGTAGCAAACTCCAGAGCTTTTCTTGATAAACAGGTGACTACTTCAAAGCAGAAGACCTTTTGATACTAACTCAATTTCTCTTAATGCAGAAGAGTCCAACACTGAAGACATCCAGTGAACTGCAATGTATGGGCTATTGAACATAATGGACAGATTTTTTAATGTTTGTTTATTTTCAAAACATTGTTATTTAAGAATAAAATATATAGCCCCTATCAACAAAGCCAAGACATTTTAGAATTAGAATGTCTGCCTCAGTTTTCACAGTAGTCAATGATAATGTAAGCTGGCATACCTATAAATATTAAATACAGGCTGATTTTCTTTCTGGTCATATGCATTTCGCTATTCCCCAGGGGTTTGCTTTAGACCTTAAGAAGCATTGCTTTTTAAAAGCAGCTGCCATTTTTATGAGAACAATTTTTTTTTTTCAACAAAGTAAGCACTTTTAGGGAAAACTAACATAAACTGTGCCATGTGTACAAGTCTGAAAGTGAAGCAGATGTTTTGGTTTAAAACACTGAAGATACTTAGTGTTACTCATCGCATTTAAATAAAAAGGTATATACTTCATAATTTATAAGCTAGCTGGTAAAATTTTAAAATAAAATATTTTCCCATTCAAAAACTATCTGGTATTTGAATTACATCATGGTGTCAGCTTTTTGGTTTTTAAATTAGAATCCTAGGTCTTCCATAGAAGGAACGTGGGTATTGGTATAATCAAAAACTTGTTGGATGAATTGCTTTAGGGCATTATATTGAATATAAAAAAATGTTAATTTTTTAAAACCTAAAAAATTTACATATTGCTGGATTCCATCTATGTAACATTTTCAAAATGATTAAACTATGGAAATCAAGAACAGATTAATGGTTGCCAGGAACTCAAGTCATGGTCAGAGTAGGTATTAGAAGGATAGCACTAGGAAATTGCTTTGTAATGATGGGAGAGTTTTTTTATGTTGATTCAGGTGATGATTGTGTTAATCTATAAATGATAAATGTGGTAAAATTGTGTAAAACTAAACACACACACAAGTGTATGTAAAAGTTAGTAAACTTCAAATAAGGCCTCTAGACTATTACAGTTAGTCAGTGTCAAATTCCCGGTCTTGATATTGTACCTAGCTGCTTCTGCTGCTAAGTTGCTTCAGTTGTGTCCGACTCTCTGGGACGCCATAGACGGCCGCCCATCAGGCTCCACCGTCCCTGGGATTTTCCAGGCAAGAACACTGGAGCAAGTTGCCATTTCCTTCTCCAATGCATGAAAGGAAAAGTGAAAGTGAAGTCGCTCAGTCGTCTCTGACTCTTAGTGACCCCATGGACTGCATGCAGCCCACCAGGCTCCTCCGTCCATGGGATTTTCCAGGCAAGAGTACTGGAGCGGGGTGCCATCGCCTTCTCCGACTGTACCTAGAGTAATGTGTTATTGTTTGGAAATTCCAGTGAAGAGTATACCAATTTGCTCTGGATTATATTTTCAATTTCTATCAGAATAAAATTATTTCAAGATAGAAAGTTAAAAAATTAAATTAGTTAATTAAATGGATTTCAGAGTAGGACTTTCATAAAGATGTTTTACATTCTTTCATAGGAATATATGGAGCCTGTAAATACCAAAATTCCAGAAAAATTAAATGAATAATAAAATAAAATTTAAATGAAAAATATATAATTTAATAAAACACTAGCAATTACATTTTGATGTTGATATTTTATAAATAACATGATATTTAATTACAGTGACTTATTTATTTCACTTTTATAATAGTTTAATGAAATGATGAAAGTCTTTAAATTGTAAATTATATTAACTATGAAAGTCATGCAAATAAATTAAAGGTATTATTCTTCAAGGTTATACAATTTTAATGTTACTGTATCTTTTTCTTTATAGCATCAAAACCAAAGATGTATGAATCCTTTATCAATATTCAGGAATTTATTTAGTAGCCAGGCATCATGTTACAGAACAGTAAATTTAATTATTTAAAACATGGAAATATGGGGTTGGTGACTACAACAGTATATTTTTTTCTCCATGTATTTTTAAAATCAGTATGGCCATATTATTCTTGGGAATATGAAGAATAAAAATTTATTTAAACTCTTGGTAATTAATTAATATTGCATTTTTAAATGGACAGCCTTTTAATATTGCATCAATTTCTCTACTGAGAGACTAAAATTTTTACAGAAGGATGTTTGATTTGCAATGTTGTATTAATTTCTGCTGTATAGCAGTGACTCAGCTATACATATATATATTCTTTTTAATATTCTTTTCCATTCTGGTTTATCACAGAATATAGTTCCTTGTGCTATACACGAGGATCTTATTGTTTATCTATACTATATGTACTGGTTTTCATCTGCTAATCCTAAACTGCCAATCTTTCCTTTGCCCACTTCTCCTCCCTGTTAACAACCACAAGTCTGTTCTGTATGTCTGTGGGTCTATTTCTGTTTCATAAATATGTTCATTTGTGTCATATTTTAGTTTCCCCATATAAGTGATATCATATACTATTTGTCTTTCTGACTTACTCCATTTATTATGAAAATCTCTAGATTCTTCTATGTTCCTGAAAATGGCATTATTTCATTTTTCATGGATAAAAAAATGAAAAATACATACATATTGCATTGTACATATGCATACACACACACCACATCTTATCTATCCATTCATCTGTCAATGGATACTTAGGTTGCTTCCATGTCTTGACTGTTGTAAATGGTGCTGCTATAAACACTGAATTATAGTTTTGTCTGAGTATATGCCCAGGAGTGGGATTGCTGTATCATATAGTAGTTCTGTTTTTAGTGTTTTTGTTTGTTTGTTTGTTTGTTTTTTAAGAAACTTCCATAGAAGAAACTTATCCATAATGGCTGTACCAACTTACAGTCCTATCAACAGTACAAGAAGGTTCCCTTTCTCCACACTTTCTCAGTATTTATTATTTTTAGACATTTTAACCATGGCCATCTTGACTGGTGTTTGGTGGTACCTCACTGTAGTTTTAATTTGTATTTCTCTAATAATTAATGATGATGAGCACCTTTTCATGTGCCTGTTGGCCATCTGTATGTCTTCTTTGGAGAAATGTTTACTTAGGTCTCCTCTCATTTCTTTTTTGTTGACTGGATTGCTTGTTTTTTGTTATTGAATTAAATCTCAAAAATCTGATAGACTTTTTTTACTAATTTGAAATGTGTGTTTAACCATAAATTATAAAATATTAAAGAAAATATAGAAACAATTTCCATTGAATTGTCATACACGTTTTATTTTTCCCTATTATAGACAGGAGTAAAATGAAATATTTGAAGTGTTTTTAAACTGAATATTTGTAGTATGAATGTAAATTATGCTCTTTGAGCATTTTCACTTTTATATTCAATAAAGCAATCATGTTAAGTTCTAGAAAATACAATATGATGTTAAACTGAGATATGACCATTATAAAAGAATATACACAATTTTCTCTTTGTAAAGAGAAATAACAGAGAAGCTATTAAAATTAGCACACATTTATTATAGTTCAAATGAATGCTTAAAAATGTCTCTCCATGAAAAATAAAACAGGAGAAATAGAGATGAAACAACACTTAAAGAGACTCATTAATGGACATGAATATATGACTTAGAAAAGTATCTAATTACACAATTTAGAAAACAACTTGATATGTCAAAAAGAATGCATTATAAATATTTGAGAGGGAACTGATTTTTAATTAAGTTATGTGTGGAAAACTGGCTGTTGTTCAGAAGAGGATTATCAAAGTAGATCCATGTAGCCTAGCATTTATCAGCAAATTCACAGATGGGGTAAGCATTTTTTAAAGAATAAGAGTTTGGTTGTATTGTCTAATACTACAAAGTGATTCTGAGTCATATTATGCAAAAGTAATATTTTTTGAAAGATGCAAGGAAAGCAGTTACCATAATATTGTGCTCTGTTAGCTCTGGGATTCAGCAGACATGAGCATATTCTGGGGCCTCAGAGTGTTTTATCTAAAACTATCCCTCAGTGTAGAGGGAGCTGTGATCATCACCAGCAGTATCTTGGGTTTAATACTACACCCTGGCTCCTAGAGATCTAGCAGAGACCATTCCCTGTCTTCATTCTTCCAACCTTTCCAGAAATTGTATTCACAAATAACTCTATGTAATAAAACTTTCTCAGGGACTTCCCTGGTGGTCAAGATAGTTAAGACTCCACACATCCACTGCAGGAGTGCATGGGTTCCATCCCTGGTTGGGGAACCAAGATCCTACATGCTGCATGGTGTGGAATATCTAGATTGTTTTATATTTTCCTCACTGAAACTAATTACAGTGATTATTATCTGAATGTATGATTTGAATTAAGGTATGGGAGTGCACTCAACAGTTTGAAATGAAATGTCATTTCTGAGTAAATACACTTTTGTTCAACTTGTGATTTTTTATGAAACGATGTATTCATTTGATTTTCATCAAATTCTGGCATAAGTCTGTTTGGTCAATGGTCTCTAATTTAATTTTGGATGTTAGATATCTGAAAGTGTTCAGTTATACAGATGTCTGAACAAATTATGAGCCAAAGCAATTTCAAATGTGTTGAGTATATTTCACTATATAAAAACTAGGATTATCCTGTCAGAATTGGCCTACCAAATTTAATTTCCTCTCCAAACCTTAATACTACTCTCTCACAAACATAAATCTGATGATAAAATGTAGGAAAACAAAATAGTGCTATTGTTTTCCCTCCTAAAATATATCACCTAGTGATTGCAGGATTCTATTTTTATATGATTCTTCATATAAAAATGAAGGTTTATTTAATTAAGTAAATTATGTTATTGGATGCTACTCTATTTTAGAATAATTATTAAGCAGTAACCCTAACTGTAATGATTTAGGGGCTATACTTTGGTCAAGTCTACCAAGCTCATGGGATAGCAAGCCAAATTTTCATTGGCTTGGGCTGTATCAGATATGACTAGCTATCAATTATCCACATGGAGATGCTTCTTTGTAAGTGTAAAATATCCAAGTAGCCAACAAGATGATGTGATTCTTTGGGACCAAAGGGAATGAGTCTTAAAATTTCAGACCCTCATAAAGGTAAACTTAATGTAATGTGTAGCCCCTGTTTCTGCTGAAATTTGGAAGAATGAGTTTATTCCTTCCACAAATTCCTATACTCATGTTGTCCTAAGTAAGATGCCCTAGTGTAGACACTTCTTAAATCAAGCTCCAAATCATGTATCTTTTCCAAAAGCACCTACTGTAAGAAAATGATTATGCTCAGAAAACAATCTGAGGCATAATTATGACCACAATTTTGTAGATATTTGTGTCAGTTTTGTCAAAATAAATGCTTATAGTAATTGCAGCTTCTGTGGTATTTAGAAGTGGGAAGAAAATTGGGGATAGCCCTAAAAATATGGTGCTTCTTCATTTGTGTATTTGAGACAACACCGACAACAAAACAACTACAGTTTGGTACCTACAGAGTACCAAACTCTTAGGTTGATTAACTGAGTTTAATGTTCACCACATTTTCATGGGGATTTAATTTCCCAAATTTGCATGTGAGAAAAATGAGTCTGGGTAGTGTGGCACCAACTAGTAGTAATTTACTAACATCCAAGTTTTGTTTAATTGTATGCTTTGTTTTGCTTGGTTTTTCTGACTAACTTTTCTAATTTCCTATAAAGATCATTGTGTCCATGTTGGATCAATGGAATTTACATACAGCTGTAGAGGTGATGTGTGTCATTTCCAGTCCTAGTTTAAACAAGTGTCCCACAAGCCTTTTGTTATGGCTTCCCTCCCCCTTTTATAGCTGAAATAGAGATCAAGAAATCAAGAAAAGGAAATCAAGGAAGCCATATTTTGAAAATGAGAGCAGCACTTTACTCAGTGTAGCTGTCTGAATTACTGTGGAGAAGAGACCTAATCCTACACTTGTTCACTCATTCTTCACTAGTAAGAATTAAAGCTCTGCTGTGCTTGAGTTCTGCATTTCTTGCTTTCTGTTTCTTATTACAGTTAGCCCTCTCCAACTAATTAGTTAGTGTTAATGTTATTCACTCAGTCGTGTCCAACTCTTTGCAACCCATAGACTGTAACTCACCAGGTTCCTCTGTCCATGGAACTCTCCAGGCAAGAAGACTGAGTAGATTGCCATTCCCTTCTCCAGAGGATCTTCCTGACCCAGGGTTCTAACTGGGTCTCCTGCATTGCAGACAGATTCTTTAGCAGCTGAGGTGTCAGGGAAGCCCCCAAATTCAAGTCATAGAATTTAAAAATCCCAATTTCCCCATACCAAACAGAATGTTTTCTGTGTGTATGAATGTGTGTGATGATAAATAAGTACAGATAAAGCAGGATCCTTCTGACTATGATCACTCACTAGGAACATAGGTGTTTCTGAAGAGACTGATTTATAACCAGTAGGCTTTTGTAAAGTACACATATGTTTTTAAAGATGTTCTTTCATTTGCAAGTTACAACTGCTATGTAGAACTATTTATAACTCTTCTAGAACTACTTGGCCTCATAAAAAATATTATTACTATGGTTTTACAGATTTGATAGTATGGGTCATTCTTCTTATTTTCTTTTTTGCACTGGAAACCATCCATGATTTTGTAGGGAAACAAAATTTGCCATCCCAAAATGTGTCTCCTTGGCATGAGGATTAATTTGGGCTGATTATTTTTAAGAAATGGAAGACTCAGGAAGTTTTTCTTGTTAACTTTAATCTTAATGATCTAAAAAGAATTCAGATAAAGGGCTTGTTCTAGGAATAGAACTATTGCCAAATATATCTGTAAAGAATATGGGCTAGGTGTGGTGGGGGAAATTCCCAGGGCCTAGAGATCAATATTCTACTGGAGTAGAGCAGATAAATAGCTACAAAAAGAATGAAGAGGTTGAGCCAAAGTGGAAACAATGCCCAATTGCGGCTGTATCTGGTGGTGAAAGTGAAGTCCGATGCTGTAAAGAACAATATTGCATACGAACCTGGAATCTTAGGTCCATGAATCAAGTAACCTCGATGTGGTCAAACAGGAGATGGCAAGGGTAAACATGTTAGGAATCAGTGAACTAAAATGGACAGGACTAGGAGAATTTAATTCAGATGACCATTGTATCTACTATTGTGGGCAAGAATCCCCTAGAAGGAATGGAATAGCCATCAGACAAAAGAGTCTGAAATGCAGTACTTGGTTGCAATCTCAAGAATGACAGAATGATTTCCATTTGTTTCCAAGGGAAACCATTCACCATCACAGTAATCCAAGTGTATGCCCCAACCTCTAATGCTGAAGAAGCTGAACGACTCTTCGAAGACCTGCAAGACCTCCTAGAACTAACATCAAAAAAAAAAAAAAAAAAAAAAAAAGATGCCCTTTTCATCATAGGGGACTGGAATGCAAAATTAGGAAGTCAAGAGATATCTAAATAACAGACAAGTTTGGCCTTAGAGCACAATGAAGCAGGGAAAAAGCTAACAGAATTTTGCCAAGAGAATGCACAAGTCGTAGAAAACACCCTCTTCCAACAACACGAGAGACAGCTTCTGGTCAGTACAGAAATCAGATTGATAATATTCTTTGCAGCTGAAGATGGATAAGCTCTATGCAGTCAGCAGAAAACAAGACCTGCAGCTGACTGTGGCTCAGATTGTCAGCTCCTTATTGCAAAATTCACACTCAAATGGAAGAACATAGGGAAAACCACTAGACCATTCAGGTATGACCTAAATCAAGTCACTTATGATTATACAGAGGAAGTGACAAATAGATTCAAGGGATTAGATTTGATAGACAGAGTGCCTGAAGAACTATGGACAGAGGTTCTAACACTGTATAGGATGTGGTAACCAAAACCTCCACAAGAAAAAGAAATGCAGTAAAGCAAAGTAGTTGTCTGAGGATTTCTTCCAAATATCTGAGGAAAGAAAAAAAACAAAAGGCAAAGGAGAAAGGGAAAGCTATAGCCAACTGAATGAGTTGCAGAATTCCAGAGAAGAGCAAGGAGAGATAAGAAAACCTTCTTAAGTGAATGCAAAGAAATAGAGGAAAACAGTAGAATGGGAAAAACTAGATATCTCTTTAAGAAAATTGGAGTTACCAAGGGAACATTTCATACAAAGACAGGCACAGCAAAGGACAAAAATGGCAAGGGCCTAACAGAAGCAGAAGAGATTAAGAAAAGGTGGTAAGAATATAAACTCTACAAAAAAACCTCTTAATGACCCAGTTAACCATGATGATTACAGAAAATTGAATTAAAAATTTACTGAGTATGGCCAAGGACTTCCCTGGTGGCTCAGATGGTAAAGCATCTGCCTGCAATGCAAGAGACCTGGGTTCGATCCCTGAGTAGGGAAGAGCCCCTGGAGAAGGAAATGGCAGCACATTCCAGTACTCTTGCCTGGAAAATTCTGTGGATGGACTAGCCTGGTGGGCTACAGTCCATGGAATTGCAAAGAATAGGACATGACTGAGCAATGTTACTGGTTCACTGAGCATGGCCCTGCCCATCAGAACAAGACCCAGTTTCCCCCTCAGTCAGTCTCACCCATCAGGAAGCTTCCATAAGCTTCTTTATTTTATTTTTTTAATTTTTAATTTTATTTTATTTTTAAACTTTACATAACTGTATTAGTTTTGCCAAATATCAAAATGAATCCGCCACAGGTATACATGTGTTCCCCATCCTGAACCCTCCTCCCTCCTCCCTCCCCATTCCATCCCTCTGGGTCATCCCAGTGCACCAGCCCCAAGCATCCAGTATCGTGCATCGAACCTGGACTAGCAACTCATTTCATACATGATATTTTACACGTTTCAATGCCATTCTCCCAAATCTTCCCACCCTCTCCCTCTCTCACAGAGTCCATAAGACTGTTCTATACATCAGTGTCTCTTTTGTTGTCTCGTACACGGGGTTATTGTTACCATCTTTCTAAATTCCATATATATGCGTTAGTATACTGTATTGGTGTTTTTCTTTCTGGCTTACTTCACTCTGTATAATAGGCTCCAGTTTCATCCACCTCATTAGAACTGATTCAAATGTATTCTTTTTAATGGCTGAATAATACTCCACTGTGTATATGTACCACAGCTTTCTTATCCATTCATCTGCTGATGGACATCTAGGTTCCATAAGCTTCTTATCCTTATCCATCAGAGGGCAGACAGACTGAAAACCACAATCACAGAACACTAACCAAACTAATCACATGGACCACAGCCTTGTCTAACTCATGAAACTATGAACCATGCCATGTAGGGGAACCCTAGATGGATGCGTCTTGGTGGATAGTTCTGACAAAACATGGTCCTCTGAAGAAGGGAATGGCAAACCATTTCAGTATTCTTGCCTTGAGACCCCCATGAGCAGTATGAAAAGGCAAAAAAGATAGGACACTGAAAGGTGAACTCCCCAGATTCGTAGGCACCCATATGCAACTGAAGATCAGTGGAGAAATGACTCCAGAAAGAATGAAGAGACAAAAGCCAAAGCAAAAACAACACCCAGTTGTGGATGTAACTGGTGATGGAAGTAAAGTCCGATGCTGTAAAGAGCAATATTGCATAGGCACCTGGAGCTCAGTTGGTAAAGAATCAGCCTATAATGCAGGAGGCCTGGGTTTGATCCGTGGGTTGGGAAGATCCCCTGGAGAAGGGAAATGCTACCCACTACAGTATTCTGGTCTGGAGAATTCCATGGACTGTATAGTTCTTGGGGTTGCAAAGAGTTGGAAACGACTGAGCGACTTTCACTGGAATGCTAGGTCCATGAATCAAGGTAAATTAGAAGTGGTCAAACAGGCAATGACAAGAGTGAACATCAACATTTTAGGGATCAGTGAACTAATGTGGACTGGAATTGGTGAATTTGGCTCAGATGAGCATTATATCTACTACTGTGGGCAAGAATCACTTAGAAGAAATGGAATAGCCATCATAGTCAACAAGAGTCCAACATGCAGTGCTTGGATACAATCTCAAAAATGACAGAATGATCTCTGTTCCTTTCCAAGGCAAACCATTCAATATCACGAATATCCAAGTCTATGTCCTGACCAGTAATGCTGAAGAAGCTGAAATTGAATGTTCCTATGAAGACCTACAAGACCTTCTAGAACTAACACCCAAAAAAGATGTCCTTTTCATTATAGGGGACTGAAATACAAAAGTAGGAAGTCAAGAGATAACTGGACTAACAAGCAAATTTGGCTTTGCAGTACAAAATTAAGCAGGTCAAAGGCTAACAGAGTTTTGCAAGAGAATTCACTGGTCATAGCAAATACCCTCTTCCAACAACACAAGAGAAGACTCTACACATGGACATCACCAGATGGTCAACTGAAATCAGATTGATTATATTATTTGCAGCCAAAGATGGAGAAGCTCTATACAGCCAGCAAAAACAAGACTGGGAGCTGACTGTGGCTCAGATCATGAACTGCTTATTGCCAAATTCAGACTTAAATTGAAGAAAGTAGGGAAGACCACTAGGCTATTCAGGTAGGACCTAAATCAAATCCCTTATGATTATACAGTAGAAGTAAGAAATAGATTCAAGGGATTAGATTTCATACACAGAGTGTCTGAAGAACTATGGGTGGAGGTGAGTGACATTGTACAAGGGGCAGTGATAATGACCATTCCAAAGGAAAAGGCAAACTGATTGTCTGAGGAGGCCTTACAAACAGCTATGAAAAGAAGTGAAAGGCAAAGGAGAAAAGGAAAGATTGAATGCAAAGTACCAAAGAATAGCAAGGCAACATAAGAAAGCCTTCATCAGTGATCAATGTAAAGAAATAGAGGAAAACAATATAATGGGAAAGACTAAAGATCTCTTCAAGAAAATTAGAGGTACCAATGGAACATTTCATGGAAAGATGGACACAATAAAAGAGAAATGGTATGGATCTAACAGAAGCAGAAGATATTAAGAAGAGGTGGCAAAGAATACACAGAAGACCTATACAAAAAAGATCATCATGACCCAGATAACCATAATGGTGTGATCACTCACCTATAGCCAGACATCCTGGAATGCAAAATCAAGTGGGCCTTAGCAAGCATCACTATGAACAAAGCTAGTGGAGGTTTTGGAATTCCAGCTGAGCTGTTTCAAATCCTAAAAGATAATGCTGTGAAAGTGCTGCACTCAATATGTCAGCAAATTTGGAAAACTCAGCAGTGGCCACAGGACTGGATTCATCAGTTTCCATTTCAATCCCTAAGAAAAGCAAAGCTAAAAATTGTTCAAACTAACACACAATTGCACTCATCTCACAAGCTAGCAAACTAATGCTCAAAATTCTCCAAGCCAGGCTTCAGCAACATGTGAACTGTGAACTTCCTGATGTTCAAGCTGGTTTTAGAAAAGTCGGAGGAACAAGAGATCTAATTACCAACATTTGCTGGATCATCGAAAAAGCAAGAGAGTTCCAGAACAACATCTATTTCTGCTTTATTGACTACACCAAAGCCTTTGATTTTGTGGATCATGACAAACTGTGGACAATTCTTAAAGAGATGAGAATACCAGACCACGTTACCTGTGTCCTGAGAAATTTGTATACAGGTCAAGAAACAACAGTTAGAACTGGACATGGAACAACAGACTGGTTCCAAATTGGGAAAGGAGTACATCAAAGCTGTATATTGCCACCCTGCTTATTTAACTTATATGCAGAGCATATCATGTAAAATGCCAGGTTGGAAGAAGCACACGTTGGAATCAAGATTTCCAGGAGAAATATCAATAACCTCAGATATGCAGATGATACCACCCTTATGGCAGAAACTGAAGAACTAAAGAGTCTCTTGATGAAAGTGAAAGAGGAGAGTGAAAAAATTGGCTTAAAATTCAGCATTCAGAAAACTAAGATCATGGCATCTGGTCCCATCATTTCATGACTAATAAATGGATAAACAATGAAAACAGTGACAGAGTTTATTTTCTTGGGTTCCAAAATCACTGCAAATGGTGTCAGCAGCCATGAAATAAAAAGACACTTACTCCTTGGAAGAAAAGCTATGACTAACCTAGACAGCATATTAAAAAGCAGAAACGTTACTTTTCTATATCTAGTTAAAGTCATTGTTTTTTCCAGTAGTCATGTATGGAGGTGAGAGTTGGACTTTAAAGAAAGCTGAGTACTGAAAAATTGATGCTTTTGAACTGTGGTGTTGGAGAAGACTTGAGAGTCCCTTGCATTGCAAGGAAATCCAACAAATCCATCCTAATGGAAATCAGTCCTGAATATTCATTGGAAGGACTGATGCTGAAGCTGAAACGCCAATACTGTGGCCACCTAATATGAAAAACTGACTCATTGGAGAAGACCCTAATCCTGGGAAAGAGTGAAGGCGGGAGAAGGGGATGACAGAGGATGAGATTGTTGGATGGCATCACTGACTCGACGACATGAGTTGCAGTAAGCTCCTGGAGTTGGTGTTGGACAGGGAAGCTTGGCATGCTGTAGCCATAGGGTCGCAAAGAGTTGAACATGACTGTGCAGCTGAACTGACTGAACCATAATAATGTCGTCAATCACCTAGAGCCAGACATCCTGGAGTGTGAGGTTGGTGAACCTTCAGATCAGTCACCCAGTCGTGTTTGACTCTTTGCGACCCCATGAATTGCAGCACTCCAGGCCTCCCTGTCCATCATCAACTCCCGGAGTTCACTCAGACTCATGTCCATCGAGTCAGTGATGCCATCCAGCCATCTCATCCTCTGTCGTCCCCTTCTCTTTCTGCTCCCAATCCCTCCCAGCATCAGAGTCTTTTCCAATAAGTCATCTCTTCACATGAGGTGGCCAAAGTACTGGAGTTTCAGCTTTAGCATCATTCCTTCCAAAGAAATCCCAGGGCTGATCTCCTTCAGAATGGACTGGTTGGATCTCCTTGCAGTCCAAGGGACTCTCAGGAGTCTTCTCCAACACCACAGTTCAAAAGCATCAATTCTTCAGCGCTCAGCCTTCTTCACAGTCCAACTCTCACATCCATACATGACCACGGAAAAACCATAGCCTTGACTAGACGAACCTTTGTTGGCAAAGTAATGTCTCTGCTTTTAATATGCTGTCTAGGTTGGTCATAACTTTCCTTCCAAGGAGTAAGCATCTTTTAATTTCATGGCTGCAGTCACCATCTGCAGTGATTTTGGAGCCCAGAAAAATAAAGTCTGACACTGTTTCCCCATCTATTTCCCATGAAGTGATGGGACTGGATGCCATGATCTTCATTTTCTGAATGTTTAGCTTTAAGCCAACTTTTTCACTCTCCACTTTCACTTTCCTCAAGAGGCTTTTTAGTTCCTCTTCACTTTCTGCCATAAGGGTGGTGTCATCTGCATATCTGAGGTTATTGATATTTCTCCCTGCAATCTTGATTCCAGCTTGTGTTTCTTCCAGTCCAGTGTTTCTCATGATGTACTCTGCAATAATTTAAATACACAGGGTGATAATACACAGCCTTGACGTACTCCTTTTCCTATTTGGAACCAGTCTGTTTTTCCATGTCCAGTTCTAACTGTTGCTTCCTGAGCTGCATACAAGTTTCTCAAGAGACCGATCAGGTGGTCTGGTATTCCCATCTCTTTCAGAATTTTCCACAGTTTATTGTGATCCACACAGTCAAAGGCTCTGGCATAGTCAATAAAGCAGAAATAAATGTTTTTCTGGAACTCTCTTGCTTTTTCCATGATCCAGCAGATGTTGGCAATTTGATCTCTGGTTCCTCTGCCTTTTATAAAACCAGCATGAACATCAGGAAGTTCACGGTTCACATATTGCTGAAGCCTGGCTTGGAGAATTTTGAGCATTACTTTACTAGCATGTGAGATGAGTACAATTGTGTGGTAGTTTGAGCATTCTTTGGCATTGCCTTTCTTTGGGATTGGAATGAAAACTGACCTTTTCTAGTCCTGTGGCCACTGCTGAGTTTTCCAAATTTTCTGGCATATTGAGTGCAGCACTTTCACAGCATCATCTTTCAGGATTTGAAATAGCTCAACTGGAATTCCATCACCTCCACTAGCTTTGTTCGTAGTGATGCTTTCTAAGGCCCACTTGACTTCATATTCCAGGATGTCTGGCTCTAGGTCAGTGATCACACCATCGTGATTATCTGGGTCATGAAGATCTTTTTTGTACAGTTCTTCTGTGTATTCTTGCCATCTCTTCTTAATATCTTCTGCTTCTGTTAGGTCCATACCATTTCTGTCCTTTATCGAGCCCATCTTTGCATGAAATATTCCTTTGGTATCTCTGATTTTCTTGAAGAGATCCCTAGTCTTTCCCATTCTGTTGTTTTCCTCTATTTCTTTGCATTGATCGCTGAAGAAGGCTTTCTTATCTCTTCTTGCTATTCTTTGGAACTCTGCATTCAGATGCTTATATCTTTCCTTTGCTCCTTTGCTTTTCACTTCTCTTCTTTTCACAGCTATTTGTAAGGCCTCCCCAGACGGCCATTTTGCTTTTTTGTTTTCTTTTCTAAGGGGATTGTCTTGATCCCTGTCTCCTGTACAATTTCACGAACCTCATTCCATAGTTCATCAAGCACTGTATCTATCAGATCTAGGCCCTTAAATCTATTTCTCACTTCCACTGTATAATCATAAGGGATTTGATTTAGGTCATACCTGAATGGTCTTGTGGTTTTCCCTACTTTCTTCAATTTAAGTCTGAATTTGGCAATAAGGAGTTCATGGTCTGAGCCACAGTCAGCTCCTGGTCTTGTTTTTGCTGACTGTATAGAGCTTCTCCATCTTTGGCTGCAAAGAATATAATCAATCTGATTTTGGTGTTGACCTTCTGGTGATGTCCATGTATAGTCTTCTCTTGTGTTGTTGGAAGAGGGTGTTTGTTATGACCAGTGCATTTTGTTGGTCTTTGCCCTGCTTCATTCCATATTCCAAGGCCAAATTTGCCTGTTACTCCAGGTGTTTCTGGACTTCCTACTTTTGCATTCCAGTCCCCTATAATGAAAAGGACATCTTTTTTTGGGTGTTGGTTCTAAAAAGTCTTGTAGGTCTTCATACTGCTGCTACTGCTAAGTCGCTTCAGTCATGTCCGACTCTGTGCAACCCCATAGACAGCAGCACACCAGGCTCCCCTGTCCCTGGGATTCTCCAGGCAAGAACACTGGAGTGGATTGCCATTTCCTTCTCCAATGCATGAAAGTGAAAAGTGAAAGTGAAGTCGCTCAGTCGTGTCCGACTCTTAGCGACCCCATGGACTGCAGCCCACCAGGCTCCTCCATCTATGGGATTCTCCAGGCAAGAGTACTGGAGTGGGGTGCCATTGTCTTCTCCAAAAGAACCATTCAACTTCAGCTTCTTCAGCATTACTGGTTGTGGCATAGACTTGGATTACTGTGATATTGAATGGTTTGCCTTGGAAACGAACAGAGATCATTCTGACATTTGAGATTGCATCCAAGTACTGCATTTCGAACTCTTTTGTTGACCATGATGGCTACTCCATTTCTTCTGAGGGATTCCTGCCCACAGTAGTAGATATAATGGTCATCTGAGTTAAATTCACCCATTACAGTCCATTTCAGTTCGCTGATTCCTAGAATGTTGACATTCACTCTTGCCATCTCTTGTTTGACCACTTCCAATTTTCCTTGATTCATGGACCTGACATTGCAGATTCCTATGCAATATTGCTCTTTACAGCATCGGACCTTGCTTCTCTCACCAGTCACATCCACAGCTGGGTATTCTTTTTGCTTTGGCTCCATCCCTTCATTCTTTCTGAAATTATTTCTCCACTGATCTCCAGTTGCATATTGGGCACCTACTGACCTGGGGAGTTTCTCTTTCAGTATCCTATTATTTTGCCTTTTCATACTGTTCGTGGGGTTCTCAAGGCAAGAATACTGAAATGGTTTGCCATTCCCTTCTCCAGTGGACCACATTCTGTCAGATCTCTCCACCATGACCCGCCCATCTTGGGTTGCCCCATGGGCATGGCTTAGTTTCACTGAGTTAGACAAGGCTGTGGTCCTAGTGTGATTAGATTGACTAGTTTTCTGTGAATGTGGTTTCAGTGTGTTTTCCATCTGATGCCGTCTTGCAACACCTACCATCTTACTTGGGTTTCTCTTACCTTGGGCGTGGGGTATCTCTTCACAGCTGCCCCAGCAAAGCGCAGCCATTGCTCCTTACCTTGGACGAGGGGTATCTCCTCACCACCGCCCTTCCTGACCTTCAACGTGGGATAGCTCCTTTAGGTCCTCCTGTGCCCATGCAGCCACGGCTCCTTGGACGTGGGGTTGGTCCTCCCCTCTGCTGCCCCTGGCCTCGGGCTTAGGGGCGTGGGGTAGCTCCTCCTGGCCACCACCCCTGACCTCGGACGGGGCGTAGCTCCTCTCGGCCGTTCCTGCACCGTCACAGTCTGGTACTCTCGGCCGCTGCCCCTGACCTCGGACGTGGGGTAACTCCTCTTGGCCGCTGCCCTTCGGGCATGGTGCCCTCTTGGCTTCTGCCCCGACCTTGGACGTGGGGTGCCTTAGGAAGCATTATAACAAACAAGGCTAGTGGAGGTGATGGAATTCCAAATGAGCTATTTCAGATCCCAAAAGACAATGCTAATGACATGCTGCTCCCATTATTCTAGCAAATTTGGAAGTTCAGCAGTGGCTACAGTATGAGAAAAGGTCCGTTTTCATTCTAATCGCAAAGAAAAGCAATGCAAAAGAATGTTCGAATTATGATACAATTGTACTCATTTCACATGCCAGGAAGAATATGCTCAAAATCCTTCAAGCTAGGCTTCATCAGTATGTGAACCAAGGACTTCCAAATGTACAAGCTGGACTTAGAAAAGATAGAGGAACCAGAGACCAAATTGCCAACACACACTGAGTCATAGAAAAAGCAAGGGAATTAAAAAATAAAATCTACCTTTCCTTCATTTACTGTGCTAAAGCCTTTAACTGTGTGGCACACAACAAACTATGGATTATTCTTAATGAGATGGGAATACCAGAACCCCTTACCTGCTTCCTGAGAAACCTGTATTCAGGACAAAATGCAACAGTTAGAACTGGACATGGAACAACTGACTGTTTCCGAATTGGGAAAGGAGTATGTCCAGGCTGTATATTGTCTCCCTGCTTATATACTGATATGCAGAATACATCATGGGAAATGCCAGACTAGATGAATCTGGACCACCTGGAATCAAGACTAAGTTCGGTTCAGTTCAGTTGTTCAGTCGTGTCTGACTCTTTGCTACCCCATGAATCACAGCACACCAGGCCACCATGTCCACCACCAACTCTGGAGTTTACCCAAACTCATGTCCATCGAGTCAGTGAGCTCATCCAGCCATCTCATTCTCTGACATCCTCTTCTCCTCCTGCCCGCAATCCCTCCCAGCATCAGGGTCTTTTCCAATGAGTCAACTCTTCGCATGAGGTGGCCAAAGTATTGGAGTTTCAGCTTCAGCATCAGTCCTTCCAATGAACACCCAGGACTGATCGCCTTTAGGATGGACATATGGGATCTCCTTGCAGTCCAAGGGACTCTCAAGAGTCTTCTCAAACACCACAGTTCAAAACATCAATTCTTCGGTGCTCAGCTTTCTTCACAGTCCAACTCTCACATCCATACATGACCACTGAAAAAACCATACCCTTGACTAGATGGACCTTTGTTGGCAAAGTAACGTCTCTGCTTTTTAATATGCTATCTACGTTGGTCACACAGAGAAGACAATGGCAACCCACTCCAGTGTTCTTGCCTGGAGAATCCCAGGGACGGGGGAGCCTGGTGCGCTGCCGTCTATGGGGTTGCACAGAGTTGGAAATGACTGAAGTGACTTAGCAGCAGCAGCACCAGCAGCAGGTTGGTCTCAACTTTCCTTCCAAGGAGTAATCGTCTTTTAATTTCATGGCTGCAGTCATCATCTGAAGTGATTTTGGAGCCCAAAAAAATAGTCTGACACTGTTTCCACTGTTTCCCCATCTATTTCCCATGAAGTGATGGGACCAGATGCCATGATCTTTGTTTTCTGAATGTTGAGCTTTAAGCCAACTTTTTCACTCTCCTCTTTCATCTTCATCAAGAGGCTTTTTAGTTCCTTTTCACTTTCTTCCAGGTGGTGTCATCTGCATATCTGAGGTTATTGATATTTCTCCTGGCAATCTTGATTCCAGCTTGTGTTTCTTCCAGCCCAGCATTTCTCATAATGTACTCTGCATAGAAATTAAATAAGCAGGGTGACAATATACAGCCTTGACATACTCCTTTTCTTATTTGGAACCAGTCTGTTGTTCCATGTCCAGTTCTAACTGTTGCTTCCTGACCTGCATACAGATTTCTCAAGAGGCAGGTCAGGTGGTCTGCTATTCCCATCTCTTTCAGAATTTTCCACAGTTTATTGTGATCCACAGAATCAAAGGCTTTGGCATAGTCAATAAAGCAGAAATAGATGTTTTTTCTGGAACCCTTTTGCATTTTCCATGATCCAGTGAATGCTGGCAATTTGATCTCTCATTCCTCTGCCTTTTCTAAAACCAGCTTGAACATCGGGAAGTTCACAGTTCATAAATTGCTGAAGCCTGGCTTGGAGAATTTTGAGCATTACTTTACTAGCGTGTGAGATGAGTGCAATTGTGTGGTAGTTTGAGCATTCTTTGGCATTGCCTTTCTTTGGGATTGGAATGAAAACTGACCTTTTCCAGCCCTGTGGCCACTGCTGAGTTTTCCAAATTTGCTAGCATATTGAGTGCAGCACTTTCACAGCATCATCTTTCAGGATTTGAAATAGCTCAACTGGAATTCCATCACCTCCACTAGCTTTGTTCGTAGTGATGCTTTCTAAGGCCCACTTGACTTCACATTCCAGGATGTCTGGCTCTAGGTGAGTGATCACACCATCATGATTATCTGGGTGGTGAAAATCTTTTTTGCATAGTTCTTCTGTGTATTCTTGCCACCTCTTCTTAATATCTTCTGCTTCTGTTAGGTCCATACCATTTCTGTCCTTTATCGAGCCCATCTTTGCATGAAATATTCCCTTAGTATCTCTAATTTTCTTGAAGAGATCTCTAGTCTTTCCCATTCTGTTGTTTTCCTCTATTTCTTTGCATTAATTGCTGAGGAAGGCTTTCTTATCTCTCCTTGTTATTCTTTGGGGCCAGTAGAAAAATCAACAACCTCACATATACAGATGATACCACTTTAATGGCAGAAAGTGAAGAGGAACTAAGGAGCCTCTTGATGAAGGTGAAAGAGGAGAAAAATCTGGCATAAAACTCAACATTTAAAAATGAAGATCATGGCATGCATCCAGTCCCATTACTTCATGACAGATAGATGAGAAACATCTGGAAACAGTGTCAGATTTCATTTTCTGGTGCTCCAAAATCAATGTTGACATTGACTGCAGCCAAGAAATTAAAAGACACTTGCTCCTTGGAAGAATAGCTATGTCAAACATACACAGTGTTTTAAAAAGCAGAGACATCACTATCCCAGCAAAGTTCCATACAGTCAAAGGTATTGTATTCCAGTAGTCATATATAGATATGAGAGTTGGACCGTAAAGAAAGCTACATGCTGAAGAATTGATGCTTTCCAATTGTGGTGCTGGAGAAGACTCTTGAATGTCCCTTGGACAGGAAGGAGATCAAACCAGTCACTCTTAAAGGAAATCAACCCTGAACATTCATTGGAAGGACTGAGGATAAAGCTGAAGCTCCAGTATTTGTCCAGCTGATAAGAAGAGCTAACTCATTGGCAAAGACCATGGTACTGGGAAAAATTGAGGGCAAGTGGAGAAGGTGGTGACAGAGGATGAGATGGCTGGATGGCTTCACTGACTCAATAGGCAGGAGTTTGAGCAAATTCAGGGAGATAGTGATGGACAGAGAAGCCTTGTGTGCTGCAGTCCATGAGGTCACAGAGTCAGACATGACTTAGTGACTGAACAATAGTAACAACAAGAGGTCAAACTCCAAGACATGTCCTGTTATCTCTGCAAAGCCCAGCAAACTCTTGGTTACCAAACTTTGCTTTCCATATTGCTGTGAATTGACTTTCCCCTCTTTGAAGTCCCAAACCATTACCCAAACATCCTCTTTTTTTGAAGATGACATTTAAGGTGAATGTTTCCACCATGGGGAAACTCCCCCATGGGAGTATACATAGATATCTCCCATGTACGCATGTTATGAAATTTTTGTTTGATTTTTTTTTTCCTGTTACTCTGTCTCATGTCAATATAATTCTTAAACCAGCCAGAAGAATGTAGAAGGATAGAGAAAAGTCTCCCCCTCAGTGCAATTCCACTTTTTTTTTTTAAGTCATTGAGTGTTAGTCTTCTGAGGGCATGAGTTTTAGTAGTGTAGGTTATCAAGCATAGATAACAGATTTGACTAGACAGCTACTAGGAATGTTTTTTTTTTGCTACTAATCTACAGAATTTACACCATGTTTATCTTTCATATAGTCTCTCTTAAGTTGGAGATGATGATGCCATCTATTGGTTGTTGATAAGGCATAAATAGAGAATTTTTCTAAATAGAGAAAATGAGTAGATTTTCTATTAATACCAAAACAAGAATAAACAGTAGTCTAGGGCCCCTGTTCCTCAGTGATTCCTCCTAGCAGGGTGATGTTCCCCATACCCAGAGGTCATGAATCCATTCAGCCTTTCCTTGAGCTCTCTTTTCCCCCTTATATGGCTTCTTCTCATGCATCCTCTATATCCCAGGAGGAATGACTCTACTGAAACACAGATCTGATCAAATGTTCAAGTAACTTCTCTTCTAAGGCCTCTAATTGCCACCAGTTACCCTTAGGACGGTAAAGCATCTGCCTACAATGCGGGAGACCTGGGTTCGATCCGGGTCGGGAAGATCCCCTGCAGAAGGAAATGGCAACCCACTCCAGTATTCAAGCCTGGAAAATCCCATGGACCGAGGAGCCTGGTGGGCTACAGCCCATGGGGTCGCAAAGAGTCGGACACGACTGAGTGAATTCTCTTCACTTCTCTTCTTCACCCTTAGGATAGAGTCTAAACTTCTATCTTCATAACTGCTACATTCCAAACTTCTAGGGAAAAAAAAATTGCAAACCAATTTTAGATTATCTGTAATTAACATTTAAGTAAAATTTGAATGTATTCACTTCTAAAATAATTAAATTGGAATAAAATTTGAAATCATACAAGATGGTGGAGTCCTACTAAGGTTGGATACTGGGGAAGTTATGAGCAATGTATTAAAGTCTCCCCAATAGAAGTGTGTGGGATAACAGGACTCCAGGTGCTCCAAAGGGAATAGCACAAAAATGTTCTTAAAGTGGCAGTGAGGAGTAAGATAATTTTACCTCCACATTCCACAGACTCAGCTTGAGACCAGAAAATTCAGGGAATATTAAATTACAAGATGAAGATACACTGAAAAGTTTGTTTGGGGGAGATTGGGTTTGCTGTGTGTGTGTGTGTGTGTGTTTTAATAATGGAGCATATTTTTCATGGTCTAGAGCCTAGTGCATATATTCCCTTGATGTTATGATAAACTTCAAAATGACCACAGCATTACTCAGCACTCCCCTTCCATCTCCTCCTGTCCCTTTGTTTTTCATTTCCATTAATATCATTATTTAGCATTTCCCAGTGATTTCACCCATTAACTAGTATCATCTCATTCCTAGTAGGATTTTAACTCCTCAGTATTTCTTCTTTCTCAGCACTTCTTAGCTGTGTCCCTCTGTTTCCATCCATAGTATTTATGCCAGTCAGGTTGTTTTCATTTCTCTAGGGTATTACATGGAGAAGGCAATGGCACCCTACTCCAGTACTCTTGCCTGGAAAATCCCATGGATGGAGGAGCCTGGTGGGCTGCAGTACATGGGGTCGCTAAGAGTCAGATACAACTGAGTGACTTCACTTTCACTTTTCACTTTCATGCATTGGAGAAGGAAATGACAACCTACTCCAGTGTTCTTGCCTGGAGAATCCCAGGGACGGTGGAGCCTGGTGGGCTGCTGACTACGGGGTCACACAGAGTCGGACACGACTGAAGTGACTTAGCAGCAGCAGCAGCAGCAGGGAATTACAACAATTTCCCACATATTTCCTGACTTCATGAGGAAAGTCTGCAGAGGGATTAGCAAATACCCCAAACTAAATATATGTTTTCCATGGTTAAGCCCTCTGTCTCTTTCACATCATAATTTTTTTCTTCCCTCCAGAAATATATGTTCTAAAAAAATGAGATTTCTCAGAGTACCCCATATATAAGAAGTGCTTTCCCTTTTTTGTGCACTTTGCTTATTGGTACTCTATCAGACACCTGCTTCCCCCCTTATTTGCCTGAATAAATCTATGTATCTTTAAAGACTGAGTTACTCAAATACTTCTTAAACTTTTTCCAGGTCTCTACGGTGGCTACTTAGCCTGTTCTAAAGTACCTCTTACATTATCCATGGATAAACATTTATATATTTAAATATACAGTACGTTTTTAGCTGAATTTATTTTTGCATTTCTAGCTCCCCCTCCCAATAAATTCATATTTCTCTTTCTTTTCTTTGTATTCATGATTTTTTTTAAATTTTATTTTATTTTTAAACTTTACATAACTGTATTAGTTTTGCCAAATATCAAAATGAATCCACCACAGGTATACATGTGTTCCCCATCCTGAACCCTCCTCCCTCCTCCCTCCCCATTCCATCCCTCTGGGTCATCCCAGTGCACCAGCCCCAAGCATCCAGTATTGTGCATCGAACCTGGACTGGCAACTCGTTTCATACATGATATTTTACAAGTTTCAATGCCATTCTCCCAAATCTTCCCACCCTCTCCCTCTCCCACAGAGTCCATAAGACTGTTCTATACATCAGTGTCTCTTTTGCTGTCTCGTACACAGGGTTATTGTTACCATCTTTCTAAATTCCATATATATGCGTTAGTATACTGTATTGGTGTTTTTCTTTCTGGCTTACTTCAATCTGTATAATAGGCTCCAGTTTCATCCACCTCATTAGAACTGATTCAAATGTATTCTTTTTAATGGCTGAGTAATACTCCATTGTGTATATGTACCACAGCTTTCTTATCCATTCATCTGCTGATGGACATCTAGGTTGCTTCCTTGTCCTGGCTATTATAAACAGTGCTGCGATGAACACTGGGGTACACATGTCTCTTTCCCTTCTGGTTTCCTCAGTGTGTATGCCCAGCAGTGGGATTGCTGGATCATAAGGCAGGTCTATTTCCAGTTTTTTAAGGAATCTCCACACTGTTCTCCATAGTTGTATTCATGATTAAAAATCATGCTACTAACCTTAATTATATGCTTCCATGGTGGCTCAAATGGTAAAGAATCTGCCCTCACTTCAGGAGACCTGGGTTCAATCCCTGGGTTGGGAAGATACCTGGAGAAGGGAATGGCAACCCACTCCAGTATTCTTGCCTGGACAATTCCATGGACAGAGGAGCCTGGAGGGCTACAGTCTATGGGGTCAAAAAGAGTCAGACACAACTGAGCAACTTTCACAATCTTAATTATGCATTCTAGAGTTTAGTCCTTCCTCATGTACACTCCCATAATCCACATCTATCAGCACCAAAAAATTATTTAAATGAAATTTGTTGGTTATTACATATTTTTATAATACATTTTCTGAATGCTATTCTGATTTAATCTTCTTGAGAAAGTTTTTCAGAATGATATGTAAAGTTTTATTCCTTAGCCATAGTACTATCTAGAATAGTTCAGAAAGATGGAACACATTTGGTACAGGGTGAAAGACACAATTTGTATCATAGTGTGGCAGAGGCTATAATGCAAATCTAGATTGGAGAATAGCTGAAAGTCTCAGTAACACGTTTAAACATGTCTTCTTCTCTCCAGATTAATCATATGTTTTTCAAAGAACATGAGTATGCCTCGTGGCTTGCTACTTTTTTCAGCATTTCTAGTATATATAATCGATAATTTATACATGTCAGCTAATTACAATATGTACAGGTTATATGGATCTGTAAATCAGAGAGGAGGCGTAAATAGCATGAGACAGCAGAATGGTCAGTAAGAACTGTTCAAGGAAGTGATGGGAAAAACACAGATTTGAGATTCTTAATTAACCTTTTATCCTTCATATGATTTACATAACTCTTTCCACTTTTCTGTTTGTTCAGGGTGTATTGTGTACAGCACTGTACCTAGCCTCCAATAGACACTGACTATATATTTTTTTCTTTTCCTTCTCCTACTTCACCTGGATCCCCAGATAGTTGAAGTAAAATTATGATAAATACATTTATCTCACAAAGACCTTAGTACTTTGCTGACTTAAAAGTATTTTATGAAATCTATAGAAATACATATTGCTATTATATGTTTTTATGTTGTTATATAATTATTGAATATTTGCGTATTGAATAGTTTTCATAAGTTTACTGGAAATTGATTAATCAATTCAGAAATTTGGTTGTGTGTATATAAGATAAATCCTAATATCCAGTCATAAAATATTGATACATTGAAGTTTGTATTAATTATAATAGAAAACATTAGATTCATAAAACATTTTGACTTTAAAATTAAATGATAATGAGATGTGAACCATTACTAAGTAAGGATAAGACATTTATTGTAACTTAGGAATTCACATTTCTTATTTTTGAATTACTGTGGTGAGAAGACAAAAAATGCTAGAATATACATAATTTAAATTAAATGGTTACATATATTTAAAATCACATGTAATCAAATGCACCACTTATGGTAAATCTTACTAAATGTCAAGTTTAATTATAAAACTGAAGAAAAAATAATTATTAATCAATATAATTTTAGAGGCTTTTGACAATTTGAGAATCTCTCAAATTTTATTTAAATCAACATTCTAATTGTCAATGCAACCAGCTGTCTTAGATTTCAAGAAAATATATTTACTACTAACATTTTCAGTAATCTTTTTAAAGTCAACAATAGCTCTAGAAAATGTACCAGAAAGAAGAGAATATCATACAAAGGAGAGATTTTTTTGTCCTCAAAATATGTAAAATTTTTTACACATTTTTTTTTTAATCTAACATTAGTTAGCTCAATAATGTGATCTTCCTGGGACCCTCATTGGTAAAGAATCTGCCTAGCAATGCAGGAGACATGGCTTCTATCCCTGGGTCCCAGATCTTCTGCAGATGGAAATGGCAACTCACTCCAGTATTCTTGCTTGCGAAATCCCATGGACAGAGAAGCCTGGTGGGCTACAGTCCATGGGGTCACAAAAAACTTGAACATGACTTAATGACTAAACAACAACAATATTTTGCTGTTGTTTAGCAATAATCATCAATAATTTATGCATAGAAAAAAAACTAAGAAAGTTCATGTATTAGTTATCTCTTGCTGTGTAACAAATTATCACAAGCTTAGCGACATAAAATAACATAGTAATTATCTCACAGTTTCTGTAATCTGAGAGTCTTGGCATGGCTTATCTCAGTCTTAAGCAAGGCTGCTATAAAGGTTTTGCCAGGTTAGGGCTTTCGTGGGGAGACTTGAATAGTGACATATCTGCTTCCTTCTTACTCAGGTTCTTGGCAGTTCTTACTAGCTTCTCTAGGACTGAGTCCAAGGCTTCTTATTGACTGTCGCCTAAAAGTCATGGTGAGCTCCTAATGGCTGCCTTGAACTGCTAGGGGCTACTAGCAGTTTTTTCCAATATGAAAACACTTCCCATCATGGCCCCTGACTTCATCAATCCAGCAAGGCCTGGATTTGAGTAAGTCTGCTAGCAAGGGCTTCCCAGGTGGCACTGGTATGCAGGAGATGTAAGAGACATGGGTTCCATTCATGGGTCAGGAAGATCCCCTGGAGGAAGGCATGACAACCCACCCTAGTAGTCTTGCCTGGAGAATCCCATGGACAGGGGACCCTGGCAGGCTACATAAATAGAGTCACAAAGTGTTGGACATGACTGAAGCTACTTAGCGCACACATACTAGCAAGGTACCATTTATACAGTGTAACACAATCACGGGGCTAACATCTTGTCACTATTGTGTTCTATTAATAAGAAGAAAGTCACATGTTCTGCCCATACTTAAAGGGGAGAGAATACAAGAAGAAATGAATACTAGAAGGGATGAATGTTGGGACCAATCTAGAATCCTTCCAATGAACTATAGAAACAGTAAAAAATAATTTTTATGTTTTTAAGTCAAATTTCTGGCCAATAACAGTGAGTAATCTGTTCTAGACATTCAATTCACTGAACAATTTATCTTTCTTAACACCTTCCTATTAAAGGTTTTGGAAGCCATAGTTCATCCATAAATAGTTGAAGGAGTGAATAAATGATGTACTGCTTGTTTAGTATAGTCTTACATATCACTCTACAAATTATCTTTCTTTATAAATAGATAGAAAGTTAATAAATAAGGGAGAACATAATCTTAATGGCTTTCTGGTTCCCCTCCTTTTTTTGTGACAAAATTTCTCCTTTTCCTCTAAAAAATTAAGGTGTCATTGAATTATGTTATGAGAATATACATCTAATGAAGTTTTTCCCCATACTCTCATCATATATAATCTGTATATAATTCAGATTTTTAAAATATTTTCCCAATATAATAGGTTCAACTGGGTTGTTTATGAAAGACAGAGATATTTCAAAATCAGGAACCCAATTTCCATTAAACCATGATAAGTAATGGTCAAAGCAATAATAATTATAAGTAATACAAATGATATCAATAGTATATATGTTGGTGGTCAGAACAATACATTTTAAACTGTGAAGTGTAATTACTCTCCAGACATCACCAACCTAGCTATGACCAACATAGCCATGACCAAAAAGCTATTACCAACCTGCTGATGCTGCTAAGTCACTTCAGTTGTGTCCAACTCTGTGTGACCCCATAGATGACAGCTCACCAGGCTCCCCTGTCCCTGGGATTCTCCAGGCAAAAACACTGGCATGGGTTGCCACTTCCTTCTCCAATGCATGAAAGTGAAAAGTGAAAGTGAAGTCGCTCAGTCATGTCCCACTCTTAGCGACCCCATGGACTGCAGCCCACCAGGCTCCTCCGTCCATGGGATTTTCCAGGCAAGAGCACTGGAGTGGGTTGCCATTGCCTTCTCCGATTACCAACCTAGACAGCCTATAAAAAAGCAGAAACATTACTGTGCCAACAAAGGTCCATTTAGTCAAAGCTATGGTTTTCCTAGTAGTCATGTATGGATGTGAGAGTCAGACTATAAAGAAAGCTGAGCACCAAAGAATTGATGCTTTTGAACTGCTGTGTTGGAGAAGATTCTTGTGAGTCCCTTGGACTGCAAGGAGATAAAAAAAGTCAATCCTTAAAGAAGTCAGTCCTGAATATTCACTGGAAGGACTTATGCTGAAGCTGAAACGCCAATACTTTGGCCACCTGATGAGAAAAACTGACTCACTGGAAAAGACCCTGATGCTGGGAAAGATTGAAGGCAGTAGGAAAAGGGGACGACAGAGGATGAAATTGTTGGATGGCATCACCGACTCAATGGACATGAGTTTGAGTGAGTTCCAGGAATTGTTGATAGGGAGGCCTGGCTTGCTGCAGTCCATGGGGTCCCAAAGAGTAGGGCACAACTGAGTGACTGAACTGGACTGAACTTTCCAGCCAAAGAATAAAATATTGTAGTGCAGATATAATTAATAAAGCATTTTTATCTTCCATCTGTGCCAGATTTTTATCCTCAAATGTGTAAGATGTATAGACAACAATTCCATAGACCCCAAGGCCCAACCAGTAACTCCCTTACCACATGTTGCTATGAAAATTCATTGTAAGAACCAAAAATAAAAAGAAATTTCTTAATGCTGCATGTGATCTTTGGTCAAGCAAAGCTTCATTTGGTACCTCTAAAGTAGGAGCAATCTGGGGAAGAACATGTTAGAAAAAAATTCAAATAACACTTTTAGTAATCTATATAGATATAGAACATTGACTTGCTCATATAAAATTTTGAGCTCTGAGAATAAATTGACTTCAAATCTATGGTTTTCTTGTAGATAGATGATTCTTGCTTAATTTAGTTTCTTTATTCAATAAATGCTGTGAATTTTTTGCTACAACATGTTTATAAAAGTATATATTTTCATATAATTTATTTTCAATTTTTAGGAATAAGTACAAACATTATGTTGCTATTTTGAAAAATGTTAGGAATATGCACCATTGGAATTATTGGATAGTTAAGAACACTTATAGCCTTTTCCTGGCTTCCACTTTTCTTCCTTTTACAAAATATTTTTCAACCTTCAAACTTTAATGATTATTCTAGAATGTAAAAAAAAAAATTATTTAATTTTTGTTTTAGGAATTAATATTTTAAAATATCTTAATATGAACAAAAGAAAATTAAGTACATTTATGTATAATTCATGCAAGTAAAATTATTTAAAATATCTCTTTTGATTCAAAATAGGTGTTGGTTAGCCACTGGCATTAAGTATTTGTAAACTTAATTAGCGGAACTTTATAGTTTTCCCTTCTCTCCAGAAATTTTTTGCTTCTAGCTGGAAAAAATGTTTCTTGACATTATACATAAATTTCACCTTATTAAACTTTTTTTCCCTATTAAGAACTTTTGAAAATTTGTCAATCTATTATTGTTGCATATGCATGAGTGGCATCATACTAATAACTGGCAGAATAAAAAGAAGTCTGGAAACTATTTAATATTTCACATTTCAACTTTTCTTAAGTCAAATTTATTCTCTTAAATATGTGTAAAGTTCTTGTCACTTTCTCATTAAATATTTCTGCAGTGCCATTAAAGCTTTCACACATGAAAGCAGTACTATCACAGGCCTGACAACACATGTTCTTCAAATAACGATGACTGTACTGAAATTTGGCTTTTTTTAAAACTGTTTAAATTATCCTTATCATCTTCAGTATCAGTTGGAAATGAAGAAATGTTTAGGAATGACTTTCTGAGTATCATATCACAGCAAGAGACATTATTTCAATCTATGGACACAGTTATGACGTGATGAAATGAATCTTTGTACCCTACCAAAACTCCTGTCTTGAAATTTTGACCCTCAAAAGTGGTGGTATTGGCAAATGGGGCCTTTGGAAGGGAATGAGTCATGAGGAAACTCTCATGAGTGGGATTAGTGTCTTTACAAGAGAGACCCCAGTGAGCTCTCTCACTCTTTCTACCACATGAGGATATAAGGAGAAGTGGACCGTCTGGAACCTGAATGAGGCTTCTCACCACAGTGGAAACCCAATCATGCTGGCACCCTGATCTTGGATCTCCTGAATCAAAAACTGTTAGAAATAAGTGTTGATTGTTTAAGCCACCCGGTCTATGGTACATGTATTCTAAATTGGCCAAGACATAGGAATCTGAGTAATTATTGATTCCTATTATGATATCTTGATATTTGGGTCTTTCTTTGCAAAGAATTTTCTTTTAGAAATAGACATCTTATGGGTGATTCATTTTCAAACTCAGCTCATTTTTTTTTAAAACCATACCATATTATATTTTAATGATCAAATATTTAGAAACTGGCATATACTTTGGTATTTATCATGAAACTAAGTAACAGTTTTAAATTTTATGTCATTATACTTGCCCAAATTTTAAATAATGTGCATGTTTTGGAATTGAGATTTTTAGCTGTCTGTGCTACTGTACTGATGCAATAGATAGCTGGATAACTTACTCTTGGTAATAATATTAGTTCCTCTGCATTATCCTTGTTTATAATAAACAAGTATTATTCTTGTTTCTCCCTTGCATTCCAAATTTAGGATCTTTGCAGTGGTTGTCCATTTACCCAAATGTTTTCCTCTTTATTATCTGTCAGGCAAAATCTTTTACTTCAGTCAAATCTTGGTTTAAATATCTCTCTTACAAAAAAGTTCTATATTAGCCCTATTTAAATTTGATCTTCTGCAAGTCTGGTACTTCCAATTCATCTTAATTAGAAATATGAATTTATTTTTATCATTACCATAACATTACCATCAGTTATTGTAACATGTAAGTTATTTACTTAGTAACTATATTGTACTCCAGAAGACAAGAATAATTTATTTTGTCTACCGGCGTGTCCCATGCTCCTATAAGAGGCCCCAGCATATAGTAGGGGATGAATATGGGTAAATGAATAATTGAATCAATTTAGGAATAAATGAAGGAATCAATGAATCCCAGACTCATTAAGTGGCATACTAGAATTTTTTTTATTAAAAGTGAATGCAGATTCATATTTTGTTATACTTTTCAAAGAGTCAAAGTTAATGGCCATATGTAAACCATATAGATCACAGAACAATTTTGGATAGCTGAAAGAAAAGAAAAATATTATCAACAAGAATAATTTCCAGTTAAAGAGTAGAAAGGATACACAAATTTAGAGAGTGTATAAGTGACATATTACTTCTGTTGCTTTATGTCAATGTATATCATTTAGTTTCTACATTTTAAAAAAATTAGGCCACTTTATTGCTATTTACCTTTACTGAGTAGCACTTTGAGTTATATTTCAGAATTTATGTACCTGATTTTTAAAATTTTAAGCTTTGTAAAGTTTTCTGTTATGATCTTCTGTGATGTTTAGCAGATAACACACACCCTTCTTTTCTTTCTTTAGAGGCTGTGTTTAGATGAAAGGCCAACTTTTAATTAAGGTGTTTCCCAAGGTGAAAGCACCTAAGGTATCCAAAACCTTTCTAGAAGTCAATAATTAACTTGATTTAAAATCAGCCTTGAAAACCCCATAATTTGGTACTATATTTAAGAAATACTTTTACCCCAATAATAAGTTAAGTCCAGCTCAGCCTTTGATTATTTTTTTCTTAATTCTTTCTTTTTTAATTCAAGTAGTTGGTTTACAATGTCATAATAATTTTTGCTTTATGGCAAAGTGAATAAATTATGCATATATATGTACATTATTTTAAAAATGATTTTTCAATTTGGTTTATCATGGGATACTGAATGTAGTTCCTTGAATGTAGGACCTTGTTGTCTATCCATTCCATATGTAATGTCTTGCATCTGCTGACCCCAGCCTATTGTTCTTGACTGCAGGAATGGATCATCATTTTCCTCCACTGAATATTGAATAAAGTATTGGGGATTTTAGAGTCTAGTTTTATTTTATTTTTAAAAAGATATAAGATATCTTTAAACAATATGATGGCATTAGATTGGTGAAATGAGAAAGGAGTCATGAGTGAAAGAAGGAGTTATATTTTCTATCTCAAGAGCTCTCACAGATAATTTGTCCATAGAGTGAAATCGCAGATGGAACTGTACACACTTTAATCTTTATTTCTCTTTGAGGCTCTTTCCCTGCCCCTCATTTTTAGGTGTACAGACTGTACCACTGAGGTCTGTGTTAAGGCAGACGACGTTTGATTCCCTCCATCCCTCTGGAAAAGGTATATGTTCATTGGGGGCTGTTGCTGAAGGCTTTGCTCGTGCTCATGCTCAGTTGTGTCTGAATTCTTTGCAACCCCATGGACTGCAGCCCTCCAGGCTTCTCTGTCTATGTGGATTCTCCAGGCAAGAATAGTGAAGTGGGTTGCCATGCCCTCCTCTAGGGGATTTTCCCAATCCAGGGATCAAACCCAGGTCTCTGGCATTGCAGGCAGTTTCTTTACCATCTGAGCCACCAAGGAAGCCCAAGAATACTGTAGTGGATTGTCATCCCCTTCTCCAGAGGATTTTCCCAACTCAGAGATCCAACCCAGTCTTCTGCATTGCAGGCAGATTCTTTACCATCTGAGCCATCAGGGAAGCTCTTCCCAACCCAGGGATCAAATCTGCACTTCCCGCATTCAGTTCAGTTCAGTTCAGCCCCTCAGTCATGTCCAACTCTTTGCGACCCATTGAATCTCAGCACGCCAGGCCTCCCTGTCCATCACCAACTCCCGATGTTCACTCAGACTCACGTCCATCAAGTCAGTGATGCCATCCAGCCATCTCATCTTCTGTCGTCCCCTTCTCCTCCTTCCCCCAATCCCTCCCAGCATCAGACTTTTTCCAGTGAGTCAACTCTTCGCATGAGGTGACCAAAGTACTGGAGTTTCAATCTTAGCATCATTCCTTCCAAAGATATTCCAGGGCTGATCTCCTTCACAATGGACTAGTTGGATCTCCTTGCAGTCCAAGGGACTCTCAAGAGTCTTCTCCAACACCAAGTTCAAAAGCATCAATTCTTCAGCGCTCAGCTTTCTTCACAGTCCAACTCTCACATCCATACATGACCACAGGGAAAACCATAGCCTTGGCTAGACAGACCCTTGTTGGCAAAAGTAATGTCTCTGCTTTTGAATATGCTATCTAGGTTGGTCATAACTTTCATTCCAAGGAGTAAGCAACTTTTAATTTTATGGCTGCAGTCACCATCTGTAGTGATTTTGGAGCCCAAAAAAATAAAGTCTGACACTGTTTCCCCTTCTATTTCCCATGAAGTGATGGGACTAGATCCCATGATCTTCGTTTTCTGAATGTTGAGTTTAAGCCAACTTTTTTCACTCTCCTCTTTCACTTTCATCAAGAGGCTTTTTAGTTCCTCTTCACTTTCTGCCATAAGGGTGGTGTCATCTGCATATCTGAGGTTATTGACATTTCTCCCAGCAATCTTGATTCCAGCTTGTGCTTCTTCCAGCCCAGCATTTCTTATGATGTACTCTGCATATAAGTTAAATAAGCAGGGTGACAATATGCAGCCTTGACGTACTCCTTTTCCTATTTGAAACCAGTCTATTGTTCCATGTCCAGTTCTAACTGTTGCTTCCTGACCTGCATATAGGTTTCTCAGGAAGCAGGTCAGATGGTCTGGTATTCCCATCTCTTTCAGAATTTGCCACAGTTTATTGTGATCCACAGAGTCAAAGGCTTTGGCATAGTCAATAAAACAGAAATAGATGTTTTTCTGGAACTCTCTTGCTTTTTCAGTGATCCAGTGGATGTTGGCAATTTGATCTCTGGTTCCTCTGCGTTTTCTAAAACCAGCTTGAACATCTGGAAGTTCACGGTTCACATATTGCTGAAACCTGGCTTGGAGAATTTTGAGCATTTCTTTACTAGAGTGTGAGATGAGTGCAATTGTGTGGTAGTTTGAGCATTCTTTGGCATTACCTTTCTTTGGGATTGGAATGAAAGCTGACTTTTCCAGTCTTGTGGCCACTGCTGAGTTTTCCAAATTTGCTGGCATATTGAGTGCAGCACTTTCACAGCATCATTTTTCAGGATTTGAAATAGCTCAACTGGAATGCCATCACCTCCACTAGCTTTGTTCATAGTGATGCTTTCTAAGGCCCACTTGACTTCGCATTTCAGGATGTCTGGCTCTAGGTGAGTGATCACACCATCGTGATTATCTTAGTTGTGTACTTCTGCATTACAGGTGAATTATTTGGCCACTGAGCCACCCGGGAAGCCCATATAGGTAGGCAACAACCTGCAACTAGGAAGCAAGCCCTCACCAGGCACTAGTATTCCAGCACCTTGATCTTAAGACTTCCAGAACTGGGAGGTATATGATTGCTGTTTAAACTACTTTGTCTATGGTACTCTGTTATGGCAGACCAGTCTAAAACAATCAGTGGCTTGTATCCAGTTTTACATTTGATTTAGCAGTTTGCTAGTATGTTTTAAAGTTAAAAATATATGAACTCTTCGTCACTTCACCTTCCTTCATCCTTGGTGAAAAAGTCATAAGTCTAGGATTCAACCCTTTGGGAGTACCAGCACAACTCTGTGACTCTATGTGTCCAAGTTGTATAGTGCAGTACGATCTACAGAGTCAGAAAACTCCATTTAAAGTGAACGTGCATCAACAATTATTGAAAATAATGAGCTATATTTTTTCATGGAATAATATACCTTTTTAAAAATAGTAAGTTTCTTCTGAAGTTACTGACTGAAAGAGGCTTCTGTGATAATTTAAATAACAAGAGTTAGTTGCAATGAAATATATATACAGTATTGTATCTTAATGTGGAGAAGGCACTAGTGACCCACTCCAGTACTTTTGCCTGGAAAATCCCATGCAAGGAGGAGCCTGGTAGGCTGCAGTCCATGGGGTCGCTAAGAGTCGGACATGACTGAGCGACTTCACTTTCACTTTTCACTTTCATGTGTTGGAGAAGAAAATGGCAACCCGCTCCAGTGTTCTTGCCTGGAGAATCCCAGGGATGGGGGAGCCTGGTGGGCTGCCGTCTATGGGGTTGCACAGAGTCGGACACGACTGATGTGACTTAGCAGCAGCAGCAGCAGTATCTTAATGTAAATCACAAATGAGTAAGCAAAGTCCCAAACTTACATAATTTTGTAATTATGAAGGTGGATTTGGAGGGAGGTATATTGAACTGGTAGCACTGTTTACAGAAAGGAAATGGGAAAGGGAATGTAGAGAAAGAACTGGAGTTTATAACAAAATTGAAAGAGCTCAAAAAATACAGTCATACAAGTATTGTTTAAAATGGCAAAACTTTTATGTATATACATATATACATAAACACACACCCACCTTTTTATATACATACATACATATGTGTATATATGTATATGTATACACACACACACATGCCATGGCAAGTTGGATGGATTAATCTTGTTACTTTCAAGCACAGTATATTTTGCAGTTAACTAAAAACTCTTGTACATTTTTTTCTAATTAACACAGGACTGTGCTGATGGAAAAGAATAAACCATCTTATATAGTGTCATTTCATTTATTTCTGTGTATGAATGGATAATTTCTAAGTTTTTATGATAAAATTTATTTTAACTTATTTCTTAGTTAAGAGAACATTAAAAATGAAAGCAATAAAATATTATTTCACTAAAAAAGTCTGCAGGATGTATGAAAATTGAGAAACATTCTTTTGGGAACAGCAGTGATTCAGGGTTAAAAGGAACTGGCATTGCTATATTTAGTTAAAAACATGGTTCAGTTTCAGACAGTGCAATCTGGGCCTCCTTACATCCAGAAATTTTAGTTCTTATATGCCAGTTGGAGGTAGTCCATTATGGAATCTAAGGGTAAATGTATATAGTCATTGAATCATACTTTCCTAGATTCTGATTACTAGGTGAATCTAAGGTGGACTGTGCATTTGGTATGGATGAAATATGGTGTTGTTTTGTCCTCTTACTTAAGACCTAATTACTGTTTATCTTGAGAATATGTATATGTAACAGGTTGCACCTACTTCGCTATATCAAAGGGTTTGCTTTATTTTTGCCTTTGCAAATCTTAGCAGATTGCTTGTGATGAGCATCACAGTCTGGTAGAGTGCTTATTCAAAGGGAATGGAGAAAGTTTTTTAAAATTTTATTTTCCCCACACTTTGCCTTAACAGAAGAGAGAGAGAGAGAAATAGAGAGATAAGACTAGACAAAGGTTAAAACTGTTATAAATTATATGTTAACAAACACACAATATTTAGCACTCTGTGTGATTGCATATTGCTTGGCTGGTAGGCAGCGTGGATATGAATTGATTGGAAGCCAGCCTTCCTGCTGTGCTCCACTCCATGCACCAAGGTGGCTGCACTGAAGTGCCAGTAGAAAGGCAGAAAATAGTCTGAACTCTTTTGGAAGGCCTACAGAGTGGCTGAGCACGCAAGGATCATTTCAACATGATAATTAAAAAACTGAATTGATTCCCAGACAAAAATGGGCAAATACAGAACTCTCAAATTAGAAGCAATGGCATAGCTTTCCAAAGTGAAGCCAGCCATGTGCACCATTCCTAATGGCAGAAAGTTAGAATATCTTTGTGAGAAGAAGCAATCTTAATATTTGAGAAATCTGTCCCAAGGCTATATTGTGGAAGAACAACTATACTTCTATTGTGGATAATATACAGTACTCTCAGTTGAAACAAGTGAACTTAAATATGTATATTTTTACATATATATGTATTTTACATATGCATACTAAGTCACATTAGTTGTGTCTGACTCTTTGCAACCTTATAGATTGTAGCCCACCAGGCTCCTCTGTCCATGGGCTTCTCCAGGCAAGAATACTGGAGTGGTTTCCCATGTCCTTCTCCAGGAAAATTTTTCCTGACCAAGGGATTGAACCCATGCCTCTTAGTCTACTGCATTGGCAGGCAGGTTCTTTACCATTAACGGCACCTAGGAAGCCCACATATATATAATATACGTATAGAAATATGTTAACACATACACATACTCACACAGTATTTCACTAGCTTGGCATATGTCATAAACAGAATAGGAGGGAACAAAATGAAACTGAAAGAAGGAACCCTGGGTATATGTTTTCCAACTGAACCCTGGACCAGGAACTGCAATTTGATGATGGCACAGGGTTATAAGACAGGAGATAAAGCTCAGGACTGAAGGAAATGGAAGATTTAATAGGCTATTGTATAAAGCTGGGGCCACAAAGGACTACATCCAGTGTGTAGAGATGAACAAGAAATAATCCCTGCCATGCAATACTATTTGTCTGCAGTGAAATTATCAAAGACAGGATGGAGAGAAAAATTTTCCCCGGAGAATTGGAATCAGAAATGAGCCCTCCCGTGGGTTTACAGCCCGAATTCACACTAATTCTGTGAAAATCCTCCTAACAAGAATCAGTATCAAATGTATATTTTCTCTAGAGGAAATTAAATTCAATCCCAGCCTTAAATGAAAATAAAATCCCAAGGAGAAAAATCATTCACAGGAAAAGACATTTTTGAGAAAAAGCAGCACAAAGAAAAAAAATTATAGCTGAGAATTGTCAGAAACAAGAGAAAATAGAAAGACATTCACACAGTTCAAATGTGGAAATTATGACAGTTATTTAATTGCTTTAATTAAAGCATTTAATACATTTAAATGTTTAATTATTTTAAAATGTATTAAAATATATTTAATTAAATATTTAATTAAAGCATTTAATACATTAAAGAGAAGATTGAAATATTAACAGGGAATAATAAATGATGAAGAATGATCAAACTGATATGAAAAACAACCAAATACAGTATCAATCAGTGAAAAATGTAAACATTAAAGGAAAAATTTAGTTGAGGGACTAGAGAGTGTTATGAATTAGAATATTGTTTCCATTTATTAACCCCATGTCCTGCCTTCCTTGCCCTGTTAATGTTGCCTTGTCTATGTGACTTGTCTAATGTTAGCAGATGTGATGTAAAATAAGTTATAAAGATGTGTGCAAAAGGCAAATTCACATAATAAAAGCATATCCTAAGTAATCATTATTACTTCTTTCTAGACTCCAGAATAAAAATAGGTGGAGGAGACCTGAATTTAACCAAGGCCTGAGTGCAGCTGGTCAGCCAAATTCAGGCTAAATCACCCAAAACACAAATACAAATGTGAATAATAATATGCACAGATCTAAAAAGGTGATGCTTAATACATGTTAATGCTGTATGTATCAAAACCTAGCTAAGAAAAGGATATGCTAAACATAACAGAAAAAAAGTGATTATTTTTGGTAAAAGTTTAATGCAGAAAGGTTAAGTATAAGCAAAGGATGGTGTTAGAAAGTAGACACAAGGGTGCATTAAATCATAGAGAAAATGTGGCATATAAAAACTCAAAAGTAGATGATAATTATCTGGAGTATTTGAAAGAGAGCAACCTCAGATTCAAGAAGGTCAAGGAATCATTAGCAAGAAAAATAAAAGGAAAAAAAACCTGTACTCATAACAGTATTAATAATTCAATAAAATACAAAAGTAAAAGACATAATCTTTTAAAAAGCCAAAGGGAAATACAGATCACTTATTTAAAAAAAATAGTTGATTTTTCATTAATCAATGAAAATCAGACTGCTTTCTAACCTATCAGCTATAGGAAAGTAGTAGAAAGACCATTATTAATGTGTTAAGGGAACATTTGAACCTTCTCTCTTTAAAGAAACAAACTGACATTAAAAACATTTCTGCATATATAAGCACAGAGATATTACCTCAAAAGTTTCTACACCAAATAAAACTACAAATAATATATTCTCAGTCAGTTCAGTTCAGTTGCTCAGTTGTGTCTGACTCTTTGTGACCCCATTGACTGCAGCACACCAGGCCTCTCTGTCCATCACCAACTCCCGGAGTTCACTCAAACTCATGTCCACTGAATCGGTGATGCCATCCAACCATTTCATCCTCTGTCGTCCCCATCTCCTCCTGCCTTCAATACAAGTGAAAATAAACTAGTAAAACCTAATCAAACTTACAAGCATTTGCACAGGAAAGGAAACTATAAAGAAAATAAAAAGACCATTAATGGAATGGAAGAATATTTGCAAATAATCAAATGAACCAAACAAATTAACCAACAAAGGCTTAATTTTCAAAATATACACACAGCCCATACAGCTCACTAAAAAAATAAAAATAAAAAATAAAAAATGGGCTGCTGCTGCTGCTGCTAAGTCACGTCAGTCGTGTCCGACTCTGTGCAACCCCATAGACAGCAGCCCACCAGGCTTCCCCATCCCTGGGATTCTCCAGGCAAGAACACTGGAGTGGGTTGCCATTTCCTTCTCAAATGCATGAAAGTGAAAAGGGAAAGTGAAGTCGCTCAGTCGTGTCTGACTCTTAGCGACCCCATGGACTGCAGCCTACCAGGCTCCTCTGTCCATGGATTTTCGAGGCAAGAGTACTGGAGTGGGCTGCCACTGCCTTCTCCAGACCTAAATAAACAGCAGGCACATGAATAGGTGCTCAGCGTCGCTAATTATTATAGAAATCAAAATCAAAATTATAATAAGGAATCACCTTACACAGGTCATAATGGTCATTAATAAAAAGGTCTTCAAATAACAAATACTGGAGAGCATGAAGAAAAGGGAACCCTCCAATACTGTTCGTGCAAATGCAAATTGGTATAGTCATTGTGGGGAACAGTTGGAATTTCCTTAAAAACCTAAAAAAAGAATTACCAGTGATCCAATCTTACTCCTATGTAGATATCCAGAGAAAACTCTAATTTGATAAGATACATATACCCTCAGAGTTCATAGCAACGCTATTCACAATATTTATAATAGCCAAGATGTGGAAGCAGCCTAAGTATCAATTGGCAAATGAATGGATAAAGAAGATATATATGTATATATGAGTATGTGTGTGTGTGTGTGTAGACGGAGTCTTCCCAACCCATGAATCAAACCTGAGTCTCCTGCATTGCAGGAAGTTTCTTTACCATCTTCCAATGGGAAGCCCCTTGGAATATTACTCAGACGTACAGAATATTTAAATGACATTTACAGCAATGTGGATGGACCTGGAGATTATTATACTAAGTTCATTTACTTCAAAGTCATATGACTTTGTCATGTATGTCATAATGTCATTTATGACATTTTCAAAGTCATAAATGATACCATATGATACCATTTATCTATGGACTATTGAAAAATAATAGAAATGAACATATTTATGGAACAAAAATATGGACAAATGTAGAAGGCTATATAGTTCTGAGAAAAACTAAGCAGTCAATATTAATAAGGACTATGTTTACTTGAGTAATCAAAGACCTGATAAAAAACAACATAGAAAATAAGTGTTTATTTTGACAAGATATAAAATCTTTGGTTTTTTCCTTGGCTGATTACCTGAAGGTAAAGAAAAAGCCTTATAATCTCCCATTATAAAGATCAGGCCAATAGGATAAAAAAAACACTGTCATTTTAACAGAGAGAAAACCAAATTGCAGCCTTGCACCAGTTTACTTTTGATATTAAAACTTCTTTAGTTAATTCAGTTCTTTTGAATCTTACCCAGTCTTGACCACACATAAAATTCCTTTCTAAAGATTCATTTTCTCACAAACCTTAAGAACTTTCTCTATTTTAGTTTGTCCCTTTTTTTCCTTCCCATTTAGATATAATCAACTTTAGAACAAAATCACTGTCTTTTCCCTTAGCCAAACATCTCCATACCTTTCCCATTTTCTTATACCAAAACACATTCTATTTCTCTTATTATATCTAGTAGCTCTAGTTCATTCATGTTAGTCTCTAAGTTGTGTCCGACTCTTCGCAAACCAATGGACTGTTTCCCGCCAGGCTCCTCTATCCATGGAATTCTCCAGGCAAGAATACTAGAGTGGGCCACCATTTCCTTACTCAAGTTATCTTCTCTACCCAGGGATCGAACCTTAGTCTCTCGAATTGTGGATGAATTGTTTAACCTTTGAGCTACCAAGGAAGCCCATTAACTACATATGTTAATTGAAATATTATTTTTTAGTGAAAATAAGTAAATAATTGTGAATTGTATTAACATTTTGTGGCTTGGTGAACTTACAAATACATTTTATAATTTCTAGGAACATATGCTACTTCTAGTACACGTGTACTAAGTCACTTCAAGTGTGTCTGACTCTGTGTGACCCTATGAACTGTAGCCTGCCAAGCTCCTCTGTGGGATTCTCCAGGCAAGAATACTGGAATGCGTTGCCATTTCCTCCTCTAGGGGATCTTCATGACCCAGGGATCAAACCTGTAACTCTTGATCTCCTGCACTGGCTGGTAGGTTCTTTACCACTAGCACCATTTGGGAATCCCCATTTCATAGTACAATCTTTCAATAACACACGATATATTTACTAACTTGTTTAGTTGCTAAGTTGGAGTAGTGTCCGACTCTTTTGTGACCCTATGAACTGTAGCCCACCAGGCTCCTCAACTGATAAGATTTCCCAGGTAAGAATACTGGAGCGGGTTGCCATTTCCTTCTCCAGGGGATATTCCTTCTGCAGGGATTGAACCTGCATCTCCTGCACTGGCAGGCAGATTCTTTACCACTGAGCCACCAGGGAAGCCCTTATTTACTAATAGAACCAAAGATCTCTGTACTGAGACCAAAAGTAGTTAAAACTAGAGTTGTTCAGAAATTAACATTTCAGCATTTTATCTTATTTGAGAATAACCTAGATAGTCAGTGAATCCCCATCATTTAATTTAGCAAAACTCAAGGATGTAAATTACCAAAGAGATTTAGGAAACTTTTAAAGTAGAGATACCATGATATAATTATTGCTAAAAAGTTCACCTAAAAACTCATATCTCATTTACATACAGTTTATTCATTTGTTTTTAATAATCATATTTAGATTATTCATAACATTTGGGTAAGACATTAAAGCAATTAGTTATTTTTAGTCATTATCTTTTTTATTTTTGGTTGACAAATTGTATATTACAGATAATGTAAGCTTATTTGATATTTAGTAAACCTAGATAGCATATTCAGAGAAGGCAATGGCACCCCACTCCAGTACTCTTGCCTGGAAAATCCCATGGACGGAGGAGCCTGGTGGGCTGCAGTCCATGGGGTCACTAAGAGTCGGACACGACTAAGCGACTTCACTTTCACTTCTCACTTTCATGCATTGGAAAAGGAAATAGCAATCTACTCCAGTGTTCTTGCCTGGAGAATCCCAGGGACGGGGGAGCCTGGTGGGCTGGTGTCTACGGGGTCGCACAGAGTTGGACACGACTGAAGCGACTTAGCAGCAGCAGCAGATAGCATATTGAAAAACAGAGACATTACTTTGCCAACAAAGGTCTGTCTATTCAAGGCTATTGTTTTTCCAGTGGTCATGTATGGATGTGAGAGTTGGACTGTGAGGAAAGCTGAGCACTGAAGAATTGATGCTTTTGAACTGTGGTGTTGGAGAAGACTCTTGAGAGTCCCTTGGACTGCAAGGAGATCCAACCAGTCCATTCTGAAGGAGACCAGCCCTGGGATTTCTTTGGAAGGAATGATGCTAAAGCTGAAACTCCAGTACTTTGGCCACCTCATGCGAAGAGTTGACTCATTGGAAAAGACTTTGATGCTAGGAGGGATTGGGGGCAGGAGGAGAAGGGGACGACAGTGGATGAGATGGCTGGAGGCATCATTGACTCGATGGACGTGAGTCTCAGTGAACTCCGGGAGTTGGTGATGGACAGGGAGGCCTGGAGCACTGCGATTCATGGGGTCACAAAGAGTTGGACACGACTGAGCAACTGAACTGAACTGAACTGAAACCTAGTTAAAATAAAAGTATTATATTTAACTTTGATAACCCTAAGGACTATGTCTGGGTTTCCCCAGTGGTAAAGAATTGCTTCCTTGGCTTCCTCAGTGGTAAAGAATCCACCTACTAATGCAGAAGACACATATTCAATCCATGGGTCTGGAAGATGTCCTGAACGAGGAAATGGCAACCCACTCCAGTATTCTCGTCTGGAAAATCCCATGGACAGAGGAGCCTGGCAGTCTACAGTCCATAGGATTGCAAAGAGCCAGACACAACTGAGCAACTGAGCACACACAAAAGATATGCCTATATAAATCAAAACAGCAAACTTAAAACTAGCCTTTATTTACTGAAAGTTTCCTAGATCACTTGAACTTGAAAAACATTTGGGCTAGCTTTTGTTATATTTTTTATAAGTTGTATATAGTGCTTGTTTAAGTCAGTTAAAAAATGTTCTTTACAAATTAATTTTGGCAGTGTCATTTAGAGGTAGAAAAAAATTTAGAGGTAGGAAAAAAATCACATCTATACATACATTTAAATAGACACAGCACATAGTTTTGATTTTAAAGCTTTACTTATGGATTAGGTATAATAGAAAACTCACTAGTTTATAAATAACAGTTGGAATAATTTAAATTCACTGGCTCAGATGGCTAAAGTCTTTTATTATTTGTGAAGAAGACTTTTAAGTTCTATATTCATCCTTGATAAGCAATTATAAGGAGGCTGTTTGGGCAAGAGAGTCCTTTTAGAACTTTGTGTTTAAAAAGGCCTCTTTGCCGTCTTTCCTTTTTATCTTCAGGTTTTACTGATTGAGCTAATCTGGGCTTAGTCTCAGGTAATATGGGCTATGTTTACATTTCAAAAACATGATAAGATTTATAACTTTTAAGGGACAGAGAAAGAAAATGTAAATTTTGTCCAGTCGAGTTTTGGAGTACATTTATCTGTTATCATAGGTCATAGCATAATTTTTTTTTTTCTCAAGTACAGAGCAGTTTTGCTCCAATAGTCTGATGTCTTATAACATCTATAAGCATTTTGAGAGGATAGGAGCAGCTTTGGGACTGGTAAAGTTAGGTGGGTTTCGACTTGCTTCTAGAGTTGTACTTCTGGTTTAGCAAATATTTGGAAGACAAAAATTATAGTTACTAACCCTTGCGTGGTGATTACCAACTGATTTATTTTCTGATTATTTACAGGAAGGCCTAGGGAATAGCTGAGGCTATGTGGCAGTTCTTAAGAAGGCAAATTTATGTTGGATTTTTGTTTTAAGTCTAATTATTGTTCTTGCAACTAAATAAAGGATTCCCTAAGACTAGCTATTATACTCTCCCGCCTTTTAATTTGATACTCTCTTTAGTCCATGAGGTCACAAAGAGTCAGACAAGACTGAGTGACTGAACTGAACTGAATTAGGGACCGATATGACAGCTATTCAAGTATATATGAGAATATATATTTAAAATATATTTAAAATATATATATATATATATATATTTAAAATATATATCTCTAAGAGAGCCTGAAGTATATTTCTTTTAAATACACCAATATAAAGGACCCAGCATCTAGATATGGATTCAGTTCAGTTCAGTTCAGTTCAGTCCCTCAGTTGTGTCCGACTTTTTGCGACCCCATGAATCGCAGTGCTCCAGGCCTCCCTGTCCATCACCAACTCGCGGAGTTCACTCAAACTCATGTCCATCGAGTCGATAATGCCATCCAGCCATCTCATCCTCTGTCTTCCCCTTCTCTTCCTGCCCCCAATCCCTAACAGCATCAGGGTCTTTTCCAGTGAGTCAACTCTTTGCATGAGGTGGCCAAAGTACTGGAGTTTCAGCTTCAGCATCAGTCCTTCCAATGAACACCCAGGACTGATCCCTTTTATGATGGACATATGGGATCTCCTTGCAGTCCAAGGGACTCTCAAGAGTCTTCTCCAACACCACAGTTCAAAAGCATCAATTCTTCAGCGCTCAGCTTTCCTCACAGTCAACTCTCACATCCATACATGACCACTGGAAAAACCATAGCCTTGACTAGACAGACCCTTGTTGGCGAAGTAATATCTCTGCTTTTGAATATGCTATCTAGGTTGGTCATAACTTTCCTTCCAAGGAGTAAGCGTCTTTTAATTTCATGGCTGCAATCACCATCTGCAGTGATTTTGGAGCCCCCAAAAATAAAGTCTGACACTGTTTCCACTGTTTCCCCATCTATTTCTCATGACGTGATGGGACCAGATGCCATGATCTTCGTTTTCTGAATGTGGAGCTTTAAGCCAACTTTTTCACTCTCCTCTTTCACTTTCATCAAGAGGCTTTTTAGTTCCTCTTCACTTTCTGCCATAAAGGTGGTGTCATCTGCATATCTAAGGTTATTGATATTTCTCCCTGCAATCTTGATTGCAGCTTTTGCTTCTTCCAGCCCAGCGTTTCTCATGAGGTACTCTGCATATAAGTTAAATAAGCAGGGTGACAATATGCAGCCTTGACATACTCCTTTTCCTATTTGGAACCAGTCTGTTGTTCCATATCCAGTTCTAGCTGTTGCTTCCTGACCTGCATATAGGTTTCTCAAGAGGCAGGTCAGGTGGTCTGGTATTCCCATCTCTTGAAGAAATTTCCACAGTTTATTGTGATCCACACAGTCAAAGTCTTTGGCATAGTCAATAAAGCAGAAATAGATGTTTCTCTGGAACTCTCTTGCTTTTTCAATGATCCAGCAGATGTTGGCAATTTGATCTATGGTTCCTCTGCCTTTTCTAAAACCAGCTTGAACACTACTAAGCCATGGATTAGTAGTGTCTTATATTAATTTCAAATAGCACCTCAAGCCAGTAAGCCTTTTAATGGAAAGACCGTGAAGTAACTTTCTAGGCCCAGAATAAATCTTTGCCATGGACCTAAGCCATTTCCCTGGAGAGGGAACAGATGATGCAACTCCTGAGATCTAAAAATTTACTCCCAAGGAGAGTTTAATAAAGCAAAGGCCTCAGTTGCACAGGGCATGAGGATGGTATAGTGAAAATGGTGTCTCCAGTCTTTCACAGAAACATGAGCAGCCTCCAGTTATAAATCTGCTAATGTGTGACCCTAAGCACGTGCTGAAATGGACTTTCCCCAAAACTAACACGGCTCAGTGAATGTTGAGATGATAAAAGCCCCTTATGGATTGAGAGCCTTCATGACAAATTCCTCTGAGGGCTGGCATGGCCAGACAAAGAGTATGCTGTTTTTACTTGTCTCAGACCCCTACTCTATTCAACTGGCTACCAGGTGCACCCTAGTAAATGTGCCTTCTTGCTGGTACAGAGCAGAGGAGCAGAGAAAATATCCTCAGTGGAAGAAAACCAGTCTCTTAGGCCACTGAACAAGGTGAAAGAAAAAACGTCATCTGGTTTTGACATAGCAGACTCACAGAAAGGTTTGTCAAAATAGACTGTGATCTGATGAGAAATGATCTCACCAGTCTAGGAGGCTGGATGGAATAGCAGGCTTACAGAGGACTTTTGCCTGTTCTTCTGCCCCATGGTTCTTCCTCCTGCTGACAAAGAGCACAACTGACAGAGACAGAGAAAAAGTGACCATCTTTGAAAGGAAAGACTGAATTAAAACCAAGAATCCTAATCTACCAAACACCAGAGTTGTTATGTAGTAAGAAAGGCAATGCCAAAGAGTGCTCAAACTACTGCACAATTGCACTCATCTCACACGCTAGTAAAGTAATGCTCAAAATTCTCCAAACCAGGCTTCAGCAGTACGTGAACCGTGAAATTCCAGATGTTCAAGCTGGTTTTAGAAAAGGCAGAGGAACCAGATATCAAATTGCCAGCATCCGTTGGATCATCGAAAAAGCAAGAGAGTTCCAGAAAAACATCTATTTCTGCTTTATTGACTATGCCAAAGCCTTTGACTGTGTGGATCACAATCAACTGTGGAAAATTCTGAAAGAGATGGGAATACCAGACCACCTGACCTGCCTCTTGAGAAACCTATATGCAGGTCAGGAAGCAATAGTTAGAACAGGACATGGAAAAACAGACTGGTTCCAAATAGGAAAAGGAATACGTCAAGGCTGTAAATTGTCACCCTGCTTATTTAACTTATCAGAGAAGGCAATGGCACCCCACTCCAGTACTCTTGCTTGGAAAATCCCATGGACGGAGGAGCCTGGTAGGTTGCAGTCCATGGGGTCTCTAAGAGTCAGACACGACTGAGCGACTTCACTTTCACCTTTCACTTTCATGCATTGGAGAAGGATATGGCAACCCACTCCAGTGTTCGTGCCTGGAGAATCCCAGGGATGGCTGAGCCTGGTGGGCTGCCGTCTATGGGGTCGCACAGAGTTGGACACTATTGAAGCGACTTAGCAGCAGCTTATTTAACTTATATGCAGAGTACCTCATGAGAAACGCTGGGCTGGAAGAAGCACAAGCTGGAATCAAGATTGCCAGGAGAAATATCAATAACCTCAGATATGCAGATGACACCACCCTTATGGCAGAAAGTGAAGAGGAACTAAAAAGCTTCTGGATGAAAGTGAAAGAGGAGAGTAAAAAAGTTGGCTTAAAGCTCCACATTTAGATAACGAAGATCATGGCATCTGGCCCCATCACTTTATGGGAAATAGATGGGGAAACAGTAGAAACTATGTCAGACTTTATTTTTGGGGGCTCCAAAATCACTGCAGATGGTGATTGCAGCCATGAAGTTAAAAGACGCTTACTCCTTGGAAGGAAAGTTATGACCAACCTAGATAGCATATTAAAAAGCAGATATTACTTTGTCAACAAAGGTCCGTCTAGTCAAGGCTATGGTTTTTCCTGAGGTCATGTATGGATGTGAGAGTTGTACTATGAAGAATGCTGAGCACCAAAGAATTGATGCTTTTGAACTGTGGTGTTCGAAAAGATTCTTGAGAGTCCGTCCCTTGGACTGCAAGGAGATCCAACCAGTCCATTCTAAAGGAGATCAGCCCTGGGATTTCTTTGGAAGGAATGATGCTAAAGCTGACACTCCAGTACTTTGGCCACCTCATGCGAAGAGTTGACTCATTGGAAAAGACTCTGATGCTGGGAGGGATTGGGGGCAGGAGGAGAAGGGGACGACGGAGGATGAGATGGCTGGATGGCATCACTGACTTGATGGACATGAGTCTGGGTGAACTCCGGGATTTGGTGATGTACAGGGAGTCCTGGCGTGCTGCGATTCATGGGGTCACAAAGAGTTGGACACAACTGAATTACTGAACTGAACTGAAGAAAGTAGCTCAACAAATACTTTCTCCTGATAATCTAAATTGAGAGAGGACGAAAAGAGACTCTTTCTTTCCACCAGACCTTGTAGGCAGAGATCCAGAAGGCTGATATGGTAAGAAATCTTATCTTCTATTGATGTTTGTTGGACACCCCAGGATCTCTCAGCTGGGGCTGCCTTAGGGCAGAAAGTGGGGTCCAGCCAGTCTCCTTGGTTGGTTTACCAACTGCAGTGGTGGACAAAATTTCCCCCTAGGAGTTCTTGTGGCTGGACTAACAATAAAATTGACACAATACAAACTGAAAGAGAAAAAAAAAACAGATTTTAATTTGCACAGGAAGTCTTAAAATAATAGGGCCTAAGAAGTGGCCAAAGCAGGCGGCTTTTATACTTTTTAGACAAAGAAATAATAATACATTTGCAAGGAATTGACAGGACATATAAATTTTAGGCTTAGATGCTTAAATAGTAAAACATCTAAACATAATTTGGGCTTAAGTAGTAAATTAAAAAAATATCAGGATTTGGTTATTCAGGCTTCTTATCTGAATTTCCTGTCTCTGAAGATAAGAGTTGTCCTTCTAACTTCAGATGCAGGAAGTGTGCCTTTCACAGGAGACTTTCATTTCTTGCTTTCAGGGAGACAGAGAAGTGGGTCAAAGTGTTTCTCTTGCATTGGTGATTTTAGAAGAAACTTTAATTCAAAATAACCAATATGCCATCCAGGCATATTTGGGGGCAGCCCTCCCTGGGTTTCAGCAAATATTATGCAATTACATGTATTAAAAAGGATTATGAGAATATTATAAGTACCTTATATCAATAAATTAATTCAAGGACAGATAATTAAGACAGATAATTAATATCTTCCAGAAAATAGAAACAGAATAGTTTCAAATTTATTTTGTGAATCTAACAGACTTTGATATCCAAATTAAACAAAGACAATAAAAGGAGCCATACTTAGGGACTTTGAAGAAAAGTTGTTTAGATCAGTGTGAGAAGTTCAAAATTTGGATAAGTGAGAAAGTATCTACTAAAGGGGACTTCGAACATAGCACAGAACATAAGGCACATTTTGAGAACAGGTGGCAGGCAATTTGTAGATCAAAGGTTATTGAATTTCCTTATGTTTCTTAATAACAGTAGCTATTACATGAGCAAAATTACTGATAATGAGAAATGTTTTAAAAAATGTATTCATAAGGGATCTCAAACTGCCATGCTGGTTGAATTGTCTTCCTGGGAGGTTTGTGAGATGATCTTAGAATTTTAAAACATGGATGTGAATACCTTTAGGCAAGGTTAAGTGCTTGCCTGTTGAGAGTCAACGTGTTTTATTGATTTTATGTCTGTAAAAAACACATAACATGAGTTCCAGCCTCTTCACAAAATGTAAGTGGACAGAAAAGTGTTTTTAATTATAAGCACAGTATCATACAGCAACTCTCTAGAACTTTTTCATCATGCATAACTGAAACTGGATACCCATTGAATAACAATTCCCCTCTTCTCCAGCTCCTGGTAACCATGTATCTACTTTGTTTCTATGAGTTGACTACTCTGAATATGTTATATAAGTGGGATCATATGATGGGAACTCAAAAAAAACCAAAGCTCTGCCTGATATTGTTGGAAAAAATTTTAAAAGAAGACAGTAAGAGGATTCACTTAGGAATCTTACAGCTATATCAGTTATATCTCAATAAAACTGAAATTAAAAAAAATAAAAATAAAATTAAAAAACAAAAAAACCCAGGAGATTCCTGAAGGTCTAAATTGATTCATTATAGTATTTAAAACAAATAGAGGCATTGGATAGGCAAATGAATCTTATTTAACTTGGAAATAATAATAAATAGAAACTACTAAAATGACATTTAAAAATCTATGCATATATATTTACTATTTATATAAAATAATATATCAACTGGGCTCATAATTGCTCAATTTTAGTGTGTTAATATACTTGGAAATATATATCAATATATTTAGATTGAGATAGAGATGTAAATAACATCAGTTTTTTTTATGTATCTTACTGTTGTTGTTGTTCAATTACTATGTGGTGTCTGACTCTTTGTGACCCCATGGACTGCAGCACACCTGGCTTCCCTGTCCTTCCCTATCTCCCAGAGTTTGCTCAAATGCATGTAAATTGAGTCGATGATGCCATCCAACCATCTCATCCTCTGTTGTCCCCTTCTCCTCCTGTCTTCAATCTTCCCCAGCATCAGAATCTTTTCCAGCGAGTTAGCTCTTTGCATCAGGTGGCCAAAGTATTGGAGCTTAAGCTTCAGCATAAGTCCATCCAATGAATATTCAGGGTTGATTTCCTTTAGGATTGACTAGTTTGATCTCCTTGCAGTCCAAAGGATTCTCAAGAGTCTTCTCCAGCACTATAGTTCAAAAAAGTGCTCAGCCTTCTTTATGGTCCAATTCGCACATCTGTACATGACTACTGGGAAAACCATAACTTTGACTAGATTGACATTTGTCAGCAAAGTAATGTCTTTGTTTTTTAATATGTTGTCTAGGTTTGTCATAGCTTTTCTTCCAAGGAGCAAGCGTCTTTTAATTTCATGGCTGCAGTCACCGTCTGCAGTGATTTTGGAGCCCAGGAAAAGAAAATCTGTCACTGTTTCCACTGTTTCCCCATCTATTTCCCCTGGATGCCATGGGATGCCTATAATTAGCTTTTACATTTAAAGATTACAGAATGTTTTGTACAGGATTTAAGCAATGTGGGTCTCTTTCACACACACACAAATTTGTTTACTGAACACTTTCATACAGTCCTTTAGTAAGTATTTACTGAACACTGGGCATTTCACTTTTCAGTCCCCAAGAAGAATATAGACATACTCTCAGTGTGTTCATGACACAGGTGAGGGGACAGATGCAGACATGTGGAAACTTAATAGAATATTCTGACGAGATGGAACATAAGTCAAACATTGTGAGTGTGTGTGAGTGAAAGATGTAAACAATCATGGTTAAAACTGTTACTGTACATACAGGGAGATATTAAATTGACTTTGCAAAAACAACAATGGCCTGATACCTATTCAAAGGATTGTAGAGCTAGTGTGTAAAATTTGTGACTTAACATTTAATTTATAATAATCAAAACTGTATAATAAATATAGCAATAAATTTCCAGGAATCTATTCAGAGTCTTTCTATTAAGCATATATTAATTATTGTTTTACTAAATAGCATCTAAAAATACAAAAAGATTTAGCTTTGAGGAGATTATTGTGTATTTTCTTTTACATACAAAGGCTTCTTTTGTATGTTTTGCTTAGGAATTTTTTCACATTTAGACTATTTTTAATATTTTTTCATGACACTACATATATATCTTTCTCATTCTTTCTAATTGCTGCATAGTATTTTGTAGTTTACTGTATTAAATTTATCTAATCTTTTCAAATCTGATGATCATTTACATTGTTTTCATATACTAATACTTACAAGTAAAATTAAATGAAAGCTTTTGTCTGACTCCTTGTGTCTGTCTGCAGCTATTTCTCTAGGAGGGTAACCAAAATGTGGAATTTTTACTCTAATTGTAAATTTTTACAATGTCCTTTGTTTCCCTTCGGAGAAGGCAACGGCACCCCACTCCAGTACTCTTGCCTGGAAAATCCCATGGATGGAGGAGCCTGGTAGGCTGCAGTCCATGGGGTCGCTAAGAGTCAGACACGACTGCGCAACTTCACTTTCACTTTTCACTTTCATGCATTGGAGAAGGAAATGGCAGCCCACTCCAGTGTACTTGCCTTGAGAATCCCAGGGACGGGGGGAGCCTGGTGGGCTGCCATCTATGGGGTCGTACACAGTCGGACACGACTGAAGTGACTTTGTTTCCCTTAAATTTTCAGTTTTCTTTGGGATTTATCTTGATCCTTCTCTTCTTGGCTATTGTTATTGGTGAACGTTTTTTACATTGTCCTTTACACTAATAAGTAAAGAATTATCATTTTAGGTAATAGTGCATGAGCTTTAAGATGTGCATTTTTAAGTTACTTGGCCCAAACAAATGATTCTCTGAAGTAGAAGTCTGGCTGCAGGGTGATACAAATGAACGTAATTTATAAAATATCAGGCTTTGATTAAAAGAGATGAGCATATGAGCCAGAATTTACCTTAATTGCAGGTTTAAAATCAGACCCCAGCTGATTACAAGTCTCTGATTTGTTCAAATCCATCATCCACTGATAAGATTTAGGACAAGATGTGATGTAGCTTCATGATAAACGTTTGGAGGTTGATGGAGGAAAAGAGAAGAGTCAATAATGCCTAAATTTTATAATTTTCTACAGTGCTCAAAACAGGCTCCCCTCTGGGACCTCTTCTGATTCAGTCCTTTAGGTAAAACTCAGGACCCTTAACTCAGCAGTAATATTGTATTTCATGCAATCTTATGAGCTCGCTTTGCTGAGAGCTGCATGGTGTTGTTCATTACCACTGAGAAAGGCCACTGTGGTGTGGTAATAAACAGAGGAAGGCATGTGCTAGATCTAAGTGGCCTCAGATTTATTTCTGGAGCTTCAGAAGCATGGTCAGTGAACCAAATAAAACGATCTGTGGTTTATCCTTGGGCAGCACAGCTGTACCAGCAAATATGAAACAAAGTTCTCAAAAAAAAATTTTTAAAAGTCTCAATAGTTACTCTGCAAGTGATCCTCAATCTTGGGTGTACCTCGAAATGATCTGCAAGATGATTTCAAATGATTGATTCCCAGGCCTCTCTGGGACTATTTGATTCAGAATCCCTGATGATAAGTCCAAGTATTGGTGTATTTTGTAGTTACCTGATGATTCTAATGTGTGGCCAACTTGGGAATTTCTATGGATTTGTGAATAAAGAACAAGCTTCCTAGCTTGGAAGATTTTGGAAATCTATATCACATAATTATGACTGCTCTCCATGTGAACAATTTACTCTGTCTCCCTTTGGAAAATTGCTCTCTTTATTGGATTTGGGGTATGTGTTTGTGCATGTATGTGTGTGTGTGTGTGTGTGTGTGTCCTTTTCCCACTATTATTGTGGGGGATTAAAATTGTAACAGTTTTTGCAGTTTTTCTCATACACTGGGATCCTGAGCCCACATCAAGGTAATTAATTTTTATGAAGCTAAATTTTCTAATTTTCTCCTGGGGAAAAATACTTGCGGATAAATACTTCTCTTTCAAGACCTTTGCATTTCTAGAGGGATATGGTAAGGGCAGACTGGCTTAGTTCATCTCCATAATAATACAGTATTTCTATAATTAATGTAATAATTGATTAAACAGATCTTAAATTAATTACTGTTTTAATGTCATATAGTATACCTTTTCTGTAAATCAGACAAACTACAATGTATTTGCATACACGAATATGGCTTCCTATTCTGGAGCTTATTTTTTCATTATACAACACTAGCCAATTTATATTTTTTTTAGTGTGAAAAAAATAAAAATATTCACCGAACTTTATGGATGGGAGTTGATACTCCACCCTGTGTTATCTTGTCATTACACTTATTAGTGTATGTATTTACATTTCTAAATTTTTACTGTAATTTCAGTATTACATTCAATTTAGAAATGCATATATTTAGGTCCACATTCTTGAAAGGAAGACAGTCATAATTAATTTTGTTTTACTAATTATAAAACACATTTATTAAGAATTTATTAATATAGTTGAAATGTAATGTGGTTTTATCTCAATTCCAAACCCATGGCAGAAATATTTATAGATAAAATTATGATACTTGTTAATAACTGAAATATAAGATGTCAGAATTATCTATACAGAGGCCTGCAGCAAGCATCATCATAGTTTATGATAAAACTTAGAAAATATTCCTCTTATGTTGGTCCTAATTCTTTCCACTTCTTTTCAACACTATAGCAATGGTCATATTCATTGCATTAGGACAAAGAAAATAAATTACTTTAATGGTAGTGTTTTAGTATAAATTCCCCCAAATCTAGAAATAAATGATTAAGCTGTTTAGAAAGTAAGTATAAATTCAGAATACATATAGCAAAAAAAAAAAAAAAAAATCAAATGCATTTCTCTTTTTCTTTTTTTTTTTTTTACATTTCTCTTTTTCAATAGCAGTTAGAAAATGAAAACAAAAAATACTTAAAATAGGATTGATAATATAAAATATCTAGGTAATATAAAATATGTAGGAATAAATCTAAGTAAAATATTGATAAGGCACTTATGGAAATAATTATAAAAATTATATTTAAATATGAACAAAGTCTTAAATGAAGATAGATCCATATTCAAATTTATCTATAGGTAAGCTATTAACAGGACTTCCCAGGTGGCATAGTGATAAAGAATCCTCCTGCTAATGCAGAAAACAGAAGAGACATGGGTTCTATCCCTGGGTTGGGAAGATCCCCTGGAGTAGGAAATAGCAACCCACTCAAGTATTCTTGCTTGGAAAATTCCATGAACAGAAAACCCTGGGCTACAGTTTCCTGGCTTGAATCCACAGGGTTGCTATGAGTCAGATGCAACAGAGCAACTGATCATACATAGCATTAACATGCAGTCCCTATATAAATGTTATTTGTTTTAAACAACTTGATAATCTCACTAGATTTATATCAAGGAACAAATATCAAAAGTATTCATTTCTGAAGAAGAAGTGTCAGTTCAGTTCAGTTCAGTCGCTCAGTCGTGTCCGACTCTTTGCAACCCCATGAATTGCAGCACGCCAAGCCTCCCTGTCCATCACCAAATCCCGGAGTTCACTCAGACTCACGTCCATCGAGTCAGTGATGCCATCCAGCCGTCTCAGCCTCTGTTGTCCCCTTCTCCTCCTGCCCCCAATCCCTCCCAGCATCAGAGTCTTTTCCAATGAGTCAACTCTTCTCATGAGGTGGCCAAAGTACTGGAGTTTCAGCTTTAGCATCATTCCTTCCAAAGAAATCCCAGGGCTGATTTCCTTCAGAATGGACTGGTTGGATCTCCTTGCAGTCCAAGGGACTCTCAAGAGTCTTCTCCAACACCACAGTTCAAAGGCATCAATTCTTTGGTACTAAGCTTTCTTCACAGTCCAACTTTCACATCCATACATGACCAGTGGAAAAACCATAGCCTTGACTAGACAGACCTTTGTCGGCAAAGTAATGTCTCTGCTTTTGAATATGCTATCTAGATTGGTCATAACTTTCCTTCCAAGGAGTAAGCGTCTTTTAATTTCATGGCTACAGTCACCATCTGCACTGATTTTGGAGTCCAGAAAAATAAAGTCTGACACTGTTTCCACTGTTTCCCCATCTATTTCCCATGAAGAAGTATAAGTATGTCTAAAAATATATCAAGAAATATATATCAAAATTAGTGAAGGTAAAGAAGTTACCCTCATATGAGCCTGTCAGCATAGATACTTGGGTTTCCTTGCAGTGTGTTGAGGGACTGAGTTCCAAGAAGCACTATTCCCAAATGAAGATAGAATCTGAAGATCACATAGAGCCCAATTTTAGAATTAAGCAATGTGACATCTCGTCTCAGTTTTTTGTTAGGCTAGCTCACAGGATTAACTAAGATTCAAACAGAGAGAAAATAGACTGTCCTTCTTGAAGACAGGTTGACAAAGTCACTTGACAGAAAGTTTGTAGAATGAGAGTTAACTACTACACCCGATGTGCAAACACTGTCTACTTCAATATCATGCTCTCTGACCTGCATCACTGGGGAAGTACTGGGCTTTTCAATACTAAGTTGGGACAAATGATAATTCCTTAGGCGGGGGAACAACATAAAACTTTAGAGGTTTTGTTCTAAGTTACTAGTTAGACATCATAATTTTTGACACGTAATAAATAGCACATGATCAGATCAGATCAGTCGCTCAGTCGTGTCCGACTCTTTGTGACCCCATGAATTGCAGCACGCCAGGCCTCCCTGTCCATCACCAACTCCCGGAGTTCACTGAGACTCATGTCCATCGAGTCAGTGATGCCATCCAGCCATCTCATCCTCTGGCATCCCCTTCTCCTTCTGCCCCCAATCCCTCCCAGCATCAGAGTCTTTTCCAATGAGTCAACTCTTCGCATGAGGTGGCCAAAGTACTGGAGTTTCAGCTTCAGCATCATTCCTTCCAAAGAAATCCCAGGGCTCATGTCCTTCAGAATGGACTGGTTGGATCTCCTTGCAGTCCAAGGGACTCTCAAGAGTCTTCTCCAACACCACAGTTCAAAAGCATCAATTCTTTGGTACTCAGCTTTCTTCACAGTCCAACTTTCACATCTATACATGACCACTGGAAAAACCATAGCCTTGACTAGATGAACCTTTGTTGGCAAAGTAATGTCTCTGCTTTTGAATATGTTATCTAGGTTGGTCATAACTTTCCTTCCAAGGAGTAAGCGTCTTTTAATTTCATGGCTGATGTTTTTAAATCCATATGAACTGACAAAGGACAGTAACCATAAATAAATAAAATTATTCAAAATCATTAAGACATAAAATCTTAAAAGTATATTAAAGAAATTAATAGAAATTTCACAAAGTATATAATAAATGCCTTATAAATATATGACAGGATGGTCACCCTCAGTCGTGGGAGTGCAAATCAAAACCGTGATGTTATTTATTTTTATATTCTTGAGATTAGAAAAATAATCAGAAAATACCAAATATTTACAAAGATACATATACACACAAACACACACACACACATCCCAAGATATATACCAAGATATATTTATAAAGGAGGGTGCACATTCTAAGTTCTTTTTTCCTTGAAGATTTCTTTTTCTTTCAAATTAAAAAATTTTATTAGATACCATGTGATTCCACACAGAGTTTTGAACAAAGTTGTAAAAAACATGCACTAGATTTGATCTTTATTTCAAAGCTTAGTTCTAATGGCATTTATAGTTCAAAGGCTTTCAGAGTTGTATCTTTTCTTGTTGCTTATTCCAAACATACACATCCTTGAATCACTGGACCTTCTTATTCTCTTTCATTTCATCATTCATACAAGCAAGTTCTTTTCTGTGTTCATCCCTTTCTGGTAAAATGTTGTCAGATGTAACCAACTGAAAGCAGTGCACACTATACCACTAAAATTCTGCCTTCTAAACTTTCCTGCCAATGCTTAATATTCATGTGTATATCATCTGTCCTTTCAATTATTTTCATGAAATGTTCTATCACTTTGTTACATGGATTTTCATGTTTCCAGTTTCCAGTAACTCTTTCTGCATTCCCCATTTATATAATGCTCTACAAACATACACACACACAAGTGGTGTGCAGTAAATATACATAAGTAACAATTATAGAGAAAAATAGGAGGTTTATTAGTAAAAAAAAAAAAAAGGGATTATTTCTGTCGGAGAGAGTAAAAGTGGTACTAATAAGAAAAGCAGTGTGTTTCTAAGATATGTGATAAATGGTTTGTCACCTGGCTGCTAATTACATGCATTTATTTATATTTATAATCTCATTCTACTTTTAAACTTAAGAGATACATGTTTTGATATATGTTGTAACATTTTTTGTAGTTAAAAAATACTAACTGCCTCAGTTAGACTAGGAAGCTAACATTGCTTAAAGAGACTGACTTTAAGAAAGATTATTCATTTCATATAAGTAATTAACCTCCAATTAAAATAAATAAATTTATATTTAAAAAAATAAATAATATAGAGTCAAAAAAAAAAAAAAGAAAGATTATTGAAGTCTGGATATGTTACATAGAAGGTAACTATTTGGCGAGGATTCCTAATGAAGAAGAATAGAAAGTTGAACAGTTCTTGTAGGATATCAAAGCAAATTAAAGAATCATTGGAAAAATCTAGAAAGCTAGTGAACATCAGGGTCCAAATGTGAATTTAACACATAAATTAGAAAATAGGAAACTCATGTTTTTAGGAAAATATGACATTACTTCAGAATTCTAGTTTTTATTTTTTTTAATTAATTAATATTAGTGACTGGCTTTTGACATTGAGTGCTGGGTGCAATATGATAAAATAATAATGTTTTATGTGGTATAATAAAAAATATATTGGCCTTTGTCCCATTGCCCTAGCACAAAACTCCTAAAATGCTCAGAATTTCTTGAGTGATAGGTGTGTCTTTTTTTTCTCCTAAGGAGCCACTTTTCCAGCCACTTTATATTAATAAGGTGAGTTAAAATGGGGCCCCTAGAAAGTGCACAATGGGGGCTGGTCACCAGAAAGGCCAAGTGATTAAAGGGTTGGAAATACCAGCGGAATGCATGGATTCCTGGGAAAGGGGGCAGTGCTACAGATTAAGGTCTGTATAAACTCTGGAGTAAGGGGAGTTGATGAGCTTTCAGGCTGGTGAACATGTACCCTGCTGAGAGGGTGACACACCCCAGTTCCTGGAATCCAGAGGATTCTGCACTTGGGACCCTTCAGATGTTGCTCCATGTACCTCCTCATCTGACTTTTTGCACACAGTCTTTGTAATATATTTTATAATAAACTGGTAAACATAAGGAAGTGTTTCTGAGTTCTATGAACTACTGTAGCAAATTAATAGAACCTGAGCACAGACTTGTGAAATCTTGTTTATAGCCAGTTCATTTAACCTGTGGCATTGAATGCTATCTCCAGTTACACAGTGTAACTGAGTTAAATTTGTGAGACATGGTGAGTCAGTGTCCACTAAGAATTAGATTAATTGCTTGGTGATGTTGGGAAATAAATATATTAAAATTATACTTAACATTGCAAGTAGTATATAATGAATTAACATTGTGTATGTATCTATATATATACACACACACATAGATATATAAAGAATCTGGCTACAATATGGGAAACCTTGGTTCCATCCCTGGATTGGGAAGATCCCCTGGAGAAGGGGAATGGCTACTACCCACTCCAGTACTCTGGCCTGGAGAGTTCCATGAACTGTATAGTCCATGGGGTTGCAAAGAGTCGGACATGACTGAGTAACTTTCACTTTCATTTTCACTTTCATATATATGTAAAGCAGTGACAGAGAATTAATATGTGTTATTGTGCTTTTGTTCAGGGTATCAAGTTTTCATCAAACATGTATATGAAAGAGAAACAACTTATATTTTTAAATGTTTATATTTTAGCTGATCTTGTTTTTGTAAATGGAAGACCATGTAAATGCGGTAAATGTTTAATGGTATGAAATAATTCTATTGTTCATACAAGCAAACGTCTAATATTTGAGTAACCCAATTAGAGTGTTGATGCAAGTGCATGCTTCTTTAACAAGCCCCGTAGCTATTCCACAAGAGAAGGTAAGGAAGGTTGGGAATGTAAATATAATGCTGAAAATATTTCAAGAGCAGGTAAATCAGAAACTCTAAATCTATAATTCATCACATGAAAAAATAACTCCTCTCAGAACTAAGAGTAAAAATTTGTTCTGTCAAAATCAGTTCTTGTATTGAAAGTACAACAGCTGTACTAAGTAGTGTCAAATATATAATGTTTCTTTTATTGCCTTTACACTGTGATTTTTGAAGATTTGGAAAGATTGCTTGCTTTGATATATAAAACAAAAAGAGAGACAAACAGACATTCATGCATATGAAGGAAAAATAATTAGTTCTTTCTCTGTTGTGGTCTTAGTCATGAGGTGATTTAAATTTTTTTGATTGGTGCAGATAGATACCAGCTAAATCAGCAGCTAAAGGGACCAAAATTAAAGAGACAGACAGTACCAAATATTGATAAGGTCTATTGAGCTGAAAATGCCAAATATAGTTGATGGGAGTATAACTTGGAAAATTTTCTTTCTAAAACTGTTTGGCATTATCTATTAAAGCTGAAATACACATTTTTGAGGTATACTAAGAAACATATACTTCCAGGTTTATATTCAACATAAATGCATGTATGTTGTACACTCATTCATACATATGTTCATATACACATACAATAATTTTAGTAAGAGTATCAATCATTATGGTCTCAAACTGGAAAAAAACACAATTGCATGTTATCAAGCAAGTGAATAGATTAATAATTGCAGATTCATAAAATGGAATAATACAGTCAGTTCAGTTCAGTTCAGTGGCTCAGTCATATCCAACTCTTTGTGACCCCATGAACTTCAGGGACACCAGGCTTCCCTGTCCATCACCAACTCCTGGAGCATCCTAAAGCTCATGTTTATCGAGTTAGTGATGCCATTCAACCATCTTATCCTCTGTTGTCCCCTTTTCCTCCTGCCTTCAGTCTTTCCCAGCATCAGGGCCTTTTCCAATGAGTCAGTTCTTCACATCAGATGGCCAAAATATTGGAGTTTCAACTTCAACATCAGTCCTTCCAGTGAATATTCAAGACTGATTTCCTTTAGGATTGACTGGTTGGATCTCCTTGTTGTCCAAGGGACTCTCAAGAGTCTTCTCCAACACCACCGTTCAAAACCATCAATTCTTTGGCACTCAGCTTTCTTTATAGTCTAATTCTCACATCCATACATGACTACTGGAAAAACCATAGCTCTGACTAGACAGACTATTGTTGGCAAAGTAATGTCTTCTGCTTTTTAATATGCTGTCTAGGTTGGTCATAGCTTTTCTTTGAAGGAGCCAGAGTCTTTTAATTTCATGGCTGCAGTCACCATCTGCAGGGAGTTTGGAGCCCAAGAAATTAATACACTGCCGCTGCTGCTGCTGCTAAGTCGCTTCAGTCATGTGTCCGACTCTGTGCGACCCCATAGACGGCAGCCTACCAGGCTCCACCATCCCTGGGATTCTCCAGGCAAGAACACTGGAGTGGGTTGCCATTTCCTTCTCCAATGCATGAAAGTGAAAAGTGAAAGTGAAGTCGTTCAGTTGTGTCTGACTCTTGGTGACCCCATGGACTGCAGCTTACCAGGCTCCTCCGTCCATGGGATTTTCCAGGCAAGAGTACTGGAGTGGGGTGCCATTGCCTTCTCTGAATTAATACACTGGACAACAGTAAATCATCGATAGCTTGACAAAAGAAGCAAAAGTGACTTATTGGGCAACAGAAGAAAAGCCAGGCAAAGTAAACACATGTATTATTCCTTTTACTATAAATTCAAAAGAAAGCAGAACCATTCTAATTTGTTAGTGGTCAAGATCGTAAATAACCATGGGAAGGAAAGTAGGATTGGAGGCAGAACACGTGAGCTTTTACTTTTTTCTTTTCGTATTAATTACATGGATGAACACATCATGATATTTTATGAAGTTTACCTTCTTCTATGTGTGCTATTCTACAATAAGCAGTTGTTTTGTTGTTTTTAATTCCAGCACTAGAGAAATCATTATAGGATCATTTCCTGATCATTTGGATTAATATCTGAAATCTCTCTTTCTCTCATATAATCAGTGTCACTGGATACTCAGGAGTGTTTCTAAATTGTTTTCTTAGCAATGAAGGATATTGATCTATAATTTTATTTTCTGGTAATATACTTGTCTAATTTTTTAAATCAAGGGAGTGCTGTTATTAAATAGATTCTGTTTTCTCAAAGGAGTGGATATTATAGTAGTGATATTCTTCCTTTTTTTGTTGGAGTATAGATGTTTTACACTGCTGTGTCAGTTTCTACTGTACAGCAAAGCAAATCAGCCATATGTATTAATATATTCCCACTTTTTTTGAATTTCCTTAAAGTTTAGAATTAACCTGTAGATATACAAAATATAGCTTGCTAGAATTTTTATTGAGATTGAATTGAATCTATAGATCAATTTGGAAAGATCTGGTATCTTGACAATATTGAATCTTGTTATACATGAACACAGAATATCTCTTGACTTATTTGATTCTTATCTGAACTTGTTCATCAGTTTTGCATTTCTCTAATGACTGGTGAAATTGAGCATCTTTTCATATATTTTTTGGCTATTTTTCTCCAGGTCTGTAATGATTAGCACTTAAGAGTTTTTATTTTATATGTGAGTATAGTTGATTTATAACGTTTTGTTAGTTTCAGGTGTACAGGAAACAGATTTAATTATATATATATATATATATTTATATATATATATATAAAACCATTCTTTTTCAGATACTTTTCACATGGAGGTTATTACAGAATATTTAGTAGAGTTCCCTGTGCTATACAATGGGTCCCTTTTGATTATCTATTTTATTTCTAGTGTGTATATGTTAATCCAAAACCCCTAATTCATTCCTCCCCCTCATGTTTCCCCTTTAGTAACCATAAATTTGTTTTCAAACTCTGTGGGTCAGTTTCTGTATTCTAAATAAGTTCATTTGTGTCATCATTTTATTTTATTTTTGTTGTTGTTGGGAAATTCTAGCTTTTATTATTAATTTTTCTTTTTTTTCAGCTCCAAACAATATTTTATTAGCATTTGGTAAAAAAAAAATACAATTTGCTAATAAGTAATTTTTACTGATTACAAAGAAGTTTACACACCCTCACTTATATTTCCTAATAAAATTTTGATGATGCACTTTGCAACTTTCAACTTTCTTTTTTTTTAATTAAATTTATTTATTTTAATTAGAGGCTAATTACTTTACAATATTGTATTGGTTTTCCCATACATCAACATGAATCCGCCAAAAGTGTACACGTGTTCCCAATCCTGAATCCCCCCTCCCACCTTCCTCCCCATACCATCCCTCTGGGTCATCCCAGTGCACCAGCCCCAAGCTTCCTGTATCCTGCATCAAACCTGGACTGGCGATTAGTTTCTTATATGATATTATACATGTTTCAATGCCATTCTCCCAAATCATCCCACCCTCTCCCTCTCCCACAGAGTCCAAAAGACTGTTCTATACATCTGTGTCTCTTTTGCTGTCTCCCATACAGGGTTATCATTATCATCTTTCTAAATTCCATACATATGCATTAGTATACTGTATTGGTGTTTTTCTTTCTGGCTTACTTCACTCTGTATAATCGGCTCCAGTTTCATCCACCTCATTAGAACTGATTCAAATGTATTCTTTTTAATGGCTGAGTAATACTCCATTGTGTATATGTACCACAGCTTTCTTATCCATTCATCTGCTGATGGACATCTAGATTGCTTCCATGTCCTGGCTATTATAAACAGTGCTGCGATGAACATTGGGGTTTAGATTGCACATGTAAGTGAGATGATATTTGTCTGTCTGACTTACTTCACTCAGTATGACAATTTCTAGATCTATGTATGTTGCTGCAAATGCCCTTATTTCATTTTTATCGCTGACTAATATTCCATTGCATACATGTACCATATCTTCTTTGTTCATTCTGCTGCTAATGGAAATTTAGGGTGCTTTGATATTTTGGCAATTATAATTACTGCTACAGTGAATATTGGGGTGGATGTGTCTTTGCAAATTATGGTGTTCTCTGGATATATGCTAGGGGGTGGGGTTGCTAGATCATATGTTTCTTCTCTTTTTAGTTTTCTTAAGGAATCTCCATATAGTTCTCTATAATGGATGTACTAATTTACATTTCCACCAACAGTGTAGGAAGGTTCACTTTTCTCCATATCTTATGAAGCATTTATTGTTTGTATATTTTTTGATATAGGCTATCATGAACTCCTTACTGCCAAATTCAGACTTAAATTGAAAAAAATAGGGAAAACCACAAGACCATCCAGGTATGACATAAAGCAAATCCCTTACGATTATACAGTGGAAGTGACAAATAGATTCAAGGGATTCGAACTGATAGAGTGCCTGAAGAACTATGGACAGAGGTTCATGACATTGTACAGGATCAAATCATACACAAGAAAAAGAAAGGCAAAATGGTTGTCTGAGGAGGCCTTACAAGTAGCTGAGAAAGAAGAGAAGCTGAAGGCAAAGGAGAAAATGAAAGATATTCCCATTTGTATGCAAAGTTCCAAAGAACAACAAATAGATAAGAAAGCCTTCCTCAGTGATCAGTGCAAAGAAATAGAGGAAAATAATAGAATGGGAAAGACTAGACACCTCTTCAAGAAAATTAGAGATACCAAGAGAACATTTAATGCAAAGATAGGCACAATAAAGGCCAGAAAGGGTATGGACCTAACAGAAGCCAAAGGTATTAAGAAGAAGTGACAAGAATATAAAAGATCATCATGACCCAGATAATCATGATCATGTGATCACTCACCTAGAGCCAGACATGTTGGAGTGTGAAGTTAAGTGGGCCTTTAGAGAATCCCATGGACAGAGGAGCCTGGTGGGCTGCTGTCCATAGGGTTGCAGAGTCGAACACAACTGAAGCAACTTAGCATACATGCATGCATTGGAGAAGGAAATAGCAACCCACTCCAGTATTCTTGCCTGGAATACTGGGACTGAGGAGCCAGGTGGGCTGCCGTCTATAGGGTCACACAGAGTCGGACATGACTGAAGCAATTAGCAGCAGGCGCAGCTAATCGGAAGCATCACTACAAACAAAGCTAGTGGAGGTAATGGAACTCCAGTTGAGCTATTTCAAATCCTAAAAGATGATGCTGTCAAAGTGCTGCAGTCAATATGCCAGTAAATTTGGAAAACTCAACAGTGGCCACAGACCTGGAAAATTCCATTTTCATTCCAGTCCCAAAAAGACAATGCCAAAAATGTTCAAACTACCACACAACTGCACTTATCTCACACACTAGCAAAGTAATGCTCAAAAATTCACAAGCCAGCCTTCAACAGTACATGAACCGTGAACTTCCAGACGTTCAAGCTGGATTTAGAAAAGGCAGAAGAACCAGAGATCAAATTGTCAACATCTTTTGGATCATCAAAAAAGCAAGGGAATTCCAGAGAGACATCTACTTCTGCTTTATTGACTTTGCCAAAACCTTTGACTGTGTGGATCACAATAAACCATGGAAAATTCTTAGAGACAGGAATACCAGACCACCTTACCTGCCTCCTGAGAAATCTGAAATCTGAATGCAGGTCAAGAAGCAACAGTTAGAACTGGACATGGAACAGACTGGTTCCAAATCGGGAAAGAAGTACATCAAGGCTGTATATTGTCACCCTGGTTATTTAACCTCTATGCCGTGTACATCATGAGAAATGCCAGGCTGAATGAAGCACAAACTGGAATCAGGATTGCCAGGAGAAATATCAATAACCTCAGATATGCAGATAATACCACCCTTATGGCAGAAAGTGAAGAAGAACTAAAAAGCCTCTTGATGAAAGTGAAAGAGGAGAGTGAAGAAGTAGGCTTAAAACTCTACATTCAGAAAACTAAAATCATGGGATCTGGTCCCATCACTCTATGGCAGATAGGTGTGGAAACAATGGAAACTGTGAGAGACTTTTTTTTGGGTGGCTTTAAAATCACTGCAGATGGTGACTGCGGCCATGAAATTAAAAGACACTTGCTCCTTGGAAGAAAAGCTATGACCAACCTAGACAGCATATTAAAAAGCAGAAACATAACTTTGCCTACAAAGTTCCATCTGGTCAAAGCTATGGTTTTTTCAGTAGTCGTGTATGGATGTAAGAATTGGACTATAAAGAAAGCTGAGCACTGAAGAATTGATGCTTTTGAACTGTGGTGATGGAGAAGACTCTTGAGAGTTCCTTGGACTTCAAGGAGATCCAATAAGTCATTCCTAAAGTAAATCAGTCCTGAATATTCATTGGAAGGACTGATGCTGAAACTGAAACTCCAATATTTTGGCCACCTGATGTGAAGAACTGACTCATTGGAAAAGGCCCTGATGCTTGGAAAGATTGAAGGCAGGAGAAGAAGGGGACGACAGAGGATGAGATGGTTGGATGGCATCGCTGACTCAATGGACTCGAGTTTGAGTAAACTCTGGGAGTTGGTGATGGACAGGGAGGCCTGACGTGCTGCAGTCCATGGGGTAGCAAGAGTCGAACATAACTGAGTGACTGAACTGAACTGAACTGATCTCTCTAATTTCTAAGAATGAAAAAGAGATGTTGCAGTCCTGATAAAATGTTTAATGGTTTCAACATATTGTTTCTTCTTATATTGAGCTATAAATGATCTGTACTTTCAATAAAATTTCCAAGGAAAAATCTTAAGATATTTAGAAAACCTTTAATGGTAGCTAATAAAGTTTTGAAACAGAAGATTGATAAGGTGGCATATTCTTCCACAAGTGAAATGCACCATAAAGGTATAATAATTACAACAGATATTCATGAAAAGATTAGTGAACCAAAATAAGGAAATACCACAACATATAAAAATATGTTTCCAATGAGTTAAATTAGTTATATATATATGTATAATTTTATTTCATACACAAATACATGCATACGCATTCATGATATGCATGAGTATGTGTGCTCATGAGTTTGTTTGACCAAAATACCTTGCACTGAGGAATATATCTCTAGACAAAAGTATTTGAAAGTGATGATGGAAAAATTTTAGTTTAAAATCAAGACAATACAAACAGTATGGAAATAGAAAGACAATAACTTCTGTAAGTGAAGCAAAGCAATGCCATGGGGAACCCCTCACATCATAAAAAGTAACAGAGATAAAGACGACAATAGGATAAAAGTCTTGCAATACACATATCACAAAGTATTCAAATATGTATAAGCAATTATGCAAATTAATAATAAAAGTAATAAAACAGAAAAATGGTAATTTCATAGAAATTAAAATAGGCATATAAAAACATTTTAATTAGGACAATAAATATCAGTTCCATGAATATCCTTGTTGACACCTTGCAATATGCTTTGGAGGTACAGTTGTGTTGTCATCCTTTGTTGATGAGTGTGTAAAATGGTGAATACTTTAGGAGAGTAATTTGGCAACACTTAACAGAAATTCATCTGTACAATACTTTTAGCTTTACATCTAAAACTGTTCTTCAGATTTTTACTCAAATACTGGAGCTGATGTACAAGGATATTCAAGTCACCTCTGTATTTTTAAAAACTGCGATTTTCCTAGAAGTCTTTTTGTTTTGTTTTGTTTTTAATTTTTTTATTTTTAAACTTTACATAATTGTATTAGTTTTGCCTAGAAGTCTTAAAACAGGAATTTTTGATGATACATTGATGGAATAGTAAATACTTATTAAAAAGCAGAAGGTACTCAAATATATACCATGTAAGTGATATTACTGAAAATATGTATAGAGGAACCACATCCAGGTAGAATAAATATGAACTCAAGAAGTAAGGGAAGTAGCTCAGTTGTGTCCACGTCTTTGTGACTCCATGGACTGTAAGCCATCAGGCTCTTCTGTCCATGGAATTATCCAGGCAAGAATATTGGAATGGATGTCTGTTCCCTTCTCCAGAGAATCTTCCTGACTCAGGGATCAAACCCAGGTCTCCTGCATTGCAGGCAGATTCTTTACCATCTGTGACACCACGGAATCCTGATAAGTAAGGAAGGGGAAGAAATGAGGAAGCAGATTTGAGAGTATTTGGGTATTAAATACAGCAGAATGTGATTGTGTACAAGGGCATGAGGAAGAGGGATATTGGAAAGATAATTTTTACGTTTCTGTATTGAATTACTGGATCTATAATGTAAACAGAGAATGCAGGAGGGAGATAGATAAGAACTAATGTGTGTGTGTATGTGTGTTCAGTTGCTCAGTTGTGTCTGAGAGAATAACTGACATTTACTTTGCTTCTACAATGTACCAGTCATTGTTCTAAGTATTATCTCATTTAAACCCCACACAAAGCACCTGAAATGGGTACTGCTGGGGTCTATTTTACAGATATGAGACTGAGGCACAGAGAGCTTAAGAAACACAAAATCACACACAGCACAGCCAGTATGCAGCCTAGGCAGTCTGCCCCCAGGACCTACTCTTTGAATTTTTAACTAAATTTCGGCAGAGTCAGTTTTGATCATGTTGAGCTGAAGTTGCCTGTGTGATACAGAAGTGGACTGAGAAAGTGAGACAGAAGCTAGTACAGTCTCTGCTTAAGGGTGAGCGTGGGATTTTTCTAAGATGGTCACTAGAGGAGTGTATGGTGGGCAAAAAGCTAGATTAAATGAAGCACAGAATTCATTGAACAATATAAAGTGAATACAATAGATTCTAAGAACAAGGGATAAGAGTCAGCTTCAGAACTGGAAATTTTGAATATGATTATTTCTCTCTTGGGACAGCAAAATAGTGACCCTTGTCTTCATTTCTTTATTTGAATACTTTTATGCCTCTATGTGTCATGTCTCTCCATTTGTATGGTGAGAAATGGATATAGCTGGGTTATAAATCCCCCCGATTTTTAAAAATAGATAAATGAAATGGTAGAGAAAAATGAGGACACTTCTAGTTTTTTTCACTATAGTCTATTTGTCAAGACATATTTTTCCCATTGACTAAAAGTTAAATTAGCCTCAGCTGACGTGATTGAGCCGTTACTATTTCAACTACAATGGTACTCACTCTGCCCTCTGTGGAAGGTAGTGTAGGACCACGTCACATATTGCATCCCAATTGCAAAGTAACATTCTCTCTAGCTGTTTATTCGACTCTCATCTGCAAGAACAGTGCAGGTGCTTTCTTCTCATTATCCTGCAAGATTCGTGCTACATGAGAAAAAATAATCACCCACCATCTACAGATATACAATTTGGGGCATAGAAACGCAGTATGATTACATGGTATGAACAGTTGTTAAGAAAATAAGTTCTGGAATCAGATTTGCCTGCTTTTAATTCCCAACTTGACCATTTACTAACATACAACCTTGTGTCTGTTATTTCACACCACTGTGCCTTGTTTCCACATTTTTAAGAGAGAGTCCATCAGAGCTAACGAGGAGAGTGAACAAGCTGGGTTAAAACTCAACATTAAAAAAAAAAAAAAGACTAAGATCATGGCATCTGGTTGCATCACTTCATGGCAAATAGAAGGGGGAAAAGTGGAAACAGTGACAGATTTTATTTTCTTGGGCTCCAAAATCACTGCAGATAGTGACTTCAACCATAAATTAAAAGATGGTCACTCCTTAGAAGGAAAGCTATGACAAACCTATACAGCATATCAAAAAGCAGAGACATCACTTTGCTGAAGGTCTAGTTGTCTAGTCAAAGCTGTGGTTTTCCCAGTAGTCATGTATGGATGTGAAAACTGGACCATAAAGAAGGGTGAGCACTGAAGAATTGACGCTTTTGAATTGTGGTGCTGGAGAAGACTGTTGAGAGTCCCTTGGATAGCAAGGAGATCAAACCAGTCAATCCTAAAGTAAATAAATCCTAAATATTCATTAGAAAGACTAATGCTGAAGCTGAAGCTCCAAAGAGCCTGATACAAAGAGCCAACTCATTGAAAAAAGCCCTGATACTGGGAAAGGTTGAAGTCAAAAGTAGGAGGGGGCAGCAGAGGATGAGATAGTCAGATAGCATCACTGACTTAATGGACATGAATTTGAGCAAACTCCAGAAGATAATGAAGGACAGGGGAGCCTGGTGTTCTGCAGTCCATGGGGTCACAAAGAGTTGGACATGACTTAGTGACTGAACAACAACAGTGAATAGTGTAGCCAGGACTCTTCAAAGAGCTGTGAGGTGAGGTGAAGTGAAGTGAAGTGAAAGTCACTCAGTCACGTCCAACTCTTTGCGATCCCATGGATTTTACAGTCTATGGAATTTTCCAGGCCAGAATACTGGAGTGGGTAGCCTTCCCCTTCTCCAGGGGCTCTTCCCAACTCACGAATTGAACCTAGGTCTCCCGTATTGCAGGCAGATTCTTTACCAGCTTATCCACAAGGGAAGCCTCAAAGAGCTGTATATCTGTTAATCTACTTTACAGATATCTCATGTGGGAGATGATACTCATATTCTTATGGAATATGAATGACAAAGTGACTTTCTCAAAATCATAGAACTAAAATTTGTTGGCACCAGGAAGACATCTTTGGGGCAGAACTTGCCTGAGCTTCAGCTTAGTGAACTGTCTTAAACCTGCAAGGAGAATATTCTTGTTTAGCAAATCTGAAGGCTTAGTGAGTTGTTTATAAGCAAGGCTGACCTTGTATCCCTTGCTTCCAAATCCCTCTGAAGGAAGCTCTGGAGAGAGACTGTGTAGTTATAAAGGCTTGCTGAATTATAATTGTCTTTAGACTTTTTTTTGTTAATTAAAGAGATGAGATGCTTTGCTTCATTTGGATAGAATCAAGCACATGCTGGTGTCTGCTAAACTTGAGTTTGTGTGTATATGTGTGTTTACATTATTTTAGCTAAAATTTCCCTCTGGAAAATTCCATGAACTCTATCCATTCCAGTTTTGTTTTGTTTTCTTGGTCAGATCTACCCATGAATCACTGTCTAATCTGGCTGCCTTGCAAGTAACAGTTCTAGGATGACCAAAATGGAAAGCTTCATTGCTTAGCAACCATGTGGCTTCCCGCACTCCTACCTGGTGTCTCCTTTTGCCCAAGGGCACGGGTGGCTTACAGTGCTCTGAGGGAGTGGGGCTGCAGCTACTTTTTCCCCCATAATATGCTTTAGCTTATCGCCCCATGTACCCTGTCACACAGCGACACTAATTAAGCTTTACAAACAGTTACACCTGCAGGGAGCTTTCACACAGGATTCACATTAGAAGAATCCAGGCAAATGTGTTCCTACAGTTCCTGAGGTCTTCTCCTATTTAATTTTCCAGGATGATCCTACTTGGAAATCAAGAGACCATATAAATATAGGTCAAACAATAAGACATCCACAATGGGGAATGATTGATTTCTGGCAAAGCATCACTTTGGTCCCCACAATATCTTTTTTTTTTCCATTAGGATATGGATACATTTCTCATTCTCATTTCTGTTTAAGCTGCCCAATATTAGACTAGATTTTTCCTCTTTTCTTATGAATTAAGCAGCAATTGCATTTGCTTCTCACCCAACATCAACTTCATGTGCAAATGATCTGTAATCAAAAAGTTTCAGGGGACAGGTTAATTAGTTGATTAGTGCTTTATTACATAGTGGGGCTATATTTATTTCCCAGGACTGGGAAAACTGCACTCTGCTCTCTGAGGTCTCACTTCCAAATTCTTGATGCTTACGATTAAATTCTTTCTCTCATAGCGATTGCTATCTACAAAGGACAAAAACAAGCTGAAATATAAAAAGGAATTCACAGGTTTACCTCTTAGCAGGCAGGGAACATGTATCACCCAACCCTGTTAAATGACCTGATCCATGATCTGGTAATTCAGGAACTGTGGTTACTCTGTCTCTTTGACACGCCATGACTCATGGTTCTATCTTGCTGTTAATGTCCAAGTCACTTATGTTACAGAAACACATTCTTGGAAGATACCCTCTTTGGCGCAGACTAGGTCAGCTGTTCATCCTTTTTTAAACCATCTGTTGATAAAAGGCAGAGGCATTTATACTTAGATGGAGGCCATGTTTATCCCTTCAGCAGAAACTTCAGCTGATGGAGAGTTCTCAGAGAAAGTAGGATGAGCTGGAGAAGTGTCCTCTAATGGTAGAGACATTTTGCATGGTGAAAGAGGATGTGACAAAAATGTGGGGACAGTATGTACAGCATTATTATTATAGCAAACCCAAGGATACGCCAAACTAAATTTCACAAAAAAAGGATGCCTATAATCAGAGACAAGAGAAGGAGCGGTCTGTGGGTATATAATCCAGTTGTTAAGGATATAAATAGATTTGGGATCATATAGATTCAGGTTGGAATCTCAGTCACTCTGGTTACCAGCTGTTTGAATCTGGGAAAATTCTTTAACTTTTCCAAAGCTTAGTTTCCCCTCTTAATAGACTTTGGAGACAATTTTTGGAATAAAAGCAAATGTTCTTAATAAGATTTTATTAGATTAAATTGCCACAATGTACACAACCTGTAACAAGGGGTTTGGGTTGTAAGAAGTGGTCAGAAAAGGTTAGCTAAATAAATTTGTTAAATAGTTATATTGTGAAAAATGAGTATAGTAGAGGTAAGCAGGAGTTACGAGCAAGAGAGATATTGGAGAAAATAGAGTGAAAAAATATCATTTATACTTGGCAATTACTACTCCAATAACCAGAAAGGTTATTGATTATGGTTACTGTTAAATGAAAAAGTAGGAAGGGAAGATGCAGATGGAGAATATTATGGTCCTGTTGGGCCCTATAGCTTACAATTAGGGAGAGAATGAGGTACAGAAAAGAGAAGTCAGCATATGTAGACAGCATATCACAGCTACTTATGAGATTAAGGAAGGAACATATATGGGGTTTGACCTAAAAATAGAATTCAATAAAAATATTTTAAAACTATTCTCCCAAGTTTTTAGACAGAAATTTTGGAAGATATAGAAAGGTATAGACAGGGGCTCCTGAATAAGAATTCTGCCAACAGTCTGCCAGCTATGAGGGCAAGATCTATATACCCGTGATGCCTAGCCTGGTGCCTCATATATAATTCATTTTTTAAAAAGAAGAATCCTTCCACTTTTTCTTCCTTATGTTTATTCACCAAATGTTCATTTTGCATTGAGTGTCTGGAGATCCGTTATGTGAAAGGTAAGTAGGATGTAGAGTTTCTTCTTCACACATCACTCTAGTGGCTGCTGTGTATTTTGAAATACTATTAGCTTGTGTTCACAAAAACTAAGGGGAGGACTAATTTTGTGTAAAACAATTGAAAAATGCTTTCTCGGGAAAGTGACATTCAAAATGGGCCTTAGAATTTGAGTGGAAATCTGTGAAAGAGAAAGACTTATTTCGGTAAGAGGGAACCACTAAAACATGTTCAAAGTGAAAAAAAGAAGTTTCTTCATTTGAGCTATGCTCCCCTGTGATTATTTACAAACCATAAGATGTCTTCAGATTTACTTGTTATATTGGGAATGTATTGATGTTTTGGTCACTTATTATACATTTATGTATTTCCCATAGAGATGGAATGTTGAATCAATATGCTATAAACATAGCAATATTCTGTCTAACTGTACTCCTTTGTATGGTTTTAAGATTTAATGAGAAATTAGGCTTTCAGGAAGAATAATTGCTGTAGATTGCATAAGATGTATTTAATGGTTTAACACACTATATTAAATTACTCATCTTTTGAAATTTGGACTAGAAAGTTGAAGATGAATCATTAATGATAATTAAAAGAATATTAATTTTAACAGATTCAGTATGTGTGATCCTTTACCCCTGTATACATACACACATTTATGTACCTTATAAACACCAAGGGACTATAGAGTGATCTAATCTAGATTAAAGGGTGAAAAATAGAATTTGGGGAGTTTGAGATCATAAATATAAATAATCATAACAATTCATTCTTGTCTGATGCTGTTAAGGCTCCTGTATCGTTAGGTGCCTACCTCTAATAATGACATGGAAATTCTCATTTGTAGGTGGTGACATTTTAAGTGAAAAAAAAAATTAACACTAAAGATTTATGGAAAACTGTTAAACTGTTAACCAACTTGTGTAACAAAGACAGTGGAATACAATTTCACCCAGATTTAAAACTTTATTTCCACATGATATTAGAAATTTCAATTGCTTTGTTTATGAACAGAAAAGACACGCATTTCAGAGACCTCATTTGTGAACCTAATGAAAGCTGAAGATGCTGTTATCCTTTCTTATATGACCTGATTCTTTTTACAAATGTTTTCCTAACATACTTTTAGCATTCTGGAAGCAAGGATTACTAAGTCAATACTTTTCAGGCCACAGAAAGGCCTGTCCCAAATTGGTGATTTGAACCTGAATGTGATTTCTTTGAATTTTTCTGTCATTGGTGGATGTTGATGGCATGGAGAGTGGGGTAGAACTGGGGCCTGGAGAATGAAGAGTGATTCAGTAGTCCCCTGAAATATATAGAATTTCACTGTTTTTCAGGAAGTGATAGTTTTAAATAAGTCATATTGTTCATAGAACTGTTCAGTTAAACAGTTTTGTCATTCAGTTGCTCGGTCATGTCTGACTCTTTGCGACCCCGTGGACTGCAGCATGCCAGGCTTTCCTGTCCTTCCTGGAGCTTGCTCAAACTCGTGTCCATGAGAGTCAGTGATGCTATTCATCCATCTCATCCTCTGTCATCCCTTTCTCCTCCTGCCTTCAATCTTTCCCAGCATCAGGGTATTTTTATTGTCAGCTTTTTGCATCAGGTGGCCATAATATTAGAGATTCAGCTTCAGCATCAGTCCTTCTAATGAGTAAACACGTATTGTACAACTTTCAGGCTATCTTTTTTTTCTCAACCCATTAACTGTTTCACGCCATTCTCTTCTTGCTCACATGGTTTCTGAAAAGAAGTCATGTGGAATCTGTATCTTTGTTTGTAAGATGTTTGCCCCATAGGGCTTCTTTCAGGATTTATCTCTGATTTTCACTAGTTTGAAAATGATATGCCTAGGTGTAGTATCCTGTTGTTCTCTGAACTTCCTGAATATCTGGTTTGATGTCTGACATTAATTGGGGGAAAATTCTCAGCCATTGTTATTTCAAATGTTTCTCTAATCCCTTTCTCTCTCTCTTCTCTTTCTGTTACTCCCATCAGAGTAACAGATGGGAGTTACACCTTTTGGGTTACACCTTTTGTAGTTGTCCTACTGTCCTTGGATATCCTCTTTTTTTTTCAGTCTTTGTTCTCTTTATTTTTCAGTTTGTGAGATTTGTATTGTGATATCTTCAAACTTGGGCTTCCCTGGTAGCTCAGCTGGAATAGAATCCATCTGCAATGCAAGAGACCCCAGTTGGATTCCTGGGTTGTGAAGATCCCTTTGAGAAGGGATAGTCTACCCACTCTATTCTTGGGCTTCCCTGGTGTCTCAGATGATAAAGAATTGGCCTGCAATGCAGGAGACCTGGGTTGGATCCCTGGGTTGGGAAAATCCCATGGAGGAGGGCATGGCAACTCACTCCAGTATTCTTGCCTGGAGAATCCCCATGGACAGAGGAGCCTGGTGGGCTGCAGTCCATGGGGGTCGTAAAGAATTGGAAACAATGGAGTGTCCCAGCATGCACACACAACCTCAAACTCAGATTCTTTCCTCAGCCATGTCTAGTCTAATAAGTCATCAAAGATAATTTTAATTTGTTACAGTGGTTTTTTTTTTTTTTAAACCTCTAGCATTTTGTTTTTGTTCTTTCTTAGGTTTTCCTTCTCTCTGCTTCTACTGGCCAAATGATTTTGCATACTGTCTACTTAATAGAGCCCTTAGTGTATTTAATCATTTGTTTTTGTTGTTCAGTCAGTCAGTCGTGTCCAAGACTTTGTGACCCCATGAACTGCAGCACGCTAGGTTTCCCTGTCCTTCACCATCTCCCAGAGTTTGCTCAAACTCATGTCCACTAAATTCCTGATCACATTATTCCCACATCTCTGCCGTGTGGTTTTTGCCTTTTACCATACTTTGCAGTTTTTTCTTAATAGGAAAACATGATGTAGTGAGTTAAAATAAATTGCCTTTAACAGACCTTTAGTGATATGATGGTGAGGTTTGTGGGGAGGTAAAACCCTCTGTTGCTGCTGCTGCTAAGTCGCTTCAGTCGTGTCCGACTCTGTGCAACCCCATAGACGGCAGCCCACCAGGCTCTGCCATCCCTGGGATTCTCCAGGCAAGAACACCGGAGTGGGTTATCATTTCCTTCTCCAATACATGAAAGTGAAAAGTGAAAGTGAAGTCACTGAGTTGTGTCCAACTCTCAGCGACCCTATGGACTGCAGCCTGCCAGGCTCCTCCGTCCATGGGATTTTCCAGGCAAGAGTACTGGAGGGGGTGCCATTGCCTTCTCCGAAAACCCTCTGTAGCCAATGATTAATTCAGCCTTTTAGTGATTATATGCCTCTGGACTGTGAACTTCACAAGTGTTTCCTGTTTTTTTCCCCCCCTCTTAGGTGCAACAGGATGACCAGAGTGAGCGGAAGTTGGGTGACCCCCACCCCCCACCACCAGATAGTTAGACTCAAGTAACTCTCCAGCAGGTTGATAGCTTCAGCTGAAGGCACACCCTGTTAAGAAGAATGTGGCCCATATATACAATGGAGTATTAATCAGCCATAAAAATGGACAAAATTGTGTCATTTGCAGAGATGTGGATGGACCTAAAGACTGTTACAAAATGAAATTAAGTCAGAAAGACAAAAACAGATATGATATATTAGTGCATATATGTGGAACCTAGAAAAATGGTACCAATTAACCTATTTGCAAAGTATAAATAGAGACACAGACATAGAGAATACATGTATGGACACCAAGAGGGGAAAGAGAGGGTTAGATGAATTGGGAAATTGGGGTAGACATATATACACTATGTATAAAATAGATAATTAATGAGAACCTACTGTATAGCACAGGAACCTCTACTCAGTGCTCTGTGGTGACCTAAATGGGAAGGAAATCCAAAAAAGAAGATATATGTGTGTGTGTGTGTGTGTGTGTGTGTGTAGCTGATTCACTTTGCTGTACAGCAGAAAATAACAGAACATTATAAAGCAACTATACCCTGATAAATTTTTTAATTTAAAAAGTAAAATAAAATTAGAAGCCCCATTCCCCCACCTCCCCCAAATAAAGAAGACTATAGTGCTCTGATTTATTTTAAAATGGTTTCTTTACCCTTCCCCTGTTAGAAACACGAGAAATTTTTTCTCAGATTAGTACACTGGGAACCTGGCCGAGCTCCTGGAGATAAATCTCACAGTGTTTTGGGCTCCTAGGACTGAGTCTCTTTGGAGTTTTTAACTCTCAACTTGTCCACCTGGTGCCTCCAGTACTTTGTCAGTTAGAGCTCAGGTTTTCACTAGGAAGCCACAAATTCCTACATTTGCCTGCTGGTCTCTCTAGTCTTGGGAGTAGCAATTTGTTATGTGCCTGCCCCTCTTTTATGTATCCAAGAAGACTTGTTGATTTTTCAGTCTGTTTGGCTTTTCACTAATAAGGATTGTTGGTGACTTCCAAGTTTCCTATGTGCAGAACTGGAAACCGTAGTTCTGCTTGTTCAACTTCTGTGTACAGGAGACTTCTCTGTGTTCAGGGGATAAAACGATGAGTGCATGCAGCTTTGTTCAGATTTTCTGAGACATAGAGGACTGGGTGAGGATGAGTGCAGACACAGGTACTTCTTTGGATGCAACAGATGTCAGCTTCACTCCCCACTCCCTACACATCATTCTAGATTTTCTTGGAAATATCTCAAAACACTGGGACATAACATATTGAAGTCTAGACAACTTTCATATGGCTGGGCTGAGATCAGCACTGCTCGTTACTGCGTTTATAACTTTAGGCAGAAGTCTTACCTCTCTAAGCTTCATTTTGTTCCTTGGGAACATTGGAAATGCACTATGGTTCCTTATGCCTGTTTGAGGATCAAATCAAAGTACTCGAGTAAAAGCACTTTGTAGGGACCTAAAGAAATATCACTTATGACTATGCTTTCTGGAAATGGCTTTGTACATGACAGTAACATTTTTAAATACCCATCTGATTAAATAAAATCCTACACTTAATCCTGAGTATTTCACTGTAATGTCCAGAGATGTGCTCTGATTTGCACATATGCAGAGCTTTATGGCTGTTTAAACATATCCTATCATATCTCTAATAAGTGGAACTAACTAAAGGCAGAGAGGTTTACTCAAGAACAGATCATTAAACAGACCCTTCTCATGTGATCGTTGACCAGTGGTATTCTCGCATTCTGTAGTGTCTCCTGGTTTTGAAATCATTTTCATGTTGTGCCACTTTGTCTAGGCTATTCTGCAAAAATCCCTCCTGACAGTGCAGCATCACAGGAAACTATGTTGTTTCCTTAAGCAAAAAGGACGGAGCCATGACTGGCCAGCCTTTACAAGTGCCAACAGCATTTCTTTCTAAAGCGCCTGCTGTTACGCATCAGCCTCAGCCAGCAAAGGACACAGACAATGATGGCAATTCTTTTTTAACTATTATTATTCCTTTCCAGTATGTGAAAGCAGGGTAATGAATTTTATACAGACAGCATTAATTTATGGCATGCAGACCAGAACTTGCTTCCTTAACCTCCAGACTCGTGAATCGTAAATATTACTCTGGAAGCTAACAGAACAAGCAGCTGCTATAGAAAGTAATTGACAGGCAAAGCCAAAAAAAAAAACAAAAAAACAACTCAGTTCAGAAGGTGTTTACTGTCATAGAGCCCTGGATGTGAAGCAGAAAATGAGATGCACACTTGGAAAAAGAAAATTCGTTACTACAGACTTGTTCATCTTTGTATCAGATCCTTCCATCCATTTTTTCTGCTATTTCCCTAATCTCATTTGATTTCTAAAAATGAAATCTGATTTTGTAAGAAATTCCACGTTCTGTTTATATACAGGAAAATCTGGGTGAACTAGGCAGAGTTTACCCCTTGCCCTTCTGTAAAATGTGTGCAATTAAATACTTTTTCTGTGGTTCTTGTTTTGAGGTTCTGGGGATCATCTGTGAACATCCTTTAGTTTTATCCTCAGGAATTTTCAAGTTTTCAGTACCAGTCTTTGTCATGGGGCTCTGATTTCTTCCACACATATGCCTTATGCAGATAATATTATATTTATCTTACAAACTTTCTGAGTTAGAACCATCCCCTAAATCAAAGTGCTAACCATGCCCCAGGTCTCACATCTTTTATTGATCTACTCCTGTCTTTATCACCTCTCTCTTTGGGGAGCTCAGACCTACTGCTCACAAATGGAATTAGATGTCTCTTTATCAAAAAACCCTGCTTACTTCCTTGGTTCTTTTTATCATGTTCTAATTCTTTTGTCAGTTCTCCTTCTAAGATAACCTTATGCTTTGAGAATTCTCAAGTCTTCCCTCTTCTGTCTCTTCTGTCTAACTGATTTTAAGACCTCTTTAAGTTCTCTTTCTGGTCACTTTAAACAACTGAATGTTAGAAAAGAAAAAGAATTCCTTCTATTCCACAGAAAGAGACAAGGATTAATTTGTAAACAAGGAATGTGATATTTATTTCTTGTATTTTTACTTGAAAGTTTAAGCAGTAATAAAATCCCTACTACTGAAATTTTAACATTGTGAGTTTTGTTATTACTGCAATTATTATAAACATGGAAACATGGACAGATCTGCTGACCTATGCTATGTTTGTTCTTTAGTGGAACATACTATAAAGGATTACAGTGTACTAGTGATTGCAATGTATAGTTGCAAAAATATATAGATAAATAAATGTTGGATTGAAGGAAAAGAAAGCAGGACCTGTAGACAGATCCACATTTTTCATTAATGGCAGCAATAGATTTCCTCCCATGATGGTGGCAGAAAAGAAGTGAAGAAATGGGACGTGACCTTGTGTTCTTTCTTGTCAGCAGCTCTAGTGTCTGGGAAAATCTTGTTACATTTAAAGCCTGAACTCACAGATTTTCTATTCTCAGAATGTCTTCTAGACTGTTTTTCATATTGCTCTGAGTTCTTGAGATGATACAGTTACTTCACTGTTTCTTTGACTGTTATAGTTTCATGGTGCTTTCTTCCTTTTGATTTTTATGTGAAATAGTATATGTTACACACATGCACACACACAAACACACGCACACACACACACACACACATTACTTTTGAATATGTCTGTCTGCTAAAAAAGGGTTTTAAGGCTTTCTCCTTATGTGATACACATTCCACCCCACCATTACAGCCTTTGGCAGAATGCTATGCTATGCTATGCTAAGTCACTTCAGTTGTGTCCGACTCTGTGTGACCCCACAGATGGCAGCCACCAGGCTCCCCCATCCCTGGGATTCTCCAGGCAAGAATACCGGAGTGGGTTGCCATTTCCTTCTCCAATGCATGAAAGTGAAAAGTGAAAGCGAAGTGGCTCAGTCATGTCCGACTCTTAGCAACCCCATCGACTTCAGCCTACCAGGCTCCTCCATCCATGGGATTTTCCAGGAAAAGTACTGGAGTAGGGTGCCATTGAATCATCAAATGACTCTCCAGCTAATTAGGATTATGGATGCATATGAATAACAAACTATCTGGACCTCAGTTTCCTTTTCCTTTTTTTGGAGAGGGTGGGACAAATTGAGAGAATAGCATAAAAACATATACATTACCATATGTAAAATAGATCACAGGTAGGAATTTGCTGTGTGTCACAGGAGGCTCAACCCAGTGCTGTGTGACAACCTAGAGGAGTGGGATAGGGAGGGAAATGGGAAGGGGGTTTCAGGAGGGAGGTGACATAGGTATACCTGTGGCTGATTCATGTTGATGTATAGCAGAAACCAACACAATATTTTCAAACAATTATCCTCCAATAAAAAAAATAAAAAGAAAATAAATTGAAGCTATTAGATCCTACTGCTGCTGCTGCTAAGTCGCTTCAGTCATGTCTGACTCTGTGCGACCCCATAGACGGCAGCCCACCAGGCTCCCCCATCCCTGGGATTCTCCAGGCAAGAACACTGGAATAGGTTGCCATTTCCTTCTCCAATGCATGAAAGTGAAAAGTGAAAGTGAAGTCGCTCAGTCATGTCCGACTTTTAGTGACCCCATGGACTGCAGCCTACCAGGCTCCTCCATCCATGGGATTTCCCAAGCAAGAGTACTGGAGTGGGGTGCCATTGCCTTTATCCCCAGTTATTACAGATGTCCTATCTCCTTTTCTCAAACTTATTAACACAAAGCTTAAGGTACAGGGGTTTTTTATTTCCTTATGATTCATACTGCACAAGCCTTCTGGCTAATTTCATACTTCCAGAACTAGACATAATGAATCTTCCTCACATCGTCTGTTGGGTTCAAACAAATTTAGAATGAATCGTGAAGACTTAAAAGATTACGAAGAACATTCATTGGATGTGTGGATAAAATAATGGTCAGATAAAAATGATGTCAATATCTGGAATTAAGAAACTTTCTCTTTGTCTTCCTCCTAACCTCCTTCTATCCACTCTCACCCCTGGCAATTATCTGCCACTTCTACTTGATGCTGATCACAGGATGTAGATACGGGTCCAATTGTACCCTTAGGCACATTGTGACTTAGGGAAGCTGCAATGTTACTTTTTTCCTCAACCTTGACCTTGGCTCAGCTGTGCAGATTTCTAAATTTTGTGTCCCAGAACGATATAGACAAGTAGGCTGGGCCTGCGGTTATCCTCACAGGGTGGATGTTATGACATCAATGTTGTCTTTGCTCTTTGCCTAAGTCTAACGTTTGTGTGTTAGGGTGTAACTAAATTCCTGCCGGTCTTTCTCCTCCAAAGCAAGCAGGAAGCCTCTCTCTCTAATTGCCCAGTAACAGTGTCTTACTTCAGTATCTTGCCTGTACTTTTACAATTCACTTTTCCCTTTTCCCTGAATCTATAATCCAGTTTTCATCCTGCAGTCATCCATTCTCCTGGGTGAATCACAAACTCATTAGTACAATGAGAAAGATCTATTTTAATTTGGCACTGACTGACTTTTTGGCACAGTACCCACCAACAACCCAGGCTTCTATGACTGATTTATAAACACCACATATATCTCTTTGTCCCTCTCATTCCTGTGCTTCCCTATGTCTGTAATTTATTTCCTCAATTTGTCCTTTCAGTGAACCCTTGATTACTTTCAAGATTCAGGTTAGTTATTACTTGTTCTGCAAATCCTTCCCCAATTCTGTATTTCTGTCTAGGGGAATTTAGGTGATCTTCTGACTCCACACAAATGCAAACCAGAATATAATTATATTAGAGCATTTATCACATTCTATTGTAAATGTTTCTCTGCTACAGCAATATCCAGTTTACTATAAGCAATAAAAAAGAATGTCTTTTAAAAACCTTTATATCCACAGAGTTATACTTGTGCTTACAACACTGGGGCTACTAATAGTCTTTGAATCACAGAGGATAGCATATCAGTACTAAGAATTTGATTGTCTTGGATATCAGTTAATTTTGTGGCAGTAACAGTAGAGCACACAAATCCTAATAGCTTACAACAGCAGAATTTATTTTTCACCCACATAGTATTTGGGTGCCTCTGTCATCCTTGGCTGCTATAGATCTGCTGGGCTCTGTTCACCACTCTATTTCCTATGTTTTCCCATTCTAGAACCAAGGATAAAGGGCAGTTTCTACTTGGGCCACCCTTCTCCTGTGGCAGAGTGAGATTACAGGTAGCAAAACAGATTCATTTAAAGGTTCAGTTCATATGTGGCATATGATCACTTTGCTCCATGTTTCTTTACCTTCAATCACTTGGCCAATGAGTAATGAGTTCAGGATGTAACTCCTCCCGCAGAAGGAGCAGTAGGTAACATGGCAATGGATAGAGATACATATATGTCTAAATATATATACACATACTCTATCTCATCTTAGAGAAGTGAGAGCAAATAATGAGCAATAATAATGTAAAGTGACACAGTTTGTATTCCCGGTCACGAATGATCACTCTTTTGCTTTTTATACACAAAATAGACTGCCATTCTCTCCAAGGAGCTCTCAACATTTTCATCCATTATAGTATCATCTCAATACCAGAATTTCATGATATATTCCACTGTGTTTAAGTGTCTTGATTCAGAGACTTCTGAACTAAAACAATGAGTATCCAAATGGCCATAGGGCACACAGAGCCACAGAGAACATAAAAGATGAAACAGAGACAATAAACCTCAGTAAATCTCTGATAAAGGGGGAAAATGGAAGTCACATCAGTCACTGGCTTATAGCGATTCTGAAATACTGCTATATAAACATAACAGGCACTTTGCATCCTGAGAGTATGGTCCTAGTTAAACTCCCTTGTATTGCTTTCCAGTCCACTGATCTCCCTGGATTTTTTCCTTGGAAGTCTTTCCCCCATATTCCTCCTTGGACCCATTTGCAGAGTCATCTGATGGCTGACCAGCTATTTCAGTCTGATTTTATCCAGATAATTTTTAAAATTAACTGTAAAAAAATAAAGGCTGGTTTTTAATACAGCTGGTTGATCTTTTGGCATTTATGTTTCAGTAACACCCAAATGTATAGGTAGCAAAATCTGTGTTTAAATTAGACTTGATGTCATAACAAAACATCAGTAATTTATAATAATAGACATTTGTCTCTCTGTAGATTGTTGTTTGTCTATACATTTTAATATATTTTGCCAGCTATTGATTTAGCTATTGAAGCTTTGCTCAGCGCTGCTCTTTTTAAAAGTTCCTATAGGAATATAGTTGATTTGCAGTGTTGTATTAGTTTCAGATATACAGCAAAATGAATCAGTTATATATCCACTCTTTTTAAATTTTGAATTCTTTTCCCTAATATGCCATTACAAAGTATTCAATAGAGTTTCCTGTGCTATATAGAAGGTTCTTATTAGTTACCTATTTTATATATAGCAATGTGTTATGTGTCAGTCCCAATCTCCCAATTTATCCCAGCTGCCCCCCATCCCCTGATAACCATAAGCTTGTTTTCTACGTCATGACTCTACTTCTGTTTGGTAAATAAGTTCATCCATACCCTAATTTTTTTAGATTCCACATATAAGTAATATCATACGATATTTATTTTTCAGTGTCTGACTTACTTCACTAGAATGTCAATCTCTAGATCCATCCATGTTGCTGCCAATTACATTATTATTATTATTTTTATGGTTGAGTAACATACCACATCTTCTTTATCCATTGCTCTGTTGGTAAACATTCCGGTTGCTTCCATGCTCTGACTATTGTAAATAGCACTGCAATGAACATTGGGGTGCATTTATCTTTTTTAATTATGGTTTGCTCTAGGTATGTGCCCAGGAGTGGGATTCAGCTCTGCTTTATCACCTTCATTTTACAACTTAATTCAAAAGAACAACACTTATATTTATGAGTTATTTATTTTCACTGTAGAAGGAAAAGAGCAAGACAGCTGGTAGCAATAGGTGACATCACTTAATGGCTTCTACATCAGACTGGCACAATGTCACTTCTGCTAACATTCTATTGGCCAAAATAAGTCATGTGATCAAGCCCAGACTCAGTGAGTAGAAAAGCAAATGACTTACAGGTGGGGCTGTAAGGCACATGGTGATGAACAGGAACACAGAAACCTCCCAGGTGGCACTAGTGATAAAGAACCTGCCTGCCAATGCTGGTTCAATTCCTGGGTCAGGAAGATCCTCTAGAGAAGGGTAAGGCATATTCTTGCCTCGAGAATTCCATAGACAGAGGAGCCTGGCAGGCTACGGTACATAGGGTCACAAAGCGTTGGATGTGACTGAAGTGACTTGGCATGCATACACATAAAGGAGCAAGGGATAGCAGAAATCCGTAAGACAATCCACCCTACTGTGTAGACTATACAGACTTTAAGATTTTGAGACATAACCCAAATTTCAACTGGCCTGAAAATACTGTAATAGAATTGTTCTGAAAAGCAGCAATAATCATTCATTTCTCAACTTTCTAATTATGTAGTAAATGTTTATTGGACAACTATTTAGTATAAGCCATTTCATTTGGTTTTAGTTATACAGATTAAATAGACATTATCATTGAAATAATGCAATTTCACACAGTGGGTATCCAGGAACAGGTAATTGATGCATTGTTATACCTGGCATGAAAAGCTAAGTATATGCTATTCTAGAAGCATGTGGAAAGTGTATGTAGACCTCTGTATATAGCCAAAACCGGATCTGCACATGAGTCGTGGCATATACCTAGAGTAGACCAGGAGTGGGTGAGTCTGAAAGACATAAACACTGTAAGAAGCATTTTGAAGTATCAGTTGACCATAACATTGGCACTGAATTTTACCATTGTCTCTGAGTTTATGTATAATGCTTGAATGTAGGTCACTTTGTAATTTTCTGCAATTTGGATATGATCATTTACTATATTCAAATGTAATTCTCCTTTGCTACTTTAAAATAATGGAATGTTCTCCCACTGACTTGGAAAAATCAAGGTGCTAATGTATGCTTAATGATGACAACAATTTATATTTAAATAATGGACTAATAAAATATGGGAAATTTTCAAAAAATAGCAGATATAAAGTTTTCAGTTCTGCATGGTGTTAATTAGTTGTCCAACTTATTCCAGAAAAAAAAATGGTTTTGTGATATTAACATATTTTCTTTTGATATTCTACATTATAGATGTTCAGGGTACTTATTAATTCATATGTGAATTGATATATATACTTTTTGCATGTGGATTGATGACAACTGGATGGAATATTCACTTAGATACTTTGAAATAAGATAAATGGTAAAAAGTATTAAAATAAATTTCTGGTACATCAAATATATTTTTGTGTATATAAAATGTACAGTGCATAGAAATTGTGTATTTTGTGTATTTACACATACAAATAAATGAGCTGTGAGGTGTATTATATACAGTGACTACTCTGAAGGTAACCATGGAGTGCTTAAAAGACCCCTGATATAAAAATCATCAAATGCTGTGCTAAGTCACTTCAGTTGTGTCCGACTCTGTGTGACCCCATAGATGGCAGCCACCAGGTTCCCCCATCCCTGGGATTCTCCAGGCAAGAACACTGGAGTGGGTTGCCATTTCCTTCTCCAATGCATGAAAGTGAAAAGTGAAAGCGAAGTGGCTCAGTCATGTCCGACTCTTAGCAACCCCATCGACTTCAGCCTACCAGGCTCCTCCATCCATGGGATTTTCCAGGAAAAGTACTGGAGTAGGGTGCCATTGAATCATCAAATGACTCTCCAGCTAATTAGGATTATGGATGCATATGAATAACAAACTATCTGGACCTCAGTTTCCTTTTCCTTTTTTTGGAGAGGGTGGGACAAATTGAGAGAATAGCATAAAAACATATACATTACCATATGTAAAATAGATCACAGGTAGGAATTTGCTGTGTGTCACAGGAGGCTCAACCCAGTGCTGTGTGACAACCTAGAGGAGTGGGATAGGGAGGGAAATGGGAAGGGGGTTTCAGGAGGGAGGTGACATAGGTATACCTGTGGCTGATTCATGTTGATGTATAGCAGAAACCAACACAATATTTTCAAACAATTATCCTCCAATAAAAAAAATAAAAAGAAAATAAATTGAAGCTATTAGATCCTACTGCTGCTGCTGCTAAGTCGCTTCAGTCATGTCTGACTCTGTGCGACCCCATAGACGGCAGCCCACCAGGCTCCCCCATCCCTGGGATTCTCCAGGCAAGAACACTGGAATAGGTTGCCATTTCCTTCTCCAATGCATGAAAGTGAAAAGTGAAAGTGAAGTCGCTCAGTCATGTCCGACTTTTAGTGACCCCATGGACTTCACCCTACCAGGCTCCTCCATCCATGGGATTTTCCAGGCAAGAGTACTGGAGTGGGGTGCCATTGCCTTCTCCTATTAGATCCTAGTGTAGTCTAACTTAGGAGCTCTATAGTCCTTTTATTATATAACATTCTATCATACAAATATTGGGAAATGCAGGCATAGAGATGTTGATTTAGTTTCCCAATTAGGTATGGAATGGAAAGAAATCCTAAAACTATTTCCTGACAGTTTGTTAGAAGGAAGAAGACCTTTATGTTCATCTTTTAGGCACTAGGTTTTATCCACTGTCCTTGAATTGTAAGAAAGGGCAAAAGAAGAATTTCTGTGTATCTATTTTATTCTATTCTTTACTTAATATGCTTCTATTTTATAACCTTTTCCCCTTGGTCTTCTCAGAACAATTCAGCCTACTCTTTTTAATATCCCATTCATTTGGAGTCTCCTCCTATAGTATTACTCATGATTACAATCCTTTTCATTGTCCTTCACTGGGCTTTTTCTATTTCTGTTAGGTTTATCTGGAGAGTAGGTAACAAAAACTGAAAACTTTATTGAAGGTTAAACTTACTTGATACATGAACCTTGTACACAGGCAATCGGATTTATATTTTAATTCATTTTATCACCTTTATAAAGATATTAGGGCACTGTGAAATGCTATCAAATGCTAAACACATGATCAGAAATTTTGAAGTGATAGAATTAAAAAAAATTAAATATAGTACTACTTTATAGAAAAGATAAGTTTCTACCTGAGGCAGGATTATTCCATTAACAAATATTTATTCTCAGTTTAATCATCTGCAATATTTAGACACAATTAATATTTCTTTTGTTGAGCATTTAGTATGCTCAAACCATGCATGAGTGTTGCAGTTTAACACGGAGTAAGAAAACAGTAGCTATTAGTGATGTGCACTTTAACAGAGCAAGTAAGATACCTGACCACATTTATCTAACAACAGGAATATACCCCCAATGCAGGAGAAACATAAAGTTTCTCTGTCAGATTGCCACAGGTCATATCAATTCAGTCTTACAAACCCTGATCCTAAAAGTAGATATTAGCATCCACTGTTACTTATCATATAAACAGTAAATACAAAAGGACCACCATAAAATATAGGGACTTCAGTGGTAATTTCTATATTTGATAATGATATGAGCTGATATTCATACTTCTTCCACCACCATTTGGGGTTCCCTCATCCATTATTCGGAGAAGGCAATGGCACCCCACTCCAGTACTCTTGCCTGGAAAATCCCATGGATGGAGGAGCCTAGTAGGCTGCAGTCCATGGGGTCACTAGGAGTTGGACACGACTGAGTGATTTCACTTTCATTTTCACTTTCATGCATTGGAGAAGGAATGGCAACCCACTCCAGCGTTCTTGCCTGGAAAATCCCAGGGATGGGGGAGCCTGGTGGGCTGCCGTCTATGGGGTCGCACAGAGTCGGACACGACTGAAGCGACTTAGCAGTAGCAGCAGCAGCAGCATCCATTATTACCAGCTGGTTGGAAGGATTACACAAATTTTGACTCACACAGGATCTATTTCTTAGCAGCATCATATATATTGGTTTGTGTAGTTGTGCGTGCCCCAATGCTCAGTTGTGTCCAACTCTTTGCAACCCCATGTGCTATTGCCCTGGAGGCTCCTCTGTCCATGGATTTTTCCAGGCAAGTATACTGGAGTGGATTGCCATTTCCTCCTCTAGGGAATCTTCCCGACCCAGAGATCAAACTTGCGTCTCTTATATCTCCTGCGTTGGTAGGGGGGTTCTTTACCACTAGCGCCACCTGGGGAGTCCACTTGCTGGCTTCTGCCAATCAACTCCTCATAAAACTCATGGTTGCCCTTTTCATGATGGCCAGGGTCCAGCTTCATGAAGAAGCTGACTGGTAACCCAGAACGTGGTTCCTTATCTTGAGTCTGGCTTTGGACTTCATTGTTGGCAAAATGGAAAGTCAGTAGTGGTAGTAGCTAGATATACCCTGGTGAAGGGAAGTTCACTGTGTCAAAACTATTCATAGACTCCATTACAGAAAAAATTTTCCAGAAATCCACTAGTAAACAACAGGTTGACTAGGAATAGAAGCAGGCTGACATGTGGGAGATTGATATTCTTATACATTATTTTATATCATTCTTTATGAATGCCCCATGTAGGGCATTAATGTATGATACAGAAAACTTCAAACTCTGAACCCTTTCTGATAGACTCATATATGTACCTCTCCACCAGACACCCTTGTCATCCATCTTTCAATTCCATCTTTTCTAAGTTTCTGACCATTTAACCAATGCACTAGCTACTGCCTCTGAATTAATTTATAGCTCAGGTTATTTCAATATATATGCAAATAGGAAATTCTACGTGTTTCCAAAGTTATTCCAGTTAGAAAGATTTCCTTTTCACCATTGTCTTTGGATTGTCTCCAAGGGAGGCTTTAGTGCAATGATTAATATTACCAGCTATGGCCAGCAAGCCATGCATGTGTGCATGCAAAGTAGCTGTAGTCATGTCTGACTCTTTGCAACCCTATAGACTGTAGCCCACCAGGCTCCTCTGTCCATGAGATTCTCCAGGCAAGGAACACTGGAGTGGGTTGCCATGCCCTCCTCCAGGGGCTCTTCCTGACCCAGGGATTGAACCTGTGTCTCTAATGTCTCCTGCATTGGCAGGCAGATTCTTTACGACTAGCACCACCTGGGAAGCCCAGCATGCCATAATCATCTGTAAACCACACCTGCACTTTTTCCTCTTCTTTTATCTGGTGATATCTCACTCTCCATTAAATGAAAGATGGAGCTAAGAGAGAATTGGTTAGGTAGAAAAAATATATACCATGGGATTCTGAGACAAATTTAAAACAATATATGTATGCATTCAAAATGTTCTTGGTCCAGAACTAATACATACCAATGCCAGTTAAGAAGAGTACACTATTAAATGTAGAGATTTATGTTTTAATGGATTGGACAACACCAAGTTAACAAAAGGAAGTTTGGATTTACATGGACACTTGTCCCAAGATCAGACATTTAGGCTCTCTAAGAGGACCCACTGGAAGCCAAGACTGCTTTTAAGATAGAGAACAGTCATCAGAATTCTCCTGTTTGGCTCCTAGCAGCATACCTGTGTGACAAAAATACTTCAAAAATAATTGGATCTCTTGGGTCATAAAGGTTCAAATGACAGAGAAGCATAAAATATCATCCTTGTGCTACTAAAAATCCTTCTTATATCTGGACCCCATTCAAAACTGGCAATATTTTGAGTTATTCACCAATGGATTGAGCAGCATACTCAGATGGTACATGCAGTGCTTCCAAAATCAGGTTTCGTACAAGCATTGTGCAAGGAGCAGCAAACTCAATTTAGAGAAGAGAACTCACCACACATCACACCAAAGGACCCAGTAAAGAACTGGCAGGGCCCTCAACATTTGTGGTGTTTAACTTCTGCTCTTTGACCTGAATGCATTTGACTAATGCATCTGTATTTCAGATACAATTGGTATAATTTCATTAAATGTGATGGGTTAGGTGGTATTCTGTATGAAACCAAGACAGTCAAGTCTTTCTAGACTATTGTGTGAAGTATAAGTCATTCAGTTATGTCTAACTCTTTGCAACCCCATGGACTGTAGCCTGCCAGGCTCCTCTGTCCATGGAATTCTCCAGGCAAGAATACTGGAGTGGGTAGCTATTCCCTTCTCCAGGGGAATCTTCCCAAACCAGGGATCAAACCCAGGCCTCCCTCATTGCAGGTGGATTCTTTACTATATGAGCCACTAGGGAAGCCCAGACTATTGTGTACCAGAGAGCAGATCTTCACTGCTTTTCCTGTTCATGGCTGTCTTCATTTGTCAGGCTGGAGAAAAAGTCCTGGGTTAATTCCTGACTGCCATGTGATAAGAATTGGCTTGGTTTCAAGTAGGTAACACATACAGACCAGTACCGCTATTGGCATCAGTATTCTGTACTGGTATCAATCAAGTTTCTCCAACATAAACTGGCTTCTTTTTGCATCAGTCAAACATGTGAGTGGAAGGGAAAGTGATGTAATCATAACTCAGTTCAGTTCAGTTCAGTCTCTCAGTCGTATCCGACTCTTTGAGATCCCTTGAATTGCAGCATCCCAGGCCTCCCTGTCCACCACCAACTCCCGGAGTTCACTCAAAATCATGTCCATCAAGTTGGTAATGCCATCCAGCCATCTCATCCTCTGTCTTCCCCTTCTCCTCCTGCCCCCAATCCCTCCCAGCATCAGAGTCTTTTCCAATGAGTCAATTCTTCGCATGAGGTGGCCAAAGTACTGGAGTTTCAGCTTTAGCATCATTCCTTCCAAAGAACACCCAGGACTGATCTCCTTTAGAATGGACTGGTTGGATCTCCTTGCAGTCCAAGGGACTCTCAAGAGTCTTCTTCAACACCACAGTTCAAAAGCATCAATTCTTCGGCGCTCAGCCTTCTTCACAGTCCAACTCTCACATCCATACATGACTACTGGAAAAACCATAGCCTTGACTAGACAGACCTTTGTTGGCAAAGTAATGTCTCTGCTTTTGAATATGCTATCTAGGTTGGTCATAACTTTCCTTCCAAGGAGTAAGCATTTTTTAATATCATGGCTGCAATCACCATCTGCAGTGATTTTGGGGATTATTAAAGAGAGTTAAGTGCTGGAATGGTGAATCAATTATTTCTATACATTCTGGTACCAAGCAATGACTTAGAATGGTTCAACTTAAGATTTTTTGACCTTACAGTATCTTTTTACATCGTAAAAAAAAGCATTGGATTTAAGTTGGAAGGTAATTTGCTTTACAATATTGTGTTGGTTTCTGCCATACATCAACATGAATCAGCCATAGGCATACCTATGTCCCCTTCTCTTTTGACTTGCCCTCCTACCTCCAAGCCCATCCCACTCTTCTAGGTGGTCACAGAGCACCAGATTTGAGCTCCCTGTGTCATACAGCAAATTTATACAGGCTATCTAATTTTACATATGGTAACATTTATGTTTCAGTGCTACTTTCATTTCATCCCACCCTCTCCTTCCTCCACTGTGTCCACAATTCTGTTCTCTATGTCTGCATCTCCATTCAGTCAGTTCAGCTCAGTTCAGTCACGGAGTCATGTCCAGCTCTTTGCGACCCCAGTGACTGCAGCACTCCAGGCCTCCCTGTCTGTCACCAACTCCCAGAGTTTACTCAAACTCATGTCCATTGAGTCAGTGATGCCATTCCAACCATCTCATCCTCTGTCTTCCCTTTCGTCTCCTGCCTTCAATCTTTCCCAGCATCAAGGTCTTTTCAAGAGTCAGCTCTTCACATCAGGTGGCCAAAGTATTGGAGTTTCAGCATCAACATCAGTCCTTCAATGAACATTCATGACTGATTTTCTTTAGGATGGACTGGTTGGATCTCCTTGCAGTCCAAGGAACTCTCAAGAGTCTTCCCCAACACCACAGTTCAAAAACATCAATTCTTTGGTGCTCAGCTTTCTTTATAATCCAACTCTCACATCCGTACATGACTGCTGGAAAAAACATAGCCTTGACTAGATGGACCTTTGTTGGCAAAGTTATGTCTCTGCTTTTTAATATGCTGTCTAGATTAGTCATAGCTTTTCTTCCAAAGAGTAAGCATCTTTTAATTGCATGGCTGCAATCACCATCTGCAGTGATTTTGGAGCCCCCCAAAATAAAGTCTGCCACTGTTTCCTCTGGTTCCCCATCTATTTGCCATGAAGTGATGAGACTGGATGCCATGAACTTAGTTTTTGAATGTTGAGCTTTAAGCCAAAATTTTCACTCTCCTCTTTCACTTTTGTCAAGAGGATCTTTAGTTCTTCACTTTCTGCCATAAGGGTGGTGTCGTCTGAATACCTGAGGTGGTTGATATTTCTCCTGGCAATCTTGATTCCAGCTTGTGCTTCTTCCAGCCCAGCGTTTATTATGATGTACTCTGTATAGAAGTTAAATAAGCAGGGTGACAATATACAGCCTTGACGTACTCCTTTTCCTGTTTGGAACCAGTCTGTTGTTCCATATCCAGTTCTAATTGTTGCTTCATGACCTGCATACAGATTTTTCAAGAGGCAGGTCAGGTGGTCTGGTATTCCAATCTCTTTCAGAAGTCTCCAGTTTGTTGTGATCCACACAGGTAAAGGTTTTGGCATAGTTAATAAAGCAGAAATAGATGTTTTTCTGGAACTCTCTTGCTTTTTCAATGATTCAGCAGATGTTGACAATTTTATCTCTGGTTCTTCTGCCTTTTCTAAAACAAGCTTGGACATCTGGAAGTTCACAGTTCATGTATTGTTGAAGCCTGCTTGGAGAATTTTGAGCATTACTTTGCTAGTGTGTGAGATGAGTGCAACTGTGCAGTAGTTTGAGCATTCTTTGGCATTGCCTTTCTTAGGGATTGGAATGAAAACTGACCTTTACCAGACCTGTGGCCTAAATAAAATCCCTAATTATTATACAGTGGAAGTAAGAAATAGATTTAAGGCTCTAGATCTGATAGACAGAGTGCCTGATGAAACATAGATGGAGGTTTGTAACATTGTACAGGAGACAGGGAGTAAGACCATACCCAAGAAAAAGAAATGCAAAAAAGCAAAATGGCTCTCTGAGGAGGCCTTAAAAATAGCTGTGAAAAGAAAAGAAGTGAAAAGCAAAGGAGAAAAGGAAAAATATACCCATTTGCATGCAGAGTTCCAAAGAATAGCAAGGAGAGATAAGTAAGCCTTGCTCAGTGATCAGTGCAAAGAAATAGAGGAAAACAACAGAATGGGAGAGACTAGAGATCTCTTCAAGAAAATTAGAGATACCAAGGGAACATATCATGCAAAGATGGGCTCAATAAAGGACAGAAATGGTATGGACCTAACAGAAGCAGAAGATATTAAGAAGAGGTGGCAAGAATACACAGAAGAACTGTACAAAATAGCTCTTCATGACCCAGATAATCATGATGGTGTGATCAATCACCTAGGGCCAAACATCCTGGAATGTGAAGTCAAGTGGGCCTTAGGAAGCATCACTACGAACAAAGCTAGTAGATATGTTGGAATTCCAGTTGAGCATCTCCATTGCTGCCCTGTAAATAGGTTCATCAGTACATCTTTCCAGAGTCCATGTATATGTGTTAATATACAGTATTTGTCTTTCTCTTTCTGACTTACTTCACTCTGTATAATAGGCTTAGGGTTCATCCACTTTATTAGAACTTAGTCAAATGTGTTCCTTTTATGGCTAATATTTCACTCTGTATATGTGCAACAACTTCTCTATCCATTCATCTGTCAATGGACACCTAGGTTGCTTCCATGTCTTGGCTAGTGTAAATATTGCTGCAATGAACATTGGGGTACATGTGTCTTTTTCAGTTATGATCTCCTCAGGGTATATGACTGGTAGTGAGTTTGTTGGGTCATATAGTAGTTTTAGTCCTAGTTTTTTAAGGAATGCCCATACTGTTCTCTATAGTGGCTGTATCATTTACATTCACACCTCCAGTGCAAAAATGTTCCCTTTTCTCCACATCCTCTTTAGTATTTATTGTTTGTAGATTTTTTGATGATGGCCATTCTGACTGGTGTGAAGTGATATCTCATTGTAATTTTAATTTGCATTTCTCTAATAATGAGCCATGTTGAACATCTTTTCATATGTTTATTGGTCATCTGTGGGTCTTTTTTGAACCCTCTGTTTAGGTCTTCTGCCTACATTTTGTTTGGGTTGTTTGTTTTTCGGGTATTGAACTGAATGAGCTGTTTATATATTTTAGAGATTAATCCTTTGTCAATTTTTTCATTTGCTGTTATTTTTCTCCCATTCTGAGAGCTGCATTTTCACCTTTTTATAGTTTCCTTTGTTGTGCCAAGCTTTTAAGTTTAATTAGGTCCCGTTTATTTATTTTTGTTTTTATTTCCATTACTCTAGGAAATGGGTCATAGGGGATCTTGCTGTGATTTGTGTTGAAGAGTGTTCTGCCTATGTTTCCCTCTAAGACTCTTATAGTTTCTGGTCTTACATTTAGGTCTTTAATCCATTTTGAGTTTATTTTTGCATATGATATTAGGAAGTTTCTAATTTCATTCGTTTTACACTTAGCTGTCCAGTTTTCCTGGTACCACTTATTGAAGAGACTCTCTTTTCTTCATTGTATATTCTTTCCTCTTTTGTCAAAGATATGGCACCCATAGGTTTGTGGGCTTATCTCTGGGCTTTCTATCTTGTTCCATTGATCTACATTTCTGTTTTTGTGCCAGTATCATATACAGTATCTTTTCTTCTTGATGATGCAAAAGTGCTACATATTCTGTAGCCACCATACTTCAAATTTTGAACTTTCAAATTTCCTCAGGCTAGGGATATGCAGTATGATACTCTGGTGATTCTGGACAGTGGCGGTGAGTGGATGCTCCAGGTCAGCCTCAAAAGCATGAAGGTGAACAGCCGGTACACTTACCACAATTCTGTACCCTAGCATGCTAAGTTGTTTTAGTCGTGCCCACTTTTTGAGACCCCATGGACTGTAACCCAGCAGGCTCCTCTGTCCACGGGATTCTGCACGCAAAAATACTGGAGTGGATTACCATGCCCTCCTCCAGGAAGTCTTCCCGAGCCAGGGATTGAATCCACATCTCTTATGTCTCCTGCATTGGCAGGTGTTTTGTTTCATTGTTTACCACTGCCACCACCTGGGCAGTCCTCTGTACCCATATGACCATTCTATTTTTCACTTTCAGTATAATATTCAATAAAATGCATGAGATAGTCAATGCTATTATTAAACAGGTTTTTTTGTTAGATAAGTTTGCCCACCTGTAGGCTAATGGTATTGTTTTGAGCACATTTAAGGTTGACTATGCTTAGCTGTGATGTTTGGTTGGTTAGGTGTCTTAAATGTGTCTTTGACTTGTGATATTTTCAACTTATGATGGGTTTATTGGGACATAACCCCATCATAAGTCAAGGAAATTCTGATATATAGAAAGGGCTTGGGTTTTCAATGTAAGACATTTAGGAAAAACATAAAATTGTAATTTTATTTTTGTTTCATCAAAGGAAGGAAATATTATTTAAAAGTTATTGCTGGTATTCTTTAAATGGCATATCATCTGTATTTTAGCAGCTTTTGTTCATATTTTACATTTTTTAAAGATGCAATAAGGCATAGGGAGATGGAGACTGAGAAATTTAAAACTGTGGGAATGAATTCCAAATGAAAGACAAAGGGAAATGAAGATGCAATATTATTTTAAGTATCTATTATGCACTGGGAAGATGTTATACTATAGTTTCCAGGTCTCCCACTCAAAAAAAAAAAAAAAATGGTCAGACACCAAATGGAAAATAGAGATCCTTATGAAATACATAAAAGCAAAACACAGAAGGCTATAATCAGAATTATTACTTGGGTTTCTCAAAAAAAAAAAAAAAAAGAGGGGAAGGGGAAGTACAGAGGTTGTGACTGCAATTGAAGGAAATGAAGGTTTTACTTAGCTTTTTAAAAATAACTGTTTGATAATTGCATAGCTTTCTTTCTGGGTTGTGTTAAGTACTTGACTTCCTAAAGAGTGAAGAGTGGTAATTACTGTGAAATCAAGTTGGATTAATGATAGAATTTCTTAACTCCATTTTTTAATTATTCTACTTCTTGTGTATTTAGGTTCAGGTTTTAACTAGTAAGCTCTTATTGTAAAACATTTAGAGACTAAAAAAAATTACAAATAATCTAATTTTTTAATCTCAAATTATTTTTTCTATACGTATCTGGCTACATACTTATTTTACCTAAAGTTATTTATTTCATAAAAAACATGCTTTTAAAATTTATGTATTTTTAATATTTTCCTAGTGATTGAGTTCTCTAAATTTGATTTTTATTGTTTGTAGTATTTCTAAACTTACAGGTAAAGAATAATTAAATAATAAATTCTGTGTAAATAGCTTGCATTTCTAGAAATGTTTCAAATACAACTATTGGAAAAGACTCGTACAGTTTGTTTTCTAAGTATCTTATATTGTTATATTAAATCCTAAAAGCAGAATTATTTCTGGATCATAGTAACTCATTACTTTTCTTTTGCAGCTCTTAGACCTTTCTTCAATTAAAGATATTTGAATGATATAATACAACGAAGTTCTTAAATACAAAAATATATAAAGATGTGTTCTTACTGTATTACACTTTACCTTCCAATATATAATCCATTGTTTTTATTATTCTTTTTTGCGAACATGTGGGTGAAATTAAGATAAGAGTCTAGATTCATTTATTAGCTTAATTTTATGTTTTTATGTTTTCCATTCTGATCCTTGGCCAACAACATTATTGTTTTACATGTTACTCTCATGCATTTTAGTGAACAGGGAAAAGTACATCTTTGTTATTCATCCTGAAAAAATTTTTTGTAGAGTTTAGCATTCATATTAATCCAGTGAGATCACTTTATAACTCTCTCAAAGCTATAATTCTATTAATAGTTGAATGTAATTGATTTAATTTTATAGAAAATTTGGAATGATATACTAATTGTATATCATCAAATGCTATATCTACATTAGCTCTCTATTATTTAGGTGAATTTTGTGCTTTTCATAGAAACTTCATTTTTAGAGCTTATTCCTAACTTATTTTCATGCTGCTGTATCTATGAATAAGATATTTGCTTTCCTTGTATTCTTAAATGAACCATTGTTTGTATATAAAAAGCATTGGTTTTTGTATAACAAGTTTGCAAATGCTGAAGCTACTAAGTTACTTTACTATTTTTAGCTCATTTTCTCACTTTTCCAGAAAGGGAGCTACACTATTACATATAATTGTATTTTTCTCCTTTCTTCAAATATTAATAATCATTATATACTTTTCATGTATTTGCACTCACTGTTGTTGCTGTTGTTCAATTGATAAGTCATGTCCAACTTTGAGATCCCATTGATGCAGCATGCCAGGCATCCCTGCCCTTTACTGTCTTCCTGAGTTTGCTCAAACTCATGTCCACTGAGCTGATGATGCCATCTAACCATCTCAGCCAATGTCACCCACTTCTCCTCCTACCCTCAATCTTACCCAGCATCAGGGTCTTTTCCAATAAGTCAGCTCTTTGCATTAGGTGGTCAAAGTAGTGGAGCTTCAACTTTAGCATCAGTCCTTCTTGTGAATATTCAGGGTTGATTTCCTTTAGGATTGATTGGTTTGATCTCTTTGCAGTCCAAAGGATTCTAAAGAGTCTTCTCCAGCACCACAGTTCAAAAGCATCAATTCTTCTGTGCTCAGTTTCTTTATGGTCCAGCTCTCATATCTGTACATGATTACTGGAAAAAACATAGCTTTGACTATACAAACATTTGTTGGCAAAGTGGTGTGTCTACTTTTTAATACACTTTTCTTCCAAGGTAAGTGAGTCTTTTAATTGTATGGCTACAGTCACCATCCACTGTGATTTTGGAGCCCAAGAAAATAAAATATGCTACTGTTGCCATTTTCCCCCGATCTATTTGCCATGAAGTGATGGGACTGAATGTCGTGGTCTTAGTTTTTTGAATATTGAGTTTCAAGCCAGCTTCTTCACTCTCCTCTTTCACCTTCATCAAGAAACTCTTTAGTTCTTCACTTTCTCCATTAAAGTGGTATTACCTGCATATCCGAGGTTGGCAATCTTGATTCCAATTTGTGCTTCATCTAGCCTGGCATTTCAAACTACTCTGCATATAAGTTAAATAAGCAGGGTGACAATACACAGCCTTGATGTACTTCCCGATTTTGAACTGTTCCATTTTTCCATATCCAGTTCTAAATGTTGCCGTTTGACTTGCATACAGGTTTCTCAGGAGTCAGGTAAGGTGGCTGCTATTCCCATCTCTTTAAGAATTTTCCACAGTTTGTTGTGATCCACACAGTTAAAGGTTTTAGTGTAGTCAATGAAGCAGAAGTAGATGTTTTTCTGGAATTCTCTTGTTTTTCTACGATCCAACAGTGTTGGCTCTGGTTCTTCTGCCTTATCTAAATCCAGCTTGTACATCTGAAAGTTCTCAGTTCGCGTACTGTTGAAGCCTAACTTGGAGGATTTTGAGCATTACCTTGCTAGCATGTGAATTGAGTGCAATTGTATGGTAGTGTGAACATTCGTTGGCATGACCCTTCTTTGAGATTGGAATGAAACCTGACCTTTTCTAGTCCTTTGGCCATTGCTGAGTTTTCCAAACTTGCTGGCATATTGAGCACAGCACTTTCACAGTATTATATTTAAGGATTCAACATAGCTCTGCTGTAATTTTGTCACCTCCACTAGCTTTGTTCATAATAATTCTTCCTAAGGCCCACTTGACTTCACACTCCAGGATGCCTGGCTCTTGGTCAGTGACCACACCATTGTGGTTATCCGGGCCATTAAGACTTTTTTTTTTTTTTTTTTGTATAGTTCTTCTGTGTATTCTTGCCACTTCTTAATCTTCTACTTTTATTAGGTGCCTGTCATTACTGTCCTTTCTTGTGCTCATTTTCCCATGAAATGTTCCCTTGATATCTATAATTTTCTTGAAAAGATCTCTGATTGTTCACATCCTATTGTTTTTCTCTCTTTCTTTGCATTGTTCACTTAAGACTTTTTTATCCTGCTTTCTTTGGAACTCTACATTCAGTTAAATGTATCTTTCTCTTTCTCCTTTACCTTTTGCTTCTCTTTTCTCAGCTATTTGTGCTGTGCTTATTCACTCAGTCACGTCCAACTCTTTGCAACCCCATGGACTGTAAATAGCCAGGCTCCTCTTTCCATGGAAATTCTCCAGGTAAGAATACTGGAGCTGGTTGCCATGCCCTCCTCCAGGGAACCTTCCCAACCCAGGGATTGAATGCAGGTCTCCCGCATTGCAGGCAGATTCTTCCCATGTTGCATTTCTTTTTTTTTGGAATGGTTTTGGTCACCTCCTCCTATACATTGTTATGAACTTCCATCCATTGTTCTTCAGGTGCTCTGTTTATCAGATCTAATCCCTTAAATCTATTTGTCACTTCCACTGAATAGTCAAGGGATTTGATTTAGTTCATACCTGAATGTCCTAGTGGTTTTCCCTACTTTCTTCAGTTTAAGTCTGAATTTTGCAGTAAGAAGCTTATGATCTGAGCCATAGTCAGCTCCAGGTCTTTCTTTCCAGCTCAAGTTTTTACTGACTGTATTGACTAGAGTTTCTCAAATATTCTCTAGTAAATGACAATGAAAGGTGATGAGATTAATCTTTATTACTCATATTCATACAACTATTTATCTTTTTATTATGAAAATTACTTCTGTGGAAATGAGTTTTAATCAACTTAAGAATGTAGTATTTTCCTCCTATTTTGTTGTTGTTAAAGATTTTTTTTTTAATTTTTATTTTATTTTTTGGCCATGGTGGATCTTCATTTCTACACTCAGGCTTTCTCTTGATGTGGCAAGCAGGGCCTCCTCTCTAGCAACAGTGTGCAGACTTCTCATTGCAGTGGCTTCTCTTGTTGTGGCTCCCAGGCTCGAGAGCACAGACTCAGTAGTATGAACACACGTCAGTAGTATGAGCAACTAACCAGCTTAGTTGCTCCATGGCCTGTGGGATTTTCCTAGACCAGGGATCGGACCCATGTCCCCTGCATTGCAAGGTGGATTCTTAACCACTGAAGAGTGAGGAAGCCCTTTCTCCTATTTTTAAATTAATATACCAGATGATGTTTGGAGAATATCATCAAATGCTAAGCAGAACCTATGACTAGGTTACTCTGTCCCTTGTATTCAATATAATTTAGTAGGTATGATAGGAAGAATTTTAAAGTGGCTCCCAAGATTTTTCACCCTCTGGTGTCCACACCTTGTTCCTCATTACTATGATTATGATACATATCACTCTCCTGATTAAGATATATTATGTGACGTAGTAGACTTTAAGAAAGGGAGGTTATTAAGGTGGGCCTGAATGGGTCCATTGGAGGGAATGGTGTTTTCAGATAATCTTCTCCAATTTCTTTAGCCATTTTTTACTGTATGCAATTTTTAAATTATTCTTGAAACAATTTTGCTAAGTTTACATTAAATTGTGCTTATTTTATTGGTATTTTCAAAATTTTTTCTAACTTGAAGTTTTGGTTTACCTTAACATTATTTAAATTAGTTCCCTTTCTATAAAAACCGAATTGCAAAAAATTTTTAAAATAATTTCACTGCTCATCTCTTGGAAAAGCTTTTTACTGGGGGGTATCATTCTTTGAATTTTTAAAAGTTTATTTTCCAGCATGTATTTTAAAATGTGAAAAGGACATAAATGAAAATGAGGCACATGCTCTTGTACCCTGGAATTAGTGTTTGCTGATATTTATTCAGATTGATTTAATTGGTTTTCAGTAAAAAATAATGAAATACAGGTACATTTGAACTCAGATTTTATCACATCCCATTTTCCTCTCACTATCATATCTTTGCAGTGAATTCTTCAGTCCAATATTCTACATTTATATTCATACACTATATGTATAGCTTACTTCATGCTTTAAATTGTTATATCAATTATTTTATTCTTCACCCTTTTTTTTTACTAAATAAAAAGTCAGATTCAGCTTCATTGATAAATGTAAAACTTTCTAATTTTTATTTGATATTTTCCCTTGTAAGTGTTGCTGCATTTTATTTATTAATCTCACTATATTAAAGTATCCATGTCATGCCATTGAATATCCTTGCATTAGGGACTTGGACATTAGGCCTTTCATAAGTTTCCCTATGTGTGTTCCTAGACACAGAGTGATTGGATTGTAGACAAACTGAAAGTCTTTTCTGGAAAAAAATGTCCATTCAGGTTTTCCAATATGTATTTTAAATACAATTAAAAGTTTAGAAAAATAGAAGACATACATATGACTCTAAGGCACACAAAAAGATGCTCAACTTTGCTTATCATTAGAGAAATACAAAAAACAATGAGATATTACCTCAATTATGTCAGAATGTCTATCATCAAAAAAATCTACAAATATCAAGTGTTGGGGAGGATATGGATAAAGGAAACCCTTGTACCTTGTTGGTGGGAATGTAAAGTGGTGCACCAGTATGGAGTTTCCCTAAAAAAGCTGAAAATAGAACTATCATATGATCCAGCAATTCCACTACTGGGGATGTACCTGGAAAATAAAAACACTGATTAAAAGAAATATATGCATCTTAATGTTCATAGCTATTTACAATAGCAAAGATAGGACAGCAACCCAAATGCCCATCAACAGACAAATGGATAAATATGCCATATATATATAAGATGAAATAAGATGGTCTTTTCCAATGAGTCAACTCTTCACATCAGGTGGCCAAAGTACTAGAGTTTCAGCTTCAGCATCAGTCCTTCCAATGAACACCCAGGACTGATCTCCTTTAGAATGGACTGGTTGGATCTCCTTGCAGAGTTTCTATCAAATTCTGACATTTTCATATTTGGCAATTTAAAGGTTATAATGATTGCTTTAATAATTCATAATTACCTAATTCTATCTTTACTATTGATTTCTGTTTGCTTTTAATGTTTTCACTTATTGATTTATTTATTTAATGAATTGGATCTTTAAAAATGCTTATTGTCTATTAAAAAATGAAATTCTCCCTTTTGCAGCAACATGGGTGGACCTAGAGAATATTATGTTTAATAAAATAAGTCAGAGAAAGACAAATATGGTATGGTATTATATGCGGAACCTAAAAAGTATACAAATGAATGTATATACAAAACAAAAACAGACTCACATACAGAAAACAAACTAGTGTTTACCAGTGGGAAGGGGATTGGGTGGAGGGGCAAATTAGGGGTATGAGATTAAGAGATAGAAACTACTATGTGTAAAATAGATAAGCACCAAGAATGTACTTTGTAGCACAGGGAATTATATTTTCTTATAATTATTTTTCAGTTCAGTTCAGTCACTCAGTCGTGTCCGACTCTTTGCAACCCCATGAATCGCAGCACGCCAGGCCTCCCTGTTCATCACCAACTCCTGGAGTTCACTAAAACTCACGTCCATGGAGTCAGTGATGCCATCCAGCCATCTCATCCTCTGTCGTCCCCTTCTCCTCCTGCCCCCAATCCCTCCCAGCTTCAGAGTCTTTTCCAATGGGTTAACTGTTTGCATGAGGTGGCCGAAGTACTGGAGTTTCAGCTTTAGCATCAGTCCTTCCAATGAACACCCAGGACTGATCTCCTTTAGAATGAACTTGTTGGATCTCCTTGCAGTCCAAGGGACTCTCAAGAGTCTTCTCCAACACCACAGTTCAAAAGCACAATGGAGTATGATTTGTAAAAATACTGAGTCACTATGCTGTACACCTGAAATTAGTATCATATTGTAAATTAACTATACTTCAATAAGATAAGAATAAAAATATATACATACATAAAGAATAATAATGCTCACTCTCATCTTTTTTCAAACCTATCATAAATTTACCAACAGATTCTAATCATTGATATAAAAATTAGCAAATATAATTTTTATGTTGAGTTAAAATATATTTCTTTAAAGAAAGCATGCCACTTTATAAGGAAAAATGCTTAGGATATATTAGTAATATCTAAGACTTTTTTTTAACACTGCCCTCACTATATATTGGGAGAAGGCAATGGCAATTGCCTCCGTCCATTGGGAGAATCCCATGGATGGAGGAGCCTGGTAGGCTGCAGTCCATGGGGTTGCGAAGAGTCAAACACGACTGAGCAACTTCACTTTTCACTTTCCTGCATTGGAGAAGGAAATGGCAACCCACTCCAGTGTTCTTGTCTGGAGAATCCCAGGGACGGGGGAGCCTGGTGGGCTGCTGTCTATGGGGTCGCACAGAGTCAGACACGACTGAAACGACTTAGCAGCCGCAACAGCAGCACTATATGTTATCCTTTAAATACCTATTTGTGGATATATTTCACAACATGCAGTTTGGATCATTGGAATAATAAAAATCTGTGTTTATCCATTTATTTCTTAAAGAGGAACAATCTGAGGAAAGTGTGTTTCTTGAATATTATGCTTTGTGTTTGTTTTCTAAAATGTCTCGTTTTTGTATAAATTAAGAGTCATTTCAAATCATATAATGTAGTGCAGTGAAATGTAAACAGACATGACAAGAGACATTTCCTTCTCTGGAAAAAAATTATTGATTTTCTTCACAGTGTTTACATACATTTTTATTTCAACCAGCTGCTTTTCCAAATCTCCATCAAAGCTGATATTGCAACTAATGGCTCAGTTCTGTTTTTGTGCTACCAGGCAGTAAAAGTGTACTCTTAATGAAAAAGACACTTTTGAAATAAAATATATAAAGTTTTAAATGGTAAAACTTTACCACTTATTTTTGAAAGAGTGTTTAACTTCCTAGGTTCCATCTCTTAAAGTAGATAGTACTGAAAGCAACAGAATAATTAAAATAATTCTGTCAATTACTGAATAAGTATTCATTTATTTGTATATCTTTAAAACACAGATACATTATGGCAGAGAGTAGTATTATTTTCAAAATTCAAAGTTAGATGAATATCATCTGCAACCTGTGTGTGATTTATTTTCCAAAGGGTACAGATTACTTCTCGGTGTCTAGCTATCTATGAAAATCTATCTTTTGACCAGATTAAGTTGAGTGTGTGTGTGTATTGGGGGGAGGGTATCATTAATAGCCACATTTAACTTCTGCTATTACAGAAGCAGAAGATATCAAGAAGAGGTGGCAAGAATACACAAAAGAACTGTACAAAATAGATCTTCATGACCCGGATAATCATGATGGTGTGATCACTGACCTACAGCCAGACATCCTGGAATGTGAAGTCAAGTGGGCCTTAGAAAGCATCACTACAAACAAAGCTAGTGGAGGTGATGGAATTCCAGTTGAGCTATTTCAAATCCTGAAAGATGATGCTGTGAAAGTGCTGCACTCAGTATGCCAGCAAATTTGGAAAACTCAGCAGTGGCCACAGGACTGCAAAAGGTCAGTTTTCATTCCAGTCCCAAAGAAAGGCAATGCCAAAGAATGCTCAAACGACTGCACAATTGCACTCATCTCACATGCTAGTAAAGTAATGCTCAAAATTCTCCAAGCCAGGCTTCAGCAATACGTGAACTGTGAACTTCCAGATGTTCAAGCTGGTTTTAGAAAAGGCAGAGGAACCAGAGATCAAATTGCCAACATCCAATGGAAAATGGAAAAAGGAAGAGAGTTCCAGAAAAACATCTATTTCTGCTTTATTGACTATGCCAAAGCCTTTGACTGTGTAGATCACAATAAACTGTGGGAAATTTTTAAAGAGATGGGAATACCAGACCACCTGACTTGCCTCTTGAGAAATCTGTATGCAGGTCAGGAAGCAACAGTTAGAACTGGACATGGAACAACAGACTGGTTCCAAATAGGAAAAGGAGTACGTCAAGGATGTATATTGTCACCCTGCTTATTTAACTTATATGCAGAGTACATCATGAGAAATACTGGGCTGGAAGAAACACAAGCTGGAATCAAGATTGCCGGGAGAAATATCAATAAACTCAGATATGCAGATGACACCACCCTTATGGCAGAAAGAGAAGAGGAACTAAAAAGCCTCTTGATGAAAGAGAAAGCGGAGAGTGAAAAAGTTGGCTTAAAGCTCAACATTCAGAAAATGAAGATCATGGCATCCGGTCCCATCACTTCATGGGAAATAGATGGGGAAACAGTGGGAACAGTATCAAACTTTATTTTTTTGGGCTCGAAAATCACTGCAGATGATGACTGCAGCCATGAAATTAAAAGAGGCTTACTCCTTGGAAGGAAAGTTATGTCCACCCTAGATAGCATATTCACAAACAGAGACATTACTTTGCCAACAAAGGTCCATCTAGTCAAGGCTATGGTTTTTCCAGTGGTCATGTATGGATGTGAGAGTTGGGCTGTGAAGAAAGCTGAGCACCAAGGAATTGATGCTTTTGAACTGTGGTGTTGGAGAAGACTCTTGAGAGTCCCTTGGACTGCAAGGAGATCCAACAAGTCCATTCTGAAGGAGATCAGCCCTGGGATTTCTTTGGAGGGAATGATGCTGAAGCTGAAACTCCAGTACTTTGGCCACCTCATGCGAAGAGTTGACTCACTGGAAAAGACTCTAATGCTGGGAGGGATTGGGGGACAAGATCTGATGCTGGGAGAAGAGGACAACAGACGATGAGATGGCTGAATGGCATCACTGACTCAATGGACGTGAATCTGAGTGAACTCCGGGAGTTGGTGATGGACAGGGAGGCCTGGCCTGCTGCAATTCATGGGGTCGCAAAGAGTCAGACACGACTGAGCGACTGAACTGAACTGATTTTTCTTTAAAACTTTTAATCTTATATTGAAGTATAGTCGATCAGGGCTTCCCACATGACTCAATGGGTAACAAATCTTTCTGCAATGCATAAGATGCAGAAGACAAAGTATCCATCCCTGGGTGGGGAAGATCCCCTGGAGAAGGGAATAGCTGCCCACTCCAATATTCTTGCCTGGAGAATCCCATGGACAGAGGAGTCTAGTGGGCTACAGTTCATAGGGTTGCAAAGAGTCAGACACGACTGAAGCAACTGAGCACAAACATATAGTCATCAAGGGTGTTAAGATAGTCTCAGGTGGCTAACACAAGGCCTCAGCCATACTCTTCTGCTATCTTTGAAACAATCTTGCTTGTTTCTAAACCTACTGTTTACATTTGGATTTACTGTAGAAAGAAAATATGCCATTTTCTCCAGTTCAGTTCAGTTCAGTGGCTCAGTCGTGTCCGACTCTTTGGGGCCCCATGAATCACAATTTGCCAGGCTTACCTGTCCATCACCAACTCCCAGAGTTCAGTCAAACTCATGTCCATCGAGTCAGTGATGCCATCCAGCCATCTCATCCTTTGTCGTCCCCTTCTCCTCCTGCCCCCAATCTCTCCCAGCATCAGGGTCTTTTCCAGTGAGTCAACTCTTCACATCAGGTGGCCAAAGTATTAGAGTTTCAGCTTCAGCATCAGTCCTTCCAATGAACACCCAGGACTGATCTCCTTTAGAATGAACTGGTTGGATCTCCTTGCAGAGTTTCTATCAAATTCTGACATTTTCATATTTGGCAATTTAAAGGTTATAATGATTGCTTTAATAATTCATAATTACCTAATTCTATCTTTACTATTGATTTCTGTTTGCTTTTAATGTTTTCACTTATTGATTTATTTATTCAATGAATTGGATCTTTAAAAATGCTTATGTTTAGATCTGAAAATTGATTTTTTGATAAAGCAGATTTTAATGTTCTTTCTAATTAATAATGGCTTAAAATATATTCAAACTCTCTTTAGTATATATAACTGTATTAGTTTCCTATAGCTGCAGTAACAGATGGCCACAAACTTGGTGGCTTAAAACAGCAGAAATTTATTCTTCTATAGTTCTAGTGGGCAAAAGGTCGAAATTATATCATTGTGATAAACTGAGAATGTCATCAGGGCCATGCTCTTTGCAGCAACTCTAGGGAAGAATCTCATCCTTACCTTTCCCACCTTCTGGTGGCTACAGAATATGGTGGTTTATGGCTGCATCAGTCCAGTCTTTGAATCTCTCTGCTCCATCTTCACATGGCCTTCCCTACGTTTCAGATCTCCTCCTGCTCTCCTCTTATAAGTATATGTGTAATGGCAGTTAGGGCTCACCTAGGTAATCTGGGAAAAAATCCTATCTCAGTATTCTTAAATTAATCACATCTGCAAAGACCACTCCCCCCACCCACAGCCTTAAGGAAAAAAAAGCAACGTAAGGTAACATTCACAGGTTCCAAGGATTAAGACATGGATATCTGCCAGGCTCTTCTGTCCATGGGATTCTCCAGGCAAGGATACTAGAGTGGGTACCCATTCCCTTCTCCAGAGGATCTTCCCAACCCAGGGACTGAACCCGAGTCTCCCAGGGTGCAGGCAGATACTTTACCACTGAGCCACCAGGGAAGCCCCTGTGGATATTTTCAAGGGTGCATCCTCAGCTCACTTGGTATGAATTTTCTTTACATTTGTCAGTTTCCCGATGATCTAGCTCTTTATTATGGCTTATTTTTGCCAATGCATGATGCACATAGAATGGACACAGAAACTCTACCTTGCATAGTTTTGCCTCTCTTCAGTGTTTATTCTTTTCAAGTAGTCATTATCTAGAGAAACCCAGAGAATGTGCTTGCTTACTGTATGACTATGAAGCTTCTGTTTTTAGAATCTTCTCATTTACTTGAGGCATTTAATTGGTTTATTCAGGTTTTTGCTACCAGTATTTACTGTGGGTTCCTTTGTTAGCTTGCTGAAATTAAGTACCAGAATCTTAATAAATATTTAAGCTTGTTGTTTTTTGTTTTGTTTTGTTTGTCTTCCTCTTGGTCTTTAGGATATAAGATTCCAAGAAACTACAGCTGCCTCATACTGTATTTTGTAGAGATACAATAGTAGCTGAATCATAAAACAAACAATCACCAAAAAATTATTTACGAGCAAAGAATAGAAATATGTGTATTTTAACACAGAAATTGTTTAATTGCTGTGTTAACTCCATATGACAGGTAATTCTGTGCTTCAAAAAATACAGTTTGTAAAATATTTAATAACATGGAAAGTGATACCAGTATAGTAATGAAGAATAAAACAAGTTATAAGGGAACAGAAACATAATAATTTCAAAAGGTTTCATTATATATAGACCTTCCCCTCTTGCTTATTTGTAACCTTTATCTCTGGCAGTAAACTTCCTGGCCTCAATCATTTATTTAAAATTCATTTATTTATTCAACCCTAGTACACATATGAGCTTCCCTGGTGGCTCAGATAGTAAAGAATCTGCCTACAATGCAGGAGACCTGGGTTCCATCTCTGGGGAATAAAATGGCAACCCACTCCAGTCGTCTTGCCTGGAGAATCCCATGGACAGAGGAGCCTGGTGGGCTACAGTCCACGGGGTCGTGAAGAGTCAGACACAACAGAGAAATTAACACAACAGTACACACATGGTGATGTTTCAGCATGACTGAACCATAATCCAGTGACGGACAGATTTGCCAGCTAGAGTACAGTGTTTATGTAGTATTTCTCTTGTCTTTAGCCTTTAAAAATCCAGTTAAAACACTGCTTCCCAAGTTACTTCTGTCAGTTCCTTTCCCCCTACCTCTAGTGAGATCACATCATGCATTTTTAAGGAAATATATTAATTTGCCACCATCTGCATTCTATTATGAGCTCCCCTAATATTCTGGTTGATTTTTAATTGACTATTATATTCAGTCTTTGTGGCATAAAATTATATGGGTTTTGAAAATGCATGCATGCATGCAGTCATGTGTTCAATACCACACAAATGTTTCCATCACCCTAAAAAGTCCCATTGTGTAGCTTCTTTTTAGTAAATGCTTCTTAACCTTCCTACCATCTTAATTATAGTCCCTTTCACAGCAATCGTTTTGCTTTTTCGAAAATGCCATATAAATGGCATCATATAATACACAGCCTTGGGGTTCTGGCTGCTTTCATATAGCTAAATATATTCATTCATGAGTTGTGTGAATCAGTAGTTCCTTTAATTTTAATTACAGTTGTCTCTCAGTATCCTAGCAGGGGACTGGTTTCAGGACCATGGATTGGTACCAAAATACACAAGTCCTTGTCTCATACATAAAAGAAAATAATATTTGTGTATAATTTACCTATCTACTCCCATATACTTTAATTCATCTCTAGAATACTTACAGTGCCTAATGCAATGTAAATGTTATGTAAATGTTTCTGACATACAGAAAATCCAAGTTTTACTTTTTGGAAATTTCTGGAATTAAAAAAAAAAAAATCTTTTCAATCCACAGTCAGTTAAACCCATAGATGCACGCAGCCTTAGAAGTACATTGTATGGCTTACCATAGTTTTTCTATTGACATGTTGGACATGAGACTGCACATCTTTGTTGCTCTTGGTTTTAGGCAATTTTGAAAAACATCGCTATACACATTATAATATGGATTTTGGTATGAATATATTTTCAACTCGAGTAAATATGAAAAAGTAGGAATTCTAGGTCATGTGGTAAGTCTGTGTTATGAGAAAATATCAAACTGTTCTCCAGAGTAGAAATTTAATTTTCACTAAAAATGGATTGGGGTTTCTCTTGGTCTTCACACTGTCTGAAATTCATGCTATAACTTTTTACATTTTCTTTTCTTTGCCATTTTAATAGGTAGGTAGGGGACCTATCTTTGTAGGTTAGCTTCTATTTCTCCTAAGACTAATATCATTAAGTGTGTCTTCTCATGTTTCTCACTTGAATATTTTATTGGGTGAAGCATCTGTTCAGATATTTCTCTGCTCATTTTTTAATTAGGTTGTTGCATTTTGTTTTCAGTGTTCTTTATATGTCTTAGATATAAATTTTTTACCAGATACTTGCATCTTTGTGGTTTGCATTTTCTTTCTTTTAATGTTGTTTTTTAAAGGATAAAGGTTTTTTTTTAATTTCAGATAAAGTCCAGTTTATCACTTTCTCTTCCACAAATATTCATTTTAATGTCATATATAAAAATATGTGACAAGACTCCCAGTTGTGAAGATTTTCTTCAGTATATTCTTCTAAATTTTATAGTTTTATTTTGTGAATTTAGGACAGTGATCTGTGTGAGTTAGTTCAGTTCAGTTGCTCAGTTGTGTCCAATTCTTTGAGACTCCATGGACTTCAGCATGCCAGTTATTACAATTCTCATGTAAGATTTGAGATACTTATTCAAGTAATTTTTGATTTTCCCATATGGATGTCTAATTTTTCTGGTACCCTTCTTGACAAGACTTTCCATTCTCCACTGAATTTACTTTGGATTTTTTAAACTTATCACCCTGTATCTGTGTAGTCTGTTTTTTGCACTCATCAGTTATGAGACTGTCCTTTAGTCAGTACAGCAATCTTAATTATTATAATTTTATAGTAAGTCTTGAAATCAAGGTGTGAGTCCTCCAAATTTGTATGTATGTGTATGTGTTTCAAGAATAATTTTGGCCACTCTAACTCCTTTGTCATCTCATTTTGATTGTAGACTCAGCTTGTTACAAAATCTGATATCTATAAGAGTTTGCCAGGGTTTGGGTTGCATAGTATCTATAGGTAATGCAATTGCAGCGAGTAGACATTTTAACAGTATTGTCCAATCCATTAGGTTTTACTAATGTCTTGCATTAGTGTTTTATAGTAAATAACATACAGATTCTGGACATATTTTGGTGCATTTATACCTAAGTATTTATAGTCTGTTTTTGGAGTGCAATTTAAATGCATTGTTGTTGCTGTTTGTATGAGTGTGTGCCTGTTAACAGACACTGTTTTTCAAGAGCACTTTTAGGTAATCAACAAAGTGAGCAGCAAGGACACAGAATTCACATTACCCTCTGCCTTCACAAACACAAAGCCTCCTCCACTATCACCATCCTGTACCATGGTGACACATTTATTATAGTCAGTTAACCAACACGGGCATATTATTCTCAATCGAAGCCTGTGGTTTACATTTGGGTTTATTCTTGATATTGTATATTCCATAGGTTTTGACAAATGTATAATGACATATGTTCACAATTTTCATATCATACATTATAGTTTCACTGCCTTGAAATTCCTCTCCACTCTGCCTATTCCATCTCAGCCTACCTCTGAACTCCTGGCAACCATTGATTTTATCACCATAGTTTTGCTTTTTCCAGAAGGTCATATACTTAGGATTGTATAGTACGAAGCCTTTGCAGATTGTCTTTTTTCACTTAGTAATGTACTTTCCATATCTTTTCAACTTGAAAGCTCATTTCTTTTCAGTGTTAAATAGTATTCTATTCTATAGGTATACCATTATTTGTTTATCCATTCACCTCCTGAAGAGCATTTTGGTTGCTTCCAAATTTGGCAATTATGAATGAAGCTGCTATTTGCATTCATGTGCAGATTTTTGTGTGAACTGAATCTTTTTACTTCAAATTCTGATTGTACTCCAGTGGCATATAGGACTATGATTGAAATTTGTATATTGATCTTGAATCTTATAATATTTTTCAGCTCATTTGTTAATCCTAGCAATTATTTTTATATTTGTTAAGATTAAGTTTTTATTTTACTCTTTTCTTTTCAATGCATGTTCATTGTGTTTTCTTTCCTTTTGCACTGGCTAGCTCTAAATGTATCAAGTTCAATATGAGTCAGAAGTAAGATTGTTTTTGTTTTGTTCCTTCTCTTGGAAAAAATCAGTCTCTCACCAATAAGTATAGTCAACTGTATCTCTAATCAGGATCCAGTCTGGCTAGAAATTAATCAATATTATTGGCCTTTTCAATGAAATGGCTTTTATTTCATTGATTTCTCCTATTTTTCTGTTTTAAATTTCACTGATTTCTGTTCTAAACTTCATTATTTCTTACTTTTGCTTGCTTTTAATGTGCTTTTCTTTCTCAAGTTTCTCAATGATCCAAGCAATTTTTGTTACAGATTTTAGGTTTTTTTTCCCTTTAGAACCAGTGTATTGTTCCATGTCCAGTTCTTTTTTTTTTTTTTAATTTTATTTTATTTTTAAACTTTACATAATTGTATTAGTTTTGCCAAATATCAAAATGAATCCACCACAGGTATACATGTGTTCCCCATCCTGAACCCTCCTCCCTCCTCCCTCCCCATACCATCCCTCTGGGTCATCCCAGTGCACTAGCCCCAAGCATCCAGTATCGTGCATCAAACCTGGACTGAATTTAATGCTATAAATTTTATTCTAATCAGTGTTATACCTGCAACCCATAAATTGTGATATGTTGTATTTTATTATTTTATTACTTCAAAATATTATAAAAAATGTCCTCTAGATTCCCTTTTCAGTCTATGGGTTAATTAGAGGGATAATTTTAGAATTTCTTTCTATTATCGCTTTAAGTTTTCTTTATATTACATTTTAGGAACATATAGTGTATAATATATGTTATTTTAAACCTGGTCAAGTGTGAGTCATGGTCTTTCTTTCTGAATGTTTTGTGTGCACTCAATAATATATACTCTGTTGGGTGGATTGTTATATAAATGTCAATTAGAATAAGTTGGTCAGTTGTCTTTTGCAGATCATCTGTAGCTGAACTAATTTTCTAACTGGTCACTCAGTTACTGTGAGAGGAGTGTTGAAGTCTCCAATTATGATTGTGGATTATTTTCTCCTTTTATATCTATTATTTTTATCTCATGTGTTTTAAAATTCTAACTGAGCATCAGGTTATGACTGTCTTTAACCCTGATGATATATCCATCTCCTTTGCCCCAAAATTTTAATGATTATCTTGGGTTGCAACATACTCTGAAATAATCTGAATCCACATTTAATATTATGTTGCTTGATTTATAGTATAAGAATGTTTTATATTCCCAATTAATTCCTCCCATCTTTTGTACTGTTTTAATCAAACCTTTCTGGAGAAGGCAATGGCACCCCACTCCAGTACTCTTGCCTGGAAAATCCCATGGATGGAGGAGCCTGGTAGGCTGCAGACCATGGGGTCGTGAAGAGTTGGACAGGACTGAGAGACTTCACTTTCACTTTTCACTTTCATGCATTGGAGAAGGAAATGGCAACCCACTCCAGTGTTCATGCCTGGAGAATCCCAGGGACGGGGTAGCCTGGTGGGCCACCATCTATGGGGCCGCAGAGTTGGACACGACTCAAGCGACTTAGCCGCAGCAGCAGCAGCAATCAAACCTTTCACTTTTTCTCATGCTGTAAATATAGTATGTTATTCTAATTTTTGCTCCAAAGTTACTTTTCTTTTAGAGCTATTAAAATTGAAATATTTTATTTTCATTAACTTCATTTCTGAAGTTCATCATCTCTTTATGGAGATCCATGTTTTGATTAAATTGTGCTCTTGTGACTAAATAACTTATCCTCATCCTCTCTGCAGTAATCATGCAGAGGTAAACCTGCAAGAGGTTACAACTCTCAAACCTGCAGACCTTGGAGTTTTCACACTGTTTCACTATCCAGCACTTTGGCCTTTAGCAATTTCTTAAACATTTCTAGCTTAATCATGTTACTGACTTATATGGTGTTGCCTCAAGAAAGCAATGGAGAAGGCAATGACACCCCACTCCAGTACTCTTGCCTGGCAAATCCTATGGACGGAGGAGCCTGGTGGGCTGCAGTCCATGCGGCGGACACGACTGAGTGACTCCACTTTCACTTTTCACTTTCATGCATTGGAGAAGGAAATGGCAACCCACTCCAGTGTTCTTGCCAGGAGAATCCCAGGGACGGCAGAGCCTGGTGGGCTGGCATCTATGGGGTTGCACAGAGTCGGACACGACTGAAACAACTTAGCAGCAGCAGCAAGAAAGCAAGTCTTGGCATTTGTTTCTCCCAACAAACGTCTATCTCTCTCCAGATTTAGGGTTAGTTGTTGATATCACTTCATCTTTGGCTTCAAAAAGAGATAATTTGTGATTTTCCCAGTAGTTTTTTTTGGTAAGGATGGGAACAACAGTCATTTCAGCTCTTCCTCTCTTACCTGAAACCAGAAGTTCAGTAATTTTATTTTGAAATAAAATACACATTAAAAAAGTCAGTTTAATTCAAAGATAACAATATCTGTTTATAAAATTTAGGTTCACATATTGAGCTTTTCTACATTTTTCAATATAGTAAAATTTCCATGAGGTTATGATAGTCAGAAAAAATATTATTAAATTATAGGATTATGAGTTTCAGTGTAGTGAATTCAAGAAGAATTAGAATGGAGGTTTGTAAGGGGCAATAGTATATTTGATAATAAGTACTTAAAATATGATTATGAAAAACCATAGACAAATGTGTGCTTTTTCCTAATTATTTGCTATTTCAAAAATCATTCGAATGAACACAGAAGGGCACATTTTGACAAATAGTGTCTGCCTTTTTCCCCCCCCTCTTTGTTCCTGGCAGAGGAGCAAGAAAAATTTGGGCTTCGTTGACAGCTCTTTTGAATTCCACAGTTCCAGCTCATACTTGTGGATATGCGCCTCAGGAGACCTTAGAACCCTTGGTTTTGTCAGTTGTTTCTTGCAGTGATCTAGGGAGAAATATCACTTCGCCTTCCCTTCAATTTTCTTTTTTATCTGCAAAAGGAGAATGGCAATAACTTTTTGTGTCTTCCTAGTCTATTTTGATGACTGATGATATAACATTCTGTATTCTTTGGAGGCAGAATGATAGATAAAAGGGCATGTGTGATAGAGTAAGATTATATGTAAAGTTCAAACACAAACAAAATTGAAAAAGTGTAAATACATTTCCATATGAGTGCTTCAGCCCACTATTCAGACTCATTTTGATTTAACTCTATAAACTGACTTTTATCTCCCTCACCTACAACAATTACAGGTCTTACAACCACAGCTTGTCTCACATTAAATAAACCTCAGAGGGGCTGCTTTTGCTGGTCTATCTACTGTCACAAGCTGACTGAGCATTAAAACTCCCACCTGCTGTGGAGCAGCATGTTCCCAAGTCCAACTGCCAGAGCGTGTAAAAGACCAGTGACACTGAATGGCACCGAGGGGAGTCTTTCTTCACCTGATTGCCTCCTAGAACCCCTGAGGTGGTCTGGGTTTAAAACTTCTTCAGAAAGACAACTAGAAAATTAGGCATGTTTAATTTCAGTTCAATCAATTCTGTGTTCCTGAGGTTATAGAGCTAACTATACCATGATCTGTTTTATACTTTAATTGGTTATGTACTTTAATGATTGACTCTCATGATATGGACTCTAGCAATATTTTGTGCTGTGTGAAATTCCACTACCTTTTTTTTTTAATCGAATACAGTGCTTGTCCTACTCTACAGCAGTTGGGGAAGTTTTCAAGTAATTTTTTCTGTAATAGATAAGGCAGCATGGGCCTCGAAAGTGGACAGAAGAGAGATGTGATGGCAGCACCTGGTTACTTTATGTTTTATTTTGCTTGGTCTTTCTGTTCAGTTTAGTTGGTAGGACCACATCCCTTGTTGACATCTCTTGGGAAATATAAGAGTAAAGAAAAAAACAATGCAGTGTAAGGCCAAGAAATTGGAACCAAGACTAAAGACTAACACCAAGGAAAAGTATATAGAGAAAAAAGTCATTTAGTATAGTGATCTTTATCATAATGGAAGAAAAATGGGGTTATGAGGAGACTATTTATTTTCCAGGCAAGAGTACTGGAGTAGGGTGCCATTGGCTTCTCCAATTTTAGACATAATGGTGTTTAATATATGTGTATAAATAGTCACAATTTATTGTAAGCCAAATCTGCAAGTATCTAACATGAAAAATATCATATTTTCTTATGGATGCTTTAAGCAACATTGATCATATTCTTTTATCTGGAAAATAGAAAGAAAAGCAAATATATTTCAACTATATTTGAAAAGTAATTTTTTTTAGTAATTTTAAATGAAAGCAGTGAATTTGCATAATTATAAAATAAGCATTAGCAATACACAGTTTGAAACATAAAAGGTCAGTCCTGTGTGCACTGGCTCCACCCACATTCAAATCTCCCTCCTCAGCAGATTTCCAGTTCTTTCTTCTGATAACACATGTCCCAGTTTTCCCTCTATCATATATCCTTTCTCAATATTCTTTGCCGCCTTCATCTCCCTTTCACCAATTTTTGATGTTGGAAAGCACCAGCGATTCGTGCATCTCCTGTATTGGCAGGCAGATTCCTTACCACTAGCGCCACCTGGGAAGCCCTGAGTTACCATAAGGCAGCTGTATTAAGATAGGCTTGAAAAGCCCTGTATTTGACTCAGGGTTCCCTAGAGAAGCAGAACTGATCAGATATACAGACACACCTCAGAGACATCGTGGGTCCAGTTCCTGATCACCAAAATAAAGTAAATATTGCAATAAGGCAAGTTACACTATTTGTTTCTTGGTTTCTAGGGCAGGTAAAAGTAATGTTTACACTGAACTGTCATCTATTAAGTGTGCAACAGCATTGTATATAAAAAAGTACATACAATAAAACATGTAAAAAAAACACAAAACTACAATTGTAACTTCAAAGATCACTAATCACAGATTACTGTAACAAATATAATAATAACAAAAACGTTCGAAATATTTAAGTTACCAAAATATGACATGGACACTCTGCATGTGTGCCAATGCTAATGGAAAAATGGTGCTGATGGATGTGTACGGTTTCCACAAACCTTCAGTATGTAAAAAAATGCAGTATCTGTGAAGTCCAATGAAATGGACTATATGCCTAGTCCAAAATAAAGGCCTATATGTAGATATGAAAGAGGGGATCTATTATGAGAATTGGCTCCTATGCCTATGGAAGCTGAGTTCCAAGAGCTAGTCTGCAAGCCAGAGGATCAGGTGAGTCAGTGGTATAATTCAGTCCCAATCCAGCGGCCTAAGGACCAAAGGATCATCTCAGTATAAATAAGGTCTGGTCTGAAAATTTGGGGAGGGCCAGTAGTGTAAGTCCTGGTCCAAGGATAAAGACCCCCAGGAACGCTGTTGCCTGAGGGCAGGAGACGATGGATGCCCTAGCTCAAGTAAAAAGAGCCAATGCTTCCTCACTCTGCATTTTTTGTTCTATTCAGACCCTCAACAGATCAAAATATGTCCACTCTGCTAGTCAAAAGTGATCTTGACTTAGTCTACTGATTTAAATGCTAATGTCCTCTGGAAATACCCTTGCAGACACACTTAGAAATAATGTTTTACCAGCTATCTGGGCATCTCTTAGCTCACTCAAGTTGACATGTATAATTAACCATTCATACTCTGCTTTACAGAACCAAACTCCAGATCATTTGTCATGTGACAAAAGAGGTCATGACAAAATGTAACCTGTCTTTCAAGATCATGATATTTATTTCTAAGCCTTGGTCATTTCTTTTCTGTCTCTCAGTGTCCCAATATGCCGTGTGAAGTTATTTGTGCATATCGCCACTGTCAATTATACTGGCACTAAGATAAGAAGTAAAGTCAATTACTATGGAGAAGCAAGAATCTGTTCATGGTAATAATTTGTTATTTTGGTTTTCTTTCTTTTCTTAGATCTGCTAGATATTTAATGTTGGTCTCATTATTAAAGACTCAGGATAATATAGGCTTGAAAACTAAGTTCTCTGATTGGTAGTGTTTTTATTTTTACAACATTGCTTTTATAATTAAGTATGTCTAGGAAAACTCAATGGTATAGAACAGGTTTAAGTTTCACTGCTGCTGCTGCTGCTAAGTCGCTTCAGTCGTATCCGACTCTGTGAGACCCCATTGACGGCAGCCCACCAGGCTCCCCCGTCCCTGGGATTCTCCAGGCAAGAACACTGGAGTGGGTTGCCATTTCCTTCTCCAATGCATGAAAGTGAAAAGTGAAAGTGAAGTCGCTCAGTCGTGTCCGACTCCTAGCCACCCCATGGTCTGCAGCCCACCAGGCCCCTAGGTCCATGGGATTTTCCAGGCAAGAGTACTGGAGTGGGTTGCTATTGCCTTAGGTACTCTGAAATCTTGTAACTTAACTTGTGCTTTTGTATCAGATTATAAAATCTGAATCTCCATGGCACTGACAGAGAGTAAGATAAACAATGCAGGCAGAAAACATTGATGTCTTTTTTCAGCTGCTTAATGAGCAAAGAGAATAAAAATGAGAGGAGTAGGAAAAGAAGTAAATGAAGGCCCTCTGGACTCATTCTATTAGATCAAGCAACTTTACAGGGAGAAAAGTGATCACTTTAAGGTGAAGATGAACTTCTTGCAGCAAGTTTGATAAATTGTTATCATTCCAGGCAATTTGAGATAATGCAATCTCCATGTCTGAACAGCATAATTACTAGATACATTGTGAGCTGTCAGGAAATCAAGAGATCAATCACGCAAAGACTTGGCTGGATCCACTTGTATTTGTTTGCACCTGGGGTAAAAATCATAGCAACGGGAACAACAGAGATTAAAAAAATAATAATAAAAAATAAAAGAAGGGGGATTAAATAATGAATATAGATGCTTGATTCTCACATTTAACCAGAAAAATGTTAGGAGGTTTATTTTTATATAACCCTATGGTATGAAATATGAATGTAAAAAATATGAATGCTATTTTTATAACTTAAAATACAAATTAATTTGAGTAAAAAGTTTTTATGATTTTTGATGCAAATTAATCTGGATTTTAACATTTTTTATAAGAAGTTCCTTAATAATGTCAAACATAAGAATCGAGAAGGAAGAACATGAAATTTATGTCTAACCTATGTATATTTTCTATATTCTAATAGATAAGTAGAAGAGTATGAGATATAAAGGATTTAGTCATCTCTGAATGATGCTATATGAAAGAGTGCCAAGTCAATATATTTTGTTTATAATGGTTAAGCTAGGAAATATACAAAAACCAAAGTATGATTTGACTAAACAAAGATATCCTCTGTATGTGGTAAATGAAAGCAAAACAAAACAGAAAACCACCATCCATTACAAGTGGAAACCCTAAATGCTGCATTATGACTTTATTTCACACGCATAACTTTCTCTAATGGTTTAGGAAAATTTAAGAGAAAAGATATTATGCTCATAAAGAATCTGTTTCACTTGCTGAACAGACTCAATCTTCACCTTACATGGGGCAACCAAGTTAAAATGTTTCACAGCAATTCAGTCTAATTCAACAAAAACTAAAGTCATCATCATCCCCCCAGTAATCCTGATCCATCTTCATGCTTCCTGTTTTGTTTAATGGTATCATCACTCACCCAATCACTGATTTCAAGATCTTGAACTCTTCATTAATTTTCCTTCTTTCTCATGTCAGCAAATCCTATTGGTTTCATCTTGACAAAGTGTTTAAGTTTCTCTTTCCATCAAAATAGCAATGTCTGGGCCAATGTTAAAACATGTTTATATTGTCCCAGTGTTTTCTTATAGCCCAACTTATTTTAAAACTTTCCTTTTTCTAGTCTGCCCTTAACATTGCTGCCTTAGCAAAATTTTTCTATTTCACCTCTAAATATGTTAAATATGCATTAGTTAAGGTTGCATTTCAGCTTTATGTCATAGAACCCTATAATATTTTTAATGCATATAGAGTTTTCTTTTTCTCTATAATGGAGTGGTGTGATGAATATCCTCAGTTACTCATGGACCCTGCTTTCTTCTGTCTTTTTTCTCCAGTCTCCCTCACATTACTGGAGATGATTTGCTATTTTGAACATGATGCAGACTGGTGATAGAGGAAGGGGTTAAGGGTACAGACAAGCATTTCAGACATCACTTTTCTTCATACCCCATTCAGTTCAGTTAAGTTGCTCAATATGTCTGACTCTTTGCAGCCACATGAACAGCAACACACCAGGCTTCCAGTCCATCCTCAGCTCCCGGAGCTCACTCAAATTTATGTCCATCGAGTTGGTGATGCCATTCACCATTACATCCTCTGTCATCCCCTTCTCCTCCTACGTTCAATTTTTTCCAACAACAGGGTCTTTTCAAATGAGTCAGCTCTTTGCATCAGATAGCCAAAGTACTGAAGCTTCAGCTTCAGTGTCAGTCCTTCTAATGACTATTCAGGACTGATTTCCTTTAGGATGGACTGGTTGGATCTCCTTGCAGTCCAACGGACTCTCAAGAGTCTTCTCCAACATCACAGTTCAAAAGCATCCATTCTTCAGTTACAGCTTTCTTTATGGTCCAACTTTCACATCCATACATGACTACTGGAAAAGTCATAGACTTGACTATCTGGATCTTTGTCAGCAAAGTAATGTCTAAGCTTTTTAGTATGCTGTCTAGTTTTGTCACAGCTTTCCTTCCAAGAAACAAGCATCTTTTAATTTCATGGCTGCAGTCACCATCTGCAGTGATTTTGGAGCCCAAGAAAAGTTTCTCAATGCTTCCATTGTTTCCCCATCTATTTGCCATGAATATGGGACCAGACACCATGATCTTGTTTTTTGATTGTTGAGTTTTAAGTCAGCTTTTTCAATCTCCTCTTTCACTTTCATCAACAGGCTCTTTAGTTCCTCTTCACTTTCTGCCTTAGGGTGGTACTATGTGCATATCTGAGGTTATTGATATTTCTCCCTGCAATCCTGATTCCCACTTGTGCTTCATCCAGCCTGGCATTTCACATGATGTACTCTGCATATAAGTTAAAAAAGTAGGGTGACAATATACAGCCTTGAAGCAATCATTTCCCAATTTGGAACCAATCCATTAGTCCATATCAGGTTCTAACTGTTGCTTTTTTACTTGTATACAGATTTCTCAGGAGGCAGGTTATGTGGTCTGGTATTCCCATTTCTTGAAGAATTTTCCACAATTTGTTGTGATCCACACTGTCAAAGGCTTTAGCATAGTCAATGGAGCAGAAGTAGATGTTTTTTTATGGAATCTCTTGCTTTTTCTATGATCCAAAGGATGTTGACAATTTGGTCTCTGGTTCCTCTGCCTTTTCTAAATCCAGCTTGAACATCTGGAGCTTCTGGTTCATGTACTATTGAAGCCTGGCTTGAAGAATTTTGAGTATTACTTTGCCAGCATGTAAGATGAGTGAATTTGTGTGGTAGTTTGAATATTGTTTGGCCTTCCCTTTCTTTGGGATTGGAATAAAAACTGACTTTTTCCAGTCCTGTGGCCACTGCTGAGTTTTCCAAATTTGCTGGTATATTGAATGCAGCACTTTCACAGCAACATCTTTTAGAATTTGAAATAGCTCAACTGGAATTCCATCACCTTCACTAGCTTTGTTCATAGTAATGCTTCCTAAGGCCCACTTAGTTTCCCCCTCTAAGATGTCTGGCTCTAGATGAGTGATCACACCATCGTGGTTATCAGGGTCATTAAGATCTTTTTTGTATGGCTCTTCTGTGTATCCTTGCCACCTCTTATTAATATTCTCTGCTTCTGTTAGATCCGTACCATTTCTGTCCTTTATTGTGCCCATCTTTGCATGGAATGTTCCCCTGGTATCTCTAATTTTCTGGAAGAGAGCTCTAGTCTTTCTATATTGTTTTTCTCTATTTCTTTGCATTTATCACTGAAGAATGCTTCCTTATCTCTCCTTGCCATTCTTTGGAACTTTGCATTCAGATGGATATATCTTTCCCTTTCTCCTTTGCCTTTAGCTTCTCTTCTTTTCTCCACTATTTGTAAGGCCTCCTCAGAAAGCCACTTTGCATTTTTCCATTTCTTTTTCTCTGGGATGGTTTTAATCACTGCCTCCTTTATAGTATCATGAACCTCCATCCATAGAACTTCAGGCACTCTGTCTCTTAGAGATCTAATCCCCTGAATCTACTTGTCTCTTCCACTGTATAATTGTAAGGGATTTTATTTAGGTCATACTTGAATGGTCTGGTGATTTTTCCTACTTTATTCAATTTAAGTCTGAATTTTGCAATAAGGAGTTCATGATCTGAACCAGAGTCAGCTCCTGGTCTTGTTTTTGCTGACTGTATAGAGCTTCCAAATAGGAAGACTGGTTCCAAATAGGAAAAGGAGCATGTCAAGGCTTATATTGTCACCCTGCTTATTTAACTTACATGTAGAGTACATCATGAGAAACGCTGGGCTGGATGAAGCACAAGCTGAAATCAAGATGGCCAGAAGAAATATTAATAACTTCAGATATGCAGACGACACCACCCTTATGGCAGAAAGTGAAGAAGAACTAAAGAGCCTCTTGATGAAAGTGAAAGAGGAGAGTGAAAAAGTTGGCTTAAAGCTCAACATTCAGAAAACTAAGATCATGGCATCCGGTCCCATCAGTTCATGCAAATAGATGGGGAAATGATGGAAACAGTGGCTGACTTTATATTTTTGGGCTCCAAAATCACGGCAGATGGTGACTGCAGCCATGAAATTAAAAGACACTTACTCCTTGGAAGGGAAGTTATGACCAACCTCAAGAGCATATTCAAAAGCAGAGACATTACTTTGCCAACAAAGGTCCGTCTAGTCAAGGCTATGGTTTTTCCAGTGGTCATGTATGGATGTGAGAGTTGAACTATAAAGAAAGCTGAGCACCGAAGAATTGATGCTTTTTAACTGTGGTGTTGGAGAAGACTTTTGAAAGTCCCCTGGAGAGCAAGGAGATCTAACCAGTCCATACTAAAGGAGATAACTCCTGAGTGTTTATTGGAAGGACTGATGTTGAAGCTAAAACTCCAACACTTTGGCCACCTGATGTGAAGAGTTGATTCATTGGAAAAGACCCTGATGCTGGGAAAGATTGAAGGCAGGAGGAGAAGTGAACACATGAGATGGTTGGATGGCATCACTGACTCAATGGACAAGAGTTTGGGTAAACTCTTGGTGTTGGTGATGGACAGGGAGGCCTGGCATGCTGTGGTCCATGGGGTCACAAAGAGTCGGACATGACTGAGCAAGTAAACTGAACTAGACTGAATAGAGCTTCTCCATCTTTGAGTGCAATGAATATAATCCAATTGATTTCAGTATTGACCATCTGGTGATATCCATGTGTGGAGTCATCTCTTGTGTTTTTGGAAGAGGGTGTTTTCTATAACCAGTGTGTTCTCTTCACAAAACTCTGTTAACCTTTTCCCTGCTTAATTTTGTACTCCAATCCCAAACTTGCCTGTTACTCCATGTAGCTCTTGACTTCCTACTTTTGCTTTCCAGTCCCATTAGTTAAATCTTAATTATATGAACATACTTAAAATCACAGATGAGTGGGTACCTGTGTGGTAGTTGTAAGAGTCTCAAGAATGCACCACTTGCTCTATTCAATATCCTGTGATAAGCCATAATAAAATATGGGAAACAATGTATATATGGGGATAACCAAGTCACTTTCCTATACAGCAAAATTAACACAACATTGCAAATCAGCTGTACTTCAATAAAATAAATTTTAAACAACAACAAAAAAAGAATGCACCACTTGAATTTCCCTTTAAGAGAGAAATGCCTACTGGTTCTCACTTACCACAAATTTGGGGACTACCACATTGTTGAAAATAAAGCCATGCTCTCCTTGGCTTATTTGTAGCTAGTGACTTAGCAGTGAGAGCACCTTAGAGCCTGGTGTTCCTGCTCAACATGAGACTTTTCTAAAAGACAGTCTTTGATCGGGGGTAAATATTTCTTAGAGCCACACCTCAGTCCAAAGCTCTTTCTACTCAGTCCTTCTTCCTTCTCTCTCTTAGTTCATAAATGTCAAACCTAAATCTCTATCTCAAGACTCTCTGGCTACTCAGATTGCCTCTCCCCTTTATCATTCACAGGCATTTCAGAGAATCGAAAATAGCAAGCAGTAGCCAAACTGAAATCAGGAGCTCTAATATAGGATTGAACAAAAATTTTGCCCTGGTCAGATGAACTTCTTGGCCAACCCCAAATTATGATAATGAAGGGGAAACCAATAATGCAGAGCACTCAGCTGTCTTTGCCGTAAGTAACAAATCTTCACTAGATTTCTGGATGCTACAATAAAGTTTTGTTTTGTTTTTTTTAGCTTTAGATGAATACTAATTGTTGGAGGAGGAGTAGTGCATGTATAAGAAAAAAAAAATATTCTCTTTAAAGCTCTATAAATGTTAGCGCCTAAGCAACTTTACTTTTGGAACCTTTTGAGTATTTACAATACAAAATAAAGTATTCTAAAAAATAAAGTGCTCTAAGTAAATAAATTCTGATATTAAATAAGGGTCAATTCAAATGTCAAGTCTGCAGTTGATTACATGTGGGATCTTGAACAAGTTTCTAAATTTCCCTTCAGACTGGTCCTGGGTCCATTAAAAGTAGATATGAATAGTTCTCCTCCATTAATGTTATTATTATAAAATATAGTGAGATAATGAAAAATATAGAAAGCTTAGCAGATTGTCTAACACAGAAGAACAATTTCTCCCTTCCCCCAGACCCTATTGCTATAGTATTATTATTCTTGCTAATGTTGTGGTGATTATTATTTTCTGCATCATCCTGAGCTATTTCTCCTATTATCTGAAATAAAATCATTTTAATATGAAATCAAATAGAATTTTAAAAGTGAACATTCTATTTTTATTTAAGGCTGACTGACTAGGTGCTAACATCAAGTATCCACTAACGAAACATTTTCTGTCCGCAGTTTACACTGAAGCCTGATCAGGACTTGAACAACAAAATCGAAGTTGAGACAGTTCCACTGGAGGATCTTTTCTGAGTCCCTCATGTATTCATTCATTCACAATAATTCATTCCACAAACATTCTTGAGTACCCAGCCCTTAAGATGATAGTCCCTGTTGCAGATTCTTCTGCAACTCTGAAATGAAAAGAGGAAGCCCTTGGGCTGTTAATGTCCATTTTCATCACAGAGTGGTAAAAGAAGAGGGCAGTGGCATGCTGGCCTGAGGTCACAACTGCCACTGATCAGATACTAGGTCTCTTGATGAATGGATTCAGTGAATCATTTCCATGTTGCTTATTTCCAACATAAATCACAAATGATTGTGGTATTCTACCTTCCTTCCAAAGACTGCTGCTAGATTCTATGAAACTCAAAGTGAGAACATTGTAGAAAACCATTCTTGATCACAGCTCCAAACTTTCACATCTAATTGTTGTTAATGTTCTTCTCTGCCAAGTGACTGATACGTCACTTCAAGAATTCTTGAGCCTCAAACCACATATCAAAGTCTTCCTTTTATTTCATGGAAAAATATAGAGAGCAAGAGTGTTTTTGTTCTTCTGAATGGTTTTGCCTAGTATTTTTGAGTTGGTGGCATTATTGAGTTGCTCATCAATGATTAACTGTAAGCATGTTTAGCTTAAGTATTTTAACTTTAGAAATGGGTGTCACAGGACTTCAGTGGGGGTCCAATGGTTAAGAATCTGCCTGCCAATGCAGAGGACATGGGTTTGATCCCTAGTCTGGAAAGATCCCATATGCCTTGGAACAACTAAGCCCATGTGCCTAGAGCCTGTGCTCTGCAACAAGAGAAGCCACCACAGTGAGCATCCCATCCCATGAAGAAGGAAGAGTAGACCCCACTCACTGCAACTAGAAAAAGCCTGAACATAGTAATGAAGACCCAGTGCAGCCAAGAAAGACTGCTACTGCTGCTTTCGCTTCAATCCTGTCCAACTCTGTGCAATCCCATAGACAGCAGCCCACCAGGCTCCCCCGTCCCTGGGATTCTCCAGGCAAGAACACTGTAGTGGGTTGCCACTTCCTTCTCCAATTCATGAAAGTGAAAGTGAAGTTGCTCAGTCGTGTCAACTCTTAACGACCCCATGGACTGCAGCCTACCAAGCTCCTCTGTCCATGGGATTTTCTAGGCAAGAGTACTGGAGTGGGTTGCCATTGCCTTCTCCACAAAAAAAAAGACTAAATAAATAAAATTAAGAAGGAAAAAAAAAAAGGGTGTTACATGACATAAGTTCATATTAAGACTCCCAAAGCTGACTTAATTCCTAAAAGTGGCTATGAAACAACGGTTGGCAAACTATAGCCATGGACTAAATCTAAGCATTGCCTGTTTTTGTTTAGTTTACAAGCTAAGAATGGCTTTTGCTTTAAAAAAAATGAGCAGGACATTCATTGAGGATTGATATCACGCTGCTGGAGGGATAAGAAGGAAGTAGGATTGGATGGAGGGAGAAACTGAGCTATGATGACAACCTTAGCTGACCAATGGGGTGCATCCATGGGGTGCTCTGCAGCTAAGTTGGCCTTTCAGAGAGTTCTCTTTAGTAGGGATGAGTTTTTGGGAATATGAGATGACGCTGAAGGAGGTAGAACTTTGAGCAGGGCAGCTTTCTTAGCTAAAGTGAAAGTGAAGTGAAGTTGCTCAGTCATGTCTGACTCTTTGAAACCCAATGGACTGTAGCCTACCTGGCTCCTCTGTCCATGGAATTTTCCAGGCAAGAGTACTGGAGTGAGTTGCCATTTCCTTCTCCAGGGAAATCTTCCTGACCCAGGGATCAAATACAGGTCTCCCGCATTGCAGGAAGACGCTTTACCATCTGAGCCACCTGGGAAGCCACTTTTTAGCTAAAGCAGTCCTCAAAGAGGGCGATGCATGAAGATCATATGTCAGCCCTCTCAGCAACTGAGGAACAATTCTTCTCTCCTGAGGAGACTCCAGACTGCTCTAGGTACTTCCTTAAGAGTTGGCCCAGCACACTTCTGGTGCCTTGTTTCTATCTCTGCCCTGTAGTTCCCTGGTTTCACATGGGGCAGCATAGATAGAGAACTCCAGAAAGAAAAAGGCTAAGATGAGAAGGAAAGAGCATTTCTCAAGAGTTGGAGCCAAATCTAAGCTAGATCCTCTCTGGAGCTAGAATACTCAAGCCTGCTCAGGGTGGGACTTGATTGCAATCTCGAGTGGAAGAGTCAGAAAGAGAACAGACCCTTAGAAGGCTCATATGCTTCCTTAATCATGGTAAGTATTCCAATCTCTGCAGAAGGGCTCTATGCATACCTGGCCCTGTATATCTCTATTGCTGTTCAGTTATGTCCCACTCTTTGCAACCCCATGGACTGCAGCCTGCCAGGCTTCCCTGTCCATCACCAACTGCCAGAGCTTGCTCAAACTCATGTCCATTGGGTTGCCATCCAACCATCTCATCCTCTGTCATCCCTTCTCCTCCTGCCTCAGTCTTTCCCAGCATCAGGGTCTTTTCCAGTGAGTCAGCTCTTCGCATCAGGTGGCCAAAGTATAGGAGTTTCAGCCTCAGCATTAGTCCTTCCAATGAATATACAGGACTGATTTCCTTTAGGATTGACTAGTTTGATCTCCTTGCAGTCCAAGGGACTCTCAAGAGTCTTCTCCAGCACCAAAGTTCGAAGGCATCAATTCTCTGGCATTCAGCCTTTTTTTATTTCCCAGCTCTTTCATCCATACATGACTACTGGGAAAATATATATATATATAACTTGGACTCTATGGACCTTTGTAGACAATGTAATGTCTCTGCTTTTTAATACACTGTCTAGATTTGTCATTATCTCACTGAGTAAACTAATACAGTAGGAAGGAAGGGAAAATCTGGAACTATCTTTTAAAGCAGAATACCATTTTCTCCCCACTAACACTGTCTTTTTGATTAACTCTATGACTTCTACCCAAATTTCTTTTGCTATTAGGAGGAACTTTTCTCATCTGCTGGCAAGTTTTTTCCTCTCCTGCATAACTCGCTTCAGAGTTTGTCTCATCCAGTAAGTGGTCAAGATTAAGGTTGTGTTTGTGTTAGTCACTCAGTTGTGTCCAACTTTTTGAGACCCCATGGACTGTAGCCTGCCAGGTTCCTTTGTCCATAGGATTCTCCAGGCAAGTATACTGGAGTGAGTATCTGATTCCCTTCTCCAGGGGATCTTCCCAACCCAGGGATTGAACCAGGGAATCCTACATTGCAAGCAGATTCTTTAGTCTGTGCCACCAGAGAAGCCCAGATTAAGGTTACTCTCACACTAATACTGGACTGCCTGGCATCATCTCCTACCCTCTTGGAGCATGTGGTATAAGTTTACAAAAGTAGAGCCAACTCTGGGGCAGCTGTGCTATTTTACCTTCAGGGGTTGTGCTTTCGTACAATAAGCAGTCAGTAAATATTCAACCAGTGCAACAAACCTGATTCATAGAAAGACAAATGTCTCAATGACCTTGCATGAATAGAGTGATCCATACAGGTGAATATCTGGTAGCTCAGATGGTAAAAATCTGCGTTTAATGCAGAAAACCCAGATTCAATCCCTGAGTGGGAAGATCCCCTGGAGAAGAAAACGGCAATCCACGCCACTATTCTTGCCTGGAAAAACCTATGGACTGAGAAGCCTGGCAGGCTCCTCCATGGGGTAAGAGTTGGACATGACTGAGTGACTATCACACAGGTGAACAAGAGATCTTGGTTCAATGCATTCTTCAGAAACACCTAGGTACATGCTTTTATTATTACTATTGATTTCTTTCATTCTTTTATCTTTTAAAGTCTAGAGAACCCCTTACTAGAACATAGATATCAACACCAATTTTATCTAGAAAATTTGTACTGTAGTGCCATTGTTCATAGTTATTACTTAATATTTAAAATCTAGCATTCCTGCAGTAGTTTTTTTGAACACAATGTTTCATAAACAGTGTAGTAAATTTATTTTTATCATAATAATAATTATTATTATGCAACATTCAGGAAGATTGATAAGCCCTAGACCTTGTTTGTATAGATGAGTATATGCTTACTTTCTACTTTTACAATTTTTTTTTAAATTGGAGTTCAATTGCTTTGTAATGTGTGTTAGTTTCTGCTCTATAGTGTGAATCAGCTCTAAGCACACATATGTCTCCTCCCTTTTGAGCCTCCCTCCCACCCCTCTAGGTCATCACAGAGCATCCAGCTGAGCTCCCTGTGCCATAGAGCAGCTTACCACTAGGTATCTATTTCACACATGGTACTTGCAGTACTTTTTGATCAATCTAAATTTTTGTAGCAGAAAGTATTAAATCTGGATGGAGATGGAAATTAAAAGGAAGGTTGATTTGAAGTTTGAAGTTGTTTATATTTATGCTGCTGCTGCTGCTAAGTCACTTCAGCCATGTCCTACTCTGTGCAACCCCATAGACAGCAGCCCACCAGGCTCCCCCATCCCTGGGATTCTCCAGGCAAGAACACTGGAGTGAGTTGCCATTTCCTTCTCCAGTGCATGAAAGTGAAAAGTGAAAGTGAAGTTGCTCAGTCATGTCCGACTCTTCAGGACCCCATGGACTGCAACCCACTAGGCTCCCCCATCCCTGGGATTCTCCAGGCAAGAACACTGGAGTGGGTTGCCATTTCCTTCTCCAGTGCATGAAAGTGAAAAGTGAAAGTGAAGTTGCTCAGTCATGTCCGACTCTTCAGGACCCCATGGACTGCAACCCACCAGGCTCCCCCATCCCTGAGATTCTCCAGGCAAGAACACTGGAGTGAGTTGCCATTTCCTTCTCCAGTGCATGAAAGTGAAAAGTGAAAGTGAAGTTGCTCAGTCATGTCCAACTCTTCAGGACCCCATGGACTGCAGCCCACCAGGCTCCTCTGTCCATGGGATTTTCCAGGCACGTAGTGGAGTGGAGTGCCATTGCTCTTATACTTATGACTCTTCTGTAAAGGCTATTGCTCTTTTTTGTTTAATTTTTTTTTTCAACAACTCTACCATTTATTTAACTTTTTTTTTAATTGAAACAGAATTCTTTAAATTCTCCACCTTATAGTTTTCAAAAGTTTCACATACATGATTTCATATAATTCCATAATAACCTTTTTCCCCTCTGTCCTTATATTGGCCTTCCATTCTTCCTTATCTATCCCCACTATTAACTAGTTTGTTCTCTATGTCTGTGAGTCTGTTTCATTTTTTTTTTTTTTTTCATTAGATCCCTGGTGGCTCAGATGGTAAAAAATCTGCCTGCAATGCAGGAGACCCAGGTCTGATCCCTAGGTTGGGGAGATTCCCTGGAGAAGGGAATAGCAAACCATTTTGGTATTTTTGCCTGGAGAATTCCCTGGACAAAAGATCCTGGGGAGCCACAGTCCATGGAGTTGCAAAGAGTTGGACATGACTGAGTGACTAGCACACTAGTTTGTTGTATTTTTTAGGCTTCACACATTCGCTATTTATTTTTCTCTGACTTCCACCATTTAGCATAATGCCCTGCAGTTCCATCCATGTTGCTGCAAGTGGCAAAATTTTGCTGCTTTTTACAGCTAAGTAGTAGTCCATTGTGTGTATGCATATGTATGTATACACAACACCTTAATCCATTCATCTGTTGATGAACACTTCAGTTCAGTTCAGTTGCTCAGTCGTGTCCTACTCTTTGCGACCCCATGAATCACAGCATGCCAGGCCTCCCTGTCCATCACCAACTCCTGGAGTTCACTCAGACTCACGTCCATCGAGTCAGTGATGCCATCCAGCCATCTCATCCTCTGTCACCCCCTTCTCCTCCTGACCCCAATCCCCCCAGCATCAGAGTCTTCTCCAATGAGTCAACTCTTCACATGAGGTGGCCAAAGTACTGGAGTTTCAGCCTCAGCATCGTTCCTTCCAAAGAAATCCCAGGACTGATCTCCTTTAGAATGGACTGGTTGGATCTCCTTGCAGTCCAAGGCACTCTCAAGAGTCTTCTCCAACACCACAGTTCAAAACCATCAATTCTTTGGCGCTCAGCTTTCTTCACAGTCCAACTCTCACATCCATACATGACCACTGGAAAAACCATAGCCTTGACTAGATGGACCTTTGTTGGCAAAGTAATGTCTCTGCTTTTCAATATGCTATCTAGGCTGGTCATAACTTTCCTTCCAAGGAGTAAGCGTCTTTTAATTTCATGGCTGCGTTCTTCCATATCTTGGCAATTGTAAATCATGCTGCTATGAACAGTAGGGTGCAGGTATCTTTTTAAATTAGTGTGTTTGTGTGTTTGTTTTTTGCATACATACCCAGGAGTAGAATTTTGGGGTCATATGGTAGTTCTAGTTTTAGTTTTTTGAGAAACCTCCATACTGTTTTCCACAGTTGTTGTACTGATTTACATTCCCACCAATAGATGATCTAATACAGGGGAAAACTTTTGTCTTTAACCCTCTGATGCTATTGTATTATTGTTCTTGCTGATGTTGTTGTTACTATCATTATTATTATTAACATCACTTTCTACAGCATCCTGAGCTCTTTGTTTTGAAAATCCTAGTGCCTGGAAAATGATCCCTCATGCACTCAGCCTGTGTATAATTAGTGTTTGCAGCCTAGGAATATAAGGTTATGTTTGAGGCTTTATGGAGAAGGAAATGGCAGCCCGCTCCATTGTTCTTGCCTGGAGAATCCCATGGACTGGGGAGTCTGGCGGGCTGCAGTCCAAAGGGTCACAGAGAATTGGACATGAGTAAGCAACAAAACAAAACATTGAGGCTTTATGAAAATTTTGTGAGAATTTCTGGATATACTGGGAATACCAGCTTTATAGGAAGTGTGAACAAGAACTGACAAAATGAGGTTTGTCTCTTTTCATGTACAGTCACCTCCAATTTGTTTTATAGATTATTGAAGTCTCTTGGTGCTTAAATAACTTTTCTGATGTCCGATCTGATCTGACCTTAGGTTGCTATGAATTTGGATGAAACACTTTTTTTCCCTCATCAATGGCATTCTTAGCTAAAACAAAGAGGGCAACCTTAAAAGAACCACCTGCTCATTGAATGGGACTGTAGGTACAGAGAGCTGGTCCTTGTGATACCAGCACCATATAAAATGGTCAAATTGTCTAATATCTTTGTGCCTCACTCCTATCTTATTAAATTGGCTAATGATAATAATGATAGTAGTAGTGAGGCAGGATATAGATTCCCCACCCCCACCAGGGTAAAGCAATTGGAGATTCATGCCCTATGGACTGAAACTAGGTGAAAATAACAGCAGGCCAATTAAGGGAGGCGGCTAGGCCCTGCCCAGACCACATACTTCCCCTTCCCAAAGTCAGGAGACCTCCCTGACCGCATGTGCACAGAAAGGCTCCTTGGAGGTCAAAGGGGGAGTGATGTCAAGAGATGCTCTACCCATACACCTTTATGGTAGAATCCATTTTGGCTAAGAGATGCGTGTGCACACATGGAAGGATCCTGATACTGAGATATACCAATATGAACTGTGAACCAGGCAAATCAAAATGATTGGCCAGAGGAAAACTGGATAAATGTTCCCTATAAGCAATTTAACTGCCATGAGGATATGACTCAGGGTCTCTCCCTCTGAGTCTGCCCCTGTGTCTATCTACACATCCTATATTCTTTTTCCTCTTAATAAATACTTTACTCACTTCACTACTTTCTGTCTTTGCAAAAATTCTTTCCTGTAAAGCTGAAGGGCCAGGGCCCTTGTCACTGATCACTGGTCTAGTGATCTGGTGCTTTCACCACTGCAACCCAGCCCAGTCTCTGGTTAGGAGCCCAGGTCCAACTCCAGGCCGTTTCAGGCAGAGGCCACCCAAGATCGGTAGTAACAGTAATTTGTAAGCTTGTTGTTATAATTCCATACTTAGGCTAATTATTCTCATGCCTGTTACATGTAAATGGCATTTGTGTGTCTGCCCCTAGACAAAATTTGAATGAAAATTAAAGAAGAAAGTGTTAGTCACTCAGTGTCTGAATCTTTGCGAAGCCATGGACTAATATCCTACCAGGCTCCTCTGTCCATGGGATTCTCCAGGCAAGAATACTGGAGTGGGTTGCCATTTCCTTCTCCAAGGGATCGTCCTGACCCAGAGTTCGAATCCGGGTCTCCAGCATTGCAGGTGGATTGTTTACAGCTGAGCCATCAGGGAATGAATTCTATACAATTTTATGTGTTGCTTAAGCTAGCAAAATGACAGAATTTCTCTTGATGATGTCTAGACAAGGGCTGTCTGCCTTATCATTTAGGGATAACCCTTCCCTTCTCTATAACTTTAAGGGGACCAGCTGTGCTTAGATTGAACAGTAGTCCTTGTCTTGTTACTTATATCTAGGTATCTAAGGCTTCAACAACTAAACTTGTGTTCTGGTAAAGGCAGTTCAGCAAGCAACAGGTTCATGGCAAAAGCCACATAATGTCAATATCAGCAAGTTATTTTCTAGATGCATATTATTAGACTTTAGTCAGGAGGGCTTTTATTGGAGGCCACATCAAGGGACTGAGACGTTACAGCTTTATCAGAAAGAGAAGGCTGCTGCTGCTGCTGCTGCTAAGTCGCGTCAGTCATGTCCGACTCTGAAGGACCCCATATACAGCAGCCCACCAGGCTCCTCCATCCCAAGCAATAACAACTCTCCAGGGCTTTGAGCACAAAGCCTTTGTGTCTTCAAACCTAAAGCTCACTGCTACAGAGCAGTCAGACAACTATTTGATGACATGAAGAACAACCAAAAGTAATGTCATATGTTGTCATGTACATATCAGAAAAAGAAAAAGGATGGACATATTTTTTTGTTTTAGGATAATTAATGGAATTGCATAAATTATCAGTATGCAGATCAGTTAGTTAGGAAATGGAACATTAAAACCATAGATATGCTCCCTGTCTCCCTTTACAATCACTCTCGGACTGGTAGGTAAGACTTTTCTGCAATTCTATAATGATCTCAAAATAAAAAGTTAAATAAAAGGTACATGGCAAATACTTTTTGAAAACAAGGTTTGCCAAAATTATTATCAGAAAAATCAAACCTAAAGTCAAATATTACTAATAGTGATAAAACAGCTCATGACCTGATATAGGGAGCAACTCATCCCAAATTTAAAATAAAAGCTGTCATCCTTGCATGCTTAACCCTGCAGGCTCAAAACAAATGATAAAGATTGACATAATTATCAATATATTCACAAAACCAAAGCTACATGATTTCCATCATTTCACTTATTTTGGAAATAGAGATTATTTTTGTTCATTTGTTTCTTTTTATTATCATTATTTTGAGTGGGGAGTGCTGACTTTTCACTGTTATAAATCACTAGTACTAAAATTTCTATGACTTATAGATGAACAATAAAGTCAAAGTCATTATTTGAATTTTTCAAGGGCACCTTAAATAAAGTTGATTAATATTTTCTACTCATTATAAGTAGGAAAAATCAGGACTGCTCATTCCATATTAACTATGACCAGTAGTAATGGTTTTAGAATATATCATTGTGGAATGTTGCCTAATTTGATATAGTACTTACATAGACACAGTCCAGTAAGAATGTTACTTACCTTTTGACTCTGCAAGTGTTGTTTAATCTGTTAAACTCCATTTAATTTTCTTGAAACTACATGAAGATAGTCCTATAATGTGAAACTTTTAAAGAACTACATATGATTTGATAAGTTTAGAACACATATTAAGGACTAAATTGTCTTATCTGTCTAGCTGTAAACCTATCAATCATCTACCCATTGTCAATCTATTATCTATCTACAATTTATCCATAAAATCTCCTATGCCTTGATAAGCATAAATATAGCTATAGCTTTTTTTAAAATGGTAGATATATTTATTTAAAAAGGTCTCTGGCCAATTATATCTCCTTTGGGAAGAATTTTTTTTATTATTTTGCCCTATTTCCAGCTTTAGTAAATATTGTCAAAATATATGTATTTTTTACAAATCTAGCTACATGTAAGCTTTTATAAATGAAGTAAAATTTCAGATTAATTCATTACTGGAGGGATTTTGCAAAAATGGAGGCTATATTTTAATTTGTAGATGGTTGAGAGAGGTAACAAATATTTTCATTGGAGTATGAGGACATAATTTGATAAATTTTACATATAGTTGCTAAATTATGTGCAAAAATTGTATGGACCTAACAGAAGCAGAAGATATTAAGAGGTGACAAGGATACATAGAAGAACTATGCAAAAAAGATCTTCATGACCCAGATAACCATGATGGTGTGATCACTCACCTAGGGCCAGACATCCTGGAACATGAAGTCAAGTGGGCCTTTGGAAGTGTCACTACAAACAAAGCTAGTGGAGGTGATAGAATTCCACTTAAACTATTTCGAATCCTAAAAGATGATGCTGTCAAAGTGCTGCACTCAATATGCCAACAAATTTGGAAAACTCAGAAGTCACCACAGGGCTGGAAAAGGTCAGTTTTCATTCCAATCGCAAAGAAAAGCAATGCCAAGAATGCTCAAACTACCGCACAATTGGATTCATCTCACACGCTAGAAAAGTAATGCTCAAAATTCTCCAAGCCAGGCTTCAATAGTACGAGAACGATGAACTTCCAGATGTTCAAGCTGGATTTAGAAAAGGCAGAGGAACCAGAGATCAAATTGCCAACATCCAATGTTGGATCATAGAAAAAGTGAGTTCCAGAAAACTATCTACTCTGCTTTATCGACTATGCCAAAGCCTTTGACTGTGTGGATCATGACAAACCATGGAAAATTCTTAAAGATATGGGAATACCAGACCACCTGACCTACCTCCTGAGAAATCTGTATGCAGGTCAAGAAGCCACAGTTATAACTGGACATGGAACAACAGACTTGTTCCAAACTGGGAAAGGAGTACATCAAGGCTGTTTATTGTCACCCTGCTTATTTAACTTATATGTAGAGTACATCATGAGAAATGCTGGACTGGATGAAGCACAAGCTAGAATTAAGGTTACCAGGAGAAATATTAATAGCCTCAGATATGCAGATGACATAAGATTTATGGCAGAAAGCAAAGAAGAACTAAAGAGCCTCTTGATGAAAGTGAAAGAGGAGAGTGAAAAAGTTGGCTTAAAACTCAACATTAGAAAACTAAGATAATGGCATCTGGTCCCATCACTTAAAGGCAAATAGATGGGGAAACAATGGAAACAGTGACAGACTTTTTTTTTTTTTTTGGCTGCAAAATCACTGCAGATGGTGACTGTAGCCATGAAATTAAAAGATGCTTACTCCTTGGAAGAAAAGCTATGACCAACCTAGACAGCATATTAAAAAGCAGAGACATTACTTTGCCAACAAAGGTCCATCTAGTCAAAGCTATGGTTTTTCCAGTAGTCATAAATGGATGTGAGAGTTGGACCCTAACAAAAGCTGAGTGCCAAAGAAATGATGCTTTTGAACTGTGGTGTTGGAGGAGAGTCTTAAGAGTCCCACGGACTCTTCACAAGTCCCTTCCTGTGAAGGAGATACAATCAGTTCATCTTAGAGGAAATCTGTCCTGACTATTCATAGGAAGGACTGATGCTGAAGCTGAAACTCCTGTATTTTGGCCACCTGATGCAAAGAACTGACTCATTTGAAAAGATCCTGATGCTGGGAAAGATTGAAGCTTGGAGGAGAAGGGAATGACAGAGGATGAGATGGTTGGATGGCATCACCAACTCAATGGACATGAATTTGAGTAAACTCTGGGAGTTGGTGATGGACAAGGAAGCCTGGTGTGCTGCAGTCCATGGGGTTGCAAATAGTCGGACATGACTGAGCAACTGAACTGAACTGATGAGGACATACTTTGATATATTTTACATATAGTTGCTAAATTATGAAGAAGAAGTTGTAAGTAAAACTTTCTATAAAATAAATACATTATAAAGTGAGGGTACTAATTGAAGTTTATTTGGGGAAATGCCGAAATATAAAAAGATGGTAAAGTAGAATGACATCTCAAAGTCTCAAAATACATGTAAAAGTATTTATATCTATTGCTCTTCCATTTATCTCTTGCTGTTACAGATTATTTATACTAACTCTTTTTTTCAAAAATATTTTCTACTAACACATATATATGGACTCTAGAAAGATTGTGCTGATGAATTTATTTGCAAGGCAGCAATGGAGAAACAGACATAAAGAACAGACTTAGGGACATGGGGAGATGGGAGGAGAGGGTGAAATATGGACAGAGTAACATGTAAATGTACATTATCATATTTAAAATAGATAGCCAATGGGAATTTGCTCTTTGTCTCAGGAACTCAAACAGGGGCTCTGTATCAACCTAGAGGGGTGGGGTAGAGAGGGAGTTTGGAGGGAGGTTCAAGATAGATGGGACATATTTATACCTATGGCTAATTCATGTGATGCTTGACAGAAAACAACAAAATTCTGTAAAGCAATCATCCTTCAATTAAAAAAATAAATTGTAAAAATAGCAAGATATAAAAAAACTAGATATTCAAGAAGAATGTAATGAATAGAATTCTGCTGGGAGCCAGCGTGAGGAACTCCGCCTGTGGCAAAAGTCATGAGGAAGGAGGCTCGGCATATGCAAAGGCGGGATCAAGCCTCAGGAGTCCCCCTGGAAATTCTCGAGCATCTACCCCCCAAAACCAGAGTCTGCTTACTTTACTGCTTTGTGCTGTCACCTACACCTCTGACTTTACGGGGGGCTGTCCCCCACCACCATCTCTCTCCTGAATAGGTTCTTCCGGCCACATGTGATTGTTCAGAGCCTCCCAACTGTGAGAG